>NC_133768.1:63955323-64613823 GCF_036562045.2 Rhinolophus sinicus
TCTGCAAAATCCCTTTTGCTATAAAATGTGACAGAATCACGGGAGTGATGTCACACATTCACATGTTCCACCCAGACTTAGGGGGAAGAGATAGTAAAGGAATCATTGGGGGTCATTGTAGAATTCTGCCTACCATATACTCAATAATATTTATTATAAAAACAGCTAACACATAGGAAGTTAAGGATACTTTCATGTTGACCTTTAAGCCACTCACTCCCATGGCAACAACGCGGAGCTGATCATCATGCAGAATTGCTCCACTTTTGAAATCTTAATGGGCTTCTGAGATATAACATGCAGGTAGCTGTACTACTTGTCCGTAGTGATGGAGCGACATGATCTGCAGGCCCAGATAACAGAAAGGCTGAGCTACTCCTTCAAGCATTAATTTTACTATCATTATAGTTGACACATTTGCTTCCTTTTTTTTTTCATTCAACTGAGACCACATTCCAGTTGTCAGAAGAGTGTGCGTGGGAGGTGGGATTTACCAGCTCCCCCTTAACTACCTCTTACTTCTGACACCAGTGACTGATCACTGGTAAATTCTTTTCAGTTGGTAAGAAATTCTCACTCTTGTGTGTGCGTGGGCACGCGCGCACGTGCACCGATTGCAAAAAGATGTATTTTTGGATTTATGACCCAGTGCTAATGTAGGTCCCGCTTTTTGGGCAGGGAAAATAAACACTATATAATATTTATTGTATATATTCACGAATTTTAAAAATTGGCATTTCGGAAAATTGCCTAACACTGTGATTGTCACTCAGCTACTTTTAATTTATGCTTAGCAAACACTATACAAAAGAAGGTACTATGTTGTATCATGGACGTTATCAGGGAACATGTATTATGTATCTCTGCTCACTTCACAATAGTTGTCTGTTTCAGGAAAATGATTCCTTTTATATTTAGATCCATGAGAGAGTAATTGCTTTTCTGTATTTTTATTGAAAAGAATGATGGGCCATAAGCACACTTGAATTTTCAAAACTTAAGACTCCAAATTCATCACTAAACATTTTTAAACCCTCAGAAATATTTTTCCCTCAAAACACATGATGATGAGCTAATCCTAAATACTTTAGATTAAATTACAGTAGTATTTATACTTAGTAAATTACACGGCAGCTTGTGATGCTATCATAGTTTAAGAAATGAATCTTGATAAGTGACTTGTGCTTTTTATATATCCCTACATTTTATTAAATGTAATTAGACTGTGTTCAAATATGAATATGATATTAAGACTCAGGATAAGTGATATGCCTTTCCCACTAGCATATTTATTCAAATGATACAGGGTCTACTGCTTTTCTGGTCAGACTGATAGATAATGACTTTGTACAAGCTAATTTGAAATTGGATCCTTAATTTTCATTCATTTAATTACAAAGCAGCATTATAAAATCCCTACCAAAATAGTTCACATAGCAGTCTGCAATGAGGAAGCTTTTATGTGAAAGCACATTGTATAAGCTTGGTCAGTCGCCAGAAGTGGTGGGATTTTGCTGAGCAAGTCATGGCATTATTAGAGGATGCTGGCATAAACAGAAATGCAGATCAGTTAATGAAATGGAGGATAGAAAGAAACCAATAAAGATGGTGTATTGAAAAAGTTGAATGCAGCATATTAGAATACACGTTTAATAGTTCAGTGTGAGTAAAGATCTGAGGAAATGACCTTTCATTTCAGTATAAAAGAAATGTAATTATAATTTATTCCAACTGTGCTCTTTTACAATAATATAGAATCATTTAGACTTGCCCATAAAAATGGTTTTATTGATAGACTGGCGCTAATGATAAATTAACTCTTCGTAATACCAACATGTTGACTGGTAGAGAACTTACAGAAATGAAGAGGAGATTTTTAAAAAGAGCTATGTCCTCCAGGAGAATAAAATAATAAGGGATCTGTACTAGTAAAAACAATTCAGCTTTTTATGATGATATTTATGTCTATTGCAAAACTCAGGTTTTGTAACAGAAATAGTATGGCAGTCAAAATTTGTTTTAAAAGATAAAATGAATCTTAGAAGCAAATTAGCTGTTCAATTAAAAGAATGGTATTATTTCATTTTCACAAAGAATTTATCTGTTGAGCTATTATAATCTGAAACTGCATGAAACAGGTTTCATCCCTACATAATTGAATGTATGTCACATATTTAGTTATAACACTGATGGGAAGAGAGATGACTATCATCCCAAATCACCAAATCTTTAAATCCCATCATGCTGCCTCCTCCTATATGAGGCTCCTGGGGAATACGCGTATATATAGCACATAGGAGACACTGGACAAATACACACTTAATTGTAGCTAGAGCTGAGTGTGACCTCACATCTTTTTATGGTCTCAGGTTAAACTGGCCTGGACAATAAGTGAATGAAGGTGGTTCTTTACCTGGCCCCCATCCTAACCTACGCCTAAACTAGAAGAAGAGTGACCCCTTAGCCCTTTTTCCAGGGATCACTCCCTGGTCTTGACCCCTCCCTTCCCTCACTTTCAGGTCTTCCACTCTGATAATGAGAGGACAAAGATAAAATCTTCCCAGGAAAACCTGGGATAGAACTTGCTTAAACTGCTTCTTGTGCCCAGACACTAACCTTATGCTCACTTGGCTTTACGTCAAAAAGAATAAGAGGAGGGTCCCAACATAGAGAAGGCTTGTCTTACCACACCTTTCACATGCAAGCACACTTGAAGCTTGAATTTTTACTTCTTTGTTGCTCATACCAGAAACTCAAACTATGTGTTCTTTACCCTTGTTAGTGTTGTTCTTTCTAGAAGATGGAGCTGTTGGCAGTATTTGACCTACCCCAGCAGTTATAATGTACCACTAACAATAATTAAGACAAAAAGTAAAGAATAGTGAGACATGTCTTATTGGAGTTACTCTTCTTAATTCAGGAATACAAATCCTACCTAATATTTCCTTGTCCTGGTGCATATAAAGTAGTAGGAACTGAAATGTTTTCATTCCATCTGCATTTCCATCACTTAGTTGTTTCTATAAAAATTATCAACTTATTTTTGATATAGAAATATATACATTATGATATGTATTTGGAAAAAAATCAATTTATTAATTGGTCTGATCTGCTTTTAAAGAACTAGTTCTGCAGCTAATCTAGTATTCAAGATAAACTCATTACATAAAAAGCGTAAGTAAGAAAGACTATGATAAATGTTGTAAGAGATGTACAGAGGATAGTAAATACATGTTAGAAAGAGGACCTGTTATTCTGAGGGAGAAGGAAGGAAGGGGTAGCACTTAAGGAGAGATTTGAAATATATGTAATCTCTCATCAGTCTAATCTAGTAATTAATAATATGTGGTTTGAGGACCAGCAATCAGCACCTCCTGGGAATTTGTAGAAATGCAAATTATCAAGCCCCACCCCAGACTTAATGAATTATAAACTCTAGGGACAAGGGCAAGCAATCTGTGATTTATCAACCCTCCCCATGATTCTGATGCATTCTAGAGTTTGAAGACCACTGGACTAATCAATCAATAAGCCTATATTTATTGATCGACCTATGTGCAAGGCGCTAAATAGGTACTTGGGGAATAGAAATAATTATAAAATATAGTTCTTGTTTAAAACATTCCAATAGAATTAGAATAGTCATCTTAATAGGCACACTAGAAAGAAAGAAAGAAAGAAAGAAAGAAAGAAAGAAAGAAAGAAAGAAAGAAAGAAAGAAAGAAAGAAAGAAAGAAAACCTTAACAACACAAAGTCCTTGATAGGGCCCAAAGGACTCACAGTGACAGGTAGAGATTGCAGAGACCTTTTATGTGAGTGGAGAATTCCAAGGTATACAAAGGAGGATTGTAGTAATAAACATCTCTTTCCTTTTGTCAACATGGACATTATCATTCCCTTGGTCCAGATGGCAATCAGTTTTGAGAAATCAGAAGATGCTACATTAGGAAGCCAGAAGCAGGAAAAAATAGAGCTAAAGAATTGGAATACAAGTTCATAAGTCAGGATTCAGGGAGCAATGAAACAAACATAAATGGCCGCTTTATTTACCCTGCTTGGAGATTATTAAGCTTACTGGATATGTAAATTTATAGTTTTCATCAATTTCAGAAAATGTTTGGCCATTATTTCTTTTAAAAATTTTTCCTCCCCCTTCACTCTCTTTGGACTCCAATTACAGGTATGTTAGACTGCTTGATATTGTCACTGCTTGATGTGGTCACTGAAACCCCTTTCACTTCTTTTAATCTTTTTTTTTCTCTCTCTCTGCTTCAGCTTGCATTACTTCTATTACTATGTCTTCAAGTTCACTGATCTTTTCTTCTGAAATGTCTAATGCTGTTAATTCCACCCAATGAAAATTCCATTTCAGATACTGGATTTTTCATCTCTTGAAGTTCCATTTGGTCTTTTTTACGTCTTCCATTTCTTTTCTCATTATGTTAATTTTTCCTTTTACTTCCTTAACTCTTTCACTGCATTAATTGATTTCAAGGTTTTTTTCAAAATGTGCCAGAAATCCACAAAAAAACAAAAAATTGATATTTTGACTATTTTATGCATTTAATGATAACAATTTGCGTTGCTTTGTATATAAATGACATTATTTTTATGCATAAAAATTTCAGATATATTCATTCGGATCTATCCAATCATTATGGCAAAAGGATTAAGTGTATGAAACAAATATTACAGATGTTTTAATACCCTTGTTCGCAAATTCCCTCATCCTCATTTCAGTGTCTATTTTCTTTTTGCTTATGGGTCACATTTTCCTGCTTCTTCATATATCTAGTAATTATTTTATTGAATACTGGACATTTTGAATTTTATGTTTTAGAGTAATAGATTTTATACTATTCCCTTAAAGAGTTTAGGACTTTATTCTGGCAGGCAGTTAAGTAACATGGAGATCATTTTAATACTTTTGAAGCTTGTTTTTAAGCTCATTGTAGCTCCACTACTAAGGTATGATCTTCTGGGATCACTACTAAATGCCAGGGACAATGTCTCTCCATTCTGGCCAGTTGGAACCAAAATGATTCCCAGCCCTGTGTGATGAACTCTTGAAACTGTTTGGCTTACAGCTTCCTGGGAATTATTCTTTCCCTAAGTTTTTCCTTGCCCAGCCTGATGGAGTTTCACCCTACATATGCACAGACTGTTTTTAGCCAAAGATTTAAGGAGATTCCTATGAAGATTTCTGGAGCCATTTCTCTGTGTATCTCCCTCTCCAGTACTATGCCTCTAGTTGCAATGCAACAAATTCTAGTTGCATTGGCCTCCCTGAGTTCTGATCTCCTTAGCTCAGTGAGATTCCATTTCCTTGTGTTACCATCTAGAAAGTGTCTTCACCAGAAAGTCAAGGTGTTGGTGGGGCTCACCTCATTTATTTCCCTCTTCTCAGGGATCAAAATACTACACAGCCTATGGCCCAATGTCTGAAAACAGTTGTTTCATATATTTTGTGCACCTTTCCAGTTGTTTATGGCAGGAAGGCACATCCCACAGGAGATAGCATTCATGAGTGGAAGCAGAAGTCCCCAAAATGCCTACTATAAAAACATGCAAGTAAAATATAGCCACAGACAAAAGGATCTTAAGGACGGGGAGTTGAGAGAGTTGTACTGCAATATATTTGGTAAATATCTTTGGAGTAGATAGTTTCCCACTGAACCCTGGTTGGTTTTAAACGTGTCCTAACCCCAAGTGACTGGGCATTCCATATGCACTGACATTAATAAATAGTTGCTGTAGACATTAAGTGCTTCTGAAGGAATGCCTAATTTATTCTCTTTATCAAGTCAAGCAAAATGTAGCATTGGCATTATCTAGTAGATTTTTCTGTTCCTTTTGAGAGTGGCCTTTTTATTATATGAATAAGATATACTAAATATAAAAATTTCAAGCAATTAATAAACATATAAAAAAGAGTACAAATAAAATCTTATTGACTGCTAACAGTTTGGTGTATATATCTATAGCTATATCCTCTATACCTATATCTATATCTATATCTATATCTATATCTGTATCTGTATCTGTATCTGTATCTGTATCTATATCTATATCTATTTATATCTATGTCTCCATATCACAAAAGTGGATTTCTCTACCACTGTCCAGTCCCACTGGAGAACCGGTGACAGGGCTTTCCTTACTATACTCCCATCACCCGTCTGTTTTGGGGGACTTACCAAAGTCTTGGGCTGTTGCCAAGGAGAAGTCTTTACAAGGCACAGTTTGGATGGGAGCCAGAAGAGCTCAGGGCCTACTTCTGCTGGATGGGCAGCAGTGAAGAACACAGGCAGATCTTAAAGGAAAGTTTTGTCTCGCAGCCTAGAGGTGACATGACTCCTTGACATGGTGATATACTCTCTTGCCTGATGAGGAATGTTTGGTGGTATCAATTCCGCTTCCATTTGACTCTCTGACAGTGGCTACCAATAGAGTACATGGTGCCCCTTAATGTTGATCCCCTGCTATCAACTATACTCCCCTAGATCCATTCGTTTTGTCTCTAGCTTATAACCACCTTCAAGGATTTTTCCTTTACCCCCTGCAAACACAGTCACTCCTAGACTCTAATCTAATCTCTTTCCAGGACTGGGGTGCCATGGGTAGATAAGATCCTTTCTTCTTCTATTCTTTTTGTAAGCTTTGTACTTCACCAAGTCTATGTTCTGTTTTCCAGAGGGCCTTCCCTCTTGTTTTTCCACAGACTTGTTAGGAAGTAAAAACAAAGTGAAATAAAACAACAAAGAGTGTATATTAACTCTCTCCCTTTTAATTTTTACCATAACTATGCTTATTTACCTCCAAGCCATGCAGGTGACTGTGACTGACAAGGGCAAGGATCAGGAAGTTCAGGAAATAAAAGAAAGAAAAAGCACAAGGATAAAGTTCAAGGTCATGTTCTACATCCTTACACGCCACTACATATAGAAATACTTCATAACATAAATATATTATTATGCTGTGTAAATTACTATGATATAGTGAACCAGCCTCTTAGTGGTGCACACAAATGGAAGAAAAACACCTTGTATCTGCTTAAGCTTTAAAGAGCATTTATTTCTGTAGGGAAAATTCCTGAAAGTAGAAAGGCTGGATCAAAGGGTATGTACTATTTAAATTTAAAATATCAAATTGCCTTCCAGAAATATTATACCAATCTATACTTTTGTAAAAGTATATGAGATTGTCAACACTAGATATTAACAATCATATCAATATTTGCCAATGTAATAGGTCTAAATTAGATTAAAACATCTAATTTTTTTAAATGTTGTTTTTGTTATTAACAGGTTGAAGATATTTTCATATGTATAGGAGTTCTTTGTACTTCTTCCATGAATTGTCTGTTTATATCCTGTGTGCATCCTTGATTTGGTTTTTATTTTACTTATTGATCTGTAGCAGCTCTACATATATATTGTAGATATTAACTCTTTAGATGTTATACATAGCCTATATATTGCACATTTTTTCTAGTTTGACATTTGCACTTTAGCATTATTTACAAAGGTTTTGTTTGGCTATGCAGAGATTAATCCATTCAACAAATATTTATTGAGATCCTACTATGTGCCAACCATTAGTCTGAATTATAGGGAATAGTGGTGATCAAGACAGACAAGGTCCCTCTACTCAGGGCACTTACATTCTAATGGAGAAGCAGGCAAATCAGTAAACAAGAGATGTAGAGTTGTACAGTAATGAAAATAAACAGGGTGACAGAGTAAATGGGGGAGAATGGTCAGTTACGGTCTTTCTGAGATAACATTTGAGGAAAGACCTGAAAGATGAAAATGAGATGGGCAAGTAAAGCATATGGGACGTGGAGGAGGGCTTTGGGGTCAGGGGAAAGTTGGTGTGGGGGAGGAACAGCAATCCAAAGGACCAAAGGCAGGAAAGGTTTATGGTGTTCAAGGACCAAAAGAGCAGCGTGATCACTTAGCCTAATGAGGGACAAGGAAAATGATATGAATGGGCTTGAAGAGGAGAAGAGGGGCCAGATGAGACAAGACCTTATTTTATTCCAAGAGCAGCAGATGGCCACTGAAGAGTTTTAGGTATGCAGTGGCATGATTTGAGCAATGTTCTTAAATCTCATTTGTTTTCGCTATGCTGAAAATAAATTGAAAAGGAGAAAAAGTACAAACAAAAAGAAGGCAACTCTTGTACCAGTCTAGACCAGAGATTATAGTGGCTTAGATTATGGTGGTGGTCATGGACAGGAAATAAAGTGAGAAGGGCAAATTTTAGGCAATCCAATTTGCTCTTCTATCCCCTCTTCCCCTATGTAACATCTTCATCTTCATCTATTATTCTCTCATCCTTTCTAGTGTCAAGGAATAAAGTGCTCCATCTCTTTTTTAAGACCAACCTCTCAAGACACAGCAAAAAACACTTATTCAAGAAGACTTTCTTCTTCTTTCTCTTCCAGTCCCAGGGGTTTGGGAGCTGTGAGATTGGGTGTAGACATGGCCAAGTCCAAAAATCACACCAAGCATAACCAGTCACGAAAATGGCACAGAAATGGCATCAAGAAACCCCATCACAAAGATACGGATCTCTTAAGGGGGTGGACCCCAAGTTCCTGGGGAACATGTGCTTTGCCAAGAAGCACAACAAGAAGGGCCTGAAGAAGATGCAAGCCAACAACACCAAGGCCATGAGCGCAGGGGCTGAGGCCATCAAGGCCCTCTTAACGCCCAAGGAGGTCAAGCCCAAGATCCCAAAGGGCGGCAGCCACAAGCTCAGTCGACTTGCCACCCCAAGTTTGGGAAACATGCTCGAGGCCACATCGTCAAGGGTCTCAGGCTCTGCCGGCCAAAGTCTAAAGCCAAGGCTCAAACCAAGGCCCCAGTCGCACCTGCAGCTGCAGCTCTGCCACCAGCTCAGGCTCTGCCTCCCAGAGGTTCCCAGGCCCCTACGAAGGCTCCAGAGTAGAGGCTTCTGTCCTCTGATGTGGGACGGAGGGACTCGTGTGACCCCTGGGCTGCTGTCTGCATGGGGCTGGTGTCCTCCTGTGCTAGTATTTGGACAAACAAAGCTGAGGCCGGATCTGGCAAAAAATAAAAAAGTATTTCTTGAAATTTTTGACTATGCTAAGAGTCACGAATGTGTGCAAACCACTACCAAAGCATTTAACGTTATATTTTAATTATGTTCATTCATCTTGTTTTTGATTAGACCAGAGGCTCCATGAAGTAGGTGATTATATCTTGTTTATGTATGTAACACAGTGCCTGGGTTAGTATCTATCTAGTACATAGTAGGTACTTAATTATTAGTTATCCTTGAATTAAAGGAGTGGATATTAAATTTTACCTAAGGCACATATGGAGATACTAATTTATTTTAATCTATTGATGTTACATGTAAATACCTTGTCTTCAAAATAAAACCTACTTCTGTAGTATTGAAATAAGCTCTGTATGGTTATGATAGATTGTTATTTCCATGTAATACCAAATCTGATCTACTAACATTTTGTGTAGTTATTGCTCATCTGCATTTTGAATTTGGAATATCATGCTCACATTTTGGGACCAGAATTATGCTGACTATAAAACATATTGAGTAGATGTACAGTTAGGGGTTTCGATTTCAAACAGCAGAAACTGACACTAGTAAATGTAAACAAGCATGGAGCTTATTGGAAGAATGCTGCCTATTGCACAGAATTCACAGGAAGGTTGAGGGCCTAGGATCAGTATGAGGACAGGAACCGCAGGAAGGGGTCAGCTCTTCAGTTGCCATCATGCCATTGCCAACAGTTTGGTGAACACACTGCTGGGATAGAGTGGACTGCAGTCACCAGCCACTGTCAGAAGTCTTTCCTGTTCCTGCTTCTTTGGTTTAGATTCCTAGTCACTGGGAAGGGACTCAGATAGGTTTAGCTTGGGTTGTGTGTTTTCCGTGTTTCCCCGAAAATAAGACCGAGTCTTATATTGATTTTTTCTCCAAAAGACGCATTAGGGCTTATGTTCAGGTGATGTCATACTGAAAAATCATGCTAGGGCTTATTTTCCAGTTAGGCCTTATTTTGGGGGAAACACGGTAAAACTTAGGGTTTGGAGGTAGAGATAGTGAGTATCTGACCTTTTCAGTTTCTGTAGTACAAGGCAAGTCAGTCCTGCCTTTTCCCACTACTCTAGAGAATTCCTCAAACATAAAATGGAGGTTCAGATGTTGGATAGCCACAACGCATATGCAAGAAAACCTCCAAAAAAAAGCAAAACACAAACTTAAGTCCACGCCAGACGATTTTAATCATTTTTGACGATCTTGAATAGACTATACTGTATAGGAATTGGTTTTTAAACCTGCCAAGGCCCAGAAAATGTCCTGGGAGAAATTCTTGGATAGTTGTTTTTGTTTTGTCTATGATTATTGCTCTTCTCAAGTTCTCTATAATTTTTAAAAATTATTTTCTTAGTGCACCAAAATAAAACACAAGCACACACATGTAAAATGCAAACTATTTAAATATTTAGAGAGTAAAAAAGTAACAGGATCTCCTTTCCTCTTTCTGGGGTTATGTCTTTTGACAGTCATTTCTCTATGCATTTACAGAGAATATATACTGGGGGTGCCAAAAAAATGTATACAAGTGGACACTTTGGTCAGCATTGTTCAGGCAGGAGTTCGCCGTAATCAGAAATGTCTGGGCGCTGATGGTACCACTTTGAGCACCTCTTGTAATTGCAGAAGTCAAACATGACTTGTATTCATCTTTTGTTATTGGTATATATTGAGTATTACAGTTTTAATACAGTTTTCCTTTCTTAAAATATGTATACAGTTTTGGATATATATATATATGTGTGTGTATATATATATATATATGTATATATATACACATATATATATATATATATACATATATATACATATATATATATATGTATATATATATATATAATGGACTTTTGTCTTTTTTCAAAAATAGCACTATCCTAAACATATTACTATCCTAAACATATTACTCCGATTTATTACTTGTATTCATCTTTTGTTATTGGTATATATTGAGTATTACAGTTTTAATACAGTTTTCCTTTCTTAAAATATGTATACAGTTTTGGATATATATATATATGTGTGTGTATATATATATATATATATATGTATATATATATACATATATATATACATATATATACATATATACATATATATGTATATATATGTATATATATATATATATAATGGACTTTTGTCTTTTTTCAAAAATAGCACTATCCTAAACATATTACTCCGATTTCTTTTCACTTAATAACATAACAGATCATCCTTCTATATCATTACATAGAGCAATACCATATTTTTTAAGGGCTTTATGATGGTCCATTGCATGGATTAGCATAATATACTTAGCCAATAGTCCCTTGATGGACATTTAGGTTTCCCATTTTTTTATATAACATATTATAATACAATGAAATTCTTGTATGCATATTTCCATATTTTTAATCTACTTGTTAGAGGCTAATGATAGTATGTTAAGCTTTTGTGATTCTGTTTCTGTCCATTTCTCTTTTTATTTTTAACATCATCATCATACGCTTAATGAATTTTGATATCAATTTCTTAATGTGTAAAATTCATGACTAAAACACCTTCATTTTGAATTTTTTTAATGAACATAAATTTATTTTGTCCAACTAAAGATTTTCCGTAAGTTGCATTTTATCTGACACCAATATTGACAGCAATTTTCCTTTTGGGTGTGCTTGTCATACATATATTCACTCGCCTGTTTATTTTTGGTATTTCTAGGTGGCTGAGTTTTAGGAGTACCTCTGATAAACAGTATGTGGTTGGGTGGACCATTCCCTTTAGTATTCAGTATCAGAATTTTCATCTTCCATGATCTTGTCTCCCTGAAGTTGGGAGGATCAGGGCAGTAAAACAACCCCATTATAAAAGAAGTCTGTAAGGAGGAGACATACCACTTCTTGTTATATAAATGAGCCAAAATAAAAGACTTAAAATCAGTTGGCCAAATTGAAGGAAATAATAGCAACATAGATTAAATTTGATCAGGCTCGGTGCTTTAGTAACTCCTGTCCTACAGCCTCACAAAAGGTTGGTGTCTATATTCTAGCACATAAAGGTAATATTTCCTGGAACACTTTCCTTATCCTGCATCTCAGCATGCTCCCTCCATCTTGACAGCCTTCTAATTGCAGTCACATTGCTTAATTCTGGCTTTTTTTTTTTTTTAAAAAAACCCTCTCTTCCCTGCTCCTTTTACTAAGCTCTCTATATGAATTATCTTATTCTCCATACCAGTTTTGCTCCCACGGCTTCCTGCTTTGCAGGCCATAGCCTAGATCTACACTTCCGCCGTGCCCAGTCAAAGCTTAAAGGAGTCTCCTTGGATCTATGATCTTCAGCATAAAGATTATCTGAGACAGCAAAAATTCTAAAGTTTATAAATATGGAAGAGATTTGAAAACTGAAGTAATCATGTCTCTCCTGCTCTCCAGTCCAGGCAGGACTACTACTGATTATACCACTAGACTGGAATACAAAACTGGCCCCTCCACCAACTTGGGACAGAGAACACGAGAGATTTCAGGTTCAGCCATTCCTCAGTACTATTCCTGAACTTCTCCATCTTTTGGATGCTATTTTATATATTGTAGGTATGCCTGGCTCCTTCACTAGGCGGAAAGTGCCTGTGTCTTACCTACCTTTGTATTCCACACCTGGCCTACTAGAGTACTTGACATGTATAGGCACTCGATAATTGTATAAAATAAAGAAGGAAATAATAAAACTATGAGAAAAAAGAGAAGAAAATCAATAATGAGGGAAAAGATGATGACTTAAGAGATTACATAAAATTGGGATGTGATCAATTGAATGAGGATTTGTCTAGATTGTTTGGTTTTCGTAGTGATAGAAAAATAATTGTAAATATCTATAATGTGTGTGTAACCTTAGCTTCTTTAGACTCTGTAATGAAGCGGGAGAGAAGAGGGTCCAATAGTAAAATCCAATATCAATCTCTCAGCCTCTAAGAGTTGTGTCTCTGTAATCCATTCTCCCTTCCAATTCAAGGGGGTGGAGCAGAATCGAGGAGTGACTCACATGGTTTATGAATGGCTAGTGATGTTTTTACTTCTCCTTATGGCATTTGTTATTTCTGCCTCTGCAGCTCCAGGCCACTGCCCTGGTGGAAACTACTGCTTCCGTCATTCTTCTGGATGTCAGCCACGATGTTGTAGCCTTAGTTGTTTTTCCATTCCATTCTAACAGTCATTTCTGACCTTACTTGTACATTAGTGTATTACTAAGCCACAAATAGCACTGCCTTGTGCTTTCAAGTTCTTACGATGACTGTAATGCTAGAGCTCTTTTTTTTTTTTTAACTTTCATTTATTTTAAGTGTGTTTTTCCCGGACCCATCAGCTCCAAGTCAAGTAGTTGTTTCAATCTAGTTGTGGAGGGTGCAGCTCACAGTGGCCCATGTGGGTATCGAACCGGCAGCCTTGTTGTTAAGAGCACCGTGCTCCAACCAACTGAGCTAACCGGCCGCCCCACTAGAGCTCTTTTATTTGACCAGTTATCAGAGCCAGCACCAAGCACCACCCCTCAACCCTGAGCCTACATCGCAGCACAGATCCACTTGTGTTCTACTCAACTACCCCTTCCCCTCTAATGCACATCATTTCTTTTTCTGATCAAACCAGATTACATCAACAATAACTACCCTCAAATTTGGTTCTTTCCCATCTATTAAACTGAATTCTTGTTCAAAGGAGGGTTCTTATTCTCTCAAAACTCATGGAGGGGTCTTAGTGCTTGGGGTAGATATCAATTTCAACTTACCCAGTTTTTATAACTCATATCAGAGTCCTTAAGCCCTCACATAAATAAACCCATGATGGGTCTGCCCTCCTGGGCATCTAATATGCCTGGACATGTTTGAATCTACAGTGGGTACTTTCACAATTTAGCCTCTCACTCTAGGACTTCTGCTACACTTGAACAGCTTTTATAATTAAAAAATAACAAATAAACTTGTGACAACAAAATGAGAGCAGACATGTGTAAGTGCTTTGCAAATGCAACGTATTATAATTAGTTCCTTATTGTTTCTTTGTGTAATAGAAATCTATGTCCATGGGGGAATTGAAGGCATCAAATAGGGAAGGTGAAAAAAATAACAGACAGGAATGATTAATTGAGGGAGCAATTAAGTTGATAAACACATAGATAGTAATTCAAAATTTATGTACTAAATAGTATATCCGTGGGCCTAGTTGAATGCAATAGATACTTGCCAAATGAACAGAGATAAAAATTGGAAGATGATCCTGGAGTAGCTAAAATGTAGTCATACTCAGCCTATATACTTTTGGTAACAGAAACCTAAGCGAAGCTATATAGTGTGAGGAATTACAAAGCTTGACTCCAGAGGTCAATTAGTTGGGTTTAAATCTGAGCCCTACCACTTACGAACTCTAGGTAAATTTTGATAAATTACTTAATCTTAGTTTTTAATCTGTAATAAATTAGAGCTACCGTGTTTCCCTGAAAATAAGACCCAGCCGGACAATCAGCTCTAATGCATTTTTGGGAACAAAAATTAATATAAGACCCGGTCTTATTTTACTATAAGACTGGGTATAATATAATGTAATATAATACCCGGTCTTATATTAATTTTTGCTCCAAAACACACATTAGAGTTGATGGTCTGGCTAGGTCTTATTTTTGTGGAAACACGGTATAATAGCACCATCTCCCCCATGGGTTTTTGCAAGTATTTCATGAGACAATACATATAAAGCACTTGCTTTCACATCAGGCACATAGCAAGTGATCAATATAAATACATTTTACAATTCATCTACTCATGCTATTGTATTTCATGAAGGTAAATTGGGCTAGAGGTTACCCAAATTGTCACTAAAACAGAAATTTAGAGACTTGTGTTTTTCAGTTAGGTAGAATTTGGTGAATGTTACCTGTAATTAAATTGAAAAGTATTTCTTTAGTTTTAAGCAAAAGTTAGGAAGTAGTCCAGGATATTCAAGTAACTTAAACAACTTACATTACGTAAAAGTAGTTCATGTACCCTTTTGCTCAGAATATGGGCAAAGGGACACACTATCATGGGACAAGATCAAGAAATAACAGTTGATATTAAAATGATTAAAAATCTCATTTACTCAAAGCAACTGCTATAAATGGAGATTACTCTCAAAGTTGCTATAGAAAACATAATATTCATGTACAGATAGTTTTATTTACAGATATCAGATAGTTTACAGTGTACTTTGTTTTAAACTACTGCCATAAATGGAAATCACTTTCACTACTACCATAGAGGGCTACATTAATAATCACATGTAGATGTAGTTGAAGCTCTAAATATTAGTGAGTGTATCAAGTAATTTGTCCTAAAGTACTGTGTTATAAAGAGAAATTACTTTCACAGCCATTCAAGAGCTTAATTACTCATCAAATGTAGATACAGTTTTAGTTACAAATATTAGAGTTTATTGCGCAATACTTGAAAATAATTGCACTCTAAAAACATTTATTTTCAACAATTCTTCAAAACCAAATGCTTAACATAAACCAGAAAATGTTCACCATAACAATACTTTCAAAATGTTGTTTACTAAAACATGAATTTGAAGCCATAATAAAAAAAAATGATTTGGATACTGGCAATGCTTATATTCTCTCCCAGAAAGGCGTGGGAGTGAGTCAATAACATTCCCATTGGTCTAAAAGCACGGCTGTCTGCCAGAGTCCTGACTCATAAGCAGCCTGTTGGCCATATTTAGCAAAGGAGCCTGCAGTTGATTAGCTGTGCTCTGACAAAAAAGACCCTATCACTGCCGCCAATGAAAATCACCTCAGTATAGAGAATTTCTAAGACTATACCATAATTCATGGAAACCAAGATAGACTATGCATACATGAAAACCTTTCATATGAAGGTCTGGTTTTATGACATATATCCTCATGGAATTTAGTTAAGCAGATATTTAATAGCTGATCCTCGCTACAGTCAACTCAAACATTTTGAGGCTGATTATCCAGTTTCTGGGTTATGCATGTCATGCTTTTTCTCTTCCTGCTTCCCCTGGCTGACAGCCTTTTGACCATTTCACTGTTCATTAGCACCTGCAAAGGATAACTGAAAGCAGATGAACTCAAACTACTCAATTATGCTTCTCATTAGCAGCTCTACTGAACGGTTCTGTCCAGGAGGTGGTTGTAACTATTAGGTGAAATTAGGTTTCTGGATTATCAGTGGATTTTAATTATCCACGTTGTTTCTGTCCCTCATGACCCCGCACAATCTAGAGTTGGCCCTATATACATTATTTGCCTTGCCATATGGAGTAAAAAGTGGATCTTTAATGCGAAAATCAAAGATCCTGGCTCTCTGTTTTCCTGTTTCTATTGAGAATTTTCTCCCTAGCCCCTCTGTTGTATAGGTAACTAAAAAGCACACAAGGTTCTGTGAGAATTCACACTAATTATCTGTTTAAATTATTGCTGTAATTGGTAAAACCCTGAAAATTATCTTATGGACATGTGGGTATTTAGCCATATTTCTCACATTTGAAGGGTTCTTTGTGAGTGTTTTAAACACTGAGTTTGGCAAATCGTTACTTATACTAATCTCAATTAGAAATATTGTAAGCCAGGGAGTGCCGGTAATAACATGCTGTTAAAAGTTTATCCTATGATGCACGAACAAGGGTGTGTCTCTAGAAAAAACAAGACTTGTATATCTTTCTAAATCATGAAATACTTTATTGTACTCTTTGTTGTTCCATGCATTTGAACGTTTTTGTTATACAAGTATTATAGGTTTATTTTAGAAAACAGAAATAACCATAAAATTGCCCATAATCCCATCAGTGGTAACCAGTTACAATTTTGTGGTATACACAGAAGTTTTCCATTCATAACTAGATTAACCCATTGCCCTTCGAGTGGGATCATATGTAATATTGTTTGTTAACTTGCTTTTTTGACTCAATATGTCAGGCAGCTTTTTCTGTACTAATAAATACACTTCAACAACATTCTTTGAACTGACTGCATAGTATTCCATTATATGAGTGTACATAATTTATTTAAATGCTCTACATTTGGATATTTAAATGGTCCTCAATTTTTGATATTATAACAAAACCATAAGAAACACTCTGGGATGTAAATCCTTGTGTACATTCTTAGTAGTACGTAAGAGGAATTAGCAGAAGTGGAATTCTGGATCAAAAGATATGGGTGTATCTCCAAATGTTCTTTGCCTAACAAAAGTCCTAATATTAGCCATACTGAGGTTATACAGATATTTCACAGGAGTGAAGTCAGTAATATACTTCTTAGGATTTAGCATTCAGGAAGCAGTGCAACTTCTTAGGTGTGTGTGTGTGTATGTGTGTATGTGTGTGTGTGTATATGTGTATGTGTGTGTGTGTAACCGTTTTTTATGATGTAGCTGATTGTCACCCTGATCTTGTTTTTGCTAGTGGTTTGCACCTTGTGCATATATATACAGAAAGAGGGTGCCAAAAAATGTATACACATTTTAAGAAAGGAAAAACACTGCATTAAAATTACACTGATGGTAACCACTTTGAGCACCTCTTGTAATTGCAGAAGTCAAACGTGACTTGTATTCATCTTTTTTTATCGGTATATATTGAGTATTACAATTTTAATACAGTTTTATCCTTTCTTAAAATGTGTATACATTTTTTTGGCTCCCTCTGTATATCTTTATAGTTTACTGGTATCAATCAATTTAAGAGGACAGATAAACAGCAAACATACGTAATTTCTCTTGGTGAATTATCACATAAAACACTAAATGAACTTATTTTAATGTGTTCATTAATCTACTGTAATAAAATCTATTCCTTCCTTGATAGATATTCTGAAGATTCTTTATACTGCATCATATTCAATTTCAGAAGTAAAAAACAAAACAAAACAAAATAAAAAACCAAAATCCCTACCTACAGCTTTGTTTACTTAGCTAAACAATCAACAGTGCAATGACTAGTCACCACCCCCCATCAACTAGCCCCATGAAGGAAACATATCATCTGAAAACATGCTGAAATCGCCAACGTATTTTTTAACATCCCCAATCTTCCAACCTACCAAGTCCTTTCCATCTCAGTAAATGATAGGCCCATCCTTCCATTTGCTTAAACACACTGGAGTCATCCTTGACTGGTTCTTCTTCTCTCACATACCATATCCAATACATTAAGAAATCCCATTGGCTATACCATAAAAATATATCCTCAACCTGACCAGTTCTCAAAACCTCCACCACCACCACCCAGGTCCAAGTGACCATCATCTATGTTTTAAATTATTGTAGTCGTCTCTTAACTGATCTCCCTCCCTTGGCCTTTTTACTCCTAGGTTTATTCTTCATACAACATCCCAAGAGATTCTGTTAAAATATGTCAGATCAAGTCACTCCTCTCCTCAAAGCTTTCCAAGGACATCCCACCTCACTTTCAGTCGAAGCCAAAATCCTTACAATACACAAGACCCTACAGAATATATCACCTCCTCACCTTTCAGCATTCTCTTTGAACCCCTCTTCTATTGCTCTCCCCGTTTCTCACTTCAACTATATTGGTCTCTGTTCCATTTGTCTAATAAGCAGCAGCCATAGAAAACTGGTACTTTAAGCTACTTTCTACATGGCTGTAGAAGCAGTAGTCAATCCACTGCAATGAGCTCAGTGTGCTTTGCACCCTTTACTCATCCACTGTAGAATACCCCATGCTCGTTTCTTAAACCCCACTCACCTCATTCATTCAGTCAGGGAATATTTATTGAGAGCCTGTTATGTTCCAGACCCTATGGTATAACTAGACATACATCAATAAACAAAACAGACAAAACTTTCTACCTTAGCAGTTTCCGTTCTATAGGGGGAGAGAAAGTACATAATAAGTCAATTGTGACATATGTTAGAAAGTGATAATGTAATAGAAAAATACAGAACAGGAATGTGGGGTTAGGAGTGTATGTATGTATATATGTATGTGCCATTGCTGTGTGTGTGTGCAGTTGTACTGTTGTTCCCTGCCACAATGCCATACTTGGATGTGACGTATTTCTTGGGTTGTGTTTTATATAGGTCATAGATTCTATTTACATCAATATCCTGGTTTCTTAAATGGTTTCCCGACAAATTGGGTGTTACATGTGGTAATCTCCCTGCACTTTCCAGCATAACCTGTTCCTTGAATTTACTCTTACTCATTCCATTGCTTTAACAGCTAACGCATTTATCTTCCTGCCCTCTGGACAATTGGTAGAAATTATGGCTGACATTTTAAGAATTTGTTGGTAATGTTCTATACAACCACTTCTTCTCTTCTATTTGGCCTTCTCTCTTGTTTATGCCTCAGGCCCCTGCCAGCGGCAGCCAGGGAAATCCACATGCATTCCTTAAACCCAAAAGTTTGATTGAAACTGCCATAGTCAGAAATGAATTATTGACCTGCAAGGAATTAGACATGGTGAGTCAACTGGTTATTTTCTTAGCAATATGTCCAGTTTTAGTCAGAACCAGTGGGTTTATATCAGTCCATCACTGATCCTGAAGATGTACAAAGATCCAGGATAGTTCTGGGCTTCCTTGATTTCTCTGTTCTAAGATTCTGGCTTACCGTGGGACAATGTTTGGGTCATCCCTAAGGGTTTCAGACAAAACTGAATTTCTTAACCTATTGAACAGCCTTACTGTTCAGATAAGAGGAATTTAATTGACATCTATTTAGGAGATTCTGCTAGACAAGGTCTATGGAGGAACATAACTCCACCAAAAGCTTTTTACTTTCCTCTCCTCGAAACTCTGATTTTCTCCTAGTCCAGCCATACTCACAGGGGTTTTAAGCAGATTAATTAGTGCTTGAAACGCACCTTTATACATGAAAAGTAGCTAAGTACTAATATAATCTTTTAAACTCTAGATGTTTGCCTTTTTTTAATTCATATCACAGTTCTAATTTCATACTTTTTCCATAATGTCACCAGATTGTAGGTGAGCTCCCAAAATAGACAGTTACTAGGACTAAAAGTGTTGTATGACCCAGTATGCAAAATAGCTTTGGGAAAGGAATACTGCAATTGACTTGATTATAGCAATGACCTATTCTTATAAAAGGATTTTTGTTTATTCAATGTTATCACAAATAG
Source organism: Rhinolophus sinicus (assembly GCF_036562045.2). Classification (NCBI taxonomy): domain Eukaryota; kingdom Metazoa; phylum Chordata; class Mammalia; order Chiroptera; family Rhinolophidae; genus Rhinolophus; species Rhinolophus sinicus. The sequence continues at coordinate 63,975,554 of NC_133768.1, forward strand.
TTTTTCAGGGATTTGGAAATGCGAGTATTTTGTATTTGGTATAGTGAAAAAAAAAAGAAGCTATTTAGGTAATATTCATTGAAGATTAGCTATAATGCCATAGAAAGTTTGTTTCAAATCTCAGACTTGGAATTTCAGTTTAGCAATAGGTCAGATTAATTTTCATGAAAATCTGGGTATTGTAAGACTCTTCCTCCAACCTTAAACTTGTCATTACATTTTCGCAAATAAAGCTTAACAGGTTGCGATGAGATATTTATTTTCCAAAACTGATTAAAAATCCTCATTTGGATTTAAAACCAAGTGCCTATGAGAGAAACAAGTCAAAATTTTAAACCTACAGGCAGTGCCGAAATACCATTGAATTCTAATGATTTTCTATCCTATTACACCTTTCCCAAGTGTCTTACAAATGAAAAAAAGTAAAAGCTAAAATATGAGCTGAAGCTACCAAGGTTTGAAATAGGCACTGAAAGGTGGCTGAAAGAACAGGTGGGTGTATCAGTTTCTAACTTGGAACAAGTTTAAACTTTGGTAGCTGCTCTGTAATTAGTACCTAGACACTATAATAAAGAAAGATTTGCTAGTTTGCTGCACCTACCTGAATGGAATGAGGCTCGACTGTTCTCCATAAGGTCAGTAATACTCACTAAATGGTCTTCTGGGCTAGCTCTATTACAATGATAAGGACACCAAAAATTTAACGACCTTGTCATATTAATTGATTAATTTTCTATAAACATTTCTTTAGGAAATAATGCTTTATTTGTTCTTGTACATTTAGGAACTCGGTAGTACAGTTTCTGAAAAATTAAGTGAAGAACATTGGTATGTTATATCACAAACAAAGGAGTATAGCTTAAATTCTGATGCAGTTTTCTAAACTATTGCTACATGAAAAAATGAATTGAACTTTGTACTGTAAAGAGTTTTATGAATACATGTCTTCCATGATGAATATGTCAGATACATTTAGTCAGTTAAAGCAACAATAACAAATACCTGAGCAGAGCTGAAATACTGGATGAACTATGTTTATTGGGAAAAAGTTAGAGAATTATCATCTATGATATTCAATAGATAAACTAAATGGCTAATCTCTAGAAAAAAAAGTGTTTGCATCTATGAAAACAATACTATTCTCACGTCCTTTGGTGCTTACATATTAAATTCAGTAACTAAAGGGTGAACATGTACTACTTTAACTATGGATTATGAAGTGTTTAAGAGGTAGAAAGCTAGTGGTAAGAATGAATGTCCATATTTCAGTGTGTATAAAGGTTAATAGGGGAGTGCTACAGTCCTACATATGGCCAGTGGGGTTCCAGTTCTATCAATTTACTAAGAACAAGAAGAAGGATGGATATTAGAACTAGTCAAGATGAGGGGGGGAATTATAAAACACTGCTGGGGATCTAAGCAAATGCTATCATTGGGCAACAGATTAACAGTGACAGATACAATTTTCTTTTTTTTAATTCAAGTTTATTGGGGTGACAATTGTTAGTAAAGGTACATAGATTTCAGGTGTACAGTTCTGTAATACATTATCTATATCTCACATTGCATGTTCACCATGTGGAGTCAGTTCTCTTTCCGTCACTATGTATTAGACCCCGTTTACCTTTTCTAGAACCTCCTTCCCCCCTTACCCTCTGGTAACCCCTAAACTATTGTCTGTACTTATGAGTTTTTGTTCCTTTATTTGTTTGTCTTGTTCTTTTGTTGTTTTGAATTTTATATACCATATATTAGTGAAATCATATGGTTCTCTACTTTTTCTCTCTGACTTATTTCGCTTAACATTATAATTTCAAGATCCATCCATGTTGTCACAAATGGTACTATTTCATCTTTTCTTACCGCCGAATAGTATTCCATTGTGTATATGTACCACAACTTCTTTATCCAATCATCTATCGAAGGACACTTTGGTTGTTTCCATGTCTTGGCCACTCTAAATAAAGCTGCAACGAATATTTGAGCACATATGTCTTTAGGGATAAATGTTTTCAGATTTTTTGAGTAGATACCCAGGAGAGAGACTTCTGGGTCATATGATAATTCTGTTCTTAATATTTTGAGGAACCTCCACTCTGCCTTCCATAACGGTTACACCAGTCTGCATTCCCACCAACAGTGTATGAGGGTTCCTTTTTCTCCACAGCCTCTCCAACACTTGTTACTATTTATCTTGTTGATGGTAGCCATTCTGACTGGGGTGAGGTGATATCTCATTGTGGTTTTGATTTGCATTTCTCTGATGATTAGTGATATTGAGCATTTTTTCATATGTCTATTTGCCATTTGTATGTCTTCTTTGGAGAAATGTCTCTTCAGGTCCTCTGCCCATTTTTCAATTGGGTTGTTTCTTTTGTTGTTGTTGAGTTTCATGAGTTCCTTGTATATTTTGGATATTAGCCCCTTATTGCAGGCACTGTTTACAAAAATCTTCTCCCATTCAGTTGGTTGCCTCTTCACTTTGTCGATAGTTTCTTTTGCTGTGCAGAAGCTTTTAAGTTTGATATAGTCCCATTCATTTATTTTAGCTTTGACTTCCCTTGCCTTTGGAGTCAAATTCATAAAATGCTCTTTGAACCCAGGTGCATAAGTTTAGTACGTATGTTTTCTTCCATGCAGTTTATTGTTTCAGGTCTGTGCTTAAGTCTTTGATCCATTTTGAATTAATTTTGGTACATGGTGACAAATAGCAGTCCAGTTTCACTCTTTGGCACGTAGGTTGCGAATTCTCCCAGCACCATTTATTGAAGAGGCTGTCTTTTCTCCATTGTATGTTTTTCACTTTTTCGTCAAAAATCATCTGTCCATATTTATGTGGTTTTATTTCTGGGTCTTTAGTTTTCTTTTTCTGTGTTATCCTTACCAGGTTTTGGTATCAGGGTAATGTTGGCCTCATAAAATGAGTTAGGGTGTATTGTCTCTTCTTCAATTTTTTGGAAGAGTTTGAGTAGGACAGGTATTAGATCCTCTTCGAAGGTTTGGTAGAATTCACTAGTGAAGCCATCTGGTCCCGGACTTTTGCTTTTGGGAAGGTTTTGGATGACTGATTCAATTTCATTACTGGTGATTGCTCTGTTTAGATTTTCCAGTTCTTCATGGTTCAACCTTGGAAGGCTATATGTTTCTAAGAACTTGTCCATTTCTTCTAGGTTATTGAATTTGGTGGCATATAGTCCTTCATACTATTCTTGGATGATCCTTCATATTTCGTGGCATCCGTAGTAACTTCCCCCTCTTTCATTTCTGATTTTGTTCATTAATGTCTTCTCTCTTTTCATCTTAGTGAGTCTAGCCAAGGGTTTGTCAATTTCGTTAATCTTTTCAAAGAACCAGCTCTTTGTCACATTAAGTTTTTCCATTGTCTTTTTGTTTTTTATTTCATTTAGTTCTGCTCTGATTTTCATTATTTCCTTTCTTCTGCTGACCTTGGGTTTCACTTATGCTTCTTTTTCTAGTTCTTTAAGGTGTAGCATGAGGCTATTTAACTGGTTTTTTTCTTGTTTCTTGAGATAGGCCTGTAATGAGATAAATTTCCTTCTTAAAACTGCTTTCGCTGCGTCCCAAAAATTTTGGTAAGATGTATTTTCATACTCATTTGTTTCTATGTATCTTTTGAACTCTCCTCTTATTTCTTCTTTGACCCGGTCATTCTTTAAAAGTATGTTGTTTAATCTCTACATATTTGTGGTTTTTCTGCTTTCTTTTTGCAGTTGATATCCAATTTCAAAGTCTGTGATCAGAGAACATGCTTGGTATGCTTTCAATTTTCTTATATTTGCTGGGGCTAGTTTTATGTCCCAATATATGGTCTATCCTTGATAATGTTCCATGTACACTAGAAAAAAAATGTATAGTCTGATGTTCTAGGATGAAGTACTCTATAAATGTCACTTATGTTCATTTCATCTAATGTGTCATTTAGGGTTGCTATTTCACTATTTATTTTCTGTTTGAATGATCTATCCATAGCTGTCAATAATGCATTTAGGTCCCCAACTATACTTGTGTTTTGGTCAATTTCTACCTTTAGTTCTGTTAGTAGTTGCTTGGCATATTTCAGTGCTCCCTGATTGGGGTCATAAATATTGATGACCGTTATGTCTTTTTGTTTTATAGTACCCTTTATCATTATGAAATGTTCATCTTTGTCTCTTGTTTTCTTTTTTATCCTGAAGTCTGTTTCATCTGATATTAGCATGGATACACCTGATTTTCTCTGGATACCATTTGCTTGGAGTGTCAATTTCCACCCTTTCACTTTGAATCTATGTTTGTCCTTGTAGCTGAGATGTGTCTCTTGGAGGCAGCATATGGTTGGGTTTAGTTTTTTGATCCAATCTGCTACTCTGTGCCTTTTTATTGGTGAGTTCAGTCCATTTACATTTAGGGTGATTATTGATATGTGAGGATTTCCTATCATTTTATCTTTGGTTTTCTGGTAAGACTGTGTCTCCATTGTTTCTTTGCTTTTTGTTGTTGTCTGTTATTTCTGTGTGGTGGTATTCTATGATTTTTCCCTCTGTTTCTTCTTTTATTACAGTATATATTTCAGTTCTGGATTTTTTTTTTTTTTTTTGAGTGGTTACCATTAAGTTTATGTAAAAGAAAGTTTGATATTTAGAGTATTCCATTTTCTTCAGCATGCTTACTTTCTCCATTCCCATATTCCGGTTCAGGACTTTACTTTCCCCCTTTCATGTTTTGGTTGTCACAAATTATCCCTACTTATGCTGGTCGAATAGCCTCCTTCAGTATTTCTTGTAATGCAGGTCATGTGTTAGAAAATTCACTCAGCTATGGTATGTCTGGAAATGTCTTTATTCCTCCTTCATATCTAAAAGATATCTTTGCTGGATATACTATTCTTGACTCATAATTTCTCTCTTTCAATAGTTTGAATATTTGATTCCACTCCTTCCTGCCTTGCAGTTTCTGCTGAAAAATCTGATGATAATCTCATGGGCTTTCCTTTGTATGTTACTGTCTTCTTTTCCCTGGCTGCCTTGAGGATTCTTTCTTTGTCGCTAATTTTTGACAGCTTCAATACAATGTGCCTTGGGAAAGGCCTTTTTTGGGTTGAGGTAAATAGGTGTTCTATTTGCTTCCTGTATTCGAGGATTCAGTTTTTTCCCCACGTTTGGGAAGTTCTCATCAACAATTTGTTTGAATATACTCTCTGTTCCCTTCTCCCATTCATCTCCTTCTGGCATGCCCATTATTCTTAAATTGCTCTTTCTGATGGAGTCAGAAAGTTCTTGTAGAGTTCTTTCATTTCTTTTAAGTCTCAAGTCTTTCTCTTCTTCCATCCATGTCATTTCCAGATTTCTATCTTCAATGTCACTGATTCTTTCCTCCATCTGGTCAACTCTACTACTTAAGCTGACTATTTCAGTCTTCACTTCTTTTACTGAGTTCTTAATCTCCAGAAATTCTATTTGGTTCTTTTTTAAAATTTCAATCTCTTTGGTAAAATGTTAATTTTGTTCTTTGTTTGTGTTTCTGAGTTCATTAAACTGCCTGTCTGTGTTTTCTTGCATCTTGTTGAGTTTTTTTAAGGACTGCAATCTTGAATTCTGTCATTTAAATCACATATTTCCATGTCTTTAAGTTCATTTTCTGGAAACTTTTCATTTTCTTTCTGAGCCTCCTTGTTACCTTGGTCACTCATGGCAATTAGTGAATTATTATTTGTCTTCCTAGGCGTCCACAGGAGTGGGTTCTGCAACAGGTTGATAGGAAGAGGTCTTCCCTTTGCTTTCCATTAGCTGTTGGTAGAATGCTTTGTTTTGTTTCCAACTACAGCCTTTAATTCTCTCTCATGCTGTAGTGTTATATTTTCTCTGCACTATTCCAGCTTCTCACACAATGGGGGGATTCCCTGGTAGGTGGGCTTCTCCTCTGTGAGCAAGTTGCCTGGGTCACAGGGCACTACCTCCATTGGGGAGCGTGGAAAGCTTCTGATGTCCCAAAGCACTTCCTGCACCAGATTCCGATCCCCTGTGTTTCAGCAGCTCTTTTTACTCTGCAAGGATCTGCCCAAATAGATGGGGGCAGGGGCGAGGTGGGTTGTGAGAGGTGGCTGTGAGCAATGGCTGCGACCACCAGCACTGCCCATCCAGCACCCAGGGCTCCCTCCCCTTCGCCAGAACTAGTCTGGCTCTGAGTTTGTGGCTCTGCCCTGCAGTTCTCAGATCTGCCAATATTCTATTCTTTGATCTGACACTGCTACCATTCTGCTTCTAGCACTAGGCAGATAGGGGTGGGGTGAGCTCTGGGAAGGTGGGAGGGGTCTGCTAGGCTCCGAGCCTATGACTTCTGTCCTCTGCTTGGCAGTGAGGGCTTACCACAACGTTTTCACCCTTCTTCCCTCAGTCTTTGCTCTGAGGTCTCTGCCATGAGCATTGGATTCAGCTATGTTATATGCTGATTTCTCAGGCAGGACTGTGGGACATAAGCGGAGCCCTAGCAGTAGGAGGTCTTCCCTCTCCCATGACTGCAGTAGCTCCAGAATGCAGGGGCTCCGAACTCCAGTCTGTGTCCTGCGCCCATGCAGCCTACGTCTCGGCATTTCCTGCTTCCCTCCTCCCCTGCTTGCCCAATTTGTCCACCTTTAGATGATTTCATTTGCACGTCTCTTAGTGTTGCCTGTCTGCTACACAGGGAGTTCTTTGTGGAGTTATAGTTGTTCAATATATTGTAAATTCCAGGGGAGACTTCAAGAGGCTCACCTCATGCCGCCATTTTTATGATGTCATTGAAAGAGACAATTTAATATCTCTGCATACAAGTCAATGCACATTGGAAAACGTTAAACTGCTTGCATACCCTGAAAGATTCTGAATTAATACATTTTGAGAGAGAAAAAAAAAAAAACCTCTTAAATGTCCAAGACAGACAGTTCAGTGAGATGATCTGCACAGTGTTAAGCTGTGGTCAAATGCTGAGCAAAATAGTAAGTGTTTTGAAACAAGTGAACAATTACTCAAAAGATATAATGATACACAATATATTCGTATACTGGGGGTGCCAGAAAAACGTATACAAGTGGACACTTTGGTCAACAATGCTCAAGCAGTAGTTCGCCATAATCAGAAGTGTCTGGATGCTTTGAGCATCTCTTATAATTGCAGAAGTCAAATGTGTCTTGTACTCATCTTTTGTTATTGATATGTATATATTGAGTATTACAATTAATACAGTTTTATCCTTTCTTAAAATGTGTATACGTTTTGGGGGTTTTTTTTGCACCCTCTATAGATGTATATACCTAAGCTTTGTGACTACAATATACAGAAATAATAATATATACAATAGTTACTTGGCCTTGCTTTAGAGCAAACAAATGTTTTTCAACTTTTATTTTGGTATCATGAAACACAATTAAGGATATACTTAGTATTTTGCTGTCCGTTAGTGTCATAAAGTAAAATAAAATAGAAAATATACATAGAGAACCAAAGATGTTTAGGCCATGTAGGTAAGGAGGAGAATATGTAATCATAGCAGAAGGTAGTACCGGGTAGTGATTATGAGTGTGGGCTCTGAAGTCAGACACACCGAAGTTCCAATCCCACCTCATCTATAACATAGCTCATGAGATTAACCCATTGTGTGGTTTATGATTCCCAATAAGTGAGAGTTTGAAAAAATGTAGACTTTCCGTCACAGATACTCTGATAGCTTTTATAGATCTCAGTAGGTCTGACTGAATTGCTTATGTTTCTTTAATAAATGTTTGTACTGCAATACAAAAACATGCTTTTCTTAAAAAGTATACAAATCACAAGCATATAGCTCAATGAATTTTCACAGAATGAAAAGACCCGTGTAACCATCACCCAACCCAAGAAATAGAACATTATTCAAACTCAGGAATTCTCCCTCATTCTTCTTTCCACTCATTATCCCCCTTCCCTCCAAACCTAGGCACTGTTTATTATCATAGGTTAGGTTTGCGTTTTTGAACTTTATGTAACTGTGATCAAAGAGTATGTGGTCTTTTGTGTCTAACAGCTTTCACTCAACATTATGTTTATAAGATTCATCCATGCTGCCGCCTGTGGTAGCTGTTTGCTCATTTTCATAGCTGTGAAGCATTGAATTGTCTGAATATACCTTAGTTTATGTATCCAGTCTCCTGTTAATAAACATTTATTTTCTGGCTCTGATATAATACTGATGTGAAATTTCTTGTACATGCTTCTGGTGAATATATGCATGCATTTATTGGGTGTGAAATTTCTGGGTCACCAGTTCAGCATATATTCAGCTTTATTTAAGACGGAAGCAATTTTCCAAATTGGTTATACCAATGTGTACTCCCTCCAGCAGTGCATGAGAATTCCAGTTGTTCCACATCCTAGCCAACACTCAATTTTGAAAGTTGTTTTTTTGTTTTGTTTTTTCAATTTTAGTAATTCTGGTGTGTATCATCATTTGCTAGTAAAGCATGTTTCTTGTTTTATACAGGAAAAAGAACGGTGGGAGTCTGCCTATCCAGATTAAGTAAAATTAGGTATGCTGAGTAGAATTACTTGGCTCTAACTCTACTGCCCATTCTATTTCTCAGGCTCAAGTTTCATAATTGAATGTTTCAAAAGTAAAGCAAACCCCAGCAAGTTATTTTGTGGATATCGACAAACTGATTCTAACATTTATATGTAGAGGCATAAGCCCCAGACTAGCCAACACAATATTCAATGAGAGAACAAAGAGGGCTGACACTACCTGACTTTAAGATTTACTATAAAGTTACATTAACCAAGACAGTGTGGTATTGTTGAAAGAATAGACAAACAGATTAGTGGAGCAGAACAGAGAGCCCAGAATTAGACCCACACAAATTTAGTCAACTGATCTTTGACAAAGGAATAAAGGTAAATGATGGAGAAAATACAGTCTTTTCAACAAATTGCGCTGAAACAACTGGACATCAACAGGGGAAAAATGTATCTAGATAAACCTTACACCATCCACAAAAATTACCTCAAAATGGATCATAGACATAATTGTAAAATGCAAAACTATAAAACTTCTACAAAATAACTTAGGAGAAAATTTAAGTGGCCTTTGGTTTGGCAATGACTTTTTCCTCACAGCAAAGACATGATCCATAAAAAGAAATGACTGATACTAAAATTAACAACTTCTGATCTGCAAACAAACAAACAAACAAACAAACAAAACACTGCCAAGAGATTAAGAAGAAAAGCCAGAGACTGGGAGAAAGTATTTGCAAAACACATATCTGATAAAGGACTGTCACTCAGAATATACAAAGAACTCTTTAAAACTCAACAGTAAGAAAACAAACAACTCAATTAATAAAATGGGCGAAATATCTGAACTGATACCTCACCAAAGAAGATATAGAAATGGCAAATAAGCATACAAAAATATATTCAACATCATATGTAATTAGGGAACTGTGAATTAAAACAACGATGGATGGAATACTACTACACATCTATTAGAATGACCAAAATCCAGAACACTGACAGCACCAAATGCTGGTGAGGAAATGGAGCAACAGGAACTCTTGCAGATGGAAATGCAATATGGTACAGTACTTTGGATGACAGTTTGATAGTTCTTTACAAAATGAAACATTCTTACCATGTAGTCTAGCCATCATGCTCCTTGCTATTTACCCAAATTAGTTGAAACATGTGCACACAAAAACCTGCAGAAGGATGTTTATAGAAGCTTTTACGTAATTGACAAAATTTGGAAGCAACCAGGATGTCCTTCGTAGGTGAATGGATAAATAAACTGTAACATATCCAGAGAATGGAACATTGTTTAGTGCTAAGAAGTAATTGGCTACCAATCTATGAAGAGACTGGAGGAATCTAAATGCATATGACTAAGTGAAAAGTTAATCCGAAAAAGCTATATACTGTATGATTCCAACTGTATGACATTCTAGAAAATGCAAAACTATGGAGAAAGTAAAAAGATCAGTGGTTGCTTGGGGTTAGGGGGAGGGATGGATGAGTAGGAGCATGGAGGATTTTTAGGGCAGTGAAACTATTCTGTATGAAACTACAATGGTGAATACATGTCATTATACGCTTGTCTAAACCAATAGAATGTACAACACCAAGAATGAACCCTAATGTAAACTACTGACTTTAGGTGATAATGGTGTGTCAATGTAAATTCATCAATTGTAACAAATGTACTACTCTGATATAGGATGTTGATAGTAGGGGATGCTGTGTGTGGGTGGGGGAAGGGGTAGATGGGAACTCTCTGTACTTTCCACTCAATTTTTCTGTGAACCTATCACTGCTCTAAAAAATAAAGTCTCTTAAAAAAAAGTGAAGCAAAAGCTAATGCTTCCTGGGGGGTATACTAAGGACATAGCCATTAATGGGCTTTATCTTAAGAATACTGAAAGGCCAGGCACTGCAGGAATTGTTAAAAGCATGCAAAAGCTTTTATTCAGACCTATCAACTTCTCAATTAAAATTATGTTTTTATTATCTTTATTATCCAAGAATGAAGGGGGAAAACTGGAAATACATTTCTAGGCCTCTGTTTTCTACCTTGTGGGGTAGCGGTAGTCTTTCTGTAGGTAATCACCTACATAGTAGGATATGAGAGATGCTTAAAGGCTACACTTGCCCTAAAATCTCACCTACTACTCCGTCATGGTGTCTCCTTTTTCTCCTAGATTAAAATATATCCTGCTTGCATCTCATTTTTAACAAATCTAGCCCATCGCCGTATAACACATATAAGGTGTTCAATGTTTGTCAAATAAATTAGTTATTGATTCTGATCTTTTTTTTTTTTTAAAAAAGGGATATACCCTCCTGCCATGTAAAAACAAAATGTTGAGTACTTTTTTTTATCTCTTGAACTTATCAAATTCTTAAAGCCACTAAACTATTGTCTGTGTCTATGAGTTTTTGTTTCTCATAGTTTAGTGGTTACCAGAGGGTAAGGGGGTTGGGGTGGGAGATGAGGGTAAGGGGGATCAAATATATGGTGATGGAAGGAGAACTGACTCTGGGTGGTGAACACACAATGGGATTTATAGATGATGTAATACAGAATTGTACACCTGAAATCTATGTAATTTTACTAACAATTGTCACCCCAATAAATTAAAAAAATAAATTAAAAAAAAAAAAATATATATATATATATATATACATATATATAAATTCTTAAAGCCTGCATATCTCACAAATTTCTGTTAAACTACTTTGTTTAGTTTTCTTATTACAAGGGCAAATAACATGACTTTGAAACAAATAGACTCTTTCAAAGTAATTTGACAGTCCAATTGGTTCTGAATTCACTGATGTGGCAGTTAGACATGCTTATTCTCAAATGGGCTGATTTCCATATTTGGGGATATAAAGTATATGTATAAATGAAAATTATTCATACCTTTTGTTTATCATTTCTCCTAGTAGAAATGTCTGGTGGCACACTAAAGCCTTTAAATTTAATGAAAAGCAAATTAGAGGCTATTTCTATGAGTTCAGTTTTATTTCTTGTTCTTTTCCTTTCTGTTATACTCTTCTTAAGGCATTATTGCTTCTCGCCATAACTTCCTGCTTCCTTGCCAAGTGTCAATAGTGTGGATCTTCTGTCATTATGGCCACTACCTTACCACCTGGTCTGGCCCCAAATCACTGTAATGCCTTCATAGACATACACCCACTTCATTCCTAGCTTTCTGATTGGTGAGGCTTTGATTCTGTACGGATATACAACTAACTGCTTTGGCGTTAAGATAGTTTGGGATTCTGCAAAGTACACTAGGAAATGACAGGTAGAAACAATAATTGAAGTAAATCAAATAAAGATCACACATTTGTATGAAAACCATCTGTGATGAGGTTGTGGTAGGGAAAGAGAAAAGTTAAAAGTGAATGAGTCCTCATCCTTCTGGGTATAAGGTGAATGTAATGTGGAATCAGGAAACAAATCCCCTTAGAGTGTTTTATTATCCAATCCCAGAGTGTGTGATTTATGTTCACCCCCCACACACACACACTGCTGAGCATTGTCAGAAAGATGTGAATTAAACAGATAACTAAAAATGCATTTGATGCCTAGGTCTCTAGGCCTTGAAATGATAATTTAGCGACTATCCTAGTGTCTGACTTTACTTCAAAGAGTGTTTCACAAACTTACGAGCATGGCCTCCAAAAAAATAAATTTTGTAAAGTAATCCTTTATTTTTCAGTTTTACCTTTGAAATGCAGATAAAGCTCAAGCAACCAGTCAACGACTTCCTAATCCGTCTTTTTTTAGTTTATAAGAACCTAGTTTATTCCACAAATCTCTCTTTTTCTCCAATCACACCAATATCCTCTCATATATTAGAAGCAGTCTTCCACTGTTTAAGAATAGCAGCAGCACATCTATAACAGCAGCCTTTCTGTCTTTTAAGTGCCCCCTTTAGGTCCATTTAATTCAGAAGAGTAGCAATAAGCCAAATCCTACCAAGGTAGAATGAATGATCACTGTTCTCTAGCTACTTTGCCCCAATATGGGCTCCTGGCTTATGCAATCAAATACAGAAGTTCAAGCGCCACCAACCCTTTCCAGTCATTGCTCCTCGACTTTGGCCATCACTGTAATTACTGTTGGAAGAGTACACGGGCTGATAACAAGTGCCAGCTTACTCTACCTTTTATCCAGTCTTGGCCAAACAAAAGAGAAGACATCTAGATGGAAAAGAATGGGGGGGGGGGGGGGGAGGGAGGGGTAGTTTTGATTCCCTTTGCCACTGCTAGGGCTTTTTATGTGAGTACTCTTTAGGCTGGAATGAAAGAGCACAGACTTTGTGAAAATATTTTAAGGGAAGTATCAAGTAAAATTCAAAATTGTATCATTACTTAGCAGTGCCTGGAGCCTGCATCTTTCTGCCACCATTATCACAATAAACTCATAAAGGTGTAACACATTCAGAGCTATGTCAGACACATTAAAATAACATCTGTTAAATGTCTCTGATAGCACATTTCTTTCCTTCTTATTCCTTTCCATTTATTATTTTCTCCTTACTGGGCTGAAATAGGAAACAAAAAAACAAAAAACAAAACAACAAAAAATGTTACTATGGTTTCTGTAGTGTAGTTGTTTTGGTGTTATTTGTTTTTATATTTTGTTTTTTTCCTAGCAGTGTTCTCAGAAATATTCAAGGACAGCATAAATACAGTATTGTGCAAAGATAAAATACTATTATCTCTATCGACTTAGGAACTTTCTGCAAATAATAAATTTATAAAAATGTCGTCTTAAGAGGTGAGGCAGTGATTCCAAGATGGAGGAGTAGATAAACGCTGTGCTTTCCTCATCCCGTGAACACATCAAAATTATAACGAAATTATAGAACAATCAACCTGGAAAACCATTTGAAGTCTAGCTGAACAGAAGTTTTATAACTAAGGATATAAAGAAGCCACATTGAGACTGGTAGGCGGGACGGAGACGCGAAACAGGCTGGTCCCACACCCACCTGTGGCAGTTGAAAATCAGGAGATCTTGGCCACAGAGTTTCCCCACTAAGGAGCTCCCCACAACAGGCTCCCCAGCCCGGAGTACTGGTGCTGGAAAAAGGAGCCCCCACAACTTCAGCTGTGAAAAATAGTGGGGATTCCAACTGTCAGGACAGGACAGAAGGTGGCGGGGAAACCGAGACATCTGCTTAAAGGGCCCGTGCAGGCACTCACCCTGGGCTCTGGCGGAAGGACGGTGACTCTGGAGGCATCGGAGACCTATGGGGAGAGGCTCAGTTGTAAAACTTCAGGGCAAGGACTGGAGGGACGGTCCCCATTTTCCCTATGTGGGGCCCTCTTGCTGTGTAGGCAGCAGGCCGGCACCATCTTTCCTGTGTTGAGCCCGCCCCCACAGGCCAAATCTGAATCTGATTGGCCTGCTGAGCTCTGCTGCTCCACCTCACTGACTCACTGAGACTCTGCCTCACCTATGCAGCATATTCATAGATACAGAGAACATTTCGATGGTTGCCAGATGGAAGGGGGGTTGTAGGTGGGTTAAAAGTGGGAAGGGATTAAGAACCATGAATTGGTTGTTACACAGTAGTCATGGGTATATAGGGTATAGTATAAGGATTATAGTCATTCAATATTGTAGTAACTATGTATGGTGGTATCAGATGGGTACTAGATTTTTCGGGTTGATAGATGGAAGGGGGTTGGGGGCAGGGTGAAAAAGGTGAAGGGATTAAGAAGTACATATTGGTAGTTACAAAATAGACATGTGGATGTTAAGTAAAGCACAGGGAATATAGTCAGTAATATGGTAATAACTATGTATAGTACCAGGTGGGTACTAAACTAGTCAGGGGGGTCACTTCTTAAATTATATAAATGTATAACCATATGCTATACACCTGAAATTAATATAAAATAATACTGAATGTCAACTGTAACTGAAAAATTGAAAAGGGGTTGAGGTGAGGTGAAGGGCAGTAAGTAATCCAAATTTCCAGGTATAAAACAAGTAAGTCATGGGGATGTAATGTACAGTATAGGGAATATAGTCAATAATATTGTGATAGTGTGGTACGGTGTCAGATAGTTGGCTGGACTTACATGGTGATCACTTCTTTAGGTATATAAATGTTAAATATCTATTTTGTATACCTGAAACTAATATACTCATAATATTGCATGCTAATGATACGTTTTTTAAAACCTTAAAAAAAAGAGTTGAGGCAGTATTATCACTACTTCTGAGAGATACCTTTACAACTGGCAAAACATACTTAAATTTGCTTTGGTTATCAGAGGTATCAGAGTTTGGAAAGCTACTTAACCGTCATCTCCTCCTGTAGAGCCTATCATGGTAAACCACCTGGACACCCAAGACAGAAAGAAACCTAAGAATCATCCTTGAGATGTTCTTTTCTTTAAATTCACACCCCCTATCTATGTTGATTCTACCTCCTTGATATATTTTGAATCTCTTCTAGAAACCTATAATTAGTAACTCCAATCATGCCTATCAATTCCCATTTCTACTACCTTAGTTTTGTTTTTTAATTACCTGGGTGATTATAAATCTATCTAGTCTGCCTGCCATTAGTTTCTCCTCTCCCAAACACTCCGAAATTGTCTAACAAAATATTTTCTCCAAAATGCAAATATTAGGTTATTTGAAAATCTATGAGAGACTCTCTGGTGCCTTTAAAACAAAGCCCACACTCCTTAATATGAGTTACAAGGAATTGGTCTTTATTTTACCTCTCTAATTTCATCTCTGGCCACTTCGTAACTCCAACCAGTTTGGTCTCCTTACAGTTTGTTCCTCCTGAAGGCTTCTCACTCCATGGTTTTGTACAAGCCATTGTTTCCCATATCTGGGAAGTTTCTCTTATACTCTTTATTACCAAACCTCAGCACTCTTTTTATTATTTAGAATTGTGTTTAATGGCACATAATAGAAAAGTGACTACAATGGCTTAAACAAAAGTCAAAAGGAAATAGAAGTTGAATGATATCATCAAGGACCAACACTCCTATTTTTTAAATATTTTACCATTATTATAATGAGGCTTTTGTATTCGTGGCTGCAAGATGATGATTCCATCTCTAGATTTTATACCTGCATTCCAAGCATGAAGAAAGGGAAAAGAACCTGTGTGTTAAGTTTGTTTTCATCAGGAAAAAAAATTATTTTCAACAAAGCCCCGTCCAATAGACTTTTACTTACATGGTCACTCATACCTAGAATGGTGTATGAAGGGGTAAGTAGTTTTTAACTAGACACAATGCTGCCTCAAAAAATACAGGGTTCTGTTTTTGAGTAGGAAGGGAAGAATGAACACTGTCTGCCACATGCTTTTCCCTGGTTACTTCTTATAAGATTTAGATCAAGCTTCACCTTCTCTTGGAAGCTTTTCCTGACACCACAGGTCTAGGCTCAGGGTCCTCCTCTGTGTTCCCAGACTAGTGCCTGGAAAATAGAAGGCACTCGATACATTTGGTTGATTGAATGATTGACTGACTGAATGAATGAAAGTTACCTCTATTCCTCGTGCCTTTAGCACACTATATTGTAACCATCAGTTTAGGTGTTTGCTTCTTCACAAAATTACGTTTTCTAATACCAATGGCTGTGTTTTATTCATCTTTGTATTTCACCATTTAATAAATGCTTATTGGATGAACACATAACAGAACACATTTTAAGATGAGATTGTATAAGCAAATTGCAGTGGTCAGAAGGGCATTAGGATTAAATTTTCCTCTCTGTTGGGGAATGGCAGTAGGCATTTATATAAATAAAGTTAGCAAAGCAGTACACCAATCTTAGAACTCCATCAGCTAACTAATTCCAATAGCTGAAGCCACTGTATTTCTGCCCATGGGTTCAACTTCATCCCCAGTTCTGGAACCAGAATCTTAATGCTTATTTCTGCCATCTATATTTTGATCGCATCCTGCCCTCCTGCCTTATTATAACCAGTCTTAGCTTCATACCTAACCTAGAATCCATGTCTAGAGTTTGTCTTTCTTTGTGATTAGGTTCTGCCTGTTTTGAACTTTATCTTTATGACTTGTTCTTTGGCATCTGTTGTAAGATCCCTTTATACCAATTATTGGCCTTGGTGGACCTCAACATATTATCTGGGCTCTGTTTAACTGTCTGGGCCCCTTCCTAATGTCTCCTGTTGTGAACTTTCCCGATTGCCTGCCTCCCTGCCTACCTGACACCTGTAAGTCTGTCTAGGTTCTCAGGCCCATTCTCTCCCTCTCTGGCCCCTTCTGTCAATGTGACCAAAGCCTGGTTCTTCCATTTGTGAGTGTGGCTGCGTTCACCTAAGGAGTACTTTGTCAGAGAATAACTGGAATGAAAGAGGGAAGCAGATATCTCATAAGAAATCTGAGAAATATTCAGAGAGTTCAACGAAACTGAACTCTTTATTAAATACAAAATTGTCAACTAACTTGCATAATGCTTTCTGTTTCTTAAAAGTCTTAGGAAACCAACAGCTGCATTTTTCTTTTTTGTATAAGTGGTGGCTACCGTTAACCTTTCTATTTCAGATTTATGATAGTAGCCACAGGAAAGTGTAAGTGTAGTGTTTTTCAGAACAGTTACCTTGTTTTCTCTAGTGGCATTTACTACTAAAGTGGAGTTATCAGCAAGAAAAAAAAATCTAACATTATGCTTTTTATGAAATATCACTATATGTAAAGTCAAATTCTCTTCACACACGAATGGCTATACCTCTATGTCCAGTTGTCTACATAGGGTACAATTCCTCCTTACTCCTAGTATGCTTATACACAGACTCACCTGAAATAATCCGTATAGGGGTAGGTAGTAGATAATTCATATCTAATAAACATTGTGGAAGTGGGCAGATTCATTCAAGCTTCTATGCCTCATAAGAGGTCTGATAATTAAGTTCGTGAACTTGTTGCAATGATGTTGCTAACCTTTTTTGATATCAGGGGGATTATTCATTATGAATTTGTACCAACTGGACAAACAGTTAACCAAGTTTACTATTTGGAAGTGCTGAAAAGGCTGTGTGAAAAAGTTAAATGACCTGAACTTTTCGCCAATAATTCATGGCTCTTGCTTCATGACAATGCACCAGCTCACACGGCACTGTCTGTGAGGGAGGTTTTAGCCAGTAAACAAATAACTGTATTGGAACACCCTCCCTACTCACCTGATCTGGCCCCCAATGACTTCTTTCTTTATCCAAAGATAAAGGAAATATTGAAAGAAAGATATTTTCATGATATTCAGGACATCAAGGGTAATACGATGACAGCTCTGATGGCCATTCCAGAAAAAGAGTTCCAAAATTGCTTTGAAGGGTGGACGAGGCACTGGCATCGGTGCATAGCTTCCCAAGGGGAGTACTTCAAGGTGACTGTAGTGATATTCAGCAATGAGGTATGTAGCACTTTTTCTAAGATGAGTTTGTGAACTTAATTGTCCGACCTCATACATTGGGGCCTATAGACACTAGTTTTACTAGTACAAAGCATAAGGATGATTCCTTGTCTTCAACTCTTGTGAATGAGACCTGCTAATTTCCTTAGTCTTCCACTCATTTTGCTAATCATGATTCAGCTATAATCAACTCTAAATATTATAGTTTAAGGGTGCATAATATAAATAGTAAGTGCTGGGGCAGATTCGCCCAAATCATACCATTCCTTATCCCATGTTGCTCTATGTCTTAGAATCCAACTAAGCATAGGTGGAGTGGACACGGGCAATCCTTTCATTCCTATCTGGTTACTCTCATGTCAGTTAAATCTTTATTGAGACGCTGCTATGTGCACGGTCCTATGCTAGATAGAGGACTATAAGAAGTCTGAGATAAGGCGTCTGCCTTCAGAAAGATTACCATCTAGTTGACTGGCAGAGGAGACAGTCCTCTCAGTAATAATCAACAGTTAAAGGCTTAAATAACAACAGAAAACCACAGTAAATGGGAAATCTCAAACTCAGTTTAACTGCCAGTAGGAGCAGTGCCCTCTGGCTCCCCTATTAATAGAAAAGCAACCAGTTCTACCTTGCAGGGCTTTTCACAGTTGAAGAACACTTCATATAAAATAATCAGATGGTTCACAAAATACTCAGTATGGCAAGTATAAACATTTCCTTCATTTTTCAACTATCACTGGAAAATATCCCTCCCTAACTTAAAAAACGTCTAAGTGCCTTTTCAAATAGTGTTTACATCGTACACCTTGTTCTTGATTTCAAATGCATTCTTAACATAATTTAAGATTGAGTAATAATTCAGGAGTCAATTCCGATACTGTTACAGAGGAAACTACTTAAGCCCTTGGAGAAATAAACAAGACGAGAGGTTTGAGAAGTCAAAGGAAAAGTACTTATATTTCAGATCTTTCATATTCCTCCCGTCCATATTCTCCAACTGGAAAAAGAACTTGTGTCTGCCAGTTGGTAGCCTGACCTTAGACCAAGTTTAATTAATTGGCAGTCTTCTCCAGCTGTCATCTGTCCTCA
Source organism: Rhinolophus sinicus (assembly GCF_036562045.2). Classification (NCBI taxonomy): domain Eukaryota; kingdom Metazoa; phylum Chordata; class Mammalia; order Chiroptera; family Rhinolophidae; genus Rhinolophus; species Rhinolophus sinicus. The sequence continues at coordinate 63,994,571 of NC_133768.1, forward strand.
TTTGCCTAGGCGGAGCACATTACTGAAGCTGAGAGTCCAACCATGACCTTCTTGGTCCACTGAGCTGCAGTGACTCAACAGCTGATCAGATCTACCTCCTCTTTCCCCTGTGCCCCAAACCACATCACACCTCCCAACAGAGGCCAACTTGAACTTCCCAGGCTTAGATCAGTGTTTCTCAAAGAGTGGTTTCTGGACTGGTACATTGCAACTTCACTGTGGTGTCTGTAAAATTGCAGATTCCCGGACCTTGTTCTCAGAGATTCTGATAGAGTAGCTATGGGATGGGGCTTGAGAACATGCATTTTAACATGTTCTTCTATGTGACTCTCATGTCAATAATTTGATTGATGATGCTAATACAATTAGGGAACAAGACCCAACGCCTGTGGGATACAAATAGTGTAGTCAAAGGCCAAGATGGTAATAATTCCATCTGCTGGTTATACATTCAATGTGAATAAGAATCTCTCAAGAAGCTTGTTAAACATATAAGGGTCCCACCTTTGGTGCTACCCCAAAACCAAAGGAATTATAAAGTGGGCCTGGACATCTGTGCATTTAAAAGGCTTCCCTAGGTCATGCTGATGTATTGTAACAGTTGAGATCACCTGCACTAGTTTAACTGCTTCGAGGTATCCAGCAGCTGGCAGAGTGAGAGAGGTTACTCACAGGAGATCCAGGCACTTGTTACCCATTATTGCAGTGTACAGGTTTTAAAGGACAAAGCTACACACATTGTGTAAGTGGATTACAAAATGTAATAAGGGATACTTTAACTGAATGTGGTTGGAGTAAACATGCTGCAGGCCTTGGGGATGGAGGGAAGCAAACATTTGCAACATTATGGAAGAAAGGAGGAGGGAATGAAAAGATACCATGGTGAGAGGTAGGTGACAACAGATCCTGAGACAGGCAAGTGTTTCTGCCTCTGGCCTCACGCCCTCTATAATCACAGCAAATCAGCCACCCTCCCCACATTATGAAGGGCTGAGGGCTAAGGAAGAAGCAAGTACTTACGTGGAGATAGTAGGGTTTTGTCCTCGGTCATTTTAACTACCAGTTCTGTAAAATCAGCAGAATACCCTCTCTCTCTCGCTCCAAGAGCAATGGAGGATGCATTACAGACACAGAGGTATCTCACACTACCACACATATTCTCGTGCCATCTGCTAATTGCTCCCTGCTCATCGTTTGGAGTAACCCATCCAGGCAGGCAGGTGACATGCTCGTCTGGAACAAGAGAGCATTTCATCCCATGCCACTGCCTATATCTTATGACTGTCGATTCTTTCTCTATTTTCCCTCTGAGTCGGGAAGGGTGTCTTAGGGGTGGAAGTGACAATCAAGTAGGAGGGTGGAACTAATTTAAATCTACTACTGAGAGTCACTATATCTTGACACATGGTTCCAGAGTGCAACTAAAAAGGAACTTGGGGCTAAAAGGAAATATATAAGAACTCTTCTATTTCAGTCCATCTCCTGGAACACATCATAATTCACCTCCAGGCTCCATAGCACCAAACTCCTTCCAAATGTAGTCACCTCCTGGACATCATCTAATGTTGCACTAGCATTTCTAACATTACATAGCAAAAACCAAATCTATCTCCTCTAATCCAATTTCTGTTAATGTCATTATCATCCTTCCAATTAGAAACATACAGGTTGTCTTCAATTTCTCCCTTGACTTTATCACCTACCTTCAATCTAGACTTTAGACTATTACTGATCCAAGCAGTAACGAGTAGGATACTGGGGAACATAGAGGAAGGGATGTTCGGGAGATAGTTGATAGGACTCACTTCCTGGAACAGTCTCCTTCACCTCTTCTCTTCCAGGCTTTCATCTACCTCCTCCTAATTCTTCCCACCCACGGACTTGTAACTCCTCGTCCAAAAACCCTCACTTTGCCCCTCAGGTTTACCTTCCACCACTCCTCCTGCACACAAAAATAGTTGTTGTAGCTTTCTCCCACTATTCTGCTACTTGTAACCTAAACTTTAGCCAAATTCTACCATTCCTTCTTTCCTGAACATGCGCCCTTGTTTCCCTTGCTCCCCTCACTCAAAGTTTTTACTGATGTCCTTCCCATTGTTTGAAAATCTCCCCCCCTTCCTGTTAAATCCTTATTCACCCTTCAGAATCCAGCTCCAAAGCTACCTCCCCTGGCCTCCAACTGAATGCATTCTTTCCTTCTCTGGACTAAGAAGCACTCTGTCCCTTATCAGATCCTGCCTTGTCACACTCTGCCCCCACCTAGAGGATGGAAGGCTTGGAATTCCACATAATGCCTAGAAGTACCTCTGCCATAGTAATTGCGCTAAAAATTGTGTTGATGAGACTAGCCATTCTGCCAGGTGTGAGGTGGTATCTCATTGTGGTTTTGATTTGCATTTCCCTAACAGTTAGTGAAGTTCTGCATTGGATTTGTGCCTGAGCAGCCTCAAGCCCAAAGAACACGCCAGGTGAGGTGACTGAGTGTGGGACATAGGTTATTGAGACATACTGGAGAGAGTGGGGGGGCGGGGGGCGGGGCTGAAGGGGGCGACTGGCCGGAAGGGTAGTGATCCCCACACAGGTGGAGAAGAAGCCGGGTAATATAGGTACAGCAAAATAAAGAGCATTCCTGGGAGAAATCATCTGGCATCCTTCCCTGCAGGCCTGCTCTCATGCACACAGTGTCCCAAGAAGCCTGGAGACCTTGACTGCCGGCCAGTGTACAGAACTAGCTGTCTGATAAGCAGCATTCCCATGGAGTCAGGAGACCTTGAATTTCTGCTGGCTTATCTGCTTGTGGGCCAGGGCCCTAAAGGACTTTTTCATATATCTGTTGGCCCTCTGTGTGTCTTCTTGGGAGAAGTGTCTGTTCAGGTTCTCTGCCCATTTTTAAAATTTGATTGTTTGGGGGTATTTTGTTGTTGAGTTGTATGAGCTCTTTATATATTTGGGGTATTAGCCCCTTATCAGAGGTGTTGTTTGTAAATATATACTCCCATTTGGTTGGTTGCCTCTTTGTTTTATTGATGGGTTGTTTTTTGTTTTTTGTTTTGCTGTGCAGAAGCTTTTTAGTTCGATATAGTCCCATTCACTGTCACAATGGCTGTCATCAACAAGACAAATAATAACAAGTGTTGGAAAGTTTGTTGAGAAAAAGGAACCCTCATACACTGCTGGTGGGAATGTAAATTGGTACAGCCACTGTGAAAAACAGTATGGGGTTCCTAAAAAAATTAAGAATAGAATTACTATATGATCCAGCAATTTCTTTTCTGGGTATCTCCCTAAAAAATCTGAAAACACTTATCCTTAAAGATATACCATTATGTACCCTTATGTTCATTGCAGCATTATTCACGGTGGCCAAGACACGGAAACAACCAAAGTGTCCTTTGATAGATGACTGGATAAAGAAGATGTGGTACATTTACACAATGGAATACTGCTCAATCATAAGAAAAGATGAAATACTGCCATTTGTGACAACATGGATGGATCTTGAGATTATCATGCTAAGTGAAGTAAGACAGGAAAAGTCGAGAACCATGATTTTATTCATATGTGGGATATAAAACTGAAAGCAACAAATGATTAAGACAAACAAACAAACAACTCATAGACACAGACAACAGTTTAGTGGTTACCAGAGAGTAAGGAGGGGAGGAGGGAGACAGAGGAGGGTAAAAGGGGTCAAATATATGATGAAGGAAGGAGAACTGACTCTGGGTGGTGAACATGCTGTGCAATATATAGATGATGTAATACAGAATTGTACACCTGAAAACTATATAATTGTGTTAACCAATGTCACCTCAATAAATTTAATAAAAACCAATCGCGTTGAATGAATGAATTTCCACTTCCTCAACTTCTAGGGAAATTCCCTAAGTTAAACCAACTTTAACTAATAAAAGAGAAGATTTTATCCCAGCACATGCCTTGGTCTCTTTCTCTTTCTCTCTGTGCTCGTCTGTCTCTATCTCTATGTCTAGCTCTTTCTGTCTCTGTTACTTTCTCTCTTCATCCTTCTCTGTGTCTCCTCACCCTTCCTATATCTGGCATTGTTGACCTATCTCTTTTTTCATGATCTTTTCGTTCTTCTGTCAGTATGTCTTTGACGTTTGCCCTGCATTCCTTGTCTTCCTGTCTGTCCATTTCTGTTTCTCTGACGTGGTGCCGCCTTCCTACCTGTAAATCAATCTCTGAAGCTCTTTCAAAGCCTCGCTTCAACTGTAACTCAAAATAGAGTGTTATTGGACCTTTTCAAGTTGGAACTCAGAGAGAAGGCTAAAGCCTGAAAACCTGTAACTCTGAAGGAAATCAACTTTCCAGGGACAGGTGATTATAGTAAAGGGTTTGAATAGCAAATCCTTAGATTCTCCAAATGCTTAATTCACATAATAAGGCTTAAAGATATAAAAGGTGACCCACAACAACTAATCACAATGAGAAAGCTAATATCTCTAACTCTGGCTTCAAAGATACAGGTTAGAAAGCAAATGAAAAGTTCTAGGAAATCACTGACTACTTTGGCACCTTGCCCAGGAGACTCTAAGGATTCATATATAAGCATAAACATAGAATTGAAACTAAAGGTCTTAATAATCATAATGACAGCTATCTTTTCAGTGTCTACCGTGAGACAAATATCTCGTACACTTTAATTCATTTAATCCCCAAACATTTTATGGACATGGAAACTGAGGTTGAGGGTGGTTAATTGACTTCATAATCAGTTATCCTTAAGGAGAGGAGTCAGGATTTAAACCCAGGTGTTGTCTGCTTCCAAAGCCTGAGCTGCTAAGCTCTCCAGCTTCTTTCAAACTTGTCAGCTCTTAAGAATCCCCTGGGTGCTGATTAACCCTTAAGAATCCTTAACTTCACCCTTAACTCCTACCAAATCCCAGGCAAGGGCCCATCCTGGTGACTCCTGAATTTTGACCAAAGTCAATAGAGAAATGGAGCTTTATTGGTGGAATGAAAGTGAGTAGAAGAGCATGCTGTATTTATGTGAGGGGGTTGGAATCTTTCTGATACTCTTAAAAATCATACCATGTAGGTGATTGACTCTTTCACCTTTTCAAAGCTCAGCCCTTATTATAAGAAAAGATTTTTTCTTTTAACTAATGGAATGGACCTGATACTAATAATAGGAAACACCAAGAACATGTACAGGCTGAAGATTCAAAAGAACAATGACTTACTGTGTCAGGCCTTATGCCAAATGATTTACATGAATCCTCTAATCGGATACTCACAATTAACTTGTGAATAGCTACTTTAGTTATCTGCATTTTACAGATGATGAGAATGAGTCTCAGAAAAATTACTTGTCCAAGATCTAAGATTCCAGCCCAGGTTTGTCTGACTGCAGCTTGTGCCCTTAACACTCTGCTGCCCAGCCTCCACTACAAAAATGTCAAAGAAAGATTCAGAAAAATTCACCGATTGCAGATCCCTAATGACACATGAAAATATTTTTTATGGTATTCAGGGTGTTTTGAAACGTATTTTGAGGTTATTACTTTGGAGGGAAAGCACAGGGTTCTTCCACCAAAATATTCCTTGGTATCTTGGAGAGGGTTACTCATTTAATCTAACATGGCAATTCTTGTGTTCTCATCTTCTTAGGTTTATCAGCAACTAATTCCTTTGGTCAACTAGAGTAGCATTTGGAGCAATTCTTTCAAATTCACTGTGAATTTAGAACCCTTTTCTGAATCCCCAGAACCTCAAATTTCCCAAATTTACAGACTTTAAGACATATATATATATATATATATATATATATATATATATATATATGTTTCCCCCTTTATGGTGGTCAAAGTTTTCCCCAAAGTAGAATAATGAGGGGAGAAAACATGAAGATAGTCTTTTCTTTTTTTGAATTCTCCCCTGTTCCTGAAAATTTTCTCCTCATTATGCAAGGAAAAACAATACTGATGTCGAATATATATATATATATATATATATATATATATATATATATATGCCTCTCAACTGGCAGTACAAGATGTGATACATATGTATAAGGAACTTGTCAACAATTCTTTTCATCTCATAAAGCTCTACCAAAATTATATATCCTTAAATAAAAGTCTAACAGCTTTCAAATATCTGAGTAGTTATGATGTCCAAATATAGAATCCTTTTCTTCTATCCAAATTTTACAAATAAGAATAATTCAGAATTTTTTAAAAACTTCAGCTTCTAAAAAAATCAAGTGATTGTCAAAATGGATACATTTACTGCATGAATCATTAACTGATTTATACAACTTAGTAACTTCACATAATGGAAGAATACTTTTTTACATACGTCTGATGTTGACACCCTGCAAAATTGTTTTATTTTTAACAAAGTAATGCACAAATTGGGTACAAACTTAATCAGTAAAGAATGGCTGCCCCCTTTTTTCCCACAGTTCCATTTCCATTCCTAGTAGGCAACCATTTTTTAATATTTGGGGGTTTAGTTCTTCTGTTAACTTATATGCTAAACTAATAACATATTTTCTGTAATAAATCTCATATACTCATCATTTAGCTACACACATTATGAACATTTATTTTGCCAATATTGCTTCATCCACAACCCTTCTACTTTTTTCCTAGAGTTTCTTTTTGTTTCAGCTTTTATCTCCTTAGCTGACTAGTCGGTGGAGCAGGGGTCAACTGTAACTTTTAGCTCCAATGTCCAGCTCCGACCCCTTGCTCAATGCCTGGAAACTCTCCATCTTTGCTCTGTTGTTTTGAAAGCAAACAATTTAGGTTGCTGGGAACACAAGAGATAAAGTGGAATCTGTAATGCTGGGCCACTTTTTTTTCATAAATGGCATTTATTAGTTTTATATTTTTTGTATAATTTATATACAATGAATTGCACATATTTAAAGTGTAAAATTTGACGTTTCAAAATACATATTTACCCGTGAAACCATCACCACAAAGTAATGAACACATCCCTTACCCCAATATGTTTTTTCATGTCCTCCTGCCTCTCCGCACACACATTCCCCAATCCAGAAACCACTGCTTTTGACACTATAGATTAGTTAATATTCTCTACCATTCTAAATAAATGGAATCATACAATATGTACTCTTTTGGTCTGGCTTCCTTCACTCAGTATAATTATTTTGAGATTTATTCATACTGTATGGATCCATAGTTCTTTCATTTTGGTTGCTGAGTAGTTGTCCATTGAATGGATATACGACAATCAGTTTATCCATTCACTGCTTGACAGACATTTGGATTGTTTCCAGTTTGTAGCTATCACAAATAAAGGTGTTATGAACATTCATGTATAAGTCTTTGTATGAACATGTGTTTGCTTTTGCCTTGTGTAAATACGTAGGAGTGGAATGGCTGAATTGTATGATAGGTGTCTGTGTAACTTTTTAAGAAACTGCTTTTCCAAAGTGATTGTACCATTTTATATGTATACATGTAGTGTATGCGAGTTTCAACTCCTCCACATCCTTGTGCTGGGTATGATCAATATTTTAATTTTAGTCATTCTAATAGGTAACAAATAGTATCTCAATGTGGTTTATTTTGCATTTCCCATATGACTAATGTTATGAAGCAGCTTTTTATGTACTTATGAGTCACGCTTATATCTTCTTTGGTGACGTTTCTGGTCAAATTATTTTGACCAGAAACGGGCCTATTGCGTCAGGGATCTCAAGACCACTCTCAAGTTTGATAATTCACTAGAAGGATTTACAAGAATCCAAATGGGTTTTACTCATGGCTAACATTTGTTACAGAAAATGTATATAGAGCAAGAGCAACAGGAGTAAGATATCCATTGGGTGGACTCTAGAATGGTTAGGTACAGGCTTCCGTGTCCTTTCCCATCTGGAGTCACATAGGATATGCTTTTTCTGTAGCTGTGAACTGCAGGGACAGATGTGAGACTCTCTGTACAGAGTCTCAGAGTCCAAGGATTTTATGGCAGGCTGGGCACCTAGGTATATTGTGCCAGGCAACCAAAACTCAGGACCCCGACAATGAAATCAGGTGCGCATCACCAGTCCTGATGTTTGCGCAAAGTAATTCTGGCAAGATAGTGCAACATGGTTCATTGTTCTGGGTGTACACAATAAAATCCTCAGTTGTTAACGGAAAGAACCATCCAAGTACCACATTTTCAGAGGTTGTCCAATGATCAGTAACAGCTCCAAGGTCTCTTGGAGATGTGTGAAGAGTAAACAGTAAGGCCTGCTGTGTTAACTCTTCTCTCACACTCATTTTATTATCAAATTGTTTACTTATTATTGAATTTTAGGAATTCTTTATATATTCTGTATACAATCCTTTATCAAATATATGCTTTACAAAGATTTTTCTCCCAGTCCTTGGTTTATTGTTTTATTCTCCTAACAGTATCTTTCCAATAGCAGAAATTTTTAATGTCGATGAAGTTCAGTTTATCAATTTGTTATTTTATGTGTTTTGGATGTCATATCTAAGAAATGTTTGCCAAACCTAAGATTTTAAATAATTTTACTATGTTTTTCTTGTAGCATTTTTATACTTTTAGGTTTTTACATTTAGGTTTATGATCCATTTTGAGTTAATTTTTGTATCTTGTTTGACCTGTATTTTAAACCAAATCTTTGACATTAGAGCTTTTTACCTATAAATACTTAGGTATGTATCTCCAGTATATGAGAATTTTAAAAACATAATCACAATACCTTTATCATAATTGCTTAATAGCATCTGGTACCCAATCTGTGTTCTATTTGAATACTTTTTATATTTTCAAAAAGATATTCAAAATATCTTTTTGTCTATTTGAATTAGGACCTAAACAAAATCAGCATATTGCATTATGTTTAAATTGTTTCTTAAATCTCTAGTAATCTATAATATTTCTCTTAACCCATTTTCCAATGCCGTTTATTTTTTTTTAATAATCTAGGTCACTTGTGCCAAAGAATATCCCACATTCTGGATATGGCTGATTGTATCCTTGTGGTATTTTTAAGATGTTGCTGTGTCATTTCATGATTTATTGATCTTGGACATTATATATTTTCTCTGTGCTGTGAAAGATGAGGATTGGGCTAACATACTATTCTTTACGTCCCTCTCTTTAATTATCCCTTCAATATCTTTAGGAATGGAATAAACATGGAAGATTTTTGAAAAATCAGATGTATGATTATTTGATTTTTACCATGTAATGACTTTATTTAGACTTGGCTCTACCATAAACTACCATATACTATAATAAACTCGATTTTCTCCAATACAGTAACAGTAGGAGAGTGGAGAATAGAGATTTGAGAAATATTTCAGAAGAAGATCTGACAGTATTGAATGATGGAAGGAGGAAAGAAGGAATACAGAATGACTGCTCAGTCTCTGGTTTCAACAACTGAGTACATGGTGGTACCATTTAGAAGGATAGTGTCATGCAGGGCGGCCTGTGGGGTCTCTGCTCCCGCTCCCCACATAAGAACGCAGGATGTGGCTAGGCCAAAAAGGAACACCCACGGAGCCATAGGTAGGGGAGTCATACCACTATCATCTCACTGGAGGCTGGATTCACACGACGTGTGACCTGCTGTCCGCTTTTCTGCCAACCGACCGACTACTCTCCACTCCACTCCCCAGCACAGCCGTGGCAGTTATATTGGTGGCCAACGGCTCAAGGGCTACAGCTGACGGCCAACTAGCCACAGCTGATGGCCATCTACTACCTGAGCCAGCACCCCCCCACCCCCACAAGGCCGAGAGCCTGGAAACTGCACTCTGGGGCTCTGTCCCCACACTCCACCCCTACAGGGTCTCACCTCACAATCTATGTGACAAGTGTGTTCCATGAGGCTCCCTGTGCCATATTAGCCTATCGGCACCTACGGACGAAAAGAAACAGTAGTCTTAGGAACCAGCAATGGCAAATCCCTTCCCATGAGATTCACACAGGGGCTTTATCAAAATGAATATTATTGGGTTCCACCTTAGACCTGCTGAATCAGAATCACTGGTGGGGGGTTCCTGAGCCATCCTCATTTTGAATAAGTTCTCTAAGTGATTCTGAAGCAGATGCTTTGTGAGCTAAATTTTGTACAAACTAAGGTGGATCATGGGAATGTTCAGCTAAAGTGGAATGGAGATAAAAGGCTTTGGGGTTGATGAAGTCAAAGAATTGTGATCTTCAAGTTGCTACTCTCTTCTTGTCAGTTTTAGCAGGAGTCCTAGTGGGAAAACAGCGAATAGGAAGGTTTTGCAAGAGTATAATCAACTCCATCTGTTTTCCTTCATTTGAAAGGAAAAATGAACCAGATAAGACTAATTGCAGAGCAGTTTTCCTCTGAACTGGTCCTAAGTCAACCAGGAAGCACATACAGGCACTTTGATGAAAACGAAATTGATTTGGTTGATTGAATGTGGTTGTTAAAACAACAACAACAACAACAACAACAACACACCTATGAATTCCCCTGATTTTATTTTGACTTTTCAGCTGGTTATCTGGCACTTCATAATCAGCATTTCCTAGTGAATGCATCTTACCTGAAGTCACTAAATGTTTAGTCTTTCATTTGATTAATAATTCCAAGGATACAAATTTCCATGTTTCCCCTAATTTTTATCCTGAAAAGAGAAAAACCTCAAGTCAAGTCATTGTCTATTATTCAGTCAGAAGATGTTTCCATCTATGTCATCATAAAAATGATAACTGTATGTTTAGAGATACATTATTTGAAGTTCATCGTGAAATAGATTTCTCTTGAGAATTAATTCATGTGTGTCCTTACGGAATCACAGAGATGTATTCTCAAACTAAATTTGATGGCCTATGAATATTCTGCTATGGCTACAAATATTCTTCTGAGAAATCAGCTAACATGTTTTATTCTGTCAAAGCAGCTCTCAGGAGTTGGGTATATCTTGTTAGAAATATGCTCTCTAACTTCAAAAGATTGTAACGTATTACTTTGTTTTGCGAATAGTTGTGATTATATCTATTCATTCCTTGTAATTTTTCTATAAAAAACAGTATTATAAAAACAATTGCCTCCTTTGAAAAGACTACGATACCGGGCCCTTTCCTGTGATAAAATTAAGTCAATTCTGACCCCAAAATTAAATACAAAGAATGGTAAGATTTCCTAAGAGAACTAACTCTTTGTGTATTCACTAATCCCATGTATCATTCATAATTTCCTAAGATACATTTCCTGGCCCACATATTGTGCTAGTAATTTAGTAACGACTGAGAAGCAGATGACAGTCCCTGGTTAACACAGAAGTTAGAAGTTGCTTTAGAAAGCATAAGAGGTATGATAGGGAAAGAAACTGATTCCACCCAGGAGCTGAGGGATTATGTTGTATAAAAAAGAACTATAAAACCTAAAGAGAAGAGGGCCAGAGTATAAGGAATTGCCAGTGTGTGTGCAAATTTGTGTAAAAAAATACTAGACAAAAGAAATATAAACTGGGTCACTATAAAATTGTATTTTCTGTAGAAGAAGAGAGGCTCTAATGGAGTGTATATAAATATTCCCACAGGACCATGATATATATTTTTTTAATTCCATACTTACAAAACAACTTTTCAGTTATCGTATTAGTTTGCTAGCTACCATGTTTCCCTGAAAATAAGACCTGCCCGGACAATCAGCTCTAATGCGTCTTTTGGAGCAAAAATTAATATAAGACCTGGTCTAATTTTACTATAATATAAGACCCAGTCTTTAATATAATATAATAATATAATATAATATAACATAACATAATACTGGGTCTTATATTAATTTTTGTCCAAAAGACGCATTAGAGCTGATTGTCTGCCTAGGTCTTATTTTCGGGGAAACACGGTATTATATTAGTTGCTAAGGCTGCCAGAGCAAAGTACCACAGAGTGGGTGACTTAAACAGAAATTTGTTGTCTCACAGTTCTGGAGGGTAGAAGTCCGAGATCAAAGAATCAGCAGGGTTGGTTTCTTCTCAGGCTTCTCTTCTCGGCTTGCAGATGGCAGTCTTCTCTCTCTGTCTTCACATGGTCTTCCCTCTGTGTGTTTCTGTCCTAATTTCTTTTTATAAGAGCAGTGCTCATTGGTTTAGGTCCTACCCTAATGACCTCATTTTAACTTAATTACCTCTTTAATGACCCTATCTTCAAATACAGTCATATTCTGAGATACTGGGGGTTAAGACTTCAACATGTAAATTTTGAGGGGATACAATTCAGCACATAACAGTTATTATTTCAGATTTCCACATACATTAATACAAAGATCCTGTAAATATGTATCATCTAATATAAATTTAAAAATCAGTATTTTGACAATATCTAGTTGACTGTGAGTTACCTTTCTGAAGGTGTGATCTGTCTGGGGAATCAACATCCATTTCTGCATACCTAGTCTGTTCGAGGCACTGGTATAGGTGCTAGGGCTGGAAAGACAAAGGAAACACATCTCTTATCCTTGAGGAGTTTGCAGTCTGGAGTAGGGGAAATAATATAAACAAGCAAGTATAATAAAATGTGCTAAACATTATTACAGAGGAAATGAAATGTTGAATGAGCAAATTCAGCTAGACTCATGGTGACCCAACCAAGATAAAGCAATGTATTAAAGTCCTAGAATATTGCCTAATTAATAATTCTGAGTAAAGTATTAGAGCTTATTATTTTTAAGACTTAATTTATTCATCTACTTAGTTTTTTGCCTAAAGTCTTAAAACCCATTTCATATAGATAAAAAACAGCATTATAAAAACAGCTGCTTATATTTGTAGAAAAAAATTCAGGGGGTGGCTGGTTGGCTCAGTTGGTTAGAGCGTGCTGCTAATAACACCAAGGTTGCCGGTTCGGTCCCACATGGGCCACTGTAAGCTGTGTTCTCCTTACAAAAAAAAAATTCAGCAGAAATACGTTAATTTTTTGTCATAATTTGATAGTCATGACTTTGCAGAATGTATTATACAAAATAAAAGTCAGTCTTGATAGGACACTATAAGATAAGCCATCACTGAACACAAGGCTATATGTAAGAACTCTGAAATCCAAGGGCAGTTAAAAAAATCAAACTATACATATATTGTTTGCCAAGAACTAGAACAATCCCTAATGATATATAAGAAACAGGGTATCAAAGTAGTGCATAACCCAGCTCATTATCAAGTACTGTCTCACTTAGCAGATATCTACCTTATAAACGTTATCCTGAAGTTATGACACACTTCAAGAAGCGTTCAGCACATTCTAAATTATTTTCCATGATACCACCATTTTTCTGGTAACCAAAGATAAATTGATCACAAATCTGTACATACACCAGTGAATCTTCACTATAGATCTCTTTTCTCTTTAGTTCTTCAAAAATGCTGTTAGGAGTAAAAAAAGAAGGTTTTAGGTTGGTAAATGCCACCAAGAAAAAGTCAGAGAATTGTCTTTGGAGTTGTGTATTCAAAACAGTACTCTAACATGAGTCTAACAAATAAAAAGAAATATGGCATGACAAATGCTAACAACTTAACGACAAAGTTGTCAAGCGTTGATGAACCTATTCCATAAAAAAAAAAACACAATTTTTTCTTCATATTGATTTTTCTTCCTCAGCTTTCTTGAAATAAAATACATAGCTATGTGATTTAGCTTTGAAATATGTAAAATGAGAAAGTTGAACTAAATTAATTTTATGGTCCTTGTCAATGAAGAGTCTGAGATTTTACTTTATGTACAAATTAACAAGTTAGTCAGCCAGTTTCACAGATGCTGGCAGAAGACACAAGACTCCATGGTCAGAGACAAAGGACAGTTTATTAATACCAGCAATAGCAGTTGCTAGAGTATCAGCATTTGTACCAGTTCCGCGCCCCAGTTCCCATAGGGTGATGCAAAGAGGGCTAGAAGATACCTGCCCATACAGTAGGGTACATTATAAGAGAGGAATCCTGAATTTATCATTTATAATGGGCAATAATCTCGAGGGAAACCCTGTTTCTGTTTTCCATGACTCTTCTTATACAAAGTCTTTTTAAAAATTGAGATATAATTCACATATCATAACCCTTTCAAAGTATACAATTCAGTGGTTATGACTATATTCATAAAGTTGCGCAACCATCACCACTCTATAATTCCAGAACATTTTCCATCATCTGAAAAATAAGCCTCATACCATTAGCAGTCACTCCCCCTTCTTCCTCTGCACAAGTCCCTGGGCAGCACTAATATACTTTTGTCTCTGTGGATTTGTCTAGTTTGGACATTTCATGTAAATGGAATCATATAATATGTGTCCTTCCTGTGACAGGCTTCATTCACTTAGCATAATGTTTTCGAGGTTCATCCATGTTGTAACATGCATGGGTTCTTAATTTTTTATGGCTGAATAATATCCATTGTACGGGTATAACACATTATGTTTATTCATAAGTTGATGGACATTTGGGTTGTTTTAATCTGACTATTATGAATAATGGTGGCATGAATATTCATGTACAAGTTTTTGTGAGGACATGTATTTTCTATTCTCTTGGGTATATAATTAAGAGTAAAATTGCTGAGTCATATGGCAATGGTATGTTTAACTTTTTGAAAAACTGCCAAACTGTTTTTGAAAGCAGCTGCACCATTTTACATTCCCATCAGCTCTGTATGAGAGTTCCAATTTCTCCACATCCTTGCCAACATTGTTATTTCCCATCTTCTCAATTGCACAGCCATCAGAATGAGTGTGAAGTGATATCTCATTGTGGTTTTCATCTGCATTTCCCTAATGGCAAATGATATTGAGCATCTTTCCGTGTGCTTATTGGCCATTTTCATATCTTCTTTTGAGAAATGTTTATTCAAACCCTTTGCCCTTTTAAAAATTGGATTGTTTGTCTTCTTATTGTTGAGTCGTAAGAGTTCTTTACGTATTCTAGATAGTAGACCCCTATCAAAGAAATGATTTGCAAATATTTTCTGTGGGTTATCTTTTTAATTTTTTGATGGTGTCTTCTGAAGCACAAGTGTTTAATTTTAATGAAGTTCAATTTATCTTTTTTTCAGTTGTTTGTCCTTTTAGTGTTAGATATAAGACACCAAAGCCAGAAATAATTACAGCTACGTTTTCTTGTAAGAGTTGTATAGATTTAGTTTTTTCCATTTAGGTGTTTGATCCTTTTTGAGTTAGTTTTTATATATGATGTGAGGTAGGAATCCAACTTCATTCTTTGTTGTGTTTCTACCCAGTTGACTGAGCACCACTTGTTGAAAATACTACTATTTCCCATTGAATATTTCCCTTGTCCAAAATGAACTTACCATGAATGATTGGTTTATTTTTGGCTTATTTTCATGAGAGTACCACACAGTCTTGATTACTGTAGCTTTCTACTAAATTGTGAAATCAGGAAGATGACGAAATCCAATATTCTTTAGTCACTTTTATTCAACACTATTACTAATGGTTCTAGCTTGAGCTATCCAGCATGAAGAGAAGTGAAATAATCCAGATAGCAAAGGATTAGTTAAAACTGTCTTTATTGGGCCAACCCAGTGGCTCAGGCGGTTGGAGCTCCGTGCTCCTAACGCCGAAGGCTGCCTGTTCGATTCCCTCCAGTGGGCTCTCAACCACAAGGTTGCCTGTTTGACTCCTCGACTCCCACAAGGGATGGTGGGCTCCGCCCCCTGCAACTAAGATTGAACACAACACCTTGAGCTGAGCTGCCGTTGAACTTCCAAATGGCTCAGTTGGTTGGAGCGCGGCTCTCAACCACAAGGTTGCCCGTTGGACTCCCACAAGGGACGGTGGGCTATGCCCTCTGCAAGTAACAACGGCAACTGGACCTGGAGCTGAACTGCGCCCTCCACAACTATGATTGAAAGGACAACAACTTGACTTGGAAAAAAGCCTGGAAGTACACACTGTTCCCCAATAAAGTCCTGTTCCCCTTCCCCAATAAAATCTTTATAAAAAACAAAACTGTCTTTATTTGCAGAAGACATGATTGTCTGTGTCAAAAAACCAATAGAATCTACAAAAAAGCTACCAGAGCTGATAAGTGAGTTTAGCAAAATTGCAAGATATAAGACCAATATATAAAATCAATTGTATTTCTATATACTAGCAATGAACTACAGGAAATGAATTTTTTAAAAATACTATTTATGATATTATCAAAAACTATGACATATTTAGGAATTGACCTAACAAAAGAAGTAAAACCTTTAAACTGAAAAGAGAAAACATTACTGGAAGAAGTTAGAAAACACATAGATAAATGAAGAGATATGCCTTTTTCATGGATGGAAGGACTAAATTTTGTAAGCATGCCAATTCTTCCCAAATTGATCTGTAGAATCAATGCATTCCTACAAAGCCCCAGTAGGCCTTTTTCTTTCTTTCTTTTTTTTAATTCATAAGTTGATTCTAAAATTCATACAAAAATGCAAACAACTTTGAACAAGAAGAGCAAAGTGAGGGGGCTAACACTAATTTCAAAACTTATTATAAAACCATAGCAATCAAAACAGTGTGATATTGATGACCTAAGATAGAGAAATAGATCAATGGAATAGAACATAAACAGTCCAGAAATAAACCCTAAAATATATGGGCAAATTACCTTTTACAAAGGTGTGAAATGGAAAAAAGTGCAAGGTGGATAGAGGATAGCTTTTTCAACAAATGGTGGTGGAAAAACTGGATGTCCATATGTAAAAACAAAAACAGAATTTCAATCCATACCTATACTGTTATGAAATTTAACTCAAAGGAGATCATAGACCTAAACGTAACACCTAAAACTATAAAACTTCTAGAAGAAAACATAGGAGAAAAATTTTAGGAACTCGAGTTAGGCAAAGATTTCTTAGATATCATACCCAGTGTACAGCCCGTAAAATAAAAATCAGTAAATTGGACTTCATCAAAATTAAAAACCTCTGCTTTCTAAAATGCACTCTTAAGAAAATAAGAAAACAAGTCACAGATTGGAAGAAAATATTTGCAAAGCATATATCTGATAAAAGCCTAGCATTTAGAATATGAGAAGAATCTCAAAACTCAATAATGAGAAAACAATCAACCCAATTAAAAATAAATATCTGAGCAGGCACTTCACAAAAGATATTTAGAGAGGAAATAAACAAGTGAAAAAATGTTCAAAACCTTAGTCATTAGAGAAATACAAATTAAAACCATGAGACACCAACACACATTTATCAGAATGGCTAAAATTAAAAAAGAATTTCCTTAGCAAGTATTGCCAAGGATGTAGAACAACTGGAACTCTTATACATTGCTGCTGGGAATGGAATACGATACTTCTTTGGAAAACAGTTTGGCAGTTTCTTTTCTTTTTTTTCTATATCTACAAAATATTTTTATTCATGACACATTTTTAATAGGTCTATGGAGGCACCACTGACATAAAATAAATTGTATATATCTAAAAGTACAATTTGATACCTATGACATATTCATATACTTGTGAAATCATCACCACAATCAAGATAATTAACGTATATCTCAGCCTCTGAGGTTCCTCAATCCCTTTCTAATCTCTCCCTCTTGCCCTTACCTTCTCCCTCCCCTGATGCCCAGGCAATCATTAATTTCTTTCTGTCACTGCAGATTATTTTGCATTTTCAAGAATATTATGAAAATGAATTATATAATATGCACTACTTTCTGTCAGGCTTTTTCACTCAGTGTAATTATTTGGAGATTTATCTACGTTTTTCTGCATATCAGTTGTTCAACCTCTTACTGCTGAGTGGTTCTATCGTATGGATGCACCATAATTTGGGCAGTTTCTTAAGTTAAATATACAGCTACTATGGCCCAGCCAATTCCACTCCTAGGTATTCTCTCAAAAGAAACAAAAGCCTATGTATACACAAAAACTCATACTTAAGTGTACAAACTGGTGTATCCATAGAATGAAATACTAGAGACATAAAAAGGCAACAGCAGAGATTAATCTCAAAATATGCTGAGTAAAATAAGCCAGAGGGAAAAAAAAAGAGTATATGACATATGACTCCATTTACATAAAACTGTATAAAATGGAAACTAATCTACAGTGGATCCGTGTTTGCTTGGGGGCAAAGCTGATACTCTTTTGGGCTGATGGGTATGTTCATTTTCTTCATTGAGGTGATAGTTGCACAAGGTTATATACATGCCTTTTAAAAGTATCATTTTATTGTGGTAAGAACACTTAACATGAGATCTAGTACCCTCTAAACAGATTTTTAAGTGTACAATACATTATTATCTATAGGCATGATGTTGTACAGATCTCTAGAATCTATTCATCTTGCATAACTAAAATTTTATACCTATTGAATAGCAACTCCCCGTCCCCCCCACCCCCAATCCCCTGGCAACCACCATTCTCTTCCGTGCTTCTATGAATTTGACTATTTTGGATATAAATTTGATCACATTGTACACTTAAATATGTGCAGTTTATTGTACGCTAAGTATACTGCAATAAAGAGTTCAGGGAATTACACATACCTTGAGGAATAATAATTGTATTTGACATTTACTGAGCATTTACTATGTGCCAGGCACTGTATTAGGCATTTTATATGCATTAATTAATCTCATGCTCAAAGCAACCTATGATGGAGGTATTATTTTTAACCCTATTTTACTTATGAGGAAACTAAGGCATAGTAAATTACTTGGCCAAGGTCACAAAGTTTCCTGAAAAGTGTAGTAAACCATGATGTGTGCTTCCTCTCACAATAATAGCCGAAATGTGTTCAGCGTTCTCTGAGGCAGACCCTGAGTTCATCATCTGACATGCACTATCTCATTTAATCCTCATCAGCACTATGAAGTGGGGACTATGTTATAGATGAGGAAAGAGGCACAGAGCAATTGGGCACCGTGCCCCCAAATTATATAACTAGTAAAGATTTGAGGAGGAGCAAAGATTTGAATCAAAGATCTTCACCCATCGGGTGACTTTCAGTGGAAAACAGGTTGAGAACTACTTCTCCGTGTAGAAGTTGGGCCCCTGGTGCATGTACATGGATCTGATTTGCTTGATGCTGATCACAGACATTTGCTGTGTGGATCCCTCACTGTGTTGGCCCACCCGCCTGGCTAGATATTCAGACACCAACCACAGCTTGCATTGCTGTGGGGCCTGCTAAGCCGTCCCGTCTAATTGACCACCTCCTCGTCCTTCCCCACCACCCCCAGCTACACTGTACAGATGAGCTGGTACTTCCAAGTCCTTGACCTTAAATACTTGGGCCTCTATCAGCCCAAGTTAGTTTCCTCTCCTTACAGACTTTGCGCTACTGATAACCACAAAGTATCCTAAGCGAGTACGTGTATATTCAAATTATGACAAAGGCTAGTTCACAAACCATCTTATCCAGATTTAAATGTATCTCTTTTCTTATTAAGTCCACTGATTTATGTTGGTATTACAAATTCCATGCACAGTTGAGGGCGCTGAATGTGGAATAAGGCAGTTTCATAAGCCATACTCCCTGCTGAAATATCAAGGGCCTGGGTTACATGAAATGTCTTGTTTCTTTCAAGCAGCCACTCAGATAACTTTGAAACAAACATATCCTCTCCCCTTAACCCCATTCCCACCCTTGGGGCTGCTTGTTCTTCTCTCTGGTAGTATAGAATTGAGTGTCAGAGACATCAGAGTTTCCCTAAAACCATCAGAAGCAACAATTCACCTCTTTTCTCATCTACCCCTGTGCTTTGCTCTGCTCTTGACAGCTCCTGCTGGTTTCATTTGATCCATCTCTTATACCACTTACCCCTGACTCTGTTCTGGCCTTTCATTCAGCATTTGATTTCCCATTGCACTCCATTTTATTGCTGCATTTTAAATATGCAGTTTAGCACTTTTAAAACATCTGAGTGGAAGAGTTGCTCTTGGGACATTAGTTGGAGTGATACAATTCCGTGCACTACTCCTTCGGTATCCCCCTCCTTTATTCAACTCTGTCTCCCTTGCTGGTACCTTGTTTCTCTTTCCTTTGTCCTGTCACCTCCTGCTCGTGACTTGTTTTCTTCTTCTTCAGTGGTTCTCAAACTTTAGCATGCATCAGCCATCATGTGGAGGGCTTGTTAAAACACAGATTGCTAGATCGCACCAGAATTTCTGATCCAGTAGGCCTGGGTTGGGGGTGGAGAATTTTTAGTTTTGAACAAGTCTCCAGGGGATGCTGATGCTGTTGGTCTGGGGGCTATATTGTGAGAACTACTGACCCAGCTCAATACTTCCTATTGACCACCCGTCTATCTCTCTGTCTTGTCCTCTAGGCCCTTCTTGTGAATTGCCTTGATGTGCAAAGCTATCAGGTGTGGCTAAGAATCCTGACTTCTGTGGCTGGGCGTGGTGAACCCTTGGGTAAGGCCAGAGGCAAGTCTTTAAATTAGACCCAATGATTTTGGGTTACCCTAAAGGAAGAAATTCAATGTGCTGTCTAGAGGTAAGAGCTCAGAATCAACTTGTAGGATTTATGTTCTATAGCTCTTGAAACATCTTTCCAAAGTGTAGTTCATTGTTCAAATTAAGCTAGTTTGGCATTGTAGAAGTAACAGAGAGGAAGAATTTAGAAAATGAAATGCAATCTATTACTGAATAACCAAAATAATTGTGGTTTGTCAAATTCATATTCATATTCTCTCCCTCTCTCTCTCTTTCTCTTTCTCTCTCTCTCTCTCTTCCTCCCTCCCTCTCTCTGTCATCATTAAAATGGTGTTCCTCCTCCCTCAAATGCCCTTTCCTCTAATTTCCACCTTTTGAGATCCTAGTTATACTTAAAGGTCCAGCTTTTCCATGAAACCTTCCCTATTCTCTTCTTTCTATATGTTTCTGTAACATTCTTTTGCAGTTAGATGTGAACTTGTCAGTAGCCTTGACTACATTCTAAGCCCATTGATTGAGATCATGGTAGATTCTGAAATATCAGTACTGAATGACAGGGAGGGTAGTGATACTATGAAAGTAGCATGCAGATTCTAGGAAGACTAGGAAGACAATCATTTTTGATATTGGATGGCTGGATGCTAAGAAAACAATTCAGGTAGGTAGGATGGGTTCCAGGAAGAGTTCAATAGCCTAGAGGCTGTATGTTAACTTTAAAAATATGGTAACCATCAGAAAGGTCTTTGGTGACATTAAAGACAGAAATCAGGAAACTGATGAGAAGATTTCTTTTGGGGAATAACACATACTAGTAAGTCTATACACACATTAAAATGAAGCTAATGTTGCTCTTGTGAGACTATCAACGACTTGAAATTATAAGTAGGTATATGTTTGTCATTGTGTATATATAGCAGGGGAGGTGGCTTAAACAACTGATTTGTATTTGTATCCAAGAAACAAATAGGTAATAATGAACAAATGAAAATTGATGTAGGATAGATGAACCTTGAAAATATTCTTCTCACTGAAAGAAGCCAGTCACAAAACACCATATGTTGTATGATTCTATTTATGTGAAATGTCCAGAATAGGCAAATCAACAGAGACGTAAAGTGGATTAGTGGTTGCTTAGGGCTGGGGAAGGGGTGATGGCTAAGGAAGGGATTATTTTTGGTGTAAATATTCTAAAATTGATTGTGATGATGGTTGTATGACTCTATGAATTACTAAAAAGTGGTGAATTGTATACCTTAAAAGAGTGAATTGTATGTGCGAATTATATCTCAATAAATCTGTTAGAATTTATGTGGGAGAATATATAAAACAAAAAATAAACCTATTTCTAAGTCTTGCCTAACTATAGATACCCAGATATGAAAACCTGTTTTTATTATTTACCGATATCAAACATGTGTTCCTTAATTTTCATGTAATTAATTATATTTTGAAAAGGTCAGAAAATAAACATAAACCACAATAGATTTTAACCGCATTCATTGTCTCACTTTTGAACTATATTCATCTTCAAGAGACTGTTCATACCGATAAGAAAACAACTCACCTTCATAAACTAGCATTCCTATGAACACCAAAGTGTGTTTCTTTGATCCACATAATTTAACAAGCAAACTGAAAGTTTTTATCTCCCTGTTTATTACTACAGCTACCGGTGTGTCTTAGTAACTTAGAGATTGGACAGTTACCATTCATGATCTGTTAAGCCACTCTTGAAAATCACTTTGGGGCTTTGGTTAATGTAAAACAGGGAAGTCTGGTCTTTGTCAGAAGCATATTTTCCAGAGAAAATTCAAAGGCTTGGTTTTTAGCATACTGTATAAAACTATAGGTAGCATGAATCTCAAAGTCTCTATCAGTCGGAACACTTTCCCCCAAAGGAGAAATTGGCACTATTGTCTCCTGGACTAATTTTTGTGAGGATGTTTTAGATGTTTGGTGTCCTGTCATTATTGTTTCCAAGCCTTTTCTTGTTGTCCACTTTTCCCCCACTGGGACCAATCCTGCTCGTACTCAGAAAGGATTTAAGTATTTCAGTAGTTTGGTGGCTTAGCCTCAAGTGGACCTACGGCTTCTGGTCCTACTCTGATCTCACAGACTACCTGAAGTAACTGGATGTCTTGGGTGCCATTTTTGTTCCCCTGTGTCTGCCTCTTTTCATGGACTTCCTCTGATATACCGATTCATTTAGGCCTGGTGCCCCGCCTTGCTTACTACTGTCTTGCCATATCTCTTAAGGGATAGCTAATTGATTTTTTAACCCTTATCCCCCATGACTGGATTCCTGCTACATACCTATGTTTCCCTGAAAATAAGACCTAGCCAGACCATCAGCTGTAATGCGTCTTTTGGAGCAAAAATTAATATAAGACCCTGTCTTATATTATATTATGTTAGATAAGACCCAGTTTTATATTATATTATATTATATTATATTATATTATATTATATTATATTATATTATATTATATTATATTATATTATATTATTATATTATATATTAGATAAGACCCAGCCTTATATTACGTTAGATAAGACCCAGTCTTATATTATAGTAAAATAAGATGTGGTCTTATATTAATGTTTGCTCCAAAAGACACATTAGAGCTGATGGTCCGGCTAGGTCTTATTTTCGGGGAAACATGGTACTGCTGCTTGATTCAACCTCTACCTATGGTCTGCCACCAGACTGTCTGGGTTCTCTTCTCTGCCTGCCTGCCTGCCCGGACATCCAATGCTGCATTTCAGGGTCTAGCTGTCCACCTACTGATTGCCTACTAGTACACAACCCTTCTGCTTTACCAGCTTGTCTGGACTCTTCCTGTTGGTGACTACAGCAACCTTCTTAGCTTTCCCCGTCCTGCCCGAGTCTCTTCCATTTCTGCGTACCAGGCTACTTGGGCTGACTGCTTCCCAATGACAAGCACCTGTTGAGATAACATCTCCCTGCGTACCACTCTGTTTTTATCTCCTTGGGCCAACATTTTAGTAATTCTTTTTTCACTCTTTCTTTTCCTTTGTTTCCTGTATACTCGTACAATCTGTGAAAGGGAAGTGTTTTATTATTATTATTGATTTATTTTTTTTAACATCTCTTGGATTCATTTATTTCTCTTCATTTCCTCTGGGGCCACTCTAGTTCCAATCCTCACAACCTTCTTTGGCAGGACTTTATCTTGTTTTAGTTAAGAATTCAGCAGTGGTGCCTCAAAAAGTCACCTCAGAGAATGAGAGAGAAGCCAAGTAGACATGAATGGGGCTATGGTCTTTGCTCCCAGGCTAACTTCAAACAGGTAAGCTTGATGTGTATCTGTTGTATATATTGGGGTTCTGTGAAGAGTTTTATTTAGGAAAAAAACCTGTACTACGGGAAGAATAGTTTGAAAATCAGTGTTCAATGTTATTTTGCATAGATCATTTCCTTAAACTACTTCTTTATTTTGTAACCTCCCTGCTTAAGATCCTTATCAGTTACTATTCCATCTCACATTCAAATGTGTTCACAGAGGGGGAAAACACTATGGGGATAACCATGTTTCCTACTATTATTCAACATCTATGTTCTCACCATTCTAGTTAAGCCTCACTGGCCCCTCAATGTTAGTGGTCAGTATTGTTTCCAGGCTATTCCATATGTTGTGTTTTCCTTACTTCCTTTCTTTCCTTTGCCTATTCAAGTCTGATTTCTGCTTCATAGTTCGGCAACTCAAGCTTTACGTCTTTCTTGAAAACTTTATTTATTCTAGGCCTAACTAATCTGACCCTTTTACCATATTATGTTGAATTATAGTCAGTACCTCTGAGTTAGGCAGCTAATTTTTTTCTTACTCTTCCCCACATTTGTCTTCTTCTTTGTTTTCTCAACTAGATTTTATTCCTATTGATGGTAGAGATTTTATGTTTCACAGTTTGTCCCACTACAAGTGTTCATGTACCGTGAATAGCGCATTAGCGATCGGTAAATAGAAGAGTGAGGTCAAAATAAGGTGGAAGTTCAGCTGGTTCATGTATGAATTTTATTTTTTTAAATCAATCTTGTTGGGTAACTGTGTTTTTTCCAGGACCCATCAGCTCCAAGTCAAGTCGTTGTTCCTTGAATCTAGTTTTGGAGGGTGCAGTTCAGCTCCAAGTCCAGTCGCTGTTTTCAATCTTTAGTTGCAGGGGGCACAGCCCATCATCCCATGCGGGAATTGAACCGGCAACCTTGTTGTTGAGAGTTCACGCTCTAACCAACTGAGCCGTCCGGCCGCCCATCATGTATGAATTTTCTTAGCATTTTCAGTTCTGAAGTGATCAGGAGCAAGCTTTCTCACAATTAAGGAGAAGTCTTAAAAATATATGAAGACTTTAAGAAAAAGAAGCAGAAGGGAGACACAGAAAGCCAGAGGGAGACTACAAGGATCATCAGAAACCACTGAGGAAATGAATGGGTCTAAGGTCAGTTTGAAGAAAGCTAGAGCCTAGCAGCCTTTTATCTTTCTGTTCTCCCAGAGCCAGTTTTTTAAGGTTGACCCGGGTGCTACATTCCTTAGAGGCCAGAGGGAGAGACCAAAAGGTCAGTGGGTCTAACATAGACTTTTGATATCCCAGCTGATGATGGTAGCCTCCTTCTTTCTTCAGCATCAGAGAAAAGATGGCCCTCCATCCACCAGCTTATTTGTGTGGTCCAGGAAGGTAATAATGAAGGAATGAAGGTGCAGTCAGATCAGCCCTAGGACTGCATCCCTGAGGAGCCTGGTTCATAATCAGTGGACAAAGTGTCCTTGTGGGAGAGGAGTAGCTCCTTCCAGCGTTAACTTCCAGGACAGGCCCATGACCCAGATGCCTGAAGGAAGGGTATTTGTCTGTTTGTAATTACTGTTTGCATTAACTGGGGCAAAATGCTGAAAAACAAACAACAAGAATTAAGAGAGGGGCTGTGATAACCACAATAAAGTCCAATGTAAGCCATATCAGGGCCAGAGTTTTTCACTTTTTGCAGTAAAGATTACGCATGTTTTACATGGACCTCTAATTTGATTTTAAATGTAGCTTTGCCTGGTCTGAGGATGGTGAAACCCAACCTTACATTCAAAATGATGTCAATTCATTTTTAAGTCTATTTACATACTCCAAACAGAAGTCTTTGTGTTATAATGTCTTCCCCCCTTTTAAAACCACACCAATGAGACCTACAAGTAGGGACCTTCATGATCTGGAAGCTGCTTATCTGTTCTGCTTCTTCTCTGGCCAACAGCAGGCTCCCTCCTCACCC
Organism: Rhinolophus sinicus; assembly: GCF_036562045.2. Classification (NCBI taxonomy): domain Eukaryota; kingdom Metazoa; phylum Chordata; class Mammalia; order Chiroptera; family Rhinolophidae; genus Rhinolophus; species Rhinolophus sinicus. The sequence continues at coordinate 64,020,230 of NC_133768.1, forward strand.
CCAATTTCTTAACCATAGGGTCTCTGTACATGCTATCCTTATGTTGTTTGCCTGGCGTGCTCTCCACCCTCCTTCGGTACCTTGTAATTACTCAATACATTTTTGCTTAATATCCTTCCCAATAGCCAGAAAGTTCCATCAGAGCAAAGTATATCTGTCTTGTTTACTATTATTATACCCACAATACCTAGCATAGTACCTAACACTCAGTAGGCTGTCAACACATACTGACTTGAATTAGACTCTTAGCCAATAGATTGACGTTCTAAAGGGCAGAAACGGTGTCAGCTTCACCCTTCTAACCTACCACACTCTGTACGTCACTTGGTATACTCTAAGGAGCTAAATAAATGTGTACTGAGCAGATTATTGAGCAACATTTGAGCTTTGAGAACCCTCAGCAATGGCCTACACCCACATCTGTCAAACAGGAATTACGTGAAAGCATTGCATACAGGTCATGTCTTTCTGCAGCATCCATTTTTATGCAACTTTTCAGGAGAGGAGACGTTTAAGTAATTTAAATAGTGTGTGCATGCACATACATGTATTGTGAGTCAAAAAAACTGTACATCAAATTTTAAGTCAAAGAGGAACTTCAATGAAACAAATTTACCTTAGGGCTCCCTGTCCACCCTGTCTGGGAGCGTGTATTCCCTCTGCTGTCCCTGGGTAGTTTCCCAGCTGCATGATTAAAAAGTTAATGACAAAGCTGGGATTAAAACTGTTTTGATATCTAATGTGCTTTTCACTCCACTGTCCAAGTGAATTGCCTCATCACGCCTATAGCATGGTCGAATTTACCCTAATGATGTTTATGAACATCAATAAATATGTTCATAAACAAATTAGGTTCAGCAGAGCTGAATTTAGGTCGAAGGGCAGAAGGGCAAAAGGAGTCATAGCCCGAAGATACATGAGTAAGAGGTATATGGACATGTTTAGAGACTTGGTTTCTGAATTTATATTTCAGGTAGTTTCCCTTGCTCTCATTCTATGATGGTGGTGCGTTCAAATCCGGCCCTGCCCCTCTAAATGTTCTCAATGTGGGCATTATTTTTAAAGGGCCCCATTTAAAAAGATGGCAGAAATCTTATGCGGGCCTCTTCCTGACAACTCCAGGACTAGAGAGTAACAATGCAGGCAGTGCCCTGCTGCAGCTGTACAAAAAACACCTTGCATTTGTCTAAAAAGTTACATTTTAAACAAAGTTTTGACACACATGATCTTATTCACTCCCCACAACAATTTAAAGTAGTTCTGGGAGCTGAAAACAGCACTCAGTCCAATTGTGAGGTCTCTACAGGTGCTCTGCTTAAAGAGCCTCACTCACACCCCCTTGGGGATTTACGCGGTGGGTGCCTGCTACTTCTGCTGCCAGCAGTGTGGGAATAAAGGAACAACCGTATTTCTTTGGCCGCAACGCCATCATGGCAACAGAAAGCACCCACTCTTTCCACTGTGAACCGTACAGTCTGTCTAGGCCATTTATCAGCGCTCCCCGTGGTGATTTTCCTATGGGATGCCAGTTGCCTTGCCAATCAACCCCACCCACAGAGCGTAGCAGGGCCACACCCCCAGCATGGCCTCTGCTAGGGAAGGTGCCCTGGCCTATACCAGTGGAAGCTGATACTCAGGTACACCGGCTACTGAAACACACACGTGAATCCTCCCGGGCCTCAGTTTCGCCACCTCTAAAATGGGCTACACCCCTTCTCTCTGGACTAGTTCCTTGCCATTTCACGCTAGGCCCCTACGAAGTGAAATCAGTGCTTAACCGCAGCTTAAAGTCCTGTCGTTGGGCTTCGGGTCCTGCGCCGGGCATGCTCAGTAGCTGGGGCTGACTTGGCCTGGGGAGTAGGAAGCAGCTCTGTGCGCCCTGGCGGCTGACTGCGGGCACTTTGATGAATCACGTGTGTTGAGGCCCTCTTAAAGAGATAGGCACCAACTTTCTCCACCCTAAACACCGCCCTGAGGGCGGCGGCGACGGTCGTGATAATTGCAGCTGCTCTCAGGGGCAAGGCTTGTCCCAGCGCCGAGTAGAGGCAACGGCGTGTGGCGTCTGGGGTGCCGGGGAGCCCGGACTCCCGGGGGCCTGAAATCGGCAGCTCCCTAGACAGACACACTCCCCCTCAGGAAGAGGTGCTGCCGAATCAGCGCGGGGCAGCGGGACCGCCCCGAGGGGCTTCCTCAGTGGAGGAGAGGTGGGGTTACAGGGCACAGGTGACAGGGCCGGAGAAAGATGGAGCAGCCCGGGGCAGCGGCGTCGGGAGCGGGAGGCGGCAGCGAGGAACCCGGTGGGGGTCGGAGCAACAAGCGGAGCGCGGCGAACCGGGCCGCCACCGAAGAGGAAACGAAAAACAAGCCCAAATTGGTGAGTGCTCCCGCAGCCCCCGCCGGCCTTGGGGACAACGAGAGCCCCGGGATCCTCCTGTCGTTGAACACGGGGGGACCCGGGGCCCCCTCCCAAGGGTTACCGCGACCTCGTTGTGCAACTCGGGGAGCCGCTGAAGGAGCGGCCACGCCGAGGCGCGGAGACGGCGTGGGGGCGGAAGAGCACCCGCTTCTCTATCTAACCGGGTTCTTACTCTTGTCAGCCCGGGAGGCAGTGCGCGGTGGAGAAAGGCCCCACCCCAACTTGGGGAGACCCGGAGTACTGGATAGGGTCTTGTTTGCCTAACTTGTGGGCACCAGCCTTCTTTCCGCGATTCCATTCCCCTCCCACCCCTGTCAGTTGCTGGGTTTTGCCACTTGAGCGCTTAGGGTCCGGGCAAGGAAACCTCTCTTCTTTGCAGCTCAAATACTAGGGACCCTACCCACAGACGGGGAAAAAAAAATCCTATAAAACAAAAAGACACACAATGTAGGCCCCCAGTCTTTCTACTTCAACAGAAATCTAAGGAAGAGGCGCCTACTTGCGTTTTTTTTTTTTTCCCCTCCTCGCTTCTCCATGTGCTCTCCCAAGAAACATTTCTTTGGAAGAGTGGGGGGAGCGTGGGAGTTGGAGGCTGGGTGAGGTACCACCAACTGTCGGGTAATAGGCAGAGACATTCAGTATTTGCACTTAGTTGATTAAGAGTGCTCAAAAGCAATAGGCTGACTGTACAAGTCTCACCGTCCTGAGAGTGTGTGAACCGGTAATAGCAGTCTATTTCCTGCCACTAACTTAATGTTCAGAGGAATGAAATCTATGGGGCCCGCTATTGGATTGGGAAATACTGGAGTTTCCTAAACTCATCAGTTAAAAGGGTTCCTCTTTTTTTGGTAAAACCTTCTAAATCGGGTGGCATGAGGGGAAACGGTTTTCGTGTACAAATTCAGCAGATGTTTGTCTCTGAACGTTCTTGGTCTAGCTCTGAAGCACAAGCCACATGTTGCTCGTCTAGTTTTCAGTTTTAACCAGCGACTTGATTATAGTTAGGAAGGAGACGGTGGTTTTTAACTCAAACCGTTTCTCAGGGCATCTGTCCATTTGGTGTGTACCTGTTACACTTCCCGCTCTTGCCTCCTATTTGCCTTTAAATTATGGACCGTCCATATTCGAAAACAGTGGTCAAAGTATTATATCTAGTTTAAGGAAATATGCAGCCTTCCATTATGTGGGAAGGGACCTGGTTGGGTCTAATAAAATGACAAGTTTAAAGTCTTATCAGTTCCACCCTAACTAGAAGCAAATTGAGGATATACTTACTGGATGTGTCCTGTTACCTCAGTCTTTACAACTGAAGAAACTGAGTCACAAGGTCTTTGAATTGTCTATGCTGGGTTTAATGGGTGCCCTCCACCATCATGAAACTTAGAAAAGTTTTGTGAATGTATCATCAAAGTTTATTTAAAAATTCTGATGTTGTGATTTTAAAATTTATCAGTTTGTGTTAAACGATTGATCATATTTCCTTTCCTTTTTTTTTTTTTTTTTTTTTGACCCAGCACAAAACTGTGGTTTAAACCGTGATTGAAAGTTTACGCAAAAATAAAAGTGAACTGGTAGTTTCCACCAATAGTTTGGTACATCCAGCAAGAACCTTTCACTTAGGAATTGTGTTCTCAAGAGAAAGCACTTATCTCTGTCTGTTAGTAAATAAGACCTTGATTATAATCTTCCCTTTCCTTTGGTCATTTGTCTTGTCGTCTTTTATGTTTTACTTGCTTTGACAAGGTAACTAGATAGTTATGAGCTGGTATCACTTTCGGTTCCTAGCTAACTTGTGTTTGGTGTTGAACATAGCATGATATAGTACAACGAGTATTTGAATTCAAGAGTTTGTTACTATCAGTGGGAAATTCTGTTTTACTCAAATACAACTTTTGAGCCTTACGGGATTTTATGAGCAGAAGTGTCAGAGTTAATAAAAGCAGATTTAGGAAGATGGTTCAGCACTTTTTAGACATTTCAGCACTTTTTAAGGCAAGCATGTTGAACAAACGAGACCTAGTAAACTTTTTTTTTTTGAAATAAATGCCTTGCTCCCTGTTTTGATTTGTCTTATTGAAAAGCTCAGAGTTTTCTTCTAAGGTCTTTTAGAGAAGAGTTCATCTGGGATTCGTAACTTAAAATAATGCTAGTAAGAAAAAGCTTTACCTAGACTAAATTTTATTATTTTGAGTATTATGTTATTGATCAGTATAATAGTCATTAATTGTGTGCACGTGCACACGTGTGGGTTTATAAAAGAGCCATACGGTAATAGAAATTATTTGTGTAACAGGTGATTGTGGGGCATAGTGGTTCTTAAACTCCTGAAATTGTATGAAAAAAATTGAGTGTATGTAGGTATGTGCAGTTTTCTGGATCCCATAGCTTTCATCAGTGTTTTCAAAGGCATCTGTCACTTATAGAAGAATAAGAACTATTGGGTTACCAGAGAGAGAGAGAGAGAGTAAAGGAAATCCCAGTTGATTCCTCTGGAAGTTACTGGGGAAGAGGGAGGTCAGTGATGAAGGGAGAAGGGAAATAGCACTGACCACAAGAGTGATTGATATGAAAGATAATACACCTGGGGGTAAAAAGGGAATTACATAATGTCAGTATAGTATTAGCTCAGATGAAAGTTTCCACTACATAGAAAAATTAACTCAATAGCTATGGTACAGTGGATTGATAAAGTATAAGGCATTGATTCAGTTGTTTTCATTTAGTTCCTCATTGTTCTGAAAAACTGGAGAAGGAAGGCACGTTTTCTATAAAGAGAAACTATACTTTCATTTATATCCTGAGCTTTCGATAGGTATTCGTGAGAATTTTTTCAGAGATACATTTCAGGACTTCAACGACTTCTGCTTAAGATTAATTAAATAAAAATTTAAAAATTTGCTTCAATTTTCTTCATCTATGTGCTCTCATTATGACCCTTTTATTTTGACTCTTTTTAATGAAGGCAACCTTGTTTTGGATTCATCACATTTTGAATAATGCATTAGTAGTAGACTTTTTTATTTTATCTATCTGGTTAGGCCCAGATTGTAGCATCTCATCAAACAGCATGAATTTTAGATTAATGAGTAATTTGATGTCAAACATGGAATGTATTTTGTCAGAGTAGTAGAGCTCTAGAAGCTTTATGATTGAATCCCACATGTTCAAGGCAGAGACTTAACCATTAAGAGAGGCTAGTGTTACTGTAGAACTAAACGCACACACACACACACACACACGTAGACCGGCTTAACATTCTTGGGTGTTTTTCTGTTTTGACATTGTGTTTCTGTACAATTCGTGCAGCCTTTGGATACTTAGATAGTAGACTCAAATTAGTAACTTGAAGTAACAGAAGTTAATTTTCTGGTTATTATATAACTTCCTGAGTATTTGGTTAGTTGTTTTAATTGGATAAATCATGTTTTGATTTTAACTGATAAAGTCTGAGCTTTGTGCTTTCGTTTATTTAACATTTACTAAGCACCTCTTCCGTGTTAGGCATTATTCTGAGGGTTGGTGATATAAGGAGAAGGGAGTGAGGGAGACAGGGAAATTAATTAGTGATTAAAGAGCCGTTGGATAAGGAATGATTGGAATATGCATAGGAGGGTGATGGAAAAACATCATGGAGAGGCATCTGAGTCTAATTGGATGCTTGAGTGTGGTAAGGAAAGGCTTATATAGTATGTGACATTTGCATCAAGGCTTGAAGAATAAGCCATTAATTGAAGACGGGAAAGGTAAGGCATTTTAGGTTGAAAGAACAACATATGCAAAGGTAGAGAGAAATGGTAATATGCACAATAAAGGAACTGTGGGGTAGACCTTAATGGCTGAAACAAAGGATACAGGTAGTGGACCTACTAGAAAGGAGAGTCCAGATCATGATGGATATTTGTAGGCCATGTTAAAGGTTCAGCTTCTTCCCGAAAGCTCCAGTAAGCCATTGAAGAGATTTAAATAGGAGACCAACGCAATTAGATTGTGTTTCAGAAAGAAACTGAATGCACTGGAAAATTTCTTGGAGAGGGGTGCGGGAATGGAGGCCAGAAGGCTAGTTAGTAGGAGCAGAGTAACATACAAGAGTTTGATGTTTAGAGACCGGGATTCCAGTTGCATCTCATCCACTCATTCATTTACTAGGCTCATTTCTCTGCATCTTCAGTTTCCTCCTGCTACTTCATTGCCTCTCCTTTCTGCCACCCACCTTGAACATCGTCACCAAATCTGAAATATCCACCCTGTTTCTCATTTACTATCTCACCTGCCTTTCTCAGCCCAGCTCGCGCCTCAAAATTCTCTCATTCTTCCTTTAAACCTTCAGTGATTACTTCAGCTTACTAAAGGTTCTTCCTTATTTGAGCTCCTGTCTTGAGTCTGAATGTTATAGCTGATGTTGTACCTACAAAGATTTTAAAGTGCTTCTGGGCAAGGGTGTATGCTATTGTTGAAAACTTTACAGACCAGTGCTTGGGTGCAAAACTACTCAGTAAATTGTTTGCTGGGAATTCGTTCCCTGTAGGTCAGACATTTTGAAAGTGTAAATTGTTGAGAAGAGGCTTTTTGAAAAATAAATGTTTGCTCTTTTGTGCCATTTTTTTTCTTAGGTTCATTTGACGGAGCATATATACTTACTGTCTGTACATTCTCTGTCCTTTCCCTAATTTTGAAATTCAGGAAACTTCTTGGCTGGGAGAACTCCCCTACCCCCTTTTTTGTTGAGACTTTTGTGATATCAGAGCCTGAACTGCCTTGCGGAGAAACAGTCTCAAAACTGATGATGACCCCAGTCATTTTATTGTTATTCGGAGACTTCATGTTATTATCAAAAGAATGCTGAATGGGGGGCCACAGGACCTGGGCTCCAGTGGGCCTTCTGTTTGCTTGTTATTCTGATGAGCCATTTCACACCAGAAATTTGAGCCCTTTGATTAACACTTGCCAGTCAGAGATAATGTCTGCCTGATTTGCTTCACAAGGTGGTTTAGATAAAACACAGTGATGAATGAGGAAGCATTTAGGAAAGTCTGCATTGCTATGCAAATATGAGCATCATTGTTACCTCATATTACCTGAATCAAATGTATTGTGGTTGAATAGTTTAATAGCTGTCTTCCAATTTGATAGCTCTAACTTTATTATTGTATAAAGTACCATAATATTGGTGTATGTTGACCGATTCCTTGTCTCTCCAATTCCATTTGTCCATTTGAAAGATTATACATTCCGTCCTTTTACTAATAATTCCGTTCAATGAATATAAGATGTGAGTTTAATTTTTTTCACTGTAATATATATTTTTTAAAGAATCAGGCTGCCCTTTTTTTTCACTTTGAAGCATTTAAAATTTTTGCTAAAAACACTAGATATTTATGACATTCTGTCTTGTCAGACAGTTTACTGCTGTTGTACAAATAAGGAAACTGAGTCACTGATGTGTTAAGGGCTCTGATCTAGAGATAAGTTTAAAAGCCGTCACTTGTATTGTCAAAGTTAGCTATAACACTGAGTCATTATGCTTCAGGGACTCTGAAAATGAAAAATTATTCTTTTTTTTTTTTGGTTCCTTTTTGGAACAATTATAATTGTAATCCACCTAGATTTCACTCCAAGGACCAAGAGCTCTGGCAGTAGCAGCATGTCACTGAAGTAAAATCATATTCTTTTCCAACCTGGTCTCAGAGAACACTGTAAATAACAGGATGCTCTGAAAATAGTACATAATATATGCTAATTTACACGAATCAGCACATTTGGCTAAATACAACTGCTTATCACTAGCACCGTAGGAATTAGTCTTGAAGACCCAACTTTCTCCTATTCCTATATTCAGTCTGCCATGCAGAAGAGATCAGTTCCTTCTGTCTGGTTTTGGCTGTTTGGTACTTTATTTTGTCTCAAGTCTGAAGAAACTAAGATGATGGCTGGTGACTTAAATATAGTTCCATACTTGATATCCCAGTGGGCACCTTGTAGAAGACACCCACGTGGAAGACAGCTCAAAAATAGCGCATGAAAGGGAAGGTTGAGATCGATTTTCACGTAGCTATTTATTATGAATATAAGTAATAGAAAGAAACCAACTCATACTAATTTAAAACTTATTTACCTGAGGAGGCTGCATCTGTTTCAGTCTAAATGATTTACTCTGGTATCAGGATTTATTCCACTGAACCCTGATACTTGCTAGCTATTTGTGAGGTGACCTGGGGAAAAGAGTATTGGTGCCTTTCTCATGAAAGAATGTAGGAAACCAAATTCTTTTAATCACCATTTACACAGGCTTTGGTTTAATGAAGGTTTTTCTGTATTGCTTTAGGGATAGTAAGCTACATTGCTACCAAATGCAGACCAGCAAATTGGCCGCCAGTCTCTTCTGTGAGAGCTCTAACAGTAGTGGTCCCTACTTCAAGTTGGGAGCTTCTAGGTGGCTAGTTAGGCAGGCCTAAGGTAGGGATCCGAGACTTCCTTAGGAATGAATTGTTCCCCAAAGGCTATGGAGTCAATCACCTGGCAATTTTGCTGCTCACCCAAGGGCGAAAAGACATCAGGCACACTCCATTACAAAAAAGTTGTTGTTCTGTGATAGATATCCACATGCTTTGGTTAATGTCTGCTCAAAATTATGAGGAATTTTTATCTGCTCTTGATTTGTTGGTCTCTCGCCCAGCTACAAGTGAAAGAGAGAAAGTTTTCACTTTATTCATAATATGGCTAATTAATAAGACTAATAAAGCGTATGAAAAATTTCAAGCATACTGAAAAGTTGGGAGAATAGTATAATGAACCAACATATTACCCACATTCCGTATTTATCTCAATTTTCAGCATTTGCTTCATCCAGCCTTTATTTTTCCCTTGCTAAAGTCTTTTAGTGCAAATCCCAGATAGCATGTCATTTTACTCCTACGTACTTCAATGTGCATCGCTAAAAATTACTGACTTTTAAAAAATGTAACCACTATGCCACTGTCACATCTTTAAAAATTAAGATATTCCTTGGTATCATCTAACACTCAATTTATAATCAAATATCCTCAATAGCCTCAAAAATAATTAGGTTTTAATCTAATGTGTGCCTAATGAATGTACATGTCACTGAGCTTCTTAAACAAATACAGTTTTAAATTAATCGTAAAATCTCATTCAAAGTTATTCCACAGAAAGTGCTATCATAAAGTATCACTTCCAATTAAGTTCACTTCGGTTTTTCATTCTGTAGAAGTATCTGGAAAGGTTGACTATACAAGGGTGGAGAGACTCTTTAGAACAGCTACTATGTGCCATAGAAAATAGACCAAATTAAGACTCTTGGCTCTATTTGCTGGTTGGGTAATCACTCATTCTTCATTTTGCAATTTGTGAAGTGGGGTGGGGTTTATGTGTAAGAATTTTCCTCCTAGGGAAATGTAGATAGTTGGGCAAAGGAAATGGGTTCTTGAGCTCTCTAGATAAAAAACATTCATACAACTTTTTCTATTAGGGGTTCCTATAACTCTTGGCTTTATAGACACACAACTAAGCTTAATGTTACTAGCTCTAGTTTTTATTTTAATGCAGATGCCATTTTGGTACTTGAGGTGTCTGTTTTTTAGCCACTTTAATGCACTCGAGGTTGCTGAATCTGGATAATTGGTGAGCAAATCTTTACAAAGAACTCTGAACTGTTAAGTTTCCTTATTTAGACATTTGTGGGGTTAAAATTGAAAACCAGGCTACACTAATGAGGTGATACAGCTGACGATGGGTGGCAAATGCCCTGGACTCCACACAGATTTACTAAAGAAATTGTGTAACCACTGTTTTCTAGACAGCAATTTAGTGCTGCTGTTGTGCTGCGAGGTGATAGGCATATAACTTCTTGAATTTTGTGGATTTAAGTAGATTTAGACTGGTAATCAATCTCCACTCTACAACTTCTAGGCTGCCCATTTACTGACCTGATCAGATAGGTCGTTTTCCTGCGAACAGGAGATGAGTGATAATTGTAATTGTTGGGGTTGGACATGTGGCATTTCCTTCCTTTGTTTTGCCCAGGGGAGAGAAAGCTATAGAGGTGTTGTTTTCTGTGCTTGGAAATCAATCACTGATAGAATCTGAAATGGCTTAATAGCATATTATGCTGGCTGAAGCTGCTTCAGAAGATTCTACCGTGTTTCTCTGAAAATAAGACCTAGCCGGAAAATCAGCTCTAATGTGTCTTTTGGAGCAAAAATTAATATAAGACCTGGTATTATTATATTATATTATATTATATTATATTATATTATATTATATTATATTATATTATATTATATTAAACACCTGGTCTTATATTACAGTAAAATAAGGCTGGGTCTTATATTAAGTTTTGCTCCAAAAGACGCATTACAGCCGATGGTCCAGCTAGGTCTCTTATTTTCGGGGAAACACGGTATATGTAGAAAGCAAGACCTTATGTAGACTGTCCACTCACATTTTGAACTTCAATAAAATATATGTGTAATAGAGACCAGGGCCACTGTGTATGGTAGGGCCAAAGGTGAGAGACCTCAGAGGGTCACATCACTTGCCAAATCATGTGCCTCGTCACAAGACTGTGTGTGTCTTCAGGGCGCTGCCTTTTCTTAACTCACACCAAGGTGCCATCTGGGCTAACTACTGCACTTTATAAACCAGATGGGTTTTATTCTCAAACGTGACAGGAAATTTAGCAAGGCACAGGACATACATAGTTTACATGTCTTTAGAATAGGAATTTTCCATTTGTCATTGATTCTGAAAAAAATATATAAGGTGTATATCTATATACTATCTTGTCCTAAACCTGGCAATATTTGCTTTTAAATTATTGCAGTCCTTAAATGTAGAGGGCTGTGTTCTTGAGGACCTAGGCTACAGGTTCAACGTGTTCATTGCTTTCTCTTATTTAAGGCTCCTCCCTTCCTGCACTTTTCCCAGTAATGTTCTTGACATTATTGTTCTCCAGTGTTTCACGTGATTACAGATTGTGACGCCTACGTCTGTATTTTTGGGAAGTTAGTGTCATAACTTCAATGTACTTTCATTTACATTGCCCATGATACAAGGCAAGAACCAATAGCAGGTTAAGATGAGTTAAATTTGGCAGAAGCATTTCCTCTCATAATATGCTCTGAAGCCGAGTACCTCACATTACAAACATCAATGTTTTCCAGAAAAGTCAGTGAGTACATAAAACATTTGTGAGTAGAAACAATCTTTTCTTAGGCTGACCTCACAGCTTGTTTTTCATTGGCAGTGCATTAGCTTACATTTTTCCTCCCCTTTGGTTGAGTAGCTAATGGTCTTTAAACAAGCTATTAAAGGGAAGGATAATTTTACAATGCAAGAAAAATAAAAGTGGCCTGGATTTTTTCCATGCTGGTGGTTTGGCTTTTTGTGTATTTGTTTTACCACAGCAGGGCGAACCCATGTTCTCTAATCTCTAAACTCGTAGGCTTCCTGAGTATAGCCCATATTCTTGCTCCATCAAACCGTTTTCAGATGGTCTTGTGAATTTCTCTGAGATCCAAATGCTCCGTTTTTATATCAGCTAAGTAGGTCTGAGACCAAATACTAAATTTTACGTGGCCATGTCTCTGTATAAAATGGAATTGAGGCATTAGTTATACGTTAAAGTAGAAATGTGGGGGTCTCAGGGCCCAATTTTCCACGCCCTTCCTACCAGCTCTGTTGTAGCTAATTGTGGATCAAGCTATGTTATGTTAGAAATCCCTGCTTTGGACTCCCTCCCTTTAAATAATCTGTTGTCACTTGCATGTTTCTAACCCTGAAGATCATCTTATTCCTTGTCGTTTTTACTGGTTTCTGTGAATATTATTAATGGTGCATCGTATTGCTGGCCACAGAAATAACATGCAGAAGGATGGTCATTGGATGTGAAATCAATTACGGAATGTGGCAGATTTATTTAAAAGCATTTCCCATACACACCCATCACCAAATAGTTGTCATAAAATAGTGGAAACTACATTTTGGTCTTAGCACCACGACTTCATGTTTTCAAGACCCCACATTTTAGTTCGTAGAATCTGAGTATTTCATATGCTATACAGAGTTGAAATAGGCTAAACAGGATCTCTAACTGATCCTATTAAGTCTTTTTTTTTTAAAGAGTTAGGTTCCGGCAATTTACAGAGGTTATATACAGGGTAAGCTGACTACTTTTTAAAATGTAACTCTGGATAAGTCATTTATCTGTCTTCAGTTTATTTTGTAAAATAAGGGAGTTGAAATAAACAGTCTTCAAGGTTCCATTCAGCTCTGATGTACTGGGAATCAAAGGTTTATTGAGAACCATTGTGAATCTGGCCTAACATAAATACATGACATCTGGGTTCGATATAGACAAAAAATTGACAATCATGAAAGATAACTCTTTAATGCTGAATGCTAATGGGTGAACATCCCAGTTTACTGTTCTGTTTCTGGAATCTGAGTTAGCCTGGTTCACTGAAGGTCACATCAACATTGTTTTACCTATGCACTGTATGCAGAGCCCCAGACAATGGTGGCTCTGCCCTAAGTGATCTAATCCTTGCATGGTTTCTTGGTTCACTGACCAAGTCCAGCACTCAAGCTTGCCCAGAGGTGATTCTCGATAACGAACAATCTAATATGTGCCAGTTGCTATTCTAAGTGTCTTTCATGTATTGGTCAAGAACTGTGCAAGATCTGGGGTGTAATCCTGTTTACCCACCTGTTGCTGTTTCATGGATGATTGCAGAAAACACAAGACTCCTGGGTCAGAGACAAAACAGTTTATTAATTCTTTGCAAAAGCGGAATGTCAGCATGATGCGCTGGTTCTCTGTGGTCTTATGTCCGATGAGGTAGACCTGGATGGATGACTACACAGGTAGTGAGTTGCATTACAGGAGAGGAAGACTGAGCTTAGGGAATTTACCACTTTTATAGTAAGCAGAAGCAAGCCTGCTCTATGTCTGGGGAGGGGAGAATTATTCATCATTAGTGTTGCTTGCTACAAACACAGCCCTGGGAAATGGCCTGGGGAAAGGGCTCTCAGGGCCTTTTAGTCTTGGCATCCCCAGCAAGAATGTGCAGGGAAACTCGGGGATCGATGGTGGATATTGTCCCCCATCAATAGTAACTCATTTGATCCTCACAACAGTTATTTTATAGGCCAGGAGAGAAGCTCAGCGCGTAGAAGTAATTTGCCTGAGGATATACAGTGGTGAATTTGGAATTCAAGACCACTGTGACTATAAAATCCCATGTTTTTAACCATGCTTTTCTATAGTGCTTAAGACCCTAAGCTTCAGAGTAGCTCTGAAGTGAATTAAAGACCTAGCGGTTCTCTAGATTGGTGATGGTTGGTAGGGTTTCCGGGAGGGCAACTCCTGCCCGTTCTCAGGAATTTTTTTCGCTTTCTCCTTCCTGAACCCCGAGATACAAACTGTTTTCTGTTCTCCATGATGAATCGTTTCCACAAAGTGACGGCTGATACTACCAACCACCTGGGTTCAAGGAGCCGATTTTCCCAATTTCCTGACCAACTCTTCTTGGGATTTGGGAAAGGGAAAGCAAAAAAAAAAAGTTATTGAGAATGGACGGGAATACCCACCCAGAAATCCTAATGGTTGGACCTGGCCTAGATTTGCACTATGCTTACCTGTAATGTAGAAGACAGAGTTCAGGGCCATTCATTTTAGTGCCACTGTCAATCAACCGTTAAAATTCTTTGAATCACTGACGTAAACTAGTGGGCCAGATATGTGACCATTGCTAGCTAGAAAGGAGCCCTGAGGATAAAAGTGATACGGCTGTGGATTTTAAGGATACATGAATGTAATTCTTAAAAATACCAGTCTGGGAGTCTGGCCTCTGTGAAGTAATGTCACAGTCGACACAAGGCCTACTGTACTTTACTGTTCTTGCATATTGCCTACAATTTTCTTTTTCGTTCTTTGTATGTTAGCCACAAAGAGGGTAGCTTCTGAACATTGCAAATTGCACTGCCTGCTTCATCTTTTAGTTTCTCTCTTCCCCTCTTCACTCCCCATCTGTTTATTTGTAAATTTTGTGTGAAGTAAAACTGCTTTGGAAAGATGAATGCTATCTCCTGTTACACAAGTCCACGCTAGGCATTGTTTCTTGTTTAGGGGAATGCCAAGAACCACCTACCTTCTCCGGCTGCTTCCTGTGTCTGCTTTGCCTAAAGATTGGCTGCTATAAAAGTGTGGCATATTCAGCCAAGTGCTATCTTTTTAAATTAAGCTGCTGAAAGTGTTGTGACAAACTATTTTTGCACTGACGTGTGACGAGTAATAGAGCCCTAAACTGTGGGCTTAAGTGCCAAATAATATGGAAGTGCATTAATGTGATTTGCGTTCTAGTCCTTCAGCCTTAACCATCATCTCTCAGAAAAGGAAAAAGGAGCCCTTAACTTTAAAAAATGTGATGAGTGAAATAGATCATGAATATACCAGTATGTGCCTGGAATCAGGCGATTTCACACTTATGATCACTAATCTTAATGAGTTAAAATTTCTATGTTGGTTCTTTTCATAGAACTATGTACAATAAGTATGAAACTAGAAGGGAAAGGATGTCTTCAGCTCACTGAATGATATAAACATAACTCGGAAAGCTGATAATTAAGCAGACTAAGTATTTTTAAAATCTCTTATTTTTAAAATCTCTTATTTTTAAAATACCCCTCTTACCTATTCTTACAGATTTCTATTTTCTACAAATATGATCCTGGTTGTTGATGTCTTTGTTTTGTGTTTTAAAATTTTATTGGGGAATATGGGGGAACAGTGTGTTTCTCCAGGGCCCATCAGCTCCAAGTCGTCCTTCAATCTAGTTGTGGAGGGTGCAGCTCACTGGTCCCTGTGGGAATCGAACCGGCAACCCTGTTGTTCAAAGCTTGTGCTCTAACCAACTAAGCCATCCTGCCACCCTCCTTCTTTTGTTTTTGACCTCATCTAAACCCAAAGAACTTTGGGTTATGGACAAATATGAGGAAAGATGTAGCATTCTTGTGTCCCCCAAAGTATGTTCTTTTTCTTTACAGCGGTGGTGCTCAGCAGGGACAGTTTTCCCTCCTAGGGGACATTTGATAATGTCTAGAGACATGTTTAGCTGTCACGAATGGGGGAGGGTGCTCCTGATATCTAGGGAGTAGAGGTCAGGGGTGCTACTGAACATCCTATACTGTGCAAGTCGGCCCCCGCCCATGGCAAAGAATTATTCCACCCTAAATGGCATTAGTGCCAAGGTTGAGAAACCCTGCTTCAGACTCCATGACTTTTTGTTTTAGTGTGAAAAATTCATATGGCTCCTTAGCCATTCTTCACTCTCCATTCTCTTCTCTCCTTTGTATGGGGACAGGGCCAGATCACCCCTGTTATCAAGGAGGCATTGTCTGTTTCATTGACTCCCACCAATTTTATTTTCATTTCCTTTCTTTCCACTCCTGGAAATCTGCTGGAATGGACGGTTTACAATTTTGTAATTGTAAACTGGACCTCTTACCACTTATTTCTGACCTCTAAGAAAAATATTCATTCTCATCCTAATGAGTTCAAAAGACTATTTTCCGCCGGCCGATTCCTTGACACCTCACCAACTTTTGATGCTGGTCACTTTCAACTAACTCATCATCTGTGCGGATTTTAAATTGTATGGTACCGTCTTCTCTGGTAACTTCTGCCTCTTGATTTGTTGACTGTCCAAAGAAACAGCTTTCTTTGCCTCCCATCTCAACAATTTCTCCCTCTTTTCTGCTCTTCTTCACATAACGATTGCAGGCAATCATGTGCCTCTTCAAGAGGCAGCCGGAATGCGGTTGATGCCAAACCTTTGCAGCTATTCTGACATCTGAGTTCCATACCATATTATTGTTAGCTGAAAGACATCGCCTAACGATGGTACAGTTTACTCAAAACAGCATGAAGTTGTGGATTCATTTTTCTGAGACCCATCTGAAACCTGGAATACTTTATGGCAGTGGTTGTTCTAATAGTCTTCCTCTTTGCTGGGAAAATAAAAATGAACTTGATGTCACCTCCACCCCCCCAACCTACACAAACATATACAGAGAGAAAAAGAGAGAGAGAGAGAGAGGGCGAGAGAGAGAGAGAGGGCGAGAGAGAGGGCGAGAGAGAGAGGGCGAGAGAGAGAGAGAGAGAGAGGCGCTCCGTGCACACGGTATGTATCAAGTTTACTGTTTCAAGGGAAGGTTTACTCTTGCCTCGCTTATCACCAGACCACGTTACTCTATCAGTCACTGACTGACCTTTATGATTTCTGGTCCAGTTGAATCAAGGTTAACCTCCCTGTTTGACCAGTGAAAGTCATTGACTTCTCAACTGGTCAGGGTTAAGCTTATTTTTACATTTCAGGTTGCTGTTAAGCTACCTAATTTTATCTTATCTTATATTTACCCCTTTATTTAAGTGAAGCCATTAGCTGCATTGTCCCATCTGCCTGAGATAACCTCTTATCCTTTTTTTTCTTCTCAGTGAATTCTAAGTACTTTCCTTCCGTTTCTTCACGTAAGTTCTTAAAATCTTTATTGGCCTGATTGAAGTTGACACGGTCAACTCATTCCCCTTCCACCCTGAGTTTCCTGTAAAGAGAGCCGGTGCACTGTGCTGCACACATGGCCATATTCACAGTTATGCTTATTATAAATGTGTGTTACAGTGCATAATTACTCCACACATGTCAAATCCTCATTATGTATGAGGCATCCTGCTGAGAGTATAAACTCAACTATACACAGGTCTTACGCTTTTTCTTTCCCAAATACTGGTCATAATAGTCTTTCACTTTTAATACTGAGTTATTATGCACAAACATAATGGGTATGATTTTTAAGAGCTTCTATACACATTATAACTTTTTTTTTCTTTTGCTAGACTTAGAAATAACTACTTAATACAGTGGCTTAAGCCTTCTTCTGTCTTCCCATAATACGTCTTTAACATTGCTACATTGCAAAGGCCATTGATTTTGGATAATTTTTCCAGTTATATTCTACTTATTCTTTTTGTCTTTTATTTTAAATGTTTATTGAAATAGAGCTCACATATAACATTCTATTAGTTATATTAGGTGTACCCTCCATTTATATGTAATAGGTGATTGCATGGTAAGTCCAGTAACCATATGACACCATCATAGGCCTTATCCTTGAGGAGCTCCTGGCCTAGTGAGAAAAGAGGCACATACAAGTCCAAAGTAGTAAGTCCGATAAGAAATCGATGTGAGCCCAGTGCTCTTGGAAGGTCACATACTGTGCGGGTTAGGGACAGGGGACTTCACAGAGGTCACATGTACTTGTGGGTCTTGGAGAAGGAAGACTTGTTTGGTGAGGTCACAGGGAGGACATTTCCAATAGAGGGATCACCACGTATGCAAGTTTAGACTTACGTAGAGGCAGGTACTTTGTTTTTTAAAGTGTCATTGATTTCAAAATGTTCCTGTCTTGAAGGAAAGGCTCTGACTGAACTTGCTTTGGGATCAAATATGGGTGATCAGCCGAAGGTTTTTCCATCAGTTCAGAAGTGAGGTAACTAACATTTACTGAGCACCTAAAATGTTCCCGGCATTCTTCTGGGAGGTTTGCATCACCATCTTCCTTAATTTCTATCATAAACATGTATGGTAAGTGTAATTATTTCCACCATTGTACAGTTAAGGAGAATGAGTCTCAGAGACGTTAACTGATTCTGATTCCAAAATACATGCCATTTTATGGTAGCATACTGCCTTCTTCTTGGAAGTAACAGACTATATTTAAATTTTTAAAATGAACCATACTGTTTTTCTACTTTATTAAAATATACTTCATATTTTACATTTTGATATTTCCTCCTATCACAGACCTTATTCAGAGTCTGATAAATGCATCTTAACACATTTCATCATGGTTGGATTCAGTTAGTTGAGAAATAATAGAGCCGGAGAGGTTGGCTGGGAGTGGTCCATAAACATCCAGTTTAGAGCTATGTAAGGTTAGTGTACAACTGAGAGTTTCGGTAAGCTACTCCATTGGAAAAGTTCTAGCTCTGAAATCCATCTTGTTCAATACTTAATCTGATTGAATAACCATTTTGGAGAAACCCACCCAGTACTGTGCTAAGTATGACTAGGGTAGTAAAAGAAATAGTCCCTGCCCGCTAGGAGCACAGCGTTGGAGAGTCTGATGTGTAGAGAACTCTTGGTGCGAGCTGGAATGTGAGAAGTGCTACGAGAGAGGTAAAAAGTGCTGGGAGTATTAGGGTGACTTCATGGAAAGATTGACAGAAGAGAGTCAGTGCAGGGAGCTTTTCTCAAACAAATAGTATTAGAGAGGGGAGAGAAGGCATTCCCTGTCGTGAGAACAGTGTGCACAACTGCCAGGGGGCTAGGAAGTTAGGGCAAATTTGAGGAATTAAGAGCTAGCCTCACTGGCAATTTGTACTTCTTAATCCCTTCCCCTTTTCCACCTATCCTCCCAACCCCCTCCCATCTGGCTACCATGAAAATGTTCTCTGTAGCTATGAGTTTGATTCTGTTTTGTTTGTTAATTTATTTTGTTTTTTTAGAGTCCACGTATAAGTGAGATCATACGGTATTTGTCTTTCTCTGTCTGACTTATTTCACTAAGCACAATACCCTCTAGGTCCATCCATGTTGTCACAAATGGCAAGATTTCATTCTTTTTTACAGCTGAGTAGTATTCCATTGTGTATATGTACCACCTCTTCTTTATCCAGTTGTCTGTCGCTGGGCACTTAGGTTGCTTCCAGTGATAAAAACAGTCACTGGGAGGAAAAGTACAGCATAAGGAATATAGTCTATCATATTTTAATAACTATGTTATTAAATTGGTGTTAGATTGGTAGTAGACTTATCGAGGTGATCACTTCATAAATTACTTAAATGTTCGATCACTATGTTGTACAGCTGAAACGAATGTATAGTATGTCGACTGTAATTGAAAAATAAAAATTTAACAAAGCTAGTAGCCAAGTGAGGCCCTGATGTACCTGTGAGTGGTGGTCGTTCTGATGGGAGATTGTGGCTTCATCATGGTGGGCACCGAATGCTTCTCTAAACAGTTTGGACCTTGTTCTGTAACCCGGGCAGTGTCTGAGCAGGGGAGTCATGTCGTCAGACCTTCCGGCAGACTTTTTTACAATTGGAAGTGTCACGCAGTTTAAAATCTTTTGTCAAGACCTCATGGTAACTGGACTATTTGTAGTGTAAATATAAAGGCATGTATTAATTCTGATACCTTTTGGCATGCTTTAATTTGACAGCTTTGAACTTGTGAAATTAAACATGTACTGTAAATAGCATGCACTTCGATAACTTACAGTTGTAGTGACTTAATTGGCCCTCGCTCTCAACTTACTCTTTTGTAGATCTGTGCCTCAATCTAAAGTGTTTTTGTTTTTGGTCTTTTTTAATTTTTTTATTTTTGACAAATAAGTACTGCTTTAAAGGTCAGGTAGCTTAGCCTACAGGGCTGCTGCTGTCAGACTGAATGTGTTATGTCTAGACTGAATTACAGTCCCCAGAATATTCCAAGAGAAGCTGTAAGTTTTGTGATATACAAAGCTAGGTATAATTATCCTCACTGAAGTGTCATGATTTGGTGGTTTCCATTTGCATGAATGAATCTCCCGTGACAAAGGGAGAATCAAGATGCATGGCTCACAACCCTGGCAAAGTGATCTGAGGGGCATGATTTGAACTTGAGTCTCCTACTTAGAATAATTCGCTAAAATACGTGATCTGTGTACTAAGAGACACTGTCAACTTAGTTTTATTACTGCAGCTTTTAAGGCTTTTATTACTACAGGGGTCCAAAACGATTTTGGGATAAGAGCCAGAGGAATGAAAATCTGTCCATATACAAAGGATTTTATATACCTGGAATATGAAAGTATGTGTTAATCTAGGTTTAATTCTAGTTTTTACATGAAATCTGATTTGTAACATGAATGAAATAATATCGTTATTATTAATGATTATATTTGTTTGAACTTAAAACTTTAAAATTGCTATAAGGTTTTAAGGTTTAGCTGCTTTCTCAAAAGTAAAAGCAAACTCCCTTTTTGTTATGGTTACGTAACTGTTTTTCAGTGTTTTAGTTTCGTTCAGGGCAAAGATACTTAGGCCAAAATTGAATGTTTTGTGGTTATTTTCTATTTCTTGAGTTTAGAGATATTACCTATCATGTGTTTTATTTACTGAAAGTGAATGATTATTTTTTCTCCAGTGGTTTGTAGCTATAGAAACGGGGCATTATTTTGCAGGGTATAGGCTGGGAAAAAATTTCCAGCTCCTTGTTGGGTTATAGAATTATTCTGAGAAGACATAGGTCTTTAGGACATGAATCATCCTTTGCTAGACAACTTTCTCATGAGATATTTGCGATTCTTGCAAAACCCCTTTTGAGCCCTCCACACACCAAAGCGGAGGCCAGGAACTCTCCGAGTTATAAATACACGGCCATATGAAAGGCCCTTGGGCAGGGGCTCCCCTGCTCTGTTAGAGCCAAAAATATTGCCTGGCCTTTTTTCCTCCCCTTCCCGCTGCTGTTACCTTGGGACTTGGCGGCTCAGTCACCAGTGGAGGAAGTAGTCTGTTTTGTTTCTTTCCCAGTGACCTTCACAAATGTGATGGTGCTGGAAACAATTTACTTCTCCAGTCCCTTTCCCACTGGCCCTACCATCTGACTTATTGCCAGAAAGGTGGGGCTGATGATGGGCTTGAACTTTTCCCTCTGCTACTGGCCTTTCCCTGCTTTTGCTTTATAGTATGGGACACACTTTCCCATAGACACTTATCCTTTATTTGATACACACTGTGCAGCAGTTCAGTTTCCTAATACTCTCTTTAGTGCTAAAGGATAGAGTCCTGAAATATAGGTGCTTGTTATCAAGGAATTTATGATATTATAAGGAGAATAAGACTTGTATACACATCAGTATCTGATTAGGGCCATATGAATGGCTGCGATTTCGAGACAAGAGAGATTAATATAATTTGGGCTAAAATAGGCTAGGAACTGAGTCACTAGATACTTCTTCCCACCCTTTCTCCCCACCTCTACAACATTCCCCTATGGGGAAAATACATTCAGAATTCAAAACAGAAGACTTAACTGTGCGTTCACGGATTATAGAATACTCAGTTTGAGGATTTTTATATAGACTGGGTCAAGAAAAATATTATTAAAAAAACAAATCATACATTTTAAGCAGAATTTTTAGTAAACAAAATAAAACGTTCCTGATTTTTTAGACCATCTTATATTTTAATGCTAATTATCACCATTGCCGTACTGTTGAACTGAGATGTCCAGTACATTGAAAAATGTTATTTTTTAATAAGTCTCACTGATTTCATATGCTACTTGAAAATATGTCTATGAATGAGCACTATTGTTTAAAGTTGAAACAAGTATGATACTAAGTTGTATTTCCCTGGGACAGCAAGTGAAAATACTTGAAGTATTTTAAATGCATTAGAAATATAGTCTTCATTTTTTCCCGTTCTTCTCATCCCTTTAATCCTCTAGATTCCCTTTCATACAGATTTGTTAAAAAGTGGTTTGAGGACCATTTGCCTGAAGGCGATGAGGAAAGCTTGCTTAAAAAAACCCCAGATTCTGGAGCTCCAGTGGACCTACTAAATGAGAATCCTTTTGGTGTGGGCCTTGGGAATCTGCATTAATGAGCCACCTAGATGATGCTGTGCTCTAACGTTGGAGAACCTCAAATCTCGTGCACAGTTCGTAAAATGGCAGCCCTGCAAGTTATATCTGGCCCACAGATTTGTTTTGTTTGGCTTGTAGCATTGGCAGTATGGTTTTTAAAATTTCATTTCTCAGCTCTTCAAAATTGGGAGTTTCCACATAGAAACCCAAATTTCTGGCTTCTCTTGAAACATCAGAGTAATTTTGTAATTCTGAGCCCGTGTTCCCAGGTTCCACTGTTCATAATAAGATCTGTCTCATTTGAGTGGGCCATGTGCTCTTGGATTTGCCACAGTCCACCCCTTACTGCATTGCATCCTGGGGTCAAGTGTTAGTCGATGTTTGCTTTCCTACAGTTGAACTGCATCTCTCAATTCTATCACCTGCTTAGAATCTGTATGCATTTGAGTTTTTGACTCTGGATCCAAAAGCTAAAACAAGTGAGGAGAAACTATTGGGAAGAGGTGAGATTGGAAGCTAGGAGACCAGAGAATTTATTACAAGAGTAGAGATAATAAATGAACTGCCGAACTAGGGATGGCGAGAAGGAGGAAGATTTGGACTTAGAAGCTATTAACCTTGGTGATTGACTGAATTGGGGTGGGATGTGGATGGGAGAAGGAGGAACAGGCATGGAGGAGGAGGGAGAGAGATGGGAGTAGGTGGGGAATGAGTTTGTTTTTGCGCACAGTAACTTCGAGTGATTGTGGGACATCATTGCTATGTACTGAGGCCTAGCTTCTTAGGAAGCAGCAGTTCCCCCCCCCCCCCCCCACCGTGTTGGGGTAGAGGATGACTCCTAGAGGAGCATAAAAAATTCTGGGTGTGGTGTTTAGATTGAAAAAGCATAGTCAATAATTTACCTGCTTTTTCTAATGCAAGCTGAAAAAGCTAGAAGGGTCAAAGGTTAGCAAAAGTTGACATCTTTGCTGTAGCACATGTTTTTAAATTAAAGTTTATTGGGGTGACAATTGTTAGTAAAGTTACATAGATTTCAGGTGTATAATTCTGTAATACAGTATCTATATCTCACATTGTGTGTTCACCATCCAGACTCAGTTCTCTTTCCATCACCATATATTAGACCCTGTTTATCCTCTTCTAGAGCCCCTGTCCCCCCTGCTGTAGAACATCTTGATGACACAGTGATTTAATAACAACCACTTCTTTCTTGCAAATGGTAACTTTGGTTTCTTTGTCCCTTTATCTTTCCTACATTTTACATTTTGCTCTGTATTTAGTACTGTGGATACTTAGGAGCATGCTGTATTCCAAAAAGTGTTTGTAAGACATTTTCTTTTTCATATCTCGAGAACATTGTTTCTTTGGGAACATGTTACGCAAGGAGGTTAGGTTCCCAGTGGTCACTTCCCTTTTTCATACTTAATGTGTATGTACATTACAGATGAGCGGTTTTATTCGTAGTGTAAGTGTGGGCTCTGGGAGCAGTCATGTGTCATACAGTATAGAAACAAGAGGGGGGTACCTTCCTCCTCTAGGTACAGGGCTGACCCTAGGCAATACCGTGTTTCCCCGAAAATAAGACCTAGATGGACAATCAGCTCTTATGTGTCTTTTGGAGCAAAAATTAATATAAGAGCTGGTATTATATTATATTTATTATATTATATAAGACCCGGTCTTATAGTAAAATAAGGCTGGGTCTTATATTAATTTTGGCTCCAAAAGGTGCATTAGAACTGATTGTTCAGCTAGGCCTTAATTTTCGGGGAAATACGGTATTTTGAAATTGGTAAATTTTGTCTTTGGAATTCCCCAAATTCCTTCTGTACCCCTTTTCCATATCATAGTGCCCTCCCTTCAGATGACACCCTTCCTTCTGTTACCTCTTCCCCAATTCTTCCCTGTTCCTCCGTGTTCTAAAGTTACCTACCCACTCTTCTCAAACTCTTAGTTTTTGTCATACAATTTCTCTCTCCTAAGTATCCGACTGAAAGCCTAGGAAAAAATAAGGATGCTAAAATCATTTTTGGAGGTGCTCTGTTATTGTTATTTTTAAAAGGTGATTGTTGACAAAAATGAATTGCTTGGAAAAATATCCAGCAGATAGTACAGGAAAGTGAATAAGGTCAGACAGTGAAAGGAGAGTGTTTTGAGGGAGCGGGTTTTCATGTAACTCCCTCGGGACTAATTGGTTCTAAGCTGTTTCTACTTTTCAAGTCTTGCGTTCATTTACCTGTGAGCCCATCTCTCTCAGCGCTAATCTTTATTCATGACTGCTTCCATGAGAGCCACAGAGAGGCTTCTGGAGTTGAGGGTAGGCATAAGGCAGAAGCATGGTTCTCCGAAATTTGGGACTGCCTGTATGGGCCTTTTGAGTGAAGGGTAGATTCCAAAATGGATGAATATAAGTAGTAATTAACTAATTAAAAAATCCTTTTAGATTTCTTGCCCACAAATGGTGACACCAATTTCTAAGCTTTGACAATTTGAACATTGAGGCACATAATGACTATCATTCAGGGCATTGGTTTTTAATAATTTACAAACTACCTTCTGTTCCTGTCATATGCTTACCAAAGAGTCCATTGTATTTGTTCACAAACCTATAATCGTAGCTATAATTGCCATTGTAATTATATGATTTCATTAAACATCATGAAATTGATGAAATGTGAGTGTGAGAAGAAAGAGATTCTTCTATGAAAATTAAATAGAAGTCTTTTTCATGAGTTGGTAAAGCAGCTAAAAAGATTGCCATTGAATTAAACCTAGGTGAGGCAACTGAAAGCCTAGGAAGAAATAAGAATAATGTAGAAAGATTCCTATGGCTTTGTAGGTATCTTTAGGTTCTGTCTTCTAAAGAAAATGCAAATTGTAGAGAATGCAGTAAGGGTGTGGCTTTTGAAAAGAAGAGTGCTCTGCACTTCAGCTAAGGAGCCTCTATTAAAAGAAAAGGCCTTAGCTCTACATCAGAAGATTGATGAATGAATATGTATTTCTAGCTAGCATGTCTCTGCCACGTCTAGGCACAGTGAGGGACCAACATGCCTTCAAATCGTTTATTGAATAACCGTGGTAGTCAAGCAGATTGTATTCTCATTCTTTAAAATTTACTAATCACAGATTAATGTAGTGTAAGGTCCTTTCCATGACATGTGAAGGCATTTACTGAATGTGGAAATTTTATGTTGTGGAAATGATAAAGTAGGGAATGATTTCAATATATATAGTGACTAAGTCCTTGTAATTTATAGAGGTTTTTTTTCAAGAATTTATCCTGGGATGTACTTTCTGGAACATTTGTGGTCCTCCTAGGTGATCTTGAGACATTTTATATATTTGTACCTTGACATGTGTTTTAGTAGTCCTTGTTTTTAGTGGGATTTTTAGTGGGGAGGTTTGCTAAGTATCATTTACAAGTGAAGTCTGACAGTGGTGTCCTGGAACCATTCCGAAATTAGAATAATTCTTTTAAATGCAGATGAACTGTCTTTCAACTACCTGGACTTACTGTGATCTGCTCAGCCTTCAGGGTAGGATAAATGAAGCCGTTTTGTGCTCAGGGAATTTGCTGGATTGACTTTTTGTCCCTGCTGTATTGAGAAAATAACATACTTAGCCAGTGACCCTTTATGTATTTTTAACGACCCTATGTATAATCGTCAAGTGATTAGAATTCACACGCAGAGGGGTATGCCGTATCACAGTTTTTATTGCAAATTGCTGCTTCACTGTCCTGCTACATTCTTCCTGGTGATTTTAAATTTGAGTTGATTGCTTTTAATGAACAAAAAAGAAATTTCCATTTGTCTCTTGTTCCTTTGAGTTGATTAGTACCGAGAATTTGAAGGGCTACTGTGAATCAATCTTTGGATGACATGTATAACACCTCTGTGACCCTTCTCATCAGCCCTCTACTGTGGGATAAGAGGGAAAATTAGCAACTGGTTACGATGATAATTTTCGAATTTGTGTATGTGGTAAATATTTTGCTGATACAAAATGACTGAATGCCTCTGTGTTACTGTGCTAGCTGGATATTTAAATGGGTGAAATATCAGAGAAAGGGGCTGAGGTAGAGGAGAATGTGTCTTGTTTTTAAAAAGTTCCCCTGCCCCTGCTTTCAGAAATAACTTGCTTTTTCTTTGAGTTCCACTACTGCTGTGTTGATCTAGATTAGTTTTAGATGTAACAGCCTGTTCAAATATCATCATAATATTTGCTAGCATTTTATGTTCTTGCACATAATCAAGGTAGCTTGCCTACAGAAAGGAGGTCTGCAGTGAAAACAGAACAAACTTAGAAACCCAGACCTTCTAGATGGACAACGTACTTGACAAACCTGAAGTGATTATCTGGCTTGATACTGAATTCATAGAATTGGGAACTCTGCTAAGTAAGCAGGTTTATTACAAAGAGGTTATAAAAGGGTAGAACTGGGTGCTAACTTTGTCTCTTCTGTGACTTTGGTGGAATCACTTCACTACTCTGGTTCTCCTTTGTTTTCTGTATCTGTCATCTCTAGTTATTATACTTCGTTGGTTGCAGTTTTGTTTTGTTTGACTTCCTTCCTCAAACCTACCAGCTATGTCCCTAACTTGGTTTGTCAGATGTTTTATTCTGTTTATAATTGTTGCTTTTTTGTGGATTTTATTCATGGTTATTTTTTGTTTGTTTGTTTTTCATCCTTTCTTCCCAGAACTGTCAGGTTGGTGTTTACTTCCTCCTTTTCTTTCATCATTTTTGAAGTATCTTGACTTGTGTGAAAATAGTATATATACATAATGAAAGTCCCTGGAACAGAAAGGCTTGTTATAAGGAGTAACCATCTCTAGCTGCCTCTAGTCTAGTGTTCACTCACCAGTGGAAGCCCCTTTTAACTGTTTTGTCTGGTGGTTTTCTCCATATCTCTAAATAATATTCTCATACTTCTACATCTCACCTTACCTGTTTTACATATTGTATTTCACTTTCTGCTGTGATAGAAGAGGCCTCACGCCATCCCTCACCACCCTATTCTTATCATCCCGATACTGTTATCGCTCTTTCTAGTTTTTCTGGTCTGAGAGTACGCTCTCTTTGTTCTTTTTACATGATCACATGTAACTTATTTGAGACAACATCTGAAGTCCATCTAGATTTTTTTGCAAATTTTATGCATAGATTTCTGATCATTTATTTTTGAATTGGTCTGGCTACATACTGTGAAGAGTGGTATGGTGTGTGTGTGTGTGTGTGTGTGTGTGTGTGTGTATTATTGTTAAATAGACTTTATTTTTTTCTAGAGCTGTTTTAGGTTCACAGCAAAATTGAGCAGAAAGTACAGAGTGTTCCCATGCTCACCATTTTATCTCTAGCACCGTGTCTGGCATTTTGGCAAGTATTTTATTATATATATATTAAACGAGTGAGTGAGTGAATAAATACATTGCATCAATGTTCATGTTCCATGATGGTTGATAATTATGTTTTGATTTGGCAAGTTTATTTTACTTGATGAGTGTTGCCTAGAATTCTGCAGAAAACCTCGGCAAAACTGTTTGATACTTCATGTCAGTAGAGACGAGCCATAAAAGTTCTCTAAACTCTAAACTCTGTATGTGTCTCTGTGTGTATGTGCATATATGTACATATTTGTGTATGTTTATGTTTAAGCATTAAAAATAGTGTGTTTTCAGGTGAATTAATCAATTTGTGATGACTGTTGATTAGGTGACTCTTCTAGAGAAGTGTGCTGTTATTAAACAAGAGATAATTCCTGACTTTTCTTAAGTGCTATGAATGATTAAATAATGAAGTGGAAAGTTCTGTGTGTTTTTAAAAAAATTACTACACTAAAACTTTGCTCGCATTCTTACAGGATAAATAAATATTGTACAGTAAAAAATATATAATTTAAATCTTAAGGCTGACATGTAGTTTATTTCTGATAATCATTTGATTACTCTTTAACCTGAAGAAAAAAGATCTAGGGAGCAAAGCATTCGTTGAGATCATTCATTTTTGTGCAACACAATATGCTTGCACTTGAAAGTGAATTTCAGAACAAAGATTTTCAACTCAGGCAACCATTATTAATGATACAAGCTATTAATGGAGCCAAATCTCATTGAAAGTTACACTCCAGGGACACTTATTGCAATACTTCACTTGGTATGGCTGGATTATATATGCTTTCACATGGCAATATTGATTAAACAGTGAAGATTTATTCTCTGTTATCATTGGAGTTAAGCAGTCATACTTAAGAGGAAGTGGGGCACACACAAGATGTAATATGATGCTTTGCCTCATGTTTATTTCTCTTTTAAGCCTCACTGATCTAAACTAGAGTATTTTGCAAGAAATTTTACACGTAATTAAGAAGGAATGTCTTCATGTTTGGTTATTGATGAGAAAGGATTAGAGTTTGAGGGAGTAACTGCTACTCAATGTGTATTTAAACATAGCTGAAAGTAGGAGTCATATCAGAGAAATTATTTCATATAACCATAATGGATGAGAATAAGAGGCCTCCATTGTTGTCTTTAATTTTGGGTTAACCTTTTTCTTTTTTTAAATCTTGTATATGTCTCCAAAACAAAATGCACAACCTGAATCCTTTTATGTATTTTGTGTACCTTTCCTCTGATATGGGTCACCTGTACAACACTTTCAGTCATGTGGTTAGGGTGTAAAACCTATTTTGCTATAGTGTAAAAAAACCCCTCAAATTATAGATAATAAACTAAGGCTATAAAATAGTAAGTCCACAAATCCTTGTAAATATGTTCAGTTCTCACTTCAATATAGTCGTCCTGGGTGATAGGGTTTTTTTTTTTTTTTTTTTTAATTTCGTAGTGATGCTGCTACCATTACTCAGAATGCCCTTTGGAATGTTTAGGAACTATATTCAGAATTAGTTGAGAAAGCCACTTTCAGGGTCACATTTTGCTTTGAGTCTAACATATACAGAGGGTGCCAAAAAATGTATACACATTTTAAGAAAGGAAAACGGAATTAAAATTGTCATACTCAATATATACCGATAACAAAAGATGAATAGAAGTCACGTTTGACTTCTGCAGTTACAAGAGGTGCTCAGAGTGGTTACCATCAGCGTCCAGACACTTCTGGTTACGGGGAGCACTGTTTGGTAGACTTAGACTTCTGTGGCGAGCGTGTAGACTGTTCCAGCACCACAGCAGAAGCCGCAGGACTTGTTGCTGAGCGAGGCCTCCCGGGTCTTCCCTTGTGCACATCACACACAGCACCGTGCGTCTCAGACTTAAACACGGATGCATGCAGTTGTTAGGCGCGTTGGAGGTTCTGTTGCAGACTCACGCCTCCATTGTCACTGTACTTCCACAACGTTGTCGAATTTCAAATACCACTTCAAAGTGGTCTTGCACTCCTCAGATGACAACTGTGCTTCCACCATTTTCTTTGACTGTCCTGCCTGTCGCTCGGTGACGCTGGCATTCATTTGATTATCGCTATCTTTTGAATGAACGTCATACTATACATTGCTACCGTAATTCAGTTTAACTTCGAAAAGTAATACATAGGTAACATCTCCTAAAATGTGTATACTTTTTTTGCCCCCCCCTCCCCATGTTTGAGTGTCTACAATGGTAAACAGAGTTTACTGTTTTTCAAAGGAAACAAGTGATTTGAATGTGTACATTCTAGTATATTAAATAATTCAATTCTGTTACTTTTCATACCTTGTAAGTGGAGGTAAGTTGGTTGCGGGTATGTAGTCATTTATCTGTCTGTTCTCTCTATCAAACTATTTGAAAACAGCTTTACTGAAGTATAACTGACATACAACGAACCATACCTATTTAAAGCGTACAGCTTGCTAAGTTTTGCTTATGTGCACACCCATGAAACCATCACCACAGTCAAGATAGTGAACATATCCATACATATACCCCCCAAATGGGTTATGCCCCTTGGGAATCCCTCCCTTTCCCCCTCATCCCCAACCCTAAACCAGAAATTGTTTGCATTTGCTTCAGTTTTCTCTCTGTTTTATGGATCTTGAACAACTTTTGGTTTTATTGATTTTTCTGTATTGGTCTATTTCATTGTCTTCCATTTTGACTTGCACAATTTCCTTTCTTTTGCTTGCTTTGAGTTTCATTTGCTCTTTTTCTATTTGCTTAAGGTGGCAGCTAAGGTCATTAATTGGAGAACTCTTATTTTCTAATCTAGATACTTTTGTTATAAATTTTCCCCTAATTACTGCTTTTGTGACATCCCACAAATTCTGGTGTGTTGTGATTTTATTTTCCTTTAGTTCAAAATACTTTCTAATTTTTCTTTTGCTTTCTTCTTTGACTTAACTGTTATTTAGAAGTGTGTTTCCAAATATTTGGAGACAATTTCCAGAAATCTTTTGGTTTTGATTTCTAATTAATTCTGTGGTCAGAGAATATACTTTGTATGACTTGAATACTTTTAGATTTATTGAGGCTTTGTTTTGTGGTACATGTACCATGTGCACTTGAGAAGAATGTGTATACTGCTGTTGTGGGGTAGAATGTTCTAAAAATGTCAGTCTGATCAGGTTGATGGATAGTGTTGTTCAAGTCCTCCATATTCCTTCTGATTTTCTGTCTACTTGCTCTATTAATTATAGAGAGAGGGACATTGGAATCTGACTATAATTGTGGATTTGTCTATTTCTTCAGTTCTATCAGTTTCTGCTTCATGTATTTTGAAGCTCTGTTATTACAGGCATAGACATTTAGAGTTGTTGTATCCTCATGATTAATTGACCTCTTTATCATGAAATCACCTTGTTTATCCCTGGTAATTTTTTTTTTTTTTTTTTTTTTTGCTGTGAAATTCAGTTTGTCTGATATTACTATAGCTACTCTAGCCTTTTTTTAAACTTGTGTTTAGCATGGTTTACCTTCTTCCATCCTTTTACATGACACGTCTCCCCGCTGCCCTGTCTGCTTTTAACATTTTCTCTTTATCACTAACTTTCAGTAATTTGATTAAGAGGTGCTTTGGTGTAATTTTCTTCGTGTTTCTTGTGCTGGGGTTCTTTGGGCTTCATGAATCAATGCGTTTGTAGTTTTGTTTTTTTTTTTAACAAGTGCAATATCTTTGGCCATTGTATCTTTATTTGTTATCCCCCCCTTTTCCTTTGGGACGTCAATTACACATATATTTTGTCAATTGAAGTTGTCCCCCATATTACTGATGCTCTTTTCATTTTTATTTGTTTCTTATTTTCTCTGTTTCATTTTGGATAGTTTCCACAGCATGTGTCTTCAAGAGAACTAATCTTTCTTACTGCAGTGTCTAATTTGCTATTAATAATAGCCAGTGAATTTTTCCGCTCAGACACTTGTAATTTTCATCTCTAGACGTTCAATTTGGGCATTTTTTATATCTGCCATATCTCTACTTTTTAAACATATGGAATACAAGTTAAAAATAACTTCTAATGCCCTTGTCTGTTAATTTTAAGTCTTTGTCAGTTCTGGGTCACTTTTGATTGATTGATTTTCTTTTTCTCTTTATTGCGTGTCGTATATTCCTGCTTTTTTGCATGCCTGGCAATCTTTGATTGGATGCCCGATTTTGTGGATTACCTTGTTGGATGGCGGATATTTTTGTGTTGCTATAATTATTGTAGAATATTGTTCTGGGATGCAGTTTGGTTTCTTGGAAACAGGTTGATCCTTTTGGGTCTTGCTTTTAAGATTTGTTTGG
The DNA here is from genome assembly GCF_036562045.2 of Rhinolophus sinicus. Lineage (NCBI taxonomy): Eukaryota > Metazoa > Chordata > Mammalia > Chiroptera > Rhinolophidae > Rhinolophus > Rhinolophus sinicus. The sequence continues at coordinate 64,052,070 of NC_133768.1, forward strand.
CAAGACCAGAGCAAGGTTTAGTCTAGGGCTAATTATTCCCTTACTACCATGGCAAGAACCTTCTGAGAGCTCTGCCAAACCTCGTTAATTGGGAAGTTTTCCTGTCTGGCTGGTAGAAACAGGTTATATTCCCAGCTCTGTATGAGGGCCCAGCAGTGTCCTCTCTCTGAGCCTCTTGAATGGTTCTTTCTTCCCCATCCTCAGGTAGTTTCCTTACAGACATGAGCCAATCTACATGCTGTTGAATACACAGGGTGGACCTCCACAGATCTCCTGAGTTCTCTCTCTGGGTATCTTGCTTTTTTTCTGGCACTCTGCCGTGTGAATTCCAGAAGCCTGGTCTCCTTGGATTCTCAATTCCTCAACTTCGGCATCTGCAGAGCTCTGCCTGGGACCCCTCCTAGAGTCACCCCCTGGACACTCTGAAGGCCGTATACTGGGGCAATCATAGGGTTTACCTTATTTATTTACCATCTTTCAGTGATCATTGGACTTTGTTGACTGATGTTGAGTGTCTTGAAAACCATTTTTTGAATTATTTGTCTTTTTGTATGTGTGTTTTGGGCAGTGTGGTAAGTCTGTGCAGAAGTGGAAATCCTAGACACATTTTACAAAAACAAACTGGTTTGACATAGATCATTAAAGTGATTGAGATTTTTATGGTTCTCTTTGCTACCTCTTCCACCCTCCCCCACCCTAGCACCTGTCAATCTTGGCTGAATGTTAACTAACCCCTTACAACTTTTTGATTTAGTTTCTAGGTATAATCTCTTGGCTTTAGGTCAAATTTACCTACTGAACAATGATCTTAACCTCAATCTGGCAGTTTCCTTTTATTTCAGTCAATAATTATTTCGCAATTCCTTTCTTTACTGAACTTGGTTAGTTCATAAATATTGTGTCCATGTAGCTTCTCCCAGTTTCCAAACATTTTTCCTCCGAACTGTTCTCCTTCTGGTCATGTGATACATCTGTTTCTTTCTAGTTGTTTATTACAACACTCTTTACAGCCTTGGTCAAAATTTCATCCTTTTGAGTTCACACATCAAAATCTCCAGCTCAAGCACATATCATATTTTTACTAGAAATAAAGCACAGAAACGGAATTTTAGTGCTAATGAGAACCTTACAGTTTATCACTTACACTTTAAAAGATTCAGAGCACACTTCTCAGTATGGCTGTCTCTAGTAAGCAGCCATCTGGGTTTTGCCTTGTCACACAATATTTAAGACACTTATTTTCATCCTTCATGATTGTAAAAATTCAGATAAAACCTTTTTTTGAATATTTTAAATACATAATATAATTTATTTGATTAGTATTACCTCACATATTCTTCAAGCTGGAACATTCTCATTGGTCATGCTGGCAGGGAGAGAGGAAGGCAGAGGAAAATCCAAACCACTGTTCACAAGTAAGAGCAGATGTTATATTTGTGCTGTATGGTCTCTTCAACATGGATTTTCTGATAGGCAGAAAACTTCCCCTCAATTTGACAGATTTTACATGATAAATGTAGTCCTAGACAGTTTGCAAGTAACCACTCAGTTATAAATGGATATTTCTGAAGTAATCCTTTCTGATTTGTTTTCAGTTCCAGTCGTCCTCCCCCCCCCGCCCCCCCCGCCCCCCCCCCCCCCCCCGAAACTGTACCCTATGATTTAGTTAAAATTTACTGGCTGTAGAGACTAGTAGCATATTATACACATGACCTCATTTTATCCTGGTTTTCCCCCTCCTGATTCTACTTCATAAGATTTTAAGTTTATGATTCTACCTTCTTTCTGGAATTCAAGGGAAGCTTCTTTTTGACCAAGCTAGGTCAAAAAGAATGAATTCTTCATTGCTGGCTGTTTCCAAAGCTTATGTCAAAGTCCTAAATTCCTGAGAGATTAAGTTAATATACTCATTTTTGTATGTTGCTGGAGCTAAACCCACGTAGGTACATGAAAGCAGAAACTGGGAAGGTTTTTAATCTTTGTTGTAGGATTTACTATGAAAGATGGGAGTACCTCATTTTTTTCATGTAATTTAAATAGAATAAATATTTTTAATGCAAATCCAAACTGAGAATTCATCTTATAGAGATCATTAACATTTATTTCATGACAACTTCCTTCTGTATTTTTAAAATGCAAATACCATGGGAAAATCTTCCAGTATATGCTCATGAGAGTGCATTTTGGCGCTTACTATTTTGTATTTTACAGTTGGTCAGTCAAGTGCTGACTGATGAATGCCTGAAAAGGGCTGTGTGTTATTGGTGTCAAAATAAATGTAATAGCTTTTCGACACAAGCTAAGGCGTACAAGCTCAGTTCACGTGGGCGATCGGGGAGGCGCATGACCTTTGTGCTCTGTAGCTCTTGCTTGAATTCTGAAAGTAAATTATGCAAATGATCTAAGATGTCAGGTTAAAAACGTCCCTTGGTTGCAACTGTTGAGTGTATTGAGATGCCTCCACCTGTACTATGATGGATCACACACACCATACCTCGGTCCTCTGTTTGATAATTACTTTGTAAAGGTGTGTGATTAGCTGGCATGGTGAAACTGCATGCAGGCCAGAGAACGATACAACGTGATTTTCTTTCACCTGTGTGCCTCAGTTTTCTCACCAGTTAAAATAGGGATAATACCTGTATTACAGGTGTGTGGTAGGGATTGATTAATTAAACCAAAGCACTAGGAACAGGGCCTGTCCTGAATCTTAATTAGTATTAGTAATGTTCTCTCTTTAGGTCTAGCTTTTCTTGTACTTTTTTTTCCCTTTTTTCCTTTTTGGTATATAAATAATTAACACCATTGCTTATCAGATATTCACCTCTACAATTTGGCCATTTAAGAGATTCTCATCGATCCATTCATTTCCTTCCTCTCCTTGTGCCTCTCCCTCACTGTCCCTCTCCCTCCAACGCCTTCCGCCCTCTCTCTCTTTCTTTTCTCCCTCACTCCCATCATCCCTTTTCCCGTCTGTTGTATTTCTTGGACTTGTTGCTGTCTAGCTGGAGCAGCAGTCAGCTCAGGATGTAAATGTTACTCTGTGAATTGTGGCAATTGGAGGAGGAGATAGAATTTGAAGCCATATATCCCAGAAAAGGAAAAGAGAGACCCAGACATCCCTTTCTTTGGTCTCTAATTTGTGTTTTTCAAAAATTCAGATTAAAGTTCAAATGTATTTAAACATTGATTTTTAAAATAAACTTCCTCTTTGTTTCTTGTTATTTGATTCCCCTGCCACTAGGGTAAAGGTGATGGTGTGAGGTTACTTTCTAAGCAAAGCCCCATGGCCTCTGAATATTTAGGTTCCAGAGGTGTGTATGTGTAATAATTCCTTCCTGAAAGTTCCCCCCACCCAACACACACGCTTCTTATCAGCCTCATACGTGGGGACATGGGTAAACCTAGTCGGCTTGTCTGGATGGTCAGTGGAAACCATAGAGATTACAGCTATTTCTTATAATATGTTTAGGTAAATGCTATGATTATCTTTTGAAGGTTAACTGTTAATTTCACTTTTTTCGGTTGCTGTTAATTCTTTGCTAATCTGGATTTTTTCTCTGTAGATTTATTTTCTTGGTTTTAAAACTGTTCCATCTTGTTTTTTTTATTACTGACTTCGTAACCCCATCCCCTTGCCCTCTAGCTGAATTAGCTGTGCTATCTCTAAATGCTTATTATATGCTCTGTGTTCTAAGATCAGTCCCATTTTTCTTTTTGTTTTGTTCTTTTGGCTGCTGATATTTCTTGAGCTGTCATTGAGTTCTTGGTTATTCCTACTTCTTGGATATGGGATATTGTTTAAGAGCACTGACTTTGGAGAATAAGAAACCTGGATTATCTTGCTTCCCTCTTTTAACAGCTATGAGCCATGATTAAGTTACATTTCTATCTATAAGCCTCAGCTTCCCCATCTGTAAAATGGGGATAAATAATGGAATATACTTCAAGGGTTGTCACATAAATCAAGTTTTAAAAATATACGTAAAAGTGCTTAGTATGGTACCTGGAACATAGCTAACCTTCAATAAATGATAATTATAATTGCACTTTTGTTGTTGCCGTCCATATTATGGCTACCTATGCCTCCTCCTGTCTTACATTTTAGCTTTGTGTCCACCAGTGTTCTATTTGAGTTGAGAAATTAACAGCTTCCAGTAATTCATTCAGTAAATGTGTGGCTGATCCAAGGGCCATTAGCAAGGTATCCATAGTGAGTTTCAGGTATTTGGGGGCTGATTTAAAGGAAAGGATAAGACCAGGAGGTGACAGTTGTATGCATAGCTTTACTTTTGAGTGATGGCTTGACAAATATACCTGTGTGAGAAGCCCGTCATAGCCTAAGGCCTTCCAGAGACAATAGCAGAAGGCTACTACCCAGAAGGGGAGAAGGGCAGGGAACTCCTGGGAGTGAGGAAGATCAGAGAGGAGCATCTGTGTCTAGATGATGTTACCCAGCGCCCCAACAAAGAGTGTTTGGGTCACAGAGCTAAAGGGAAGTTTGATTGGGGTCTTTTATAGCCATTGGGCTTTTTTTTTTTTTTCTTTCTGTTTGGTTTGTAGATGTTGGGTGTAGTTTCACATTGTATGTAAACTAGGCTGGCTCTAAATGGTTGAAAATATGCTTACTTGGGCCATATTTAAAACAATTGGATGTGTACAAATTTGAGTTTGGCACCTGTGGGCTTTTAATGAGTCTTAGCTGTTATGAAGAAGTAAACAACTTAGGGCTGATACAAAGAGGTCATCTTTTTACCCATTTATAACCATACCCCAAACTATTTAAGACCCAGTCCCTACCTTAGGAAATTCATACTCTGTAGTGGGAAAGTCTATATACTATGATACATGTTGCAGTCAAGGTTTGAGCTAAGAGGTTGAGAGGGACATCAAGAAAGATACCCTCCAGGAATAAAAAAAATACCATTTTTGTGGTGTTTCCTGGTTCTTTAAAGCATATTCTAGCCAAGGAAAGCAAGCAACCTTGTGGGCTACTGGTGAGTGACACCATGCTTCCTTACTTTTAGAGTTTCAAAACTTTGCCATTCTGTCAGTTACATGTTCATGTTTAGTCACTGTCTGTAGCTTTGGACCTACCTAAAGTTTCATTTCTGCATTTCATGTGAAAGAAAATGCCTCTCACAGCGTATTTTACTATGGTGTTACTACAGACAGAAGAGGTCATTCTAGTACATTCCTAAAATAAATGGTCACTATTTAAAAACTCAACTAGAAAGGTGCTTATGTATAGTTTGTGAAATTTGAGACATTCAGCAATCAATATATATCTGAAAATGGAGAGAGTTCTCAACTTGATAGATGAACCTTACGCTTAAGCTCTTGAACAAATTCCCTGTAAGTACTCTAGAGGTAGTCTTTACAGAGAGATTTAGATCCCAGGACAATTTTTTTCTTTAATGGAAAGGGGCAAATTGCTCTCTGTTCCCCGGTTAAGACATCCCAGGGGCTTGATCTCCTCCTTTGTTATTCTGTGAACACTTATATTGAAAAGCATGTCCAGTTGTTTCTCTTTGTCCTTATGTACCACAGCTAGTGTAGCAGCTCTACTGCAGAAAGGAAAAGACCAGGTTTTTGACATCCTCAGTTGGAATGTATATTTTCTACAGAAAGTGTTTCAAAGGAGGATACAGCTAGGATACTAATGCTAGGGCTAATCTGAAGGCGTGTTATAGATTAAATAAGAGTTTGTAAGCTGATTTGGGAATTCAGCCATCACGGAGAACATTGTGTTAATCGGGGCTGTAAAGGCCTTATGTGCGTCAAAAACTTCAATAGTATTGATTATGGCCATCAAACAAGTGATTTTGTTTAAAGTAAGTATAATATTATTAGCAAATAGAAAGGTACTTGAAGAGAACTCAATTTGGGAATATTGTAGAAAACCTGTCCGTGATTCTGGTGCTGGCTCATTAATTTGGGGCTGCAACTGATGACGGCACAGTAAGAGAAATTCTATAAATGTTTAAGCACACACACACACACACACACACACACACACACACACACACACTTGTATTTCAGTGATCTACTGATCATAAAGTTTTGTCATTTGCATAGTAATGTTTTTCAAACTTTCTAATCCTTAATTGGCTAAGCTGTTATCAAATCAATTACTCAGTAGTGAGAAAAATAGAAATTTGAACAAACTGCTATTAAAAGTTCAGAGCTTCTCAGATTTAACCTGCGTAACTTAGACTTACTGGTTTATCGAAGAGCACCTGTCATAGATAGCCTGAGTGTTATTAGCAAGTTTAAGTTGTGCAGTTACCGTGTTTCCCCGAAAATAAGACCTAGCCGGACAATCAGCTCTAATGTGTCTTTTGGAGCAAAAATTAATAATAAGACCCAGTATTATGTTATATTATTGTCATGCGGGGGACCCTGCTCGCCGCGCCATTTTTCAGGCGGGGCGGCCTGCGGGGTCTCTGCTCCCGCTCCCCACACAAGAACGCAGGACATGGTGAGGCCGAAAAGGATCACCCACGGAGCCATAGGTAGGGGAGTCATACCACTATGGTCTCACTGGAGGCTGGGCTCACTGGACGCACGACCTGCCGTCCGCCTTTCCGCCAACCGACCAACGACTCTCCTCCACTCTCTCGACTCTGTTCCTCTCCTCTCTTCCGCTCTCCTTGGCTCTGCTCGGCTCCTCGGCTCCTCGGCAATCCTCATCAGTCCTCGGCTCTCCGCCGTAGCCGCAGCAGTTATACCAGCGGCCAATCGGCTAACCGGCCACAGCGGACAGCCAATCAGCCACAGCCGAGCCAGCACCTTTCCACGTGAGGCCGAGAGCCTGTAAACTACTTTCTGGGGCTCTGTCCCCACAATTATATCATATATCACATCACATCATATATCATATCATATCATATCATATCATATCATATCATATCATATCATAAAGACCCAGTTTGATAGTAAAATAAGCCCGGGTCTTATATTAATTTTTGCTCCAAAAGATGCATTAGAGCTGATGGTCCAGCTAGGTCTTATTTTCGGGGAAATATGGTATGTATAGGTCTCTCATTGGGTTTTAGGAAAGGACTTGTTTTTGCTGGGCAGGAGCTTTTGTTGGCATCAGCAGAGTCAAGAATTGCAGAAGAGGTTACTTAACAGCCCCATCATCGTGTTTTCCAGCTTTATGCACAGTGTGATCTATACAATGATGTATAGGAGATGCCACTGTTATCTTTTGTTTTATTAGTAAAATTTACGGGGGTGACAATGGTTAGTAAAATTACATAGGTTTCAAGTGTACAATTCTGTAATACATTATGTATATGTCACATTGTAGGTTCACCACCCAGAGGCAATTCTCCTTCCATCACCATGTACTTGACCCTGTTTACCCTCATCTCCCACCCCCCACCCCCCTTACCCTCTGGTAACCACTAAACGATTGTCTGTGTCTATGAGTGTTTGTTTCCACTGTTGTCTTAAAGTCTAGGTGGAGAGGAAATAAAACGCATGTTTTCTACATCAGAATCTTTTGACTGAAAAATGCCTGTGATTTCACAATATTGAAAAAAAAAAGAAAGTTCGAATCATCTGTTTTGACTTGTACATGTGTAAGGGCTATTATGTTAGTTCTTGGGTTACCTGTCATTTTTCAGGCAAATGGACATACAGTTATTCATTTTTTATACTGTAACTGGTATAGTGATTACACACTATATACAAAGCCTCAAGGGCTCAGTATAGTTGCTGACTTATTTGTAGTTCTTCCTCCACCGCATTTAATTCAAATACATGAAGAGTCCATTGTGGAAAACACGACGTTAGAGTGGAAATAATTCGAGTTCTGACAGAATAAACACTAATACAACTGTCGCTTTGCCTAAAATCATAAAAATGTCAAAAATTTAAAACTACCTGTTAATTTGTTATGATAGTGTTTATAAAACACAGTGACATAAATGAAATGTTTCTGCAGTGTACTCTTTATTTTACTTTGACAGAATTTGTCACTGTCTTTAGATGCAATCCCTTACGCAAATTAAAACTAAGTGAAAAACTACTTAAGGAACACTGTGGGACAAAAGCTTTCAATGGAGTTATCACTACTCAGCACAGAATCTGAAGCTAGTGGGGGGAGAAATGAAGATTACAAAATTTAATACGTTTTTCGTTAATCTTACATGTTTTCAAAGGTCCTTTTTAAGTTTTTCTGAAATTTTACTTCATTTTTGCCTACCATAGAATCATGTTTTGCTTAAGTTTTTAGGTGTTAAATATTTATTTTAAAAGTTCTTTTTGTATGAGTCTAGATAAGCAGTTTTTGTATTCCGTGGGCAGAGGGGTATCTACTTTCACTTTGGACACCATTTTTATTAGTTGCATCTTTGGAAACGTGTTCCAGGAGCTAAATGACTGCCATACAGATGAACTTTTAGACCACAACCCTTTCCTGAATTGGGAATTATTTGCAAGTTCAAGAATATCAGTTAAAAGTACTAATAGTGGAATTAACTGAGATCATTGCTTGATTTACGTATCTTTGCCTACCAAAAGTATATTATTATAATAATACCTTATTCACAACTCAGGTATAATTTTCAGTTTTAGGCAGTTCATACTCTTGAATCTTTAAAGGAGCGAATCATTTTGTTTTGTCAGATTAATTTTGCAGCTATATCAGAAAACTAAATGATGTGGTTATTTATAAAAGCTACTTGAAGTAGATGTATGGCAAGTCATTGTGAGGTGATGTCGCTCCAGAGTGATAATCATAGCCGTTTAGAGGTTATTTGTATGTTATAAAGATAGTAATCACAACAACAGATATTAAATTACTCTATTTAACACAAACAACAGTCATATGTCTGGGTACATTGCTTCAATAACAAATGTAATTTTAAATTATAGTAACTGCTCTCTCTCTTCCTATTGCTACCATCCTAGTTTAAGCTCTTATCAGCTCACAACTGGATCTCTGTCTCTCTCCCGCTTTCTCCAATTCTGTCTGTCACGACAGCTTTGGGTGCTAACTATGTGCTAGAAACAGCGCACAAAAACAGGACACAATGGGGACCAAGAGAGACCTAGTCCTTACTACATTGAGTTTACAGTGTAGCAAGGAAGACAGGCATTGACAGGGAATTGTTGTTTGATCATTGGAATGTGTTACAAAAGAAGTTGGGAACCACGGGAGATTATAACAGTACCAACCATGACCTCAGCTAAAACTAGAAAGGAAGAGTGGGAGAGGGCCTGATGAAGAAGGAGAGGGGGTGGTACAGGGTGATTGCTCTAAGCAGAGCAAAGTTTTATTACAAAGCAAAGTTCATGGAAGGGCCAAGACTGATAAAGAACTTGAGTTCTAATGAATATTGTTGTACTGGTGAAGACTCCTGCAGATAGAGTTTAGAATGTAGACGGAGGTTTTAGAATTTGGATTTTACTCAGATTTAAATGCCAATCCCTATTTAAATGCAGATCCCAACTGTGTGATTTATTACCTTTGTGACTCTAGGCCAATGATTTAATGACTGCAAACCTTGATTTCCTGACCTATAAAATAGGACAGTAAATTCCTGTATCATAGGATTGCAGTGAGGATTTAACTGAGGCAATGCATGTAAAGCTCTTAGCATAGTGTCTGCACATAATAAATGCTCAGAAAATGGTAGCTAGTATTTAGGTCATAGAACAGACCAAACTTGCTGATCTCTACAAGCTGCCTTTTAAGCCTTTGATTCCTTCTCCAATCTATCCTGAATAATACAGCCTACAGCCCTTCTCGAAATTCTAAAATCTGAAAGCTCTGAATACAGAATTTTAGCATTGGCCGGCAATACCTGACCTGACTTGAGGCTGTAGTTAGTCTTTATTTATCCTGTTCTGTGGAATATTCATGCCTCACTACTAACCTTGAGTGCATTTGATTTAGGGTGCTACCCCAGGTCCTGCTGGGTATATTTGGTAACATATTACTGCACGTGCAGCATATTCTTTTCTAAAATATGAAACACTCTGAATTCCAAAATACTTCTGGCTTCAAGGATTTCAGGTAAGAGGTTGTGGACCTGTGCCACCCCAAATCATGCCTCTAAAATACTACCTTCTCCATGTCTGTCTCTGAATCACGACATCATAAGGACTCTCTGTGGTCGTCAGGCTTAGTCTAGAATACCCCTTGTGTTTTTCAAGACTGTCTCTAAACTGTCCCCAACCTACATATTCAAAATTTAATATTCAACTTGAAGCCTTTATTTCATGAGGCTACTTCCCTCAAGTAAAACGTGAGTGCGGCTCCTTGTGTCTGACTTGCTACTGTTCCCCGCTTTCTGGGTATTGAAATCCTACCCAACAATTAGGGTACAGTTCTTTACAGTTTCTTAATGTAGCTATATTTAGCTATTTCTTCTCTGAATACTTAAATTTATTCACCAAATATTTGAGCAGATATGAAGTGCCAGCTACTATTCTGTGTCAGAGATCCCAAAGTGAATAAGACAGGTAAATTAAGGTCTGCTGTTAAGGAAATTGCTTTCTTGAAACTGCAACACAAATAAGTAAATAACTGAACAGGATAATTTCAGATAGTGGTTAATGCTGTGAAGATAATAAGACAGGACATGTTATTGTGTCTAGGGAGGAGGCGGAGCTCCGAGTATGTACTTCAGAATCTCATAGTTTAGCATTTAATTATCTATTTGCTTTTACACGGTTAGTTTTCACTCCCCGGTTATATTGCAGATTCCTGAAGGGCAGGATCCTGTCTTAAACTTCTATGTGCCATAAAGTGCTGGGCATGTAATGGGTACTTAAACATAATGTTTGGTGGAGACATTTGTCTTTTTTCTTTTAAACAGAGAATGTACAGATTTATTTCTTAAGTATTGAGCCCCCACTTGCCTAACTCACTGATTTAAGAGTATCTATTATGTACAAGGTACCCTGCTGGGTTTTGAAACATTTGTATTTGTATAAAGCTAGCTTTCTTTTCATTTTGTTGCTTTTTATTCATAGACTAAGAAAGAACTTTTGTGTCCAAATAATTTTCCCATTTGAAATGGTTTACTACAAAGTACATAAACATGATTTCTATACCTGTAGAGGACGTTACTTAAAAACCTGGATGATTCCGGCAGTTGTGTCTGATTAATTCAGGTACTAAGTAACTTCCTCCAATTCATCGGTGTGAACTTTTTTTAAGACCTAAGGTACATTTCCTGAACGCTGTGCCCTTAGCCCTGAAGCTGAGCATGTGTGCTATGCAGGAAGGACTGCTGGATTCCCATATTATAGTCAGTCGTCCTGGAAGTTCAAGATTGAAGTTCATGTCAAGACAATTAATTTAAGATTGAGCAAATCTTGTTATGAGAAATTTATGAAACTTCTCTAGTGAAGTAACATGGTCTTTTGCTTCATGAAGAAAACTGAAGCCCTATGCTGTGATGTCATATGTGCTGGTCGATACACATTTTCTTCATTATAAATCGAAAGAGCATTTTGAGAAGAAAATCCCAAAAGGAATTTTTTTCTTGTCAGACAAATGGGAGCAAGAATTTTCATTGGTGATAGCCAAGAACTCTGGTGGGTTAAAATTTGAGGCTTTTAATTTGACAGTACTTCTGAAATGGTGCCCTTATGGTTACAAAAATATAGAAGTACTGCTCTATTAAAATGATGAAATGGACAGTTTGAGATGCCAACAACAGCCTAGTAAGGTGGAGAATAGGAGCTTAATGCCTGTATCCTCCTCTTCTCCACTGTTAGGCTTTTGCGCTTTGAGGGCAGGGCCGTATCTGTTTAAATCCCAGTGCCTACCTAGCACACTGCCAACTGATCTGTCTTTTATCATCTATGGTGATGGAAGACCACAGTGCCTAAGAATACATGTGGGTATCTAAAAATGACCCTTACTGTTAGAAAGGAGATGAAAGAATGTTTTGGAGTAATTTTAAATACAGATAGTAATAGTTCAATTATTTTGAAAGTCAAAATTTCTTTTCCTCCAGTCTTAACATCAAAACTTCTACGTTGATTTCATTTCTAAAAAATTGATTATATGTAGCTTTCTTGGTGAAATGAACACACCTGACATGTACTCAACTAAAACAAAATATTTATAAAATATTTGAACTCCTGAAAAGAATGTTCAGCTTGGTTACTAGGTGATTAAATGGCTTTGAATTGCCTTGATTGGTTTTCTGATTTATAAATAGTTCTGGATGAGTACAGGATCTGAAGAAATTGGAAGGCAGGCCACTGAAGTGTAACTACTTCCTTCTGTTTCTGCTGCTGATCTGAATATGTATTGGGCAGGCATGTTGTCTGGAGATTTCAAACCCTGGATCAGTGGTTTATATGGATGGCCTTACTGAGGGGCCCTTCTAACGTGGAAAGTATATGGAGGTTATGTTAGATGACTACCCTGTGAGAGCTCTCAGAATTTCTGTTGTGGTTGTCCTTTCATTCATCTCATGTTCAACTAAACTGTAACCTCTATAAAGGAAGAGCACGTGGCTATACTGTTTACGATTGTATTCTTAGTGTCTGGCACTGAACAGGTGCAGAGTAGATGCTCAAATATTAGTTCAGTTGAATTAAACATGGTTCTATTGTCCTGCCCTTCTTAGAGAGCAAGAATCTTAAAACTGGGTAAATAATTGACCCTTTATCTTTATCATAATGGCCAACTTACTTATTTTCTCTAAAAGAGAAAAAAAAAACCTCAAATAGTGTGATGTTTTTGAGTTGATGGTCAGACTCCTGAATTATATATAATTTAGTTGACCAATTTCTGTAGTACTAGAGTAATTGCAGGATGGTTATAAAACATTGTATTACTAGTATGGAATGTTATCCATAAGAGAGTTGAATCTTTGCTGTTTTTGTTAATTTCTGCCTGATTGAGAAAATTAAAACTTAATTTTCTTGCAGTAATGACTCTTGCATTTCAATCAGAGCTTCAGCATTAGAGTTTATAAGTAAATCATCCATTTCTCTTATCCTTAAGGGGTTGAGACTCTGGAGTGATACTTTCATAATTACGCAATACTCAATCCTGTACTAAGTTACATTTACTATAACTCATCATAAATGAAGTTTAATAAACTCTGATTGCTTGACCAATGCACAAGCTTATTGCTTCTCCAGAGTTGATTTTAATGAAAATATATGGTCCCTAACTTACTGGTACAATATGCCCTTATCCTTATGACTATTATCATTAGATTTGCACAACAAAAACGTACTAAAATTACTTTAATCAGTGCTTTTAATTCAGGAGTGTGACTCTAATAAGGTGTTTTTTTTTTTTTTTGGTCATTTTTAAAAACTCTGTAGCTGTATAGTTTGTACACAGGAGTAAAATCCATAATGTCTGCCTGCATGTGGTGTGGCAGAGAGTTGCATACACCTGTGTAAATTACCTTCAGATAAAATTTGAGAGCTTTTCCCTGTAGAACATCATTATAAATGCGACTGTATTTTAATACAACCATGTAAAAATACGTTTTAAAGGTCAGTTTACATAAAAATATGATTTACTCTTGTCAAAGAAATAGCTCCTTATAGTTCTCTGAAATTTGTATTTTGGTGTTGGTTTTTGTTATTGTTCTCAGCGCCTTTTGTACCTTTCGTTTGTCACTAATATAGAAACAATTGTGTGGCAGAATGATTTATTTTGTATTGAAGGTAATTTAATTGTAACTTATGCAATAATTTCAATGCAGTTTTCATGTACAGTGGCCAAAAATCACCCCTTATGAAATGGAAATTCTTAAAATCTGCTTAAAGATTTTCATTTTCAATAGACTACATCTGTTTCTTTTTTCTGAACAGCTATGTAGAAGAGTTCTAAATAATGGTATCAAGAAGATATTTATGAAAGTACATGAGGGAAATCTATGAGAAAGTGTTCCTATTAGTCAAATATGCATAGTTATACAAGATATACACTCTGTAGTTGAATGAAACTCATAAATCAAGAAATCACAAGCAAGCAGAGTGTTTTTCTTTATGGTTCTCTATCACAAGTAATTGTGATAATTTTTTACATAAATATAATTTCCTATGTGCCTTAGGGTGCTCTGTCATTCTTGAAGATGGCCTGTTAGGAAAAAAAAATCCTTAGAAAACACTGAACAAAGTGCAATCCTTCTCCAGTATCTTTTTATTTTTATTTTATTATATTGGGAACAGTGTGTTTCACCAGGGCCCATCAGCTCCAAGTTGTTGTCCTTCAATCTAGTTGTGGAGGGCGCAGCTCAGCTCCAAGTCCAGTCGCCGTTTTCAATCTTTAGTTGCAGGGGGCGCAGCCCATCATCCCCTGCGGGAATTGAACTGGCAACCTTGTTGTTGAGAGCTCGCGCTCTATCTAACCAACTGAGCCATCTGGCCGCCCCTTCAGTATCTTTTTTGACATTTGGTTTATCAGTAATCAAACGTTAAACTCAAGAGTAGCTCTAGAAATCGAAATGTATCTAGCTAAACAGGCATTTCAGGTAGAGGGAACAGTGGATACACAGACAGGACATAGTGGGGCATACATTTGGGAATCGGATTTCCATGTTTGTTTTCTATAGCATATGAATCATGGGTGAAGGGAAGAAGTAGAAGGTACCCTAGAGCTGAATAATAAAAGCCTTTGAATGTCATATTAAGGACATTAGTCTTTATTCTGTAGGTCATCAGGAGCCATTGACTGAGCAGGTGTGTGATGGTCGTTTATAATATTGTGCTTCTGTGTGCCTGTGCCAAGCGCTGCTCTAGACATGAGGGGGAAATCCCTGAACCAAACAGATGAATATCCCTTCTCATGTTCCATGAGACAAGTGGAAGAAAGAGACAAAAAAAATAATAAAGTAAATTATAGACTATGTGTCGTGTGTGGGACATGGTTATCACAGTAGCAGTCTCACACATGTTTGTGTCTTTCCACAATGTCAGACTTTATTAGAATAAACCCATGGATCTAGTCCTACTGACTCAGTTTACCGCAGACATTAACCAAGGCTCCAGCCAGAGGATAGTCTCCAATAGTCGAGGTAGAGTGGTTTCACACAAGAAGGTCACACAGGTTTACAAGCAATAGGGTTAGGTGAGGCGAACAGTCTTACGAAAGAAGGATGAGAGAGGGAGTCTGGTGTTCAGCGAGAGTCCCTTCGGCGCTGGGGTGCAGAGCGTCAGGCATCAGGCCCGGCTGGTGAGACAGTCAGGAGGCGACGTTTCAAAGGTTCCGTCTGGGATGAGTGCAGGTGTAGCTGTCAGTTTGTCAGTTGAGGCCTGAGCGAGAAGCCGTCAGAGACCTCTGATCTTATGCCCAAGACTGGGTGCAGTGCACCCATCTGCAGTCCCATAAAGCCGTCCAGCTGGTCACACTCCACCCTGCGTCTGGAGTTACCTGGTTAGGGCGGTCACTGGGTACGCCTTTCACGTGACCCTCTGGCATGAGGGTCACTTTGTGACTGACATAGCTATCGGGATGATTAGAGTCTGTTGTGTGTTCATAATTAATGCTCTGCACACTATGTTAAAATGTGGTAAGTCCTACTGAAACAAGGAAAGGTAGAGCATAGTAGGGCGGGCCAGGAGTGCGTGGAGGAGGTGGATGTTTCCATTCAGATACAATGGATCGAGTGGGCCTCACTGAGCAAAAACTCGAAAGGGGGTGGTGGTGCTGGAGTAAGTCAGATGGATAATGGAGAAGAACATTCTAGGCAGAGGGAAGAGCGGGTGTGTGTGGCTTATTGCCTCATTGCGGAACAGTGAGGCGATCAGTGTGACGGGAGTTGAGCAGATGAAAGGGACGATAGTAGCAGATGACGTCAGAGGGATAGAGAGTGTGTGCAGATCGATAGGGCCTTGTAGGCCATTGTGAGAATTTTGACTTGCACTCAGAGTGAAAATAGCCGTTGGAAAGTTTTGAGCAGAAGAATGACGTGATCTGATTCTGGTTTAACAGTATCACTTTGGTGTGTTCAAAATTAAGTGTAGGAGGGTAAAGGTGGAAGCAGGGAGACAGGTTAGGAGGTTATTCTGGACATCTCGTTAAGTGGTGAGGGTGGCTTGCACCAGATCTTTGTTTTCAAAGGTGACTTGGGCAATGAGAAGAGAATGGAAGCAGAAGTAATTATTAGGAGGCTGTTGAAGGAGAAGGGAGGGAGACCGAGGTGACACGAAATCTTTAGCCTGGATAAATGGAATTCAGATGGTACCATCAACATAAATGTTACCCTCTGTTTTGAAAGTTTGTCCTGACCCTCTAAAATAGCATTTTGCCCCTTTTGTGCTCATGTAGTCTTTCCATTGGCTTATTAATTGTATATTCATTTTTTCCCTCCTGCCACCCACCTAGAAGTCATCTGACTTTTCAAATTGTGGCAGTATTAAGGAATAATTAAGAAGGTAAAGTTAAAGAATTATGGAAGACTGAATAATCTAAATTTGCATATCATTTGTATATGGAAAATAACTGATTAATTAGCCACTTGAAGAACATAACGTATATTGGTCAAAGCGAGTTCAGTAGATGACCACGGGAACCAGATGCCTGATCCCAGGGGTAATGATGGCAAAAGGCAGTTACCCAAAGCAGGTGTCTGTGAATTTGAGGTTACCATGAACTGTTTCAATTCAGTAATTCGGTCTGAATATCCTAGAGGTTAATTACGTTCACTGAAAAGATCATATGTTGACTAAGAGTTGGTAGCTATTAGGTTGATGCAAAAGTGATTGCAGTTTGAAAGGTTAAAAATAATTGCAAAAACTAGTTACTTTTGCACCAACATAATAGTAATAACTAGATCTGTGGGCCTTGGGCAAGTCAGTCATCGTCTTCAAGCTCAGTTTCATCATTTGTAAAGTGAGAGGTTTTGACCAGATGATCTCACATTCCATCCAATTGTAATAGTCTCTGCCTCCATAATGTGTGATTTAATATGGGCAAAAATATGTTAGTTTAAAAAAGAAAAATACTCAAGTCTCTTCCCATAAGAGAAAGTATTAATAGAACTATGGCTAGCAATACTTTTTTGTTCTTCTTTCTGTCTCCCCTGATTAAACTGTCAACATACAGTTAACTGAAATACTGATTTAAAGCTTTCCAGATATATGTGTACCTTAACTTTGAGAATTTGACCAAATCAAATCATATTTCCCCTGATTTACATTCTCGCTTTGAAGATATAGATGTGTTTCCAATCTTGATTTTATGTCCGCAAAGGGTGGGAAGAAAAGAAAAGCAGGAGTTGCTTGAGGAACTGTATAATCTAATAATAGCCCAGGTGGACACGTCCGTATCTGGATGGTAGCAGGATAGTTGAGGCACTTTTGAGACTTTGACATTTGATTTTACATTACAGGACATCATGAAGCTTGTCATTGTACATAAAACAGTTTTCTGTAACCCACTGGGAAAGTTAAAGAGAAAACACCAGCTCCAGATAATCCTGGGGTGAATTGATCTCTCTTAAAATGGCTTCAGTTCTGATATAAATAATCCTCCCTCTTTTATTTTTCCTAGGCAGTAAAGATTGATTGGGGTCTGTGTCAGTAGGATGGGATGAAGACAAAGATGTAGAAGTGTAGATGCCTGAGGGCATCATTGTATTAAAAGTAGAAAATGAACTGTACGTTGAATAGTGTATTTGTCCCAGCTGGTCCAGGGGAGGCTGATCTTTAAAAGCATTTGGTTGGTGGTATTTCAAGACAATTTGATGAGATTCTGAGATCAATAATTCTCACTTACTTAAAATTCATAATGGAATTCTCTCCACCAGTAGGAAGACCGTATTTTTCTTAGTAAAAATGGATGTGAGCATGCACGACCAAGTTGATGCATATTCAGCTTATGTTGTAGGAAATTAATGTACAGGATGTAGCAGAAGGGTTAATATCAATTCCTAACCGGCGATTTAAACAAAACTGGTTCTTCCCTAATCATGTCTCTTAGTTGGCACTTCAACGTATTTATAACATAATAATAAATACCCTTCGCGCTGATCAGATGTTACTGTAAGATATCGAGGTGTCTTCTTTTTATTTTATTTTATTAGTTTCAGGTGTACAAAATAATGTAATAGTTAGACATTTCACCTCTCACAAAATGATAACCCCCCAATCTACTACCCCTCTGACATCGTATATATTGAAGTGTCTTCTGAATCATGGAATATTACTAAATTATTAGATATTACTTTGCTCGCTTTACTTACATATTGCTTTATTACTTTAGTATTGCTGTATTCTAATTCTTCACAGTATGGTGCCCATATATGTTATGTGGTAGTTTTTATTAACCACACTCTATTTTATTAACTGGAATACACCATTTCTAATACTCCTCAGCATTAGAAGTAGAAAACCATATGCCAAAAAAAAAAAAGGTGTTGGAGTTTTTGAGAAATGGGCAAATATTAATAGAACCAGTAAATTTATTTTTATCTAGAGTATTTATAAAGGTGTCCTTTAAATACTCATTAGATGTAACCGAGTTCTAGACTGAGCTGTTTTATTATATTTCATTACTATTAAATGTGACGTTTTCCTATTGTTCATATATTTTTAAAAATTTATGTGTTGTAAAAACATGATTATTCATTCTAAAACTGAAAAAAACTTGAAAGGGCTTGTGACTTCGTTGTATCTTTTCTCTTGTTTGAGCACTGTAGTCAAGATATCTGCTCCAAACGTGACTTTGGGACTATGGATGTCATCTTTAAAAACAAATAGACCCTCCCTCACCAAACCTTAATTTTTAATCCTTAAAAAGTTATTTTGTTTTTTTTTGTAAAAAAAGTTCTTGTTTATGTGTTGAAGCTTTCTAATTCTTTTTAACTGGTGATCATTGATAAAATAAAATACGAGAATCATTCAATTATTATTTTCTTGTTTTATGTATGAATTTCTCTTATTGACAGGTATTTATTTTTTCTTTTGGTTTTAATAGAACATTCAAATAAAAACTTTGGCAGATGATGTGGTAAGGTGCCCTTAGTAGCATGTTATATTACTTATGCACATTGCCTTTTTATTAAAGTGAGTGGACATTAAAGCATTGATATATGTAAGACAGAAAATGGATGTTTACAAAGTACAGTAGAATGGAAGAATTATCAAGAGTGACTTTTCTCCTTTTGAATATTAACAATGATATGAAATTTCAACAAAATTTTGATATTATCACCTTAACTAAACTTTTTAAAATCTCTATGTCAATCTAACTCTGGAAAACACAGATGGTTTCCTTTTTGGTAGCCAGATAAATTGACTGTGAATATGTTAAATATTAATATTAATATTGGAAGAAATTAATGTAAAATAGAAAGGAAGTTAAGTTCATTTTGTTAGTGTGATATTTAAAATCCTTAAATATATTTGAGCTGAGTCTATCATAGTTAAACTTACTAAAACTTAAGGGCTTTAAAATTTAAATGTGCCCTTTTATAGCTAAATTAAAAAAAAATGGCATTTTAAGCAATGTCAATTTCTTATTTGGTGAAATTACCTATCTACAAATAATGTAAAATATTGTTACTGATTTAAGGAGGTGAAAGTATGTGGCTTAACTTCATTTTCTTATCAAGATATATCTGAAAACAAAAGCTAGTTTTCTGGATAGAAATGAAGGGCATAGTGGAAGATCAAATATATATGGAAATAATGCTACTCAGCCAAAAATCTAGCACTGCAGAAGTAAATATTAAGTGATATGAAGGGACAGGAACAGAGATACGTTGATTTAATGGTCACTTGCATATTTAAATGCTTTTATGTCCACCATATCTTTTTAGCGACATTTGCCTTTTGGATATGTACTCAGCTTATTTGGGATTGCTCAATATTTTTTCTTGAGTGGTTTGAAGATATACAAATATCTAAACCAACTTAATTTTCCTCAGAGTTAAAAGAAAACCTGAAAATACAGTTCAAGATGACTCGAAGAAATGAATCGTAATGTGCGCTGGCATGGAGTCAGGGGCTTCTGAATTGAGCGAGTCACTTTTTCTGTGAAATGTGGGAGCTGGTCTTGATGATTTTTCAGATTTCTTCCCACTGTAAAATATTACGATTTATATAATCTCTTCGTAAGCAACCATGTACTAAAATTATTTTTGTAATCCTAAATAAGCTGCTTAAAACTGCTATTTCTTTCAAAGTACACCTTTTAATTAAAAAAAAAAAAGGTGTTCTTTGAATCAAAATGAAAAGTATGTTTTTTAATGGGGGGTCAATGAAAATTGACATAAATTATGGCAATAACTTCTGCGATGCTTTTTGTATTGAAGTCATTGATAAGGCCTTGTTGATACTAAGTGAAGATGTGCTGTCCTTGCATCTAACCCGTCTGCTTGTTTAACTTGAGCCCGTGGTGTATGCATGTGTTTCCCAACGGAAACCAGAATAAAACTGAGTTGCATTCAGTTTTATGGTCATTACTAATTTTTGATGCCTAATATTTTGTGGTTTAAAACAGAACGGCCAGTGCATGTGCAACTGGAGTGGCTACTACACTTGATGTGAAATAGCAAGCTAATTATTAGAGATTGTACAGGAAATCAATGGTTCAGTGTCAATACCCATTAAATAGCAAGTTCTTCATAATAGTATTTGTAGGATTAAGATATTCTTATTTATGTTGTGTTTCCAGTAAATGGAAAAGGTATTATCTTGTTGGTTCCACCTTTTAGGGAAGAAGAAGGTAGGCAAAATAATAATAGCAGCAAAAGTAATACTATTAAATAGCAGTTAAGTATACTAAGCATATCAACTTACTGAAATCTCATGGTAATTTATTTACGTAACATACGTTAAGTCATTATTCCTATTTTTAGAGGTGAGGAAACAGAGAGCGACCAACTAATTTGCACAGGGTTACTCAACTAGTAAATGTGATTCAAACCCACGCAGCCTGGCTTTAGAGTCTGTGCTCTTAACGCTACACTGACAAAGTATTCACAGATACTTGTCACAATTTTTGGCACTTTGAAGAAGAGAAGCATCACTCTAATTTCCCCTTAGAATTGGGTATCAGAAGCTCTTTTTATTTTCCCTTTTTCTCAAAAATTGCCAGCAAAGACACATTCTCTCTGAAACAACCACATGAATTCGATGCAGGACTTTTTTCACGTACTTCCTGTGCAAAACAGAAATGACAAGAGCCTAAGTTTTACTTTTGAGGAACACTTTTCACCGCCCCGACTGCTAAGGCTGAAGGGCTGCTACAGGGTTTCAGAATGGTACAATCTCTAACTGGAGCTTGCTGCTTAAAATAACATTTTGTCAAAAGACAATAATGATGTACATTATACTAAGTGCTATTTTGATGTTTCAGTTCTTCATCTCCGTGGTTCTTGATGTCTTTCTTAGGGCTTATTTTTTTCTCTTTGCAGCGTGACCGAATTACAAGTTTTAGAAAATCTACTGTCAAAAAAGAAAAACTTCTTATTCAACATCCTATTGATTCTCAAGTTGCGATAAGTGAATTTCCAGCAGCTCAGCCGTTATACGATGAACGATCTTTGAATTTGTCAGAAAAGGAAGTACTGGATCTCTTTGAAAAAATGATGGTAAGGTAGACCCCTTTTTTTTCGTAATTTAAAAATGCATGTGCCCAGAATAGCACTGGGTTTTAAGTAGGTGTGTTTGTATGGGCTGTGTTTATATCATGTAAAGGAGAGACTAGAAACTTGTTGATACAGCAGAACTATTTTCAAGAATATCTGTTTTTTGAGTAAACACTCTTACCGGTCTCTCTCTTCCAAGTATGAGCTCCTAAAAGTGGAGGCTGTCTTACTTACTTCCGTTCTTTGGATTTAGTCGTCTCTGGCACATCGAATCAGTTTTTCAATTAACTAATTAGTGCTCCTGTTTCCATAAAGCAAAACAGGCCTAAGTCCTCTGCTGCACAGGGTACCTTGGTGGGTATACGATAAGAGTTGGGAGGGAAGAGGGTATATGGAAACAGTAGTGGGGACAGAGGAATGAATTCCTCCAAGTTTGTTCTATTAGTAATTGTCAGGCGGGAGACCCTGCTCGCTGCACCATTTGTCAGGCAGGGAGGCCTGCAGGGTCTCTGCTCTTGCTCCCCACACAAGAACGCAGGATATGGTGAGGCCAAAAAGGAACACCCACGGAGCCATAGGTAGGGGAGTCATACCACTATATTCTCTCTGGCGGCACTATACTCTCACTGGAGGCTGGATCCATACTGTCCGCAAACCGCCATCCACGCTTGCCAGCCCAGCCGCCATCTTCTTGCTAGCCCCCATTCTCTCTCCTCTCTTCTCCCCTCTTTGCTAGCACAGCCACAGCAGTTATATTAGTGGCCAATGGCTCACTGGTTACAGCTGACGGCCAACTAGCCACAGCTGATGGCCATGCAATCACAGTTGGCCATTTACTACCTGAGCCAGCACCTGTCTATGTGAGGCTGAGAGCCTGGAAACTGCTTTTTGGGGTTCTGTCCCCACAGTAATAGTCATACAAGCAGCATTTCCTAGCATGTTGCTCATGGTCTAGATTATTTCATAGCTTGTGGTCTAGATTCTTATATTAGATAATAAATATAATATTTTGAGTGTTCAGTAGTTTAACGTAGGAGAGGGGAGAGATGAGGCATTGGGCCACATTACATTGGTTTCCTTGACCAGAGAAGAACTGGAGATCCCGACTCATGTTTCATTCGTTTACAATTGTATCCCACTTACCATTGTAATTTTTTTTGGGGGGGAATGTCTATTTATCTAGAGTTAGAGTTCATGGGAGTTTGGAAGGTCACCTCACCCACACCAAAATAAAAGGTTAAGAATCACTGAAAATCTAGACCCTCTTCTGCTCATTATGGAGCAGCTTGTCATGACCCTTCTCCCCACCCCCACTAGTTTCCTCCTGTGCATAGAAGAGTTAATAGGCTTTCAAGAAATTATCCCTTGAAAGTTGTTAAATTCCCTTTGTCTTTCAACTTGTCCTTGACTATTCCTTCTTTCTAGTCACAGGTGGCGGCGTCTGGCTTTCCCCCTGACACAAGTCGTGACATTCCTGCCCTTTTCGGCCCTTCCTCCTAGTGCTGTGCTACGTACACCCTTGCACACTTTTTCCTGCTGTTCTTTCCATGCCATCTTCTTTGAACCATCTTCCAACAACCGTTTCTCTTGTGAAATCTATTCTCTGCTGACCTTCCTTGATGGTAATAGCACCTGGCTATCCTTTTGACTTTTCCTTGCTATTCATTTTGGTGATTTCAACTATTATATTGATAGTCTCATGCTTTTTTGCTCTTAGTTTCCTGATTTTCTAAACTCTGACCTCTGCATCTATGTATTTAACTAATTACAGGCATGACTACACCTTGGACTGCGTCATTCTTTGGAATGATTCCACCTGTGTGAAATCTTTAACTCTGAAATTCTCTTCAGAAGCTTAGTAACATGTGCTACTTCTCCCAGGCTCCTAATTTTATAAAGTGTGCATTGTGTAGTGATTAAGAACTTGACCTCTGGGGTCGTTCCTACTTGGATTTGACTTCTGGCTCTGCCATTAATCGCATTACCTTGCAAAGGTTATATACCCTGTTTTCCTGAAAATAAGACCTAGCTGGACCATCAGCTCTAATGCGTCTTTTGGAGCAAAAATTAATATAAGACCTAGTATTATATTGTATCATATCATACATCATATCATATCATATCAAATCATATCATATCATATCTGGTCTTATAGTAAAATAAGACCCGGTCTTACATTAATTTTTGCTCCAGAAGACGCATTAGAGCTGATGGGCCGGCTAGGTCTTATTTTCGGGGAAAACACGGTATAACCTCTCTACACTTTGTTTTCCTTAACTGTAACAAAGGTATAAAGGGATCTGCCTCATACAGTTATCTTTAGAATTAAAGGAGATGATATTCCTAGAGTGGTACCTGGCATATATAAACTTTCTGTAGAAATAACTTTGTAAGTGTTCGTTGCACTCCCTTTCTTTATCTTCAGTTGCCAGTATTTCCGGATCACCTGGATTGGCCCTCACTTTACTCCTTGGATGCTTTATCTTAATGACCCCAACAACGATGATAACAATAAACATTCCTTGATTACTGTTAACACTTTTTTCGAATTTTCTTTCTTCTCTTCATTCAAACCTCACTCAAATTATACTTACCTCTTTAATCTGCTGACCAACTGGTTACTCATTTTTACAGTACTGGAATAGTTCCTGGAGTTCATCAGTGGCATTGCCCTACTCCGGGTCCCTTAAGCTTGACCCTTTTGTGCCATCTTTTACTCCACTGGTTTTCTCAGTCACTTCTAATTGCTTGCCAGATCCCATTGTTCTGCTTTTGCAATGACCCTTAACATCTGTTTCCTCAGTTGTTCTCCAACTGCTCTTGCCCTAGTTTGGACAATATCCCTCTCCGGTTGTTTCTGGTAGGCTACTAAGATAGCCTCCTAACTGGTCTTCCTCCTGTCCTGCAGGTTCTGCCTGTTCTAATCCACTATTGCCCTATTAGGATTCTGAAAGATTCCTTTTCCAAAGCCCCACGTAGGCCATTACAGTTTTCCTTTTTTACGTCCCTACGCCATTCCCTCAACTGGGCTCAGAGATGACTATTTCACACCTTTACTTTGCTGTTCAATCCTCAGCACTCCTACCCATCTTTTTTCTCTGCTGATGACCTTGCTGCTTCATTTACTGAGTAAACTGAAGCCATGAGAAGAGGACTTCCATCACCATATACAGAAGCTGCCAAAAAAATGTATACACATTTTAAGAAAGGAAAAAGCTGGATTAAAATGACACTGATGGTAACCACTTTGAGCACCTCTTGTAATTGCAGAAGTCAAAGGTGACTTGTATTCAGCTTTTGTTATCGGTATATATTGAGTGTTACAATATCAATACAGTTTTTTCCTTTCTTAAAATGTGTATACATGTTTTTGGCTCTCTCTGTATATCTACCTAACTTTTAGTATCTGCACTCACATAGTTTGTCTACCTGTCACCATAGGTGAACTTTTCTTGTTCCAATCCTTCCATTTGTATATGAGGTTCCAGCCTTCTCACGTACTCAAGGATACTCCTCCAGCAATTTTCTCCTCTCTCTTCTGCCATTCCCAGCAGCATACAAACAACCGGTCTCATTTTACAAAACCTTTTCTTGACCTTACCTCCTTTGCCAGCTACTGCTCTATTTTTACTCTCCTTTGAAGCAAAACACCTCCCAATAATTCTGATTTCTCTCCTCTCACTTTTTCTCCTAAACTCACTCCAGCCAGGCTTCCATCCCACCATTCCATCCAAACTATTGCCAATGTCACCAAAGATCTTCAAGCTGCTGAATCCCAGGGTCATTTCTCAGTTCTCATCTTAATTGTCCTATTAGCAGCATTTGATGTGGTTGATTGGAAGTATTCTCTCCAATTTGAAATGCTTTCCCCTCTACCCCCAACATTGATTTGGTGTTCCTCCTATGTCTTTGAGATGCTTGACAGGAAGTAAATTACCTTAAAATCGCTGATACAATTTATGATTTGGAATTTCTTGGTAATGATATATTTTGGTGAAACTTTGGCGAAAGCTTGACTAATGAAAGGCAATATTCAAATATAATCCTATCTTACTCTGATAATTGAAACTCTTGTTATGCCTGAGGATCATATCTACGAATAGCAGTTCTCATTGTACAGGCTTGTAGATGTAGATAATAGGGGATATTGGGCTAAAACTGAGATTACTGCAGGGCATTTTAAAAAAGTATTAACTCTTTTATTTGGTTACTATAACTCTTATGTAATTACCAATAGCTCATTTAAAAAAGCTTTTGACTCTTTATAGCTAAGTAAAAGCCTGGAACGAGTCCAGTTAACGGAAAGATCCGAGTGGTGAGGTTTGGCTTTATTAGCGTCTTAATAGATGACTTCTATCTATTCTGTGCGTTGTATGTCACTTTTCATACTGTGGCTACTCAATGAGACAGTTATAGACAGGTCTTTTGAGTAAGGGCATCAGTGGCTATTACTGACAGATTTAAAGCTCCAACGTTGAAGCTTGTAGGTGATTACTTACTTTATGGAGCACATGCTATTTATTAGCAGTGTGTCTTCAATAGTTTGTAAAAATCAATTTTGTATTTAGATGGTTACTGACTATTAATTGACAACCAGGAAGTGGTTCTTTTATATATTAAAACTTTTGAGAATGAAAGGCACACTAGTTTTTATATGATTTCTGTAATTACCTACATAGGATCAATTATAATTGCTCTTTAAGACTGCTGTTCCCCTGCTCTGCCCAAAGTCATGTTTTCAGATTGTCCATAAGTGGGTAAAGGTAGTAGGGCAAAAATACCAATACTGCTTCCGTGTTTTTGGGGGATATCTTTAAAGGAGGACTGAACTGGAGTAGTATTACACATCATCTTTAACCCCAAATTCAAGTTTGAATTAGGTTCATATTTGTAGCCTTTCTTGTATTAATCAAATGCCTTTTGAATGGCCTCTATATAGGATTGGTAAAATATCTCGTCCCTTCCACTTTAAATATAAGGAAAGCAGTTATGCTATAACTCAATAACTGTTCAACATTTTTAAGTTATCATAGCCTTAGAACTTACTGAGAAAACTCAACTGGTTTCGTACATTGTGTATACTGCTTAAGGACTATTAATGTTTAATAGTGATAGCTTGTTTTTATCTGAACTGAATTAATGCAGTTAGAGGAAGGAGAAATGCGTCTGGATACTTGCATTTCCTTTTGAATATTATTACTCTTTTTTTGTATGTAATTGTTCTATTTTTTTGGTGGGGACAGGGGATTTCCATTTGAAACTTAAAAAAATAAACATGTGGAGACGTCTTAAAAGATCAAGTTGGCATTGAATTGCTATTAGCTAGCGCAGGGATCTATTGAGTGGAGGTCCAGCTACACTGGTGACATTGGATTCATAAATATGTCAATAAAGACTGTGTTCTAATATAGGTAATTAAATAGTTTGGTTATATGCAAAAGATGAGGCTAGTGATGATTTATGATTAATTTCTAGGCACACTTCATTTCAACTTCATTTATTAATGACGATCTTTAATATATGATTCCACATGCAAATTTGATGTTTTACACTTTGTTTCTATTCAGCAATTTATATTAATATATTTTGCATTTTTGGCATAATTTAGGGATAGTATAGTTACATGCAATAAATACTAAATTATCTATCCCATATTCCATCTGCTAGAACGCTCATAAATAATCCCAAGGCTTTTAATTTTGTTCTCTCACTTTTGCCTTTCATCAATTTAGAGACTATTTATCTTTGAACCCCAGGTGTTGTACTTTAAGCCCAAGCGTGCTTATTTTCCCTGACTACTGTCATGGGTTTCTTTCTCACCTAACGCCAGCCTTTTAACCAGCCTTTTAGGAGTTGGTTAGCTTGGATGAGAACCTTTTAGTGCTTTCAGCACAAGTAATTTTAAGTAACGGTTAGGTTACCATAAAATAAGTTATTGGGAAACTTGGTCTTAAAATCTATAATAAACCATGGAAGTCATTTTCAGAAATGACTAGATCCTTAGAAATTGTCTAGATAGCATGATTTCCATTGGTTACATTTACATTTCCAATATGTTTACTCCATATCATTAGACTGAGAGAACTCCAGCATCATTTCTAGTCAATGTATTTTATTTTCTTAGACTCCTAAGAAAAGCTTAGAAGGGAGGAACGAAACTTATCCAGTAAACAGGTCTAAAAGGTAATTAAATCTGGGTCACGTTTTAATTTCTTTACCAAATATAATTGTCACCAAACGTTTCACAACTGAGAGAATAGTAGGCTGAGTCCCATGAAGAGGAATTACAGGAACTAAGTTTGCAAATATATTCTGATTGTAGCTGATAAGCTTCACAGTTCACTGTCTCTCTTCTTGGGTTGTACATAGAAATGTTTTCCAAAATATTTTTACTGTTTGAAAGGTTCTCCTAGTGTTGTTTGCCATGAATGTATTTTCACAACAATGTATCGATACATGCGATGTGCCAGGTCCTGTGCTACATGCTAGGGGTACAAGGTTGAATGCAAATCTCCCTTGCCCCCATATTGCTCAGAGTTTAGTCAGGGAGACAAGCAAGTAAACACATGATTTCCATGGTTCTTGGACAGCTGGGAGCAGGTTACTGTGGGTACTTAACCCACTGCCAGGGGTTCAAGGAAAAACAGGGAAGACCTGAATATACTACATAACCCAGTGTCACTTCTGAATTTTCAGTCTTTATTTTTTAAAGAATTAAAGCATCCTCAAAGTTTGAATGATTTAGTTCACTGAAGCCCAATCCCTTTTATATGCCAGGAAAGA
Source organism: Rhinolophus sinicus (assembly GCF_036562045.2). Lineage (NCBI taxonomy): Eukaryota > Metazoa > Chordata > Mammalia > Chiroptera > Rhinolophidae > Rhinolophus > Rhinolophus sinicus. Next base: position 64,080,389 of record NC_133768.1, read on the forward strand.
GAGCAGAGAACGACATAAAGAAAATCCCACTTGTCAGGGAGCTTATGTTCTAATTGGAGTGATATAGCAGAACTCAAGGTGTTGTGAGAAAGAAAAAGCGGACACACGTGTCTGTGTCGTGGAGAAGTATGACAACTCTCTACTGAAAGCCAGATACTTTATTAGGTCCAGGGAATAGAGAAAGGGCAAAGACACTGTCCCTGCCTCTAGGATTTTATTTTGTTTGGCTCGCAGGGTAAGAATTGTTTTTATGTTTTAAATGGTTGGAAAAAAATCAAAAGGAGACTGTTTCAGGGCATATGAAAATTATGTGAAATTCAATGTTCATAAATAAAGTTTTGTTGAAGCAGCCACGGCCCTTTGTTTACTTACATATTATCCATGGCTCCTTTTGTGCTACAAATACAAAGCTGAGTAGTTATAACAAAGACCCCTGTGACCTTCAAGGCCTAAACATTTGCTCTCTGGTTCTTCACAGAAAAAGTTTGTCAATCTCTGGACTAGTGTGGTAGTCTAAACTTTTTGATTTCCTATCCTGTCAGGGGATAAGAAAAAGATATATATTTATATGTTTGAGCAAGTAACCCTAACATATTTGATTTCAAAATTATGTGCATATACGTATGTATGTACTAATAATGTAATGTACATTATAAAATACACAGTAAAGAATGAGAAAAGCATGAAATGCACAAGATGTTAAAATGATTTAAACTGGGTTTATTTTATTTATTAATGGCATAAAAGCCTTTGCTGTCATGGTTAATAACTTTTTAGTGAGAACAATGCCATCTTTTTATGTCTTGTTAAAACAAAAAGGACAGTAATTAGGTTTAGTTCTTGGATCATTTTATTTTGGTATTTGTTATAGTTGAAACATAAATGTGACAAAGATATGTAGGTTCAAGTGGAACAAGAACATTGTTAGCAGCACTTATTAAATCACAGTATTAACTTTTCTCAGTCTAATCTATGAATCACGCAGAGGTTTCCTGCTAAACCAGGGCTAGTAAATTTCCATCTTCCTTGATGACAGTCAGTTGTTCTTGCAATCCATCTGGAGTGTCGCATTTCTATCTTTTTAAATACATGAGTTCAAAGTGGGCTTTAAAAAACGAGCTTCAATAGACGTCATCAGAGACACGGGCTCTTTTCATTTTTCCTTCCTCATTCTTATGTGTAGACCTTGGTCTCCATTTGTGTCTACTCACCTCGGATCCAGACATTGTATCTCATGCCAGGAAGAGGGAGGAAAGAGTGAGTCATGCAGGGGTGAAGTGGACTGGCCTGGAAATTGGGTCTGCCCATGTTTGTCTTTTCCAATGAAGTTCATTGAAATAGTTACTTTTTTACTAACTGTTAAACTGTCCAGGGGTCACTTGTCTTTCTGTGAATGAGAAATGCCTAAGTCATCCTAAATTTCAAGTTTTTAAATACTTTATCTTGAGATAACCAGATATATCTCTATAATAAAGTACAACATGTTTTCATGACTTCCTATCTCATTTCAAAATATTGTAAATATTCTACTGTATCTGAAGTATTTCACTTTTATTTAAAAAAAAAAAAAGAGTTGCATTCTTGACTATGTAGCACTGTGTGTACTTGGGTTTCAACTCCTTTATTGCAATGGCTTGAATTTTTCATGTGGGGTAACCTTCCTCAGGCGTCCTTCCTCCTTGTAGTTTGTTCATAAAATATCTTTTTATTAAGTAAATCATTTTTTTATAATATGGTTTTGCTGTTAGATTATTCCATTCACAACTCAAAGAAAAGTAGTTTATATATTTCATTATTGAAACAATTTAGCACATAATATAAGCCGAGTTGTTTAAAAAAAACGCAAAAAACAGCTGTATTTTCATTCAACTATATGATAAACCTCCCACACTGAGTAATTCTTCTAATACTCTTTTTAGCAAAATTTCAGCAATAATTTCTGTGTGTCTTCTAACAGTATTTGTTGACAAAGGAATGTGTTCTAGTTTACTGTCACGTTGTTTTGCATATATTACTTCAGCTGCTTCTACCAAGCGTTAGACCTTTTGTCTTTCTCTGTTGATTGGGTTTGAAATGGTCTGCTAATTTGAGGTGGCTTTATACGATCATTAGCTAATAATACTTTTTGGTACAATATGCACATGAAGTGAGAATCATCATTGATGATTTATATCCATCCATATTTCAATGTTCCTTAATAATTTCTAATCTTGTGGGATCAGTTGCTTATTAGCCTGAGGTTTTCATTATTTTTTACCATACCGCGTTTCCCCCAAAATAAGACCTAGCCGGACAATCAGCTCTAATGTGTCTTTTGGAGCAAAAATTAATATAAGACCCGGTTTTATTTTGCTATTAGATTGGGTATAGTATAATATAATATAATACCGGGTCTTACATTAATTTTTGCTCCAAAAGACGCATTAGAGCTGATTGTCCGGCTAGGTCTTATTTTCGGGGAAACACGGTATTATATGACTGATGAAAGGCTCAGACTTATGAGTAGGAGATGTAACAGTCTAGCATTTTCTTGTTCCCTTGTGCTTGCATTATTGGTATTATCCTATTATCCTCAGTCTGTTGTCTTTGCAGGAAACTTTAAAGCCACTTTTCCAGTTTGCTTTTTTTTTTGAGGGTTGGTTTAGTTCAAACTCGGTAAAATAGCCTATAAATCCACCTAACTAGGTACATGTGAACTGCAGCATGTTGCAGTACACTGAGCAAACATACATTGGGAATATCCCACTCTTCTTCCCCTAAGGTACCTCATGTACCATTTGGACCTATGGATCCAGTGAGGGCTCCGGTGTTCATTTCATGTTAAGTATTAAAACTTATTTTCTTGTATTTTTGAATACAAATAAATATTTCACAAATTGCAGTGGATCCTTTGTGTAATCTCTTGAGTCTGGAAACCACTGGTTGAATGTTGAACTCAGGACTAAGGGTTATGGGAAAGTGAAAATAATATTTTTGTTTTCTGATATCTAAATATATGCTCTAAATTTAGGTGTTGGATCCCTCCAACAGAACCTGAAAGCAGAAGTAGGTGAAGAGCTTTTGTGCCACTCAGTAACATTCATTTAACATCATGCTCTTTTTCTGTTTTTGGCTCCATATCATTTGTAGAGATCATGTATATGGACAATTTTTTTTCCTGTAACTTTATTTTCCACCTGAGCGCTATACATTCTGTGGCTATAGGTAAAGTTAACTGGATCTTTTGAAAATATGAGGTGGTTATTTAATGCCAGGGGGAATTGGCCAATTATCTAATTATGTAGAGAATTCCTGATACTTTCATTGGAATTTTAGAAAAAAGTGTTCTATCCTTTCTTGTCCACAGAATCCAGAGGAATCATGGAACCTGTCTTAAGAAAAGAATAAATTAAACAAATGCTATAAAAATCCTTTAATTTGTAACCTTAAAATAATCAAACATAACTATAATCACCGTTCATAGTAGGGCATATTTTTAGGTAATAGGGTATTTAGTGGGTCATTCTCTTCAGAGGTACAGGTCCTCTCAGCATAGAAGTTAAAGAATACTTGAATAATTCCTGTTGAGAAGCAAAAGGAACAGCGCAAGCATTTGATGGTGAAGTCAAGTTCAGATTTTAAAGCAGCAGGTGGAAAATCCAATCTTAAACTGGGATCAAGACATGTTGCAGAAACAGAAACAATTTATACCAAATACTGTATAGAAATTTATAGCACATTTATATAAAGAAGGAACGAGTATTCCCTTTTATAGGGAAGGAAGGGATGTAATAACTTAAAAGGTTGACATTTACCTCTCCTAAAGCAAAATAGAAAAACAGTGGAAGTGTTAGAAAATGGTGTTAGAAGATGAAGAGAAAGTTTTGAAAATTATATTGCCTCTGTTTAAAGATTTATGGGGGGAGAGGGAGAATGAGGAGAGAGAAACGAGAGAGAATATGAATAAATGAATGAATGAATATACAGGGTGCCAAAAAAATGTATACACATTTTAAGAAAGGAAAACTGTATTCAAATTGTAATGCTCAGTATATACCGATAACAAAAGGTGAATACAAGTCACGTCTGACTTCTGCAATTACAAGAGGTGCTCAAAGTGGTTACCATCAGCGTCCAGACACTTCTGATTACGGCAAACTGCTGCTTGAGCAACGTTGACTAAAGTGTCCACTTGTACACATTTTTTTGGCACCCCTGGTACAAATGAATGAATGAATAGGCAGCTGGTTCAACTTTTAACCTCCTCCTTTGACTATTCTTCTATAGCTCCTCAGTGATAACTTTAAAAATACAATGTTTATTTGCTGTAGAAGTGAAGGAATTTGTCTGTAATGGGAACACTACATCATGGCATATGTAGAAGGAAAAAAATGGTTTAATATTTGCAAATATGCTTTAAAAAATATAAATGGTCAATTATTTAGACCTCAAACATTTTTTAAAACTACAAAATACTGTTTTCTTATAAGTTGTAGGATAGGAGTGCTAACTAAATAAATGTTAGCTAACGAAAAGCTTGGTTTTGTGTTTTGAGTACTATAAAAACTTTGTGTTTAGAAGTAGTTTCACAATTACATTGTTTAGAAAATATTGAATTATGAGTATTCTATTTAATTTTATGATTGTATTTTAAAGCTGGAGTTAATGATTTGGAAGCATTAGCTGCCTAATTAGCAGTATACTTCTTATTTCTGTAAGAATAAAATGAGTCATTATGGTCTTTTTTGTTGATGTGAATGGTACGTATTCCCTATCAACCTATGCACTAAATTTGTAGGTATAAAAAATGTTGGTGGCTACAAAGCAAATTAAAATATTTAAAGAAAAGTTCCTAAATATCACATTGGTTCAAACAAATATTTATTCACTGCTTAGTGCATTCCAGGAACTATGCTCTTTGCTGGGAGTACAAAGATAAAAAAGACCCAGTTTCTGTTCTCAGTTAGCTTGTAGCTTAGGGGAGATGGATTTAACAGATAGCATCAATGTAAGTGTTGCAGTATAGGAATGAGTATGGTAGAATAGAATGAAGAGAGCCGTTTCTAAATGAGGTGTTTTGGGGGAAATCTGAAGAATTAGTGGAAATATGAGTTAGCCAGATACGGATTTGGGTGGGGTGGGATGAGATGGGATGGGGGCTGGTAGAGGGAGGGGGTGGTGAGGATAACAGCGCTCTAGGAAGACAGAACAGCATTGTGCGCAGTTAATGGAAATGTGTAACAACATAATGTACGTAGGAAAACTATAAACAACCTTACATAATTAAAACATATGGGGTAAGATCAAAGTGGTAAAAACAAAGTGAGACTGAGGAGGTGATGGTAACACTCATAGTTTGCATTTTTGAAGGCCAGTTAAATACACCAGGCTTGATGTGCACGATCAGTTAATCTTAACAACATCCCCTGAGGTCTGTAATCTCGTATTCCCCATTGTCTTACCCACCTCCATACAAAATGATTCTACTCTAATGGCAGGATCTTAGCAGTGTATACCATTAAAAATTGAATGGAGGTACAGTGTAATGTAGAAATGTCACGGGAGGGAGAACAAACTCTCTACCGAGAGATTGCCAAAGGGTGGCACTGCCACACTCTTAGGCCAGGCTGTGAAGTTTACAAACACAATCTCGTCAGCGTTGATTCTGCTTGGGGGATGCAGATGTATGCTAACCACATTTGCAGAGACTGTAATTTAACCAGAATGTTTTGAGGCAGTAGAGACATAGCCTAGCATTTGTGAGCAGTACTTAGGGTTTTGATGGAAACAAACACAATAGGAGTCAGCAGAATGATGTGCTTGCCAATAAGGTAATAAAATCAGAGGCTGAATTAATAGAGGTGTAGTATTTCAAGATGAAGGAGGTGGAGGTTCTTGTCTTCCTTGCATTTGTCAATCTAGAGAATATTTGAGATAGGTATGGACACTAAGCCATATCACACGAAAATATGTTGAAGCTGGAAATACCTGAAGGAGAGAATGCTGCCTTCAAATAATATTTATATCGTTGTTGAGTCTATTCTCTCTGTCCAGTCTGACTACCATCTCTCTTAGTTCAGAATCTTATCCCTAGTCACTTGAATTACATCAATATCCCAAATTATTGAACATAAGAGAATCTACTCTGGCTAGTTTAAATAGAAAAAATATATACATTATTAAGAGAGATTAGGTAGCTGTTGAATCAGAAGGGTGGCCGGAATAGGCTCCAGATAACATTACAGGAATAACTTTCAAAACCATGTGACTGAAATGCAGTCCGATTAAGGAGCTGTTTCTACCCCAACACCAGTTGGTCAAACTGTCGTGATGAAAAAGATCAGTGGCTGCCATCAGTTCCATAACCACAGCACCTCTGTTGCCTCCCGTGCCAGCAAAATGGATGGCTTACGTGTGGCCTGCCTTCTTATATAGTTCATTTCTGGATCTACACTTATATAAATACATTTCATTGGTGGAAACTAAGCCACAGGCCTGTACTCTTGTTATAAGGGAGACTGGCAAATGTAGTTTTTATGGATTCTTCCTTGGTTAGGTGGGACTGACACTGTAAGGATGTATTAGGCTGGTGCAAAAGTAATTGCATTTTAAAAAGTTAAAAATAATTGCAAAAACCGCAGTTACTTTTGCACCAAATAGTATTAACATGTGGAGGCCAGGTTTAAATGCTGATGGGCAGCCAAACGTGACTGCAGACCACTCTGGGCTCCGAGCTAGTCTCCTTGCTTTCACCCAGCGTCTTCTCATCCTTCAAGACCCAAATCCTCACGAAGACTTCTCTTTTATTTTTGTTAGTTTGTTTTTCCTGCCTTGGAAATGTTTGTCAAATCCTGTATTTCTCAAAGGCTTTAGAAACATGTAGAAAATAAATAAGAAATATCCCAATGAATGAAATGTACCAAATGTCAGTAATAAGCAAGACACATTCCTTTGGGGAAATGGCCATTGGAAAAAAAACAAACATCCAGTCTGTATATGCAAAGTAAAGCAAGGAAATTCAGTCTTTTTTTTCTTCTTCTTTAAAAATCCATTTTTCCTAAAATATTTTCCACAGAATTGGAAGTGAACAGCTAAAAGATGAAGGGGGGGGGAGAGAGATAGGCAACACACACCATTAACACAGAAAGTAAAATTGTATACACTTAAGCAGTTTGTAAGAGACCAGGTTCATACTGTAAGATACCAAAGGGTGCTTGAAGAAATTCACCATTCTGCAAGTGCAGGGCATTTAAATTGCTGCGTGTGAAGATAGGTGAAGAGCAATTCACTGCCTTGGAGCAATTCCCCTTCCTATTCCAAATCCTGGTTTCTGCATCAGGCCTCCACTTAGCCCACCTCGAGGCCCTCCAGGTCCCCGCAGGCAGTTATTTCTCTGGTCCCCTTCTCAAGCAGCTCGAGTTTTCTTTTCCACATTCAGATGGATCTCACCTCTGAACATGACGGGCCTGTTGCTAAAGGCGTTTTGAACAGACTCGGAATCATCAAACACAAAACCAAAATTGGGTAATTTCCCACCGCTGTTAATGGCAGCTCAACCACATTCCTGTATTTTTGAAAGAAATCTTTAAGCTCCGATTTGTCTGCCTCATGAGGTAGATTGCCAGTGAAAAGTTGGTGACTGTCAGAGTGTCACAATTCTTCGGGGTTCAACATCACCAGCCTCACGGATTGGTCTAGGCCCCTCTGGGGAGGAATACTTATTTATCCGTTGTTTTCACACCCTTTGATCCCTCTGAGGCCTCTGCGGTAGAATCTGAGATTCAGGCTTAGATTCTGGGAAAGGCTGTGAAGCTGGTACCTGAACAACATGAGGTGTTATCCCAATAAGTGGAACAGCTCCACTGGGTGGAAGGTTCTTCCTGGTCACAGATGCCCAGGAAAATGTCCTCACGTCTTCCTGCACTATCTGAGCTGTCTGTAGGTGCTTGGATTTCAGATACAGGTTCTTGCTCCAGTTCTCGTTCAGGATCAGGCTCTGGTTCAGCAAGTTTCCTCTAAATGCTCTTCCAAGTCATTGCTGACAGTCTGATCATAGAAAGGTCCAGAATCATCAGATACCACCTCCGGTGTCTGCTGTCTGTCTTCAGGTTCCTCTACTGCTTCCTCAGACTCTTCCTGAGGCTCAGTGGCAAAGCTACCAATGACCTCATCTTGGTGTCATTGTGAACATATCATTGTGAGCGTAGAACTTATTTGCCATAGAGCCCTCAGGAGCAAAGACGAATGCCTGCATGAATCTCCCCAAAGCCTAGTTGTTATTAGAGAGTGACCCTATCACCTGGACCACCACACCATCATTCAGAGTGGCATGAGCATCAACATGGCAAATCTTAGCGTGGCTGTTTGTGAAGTCTTGTGACATCACTTTCCTATGGACTTTTTTCTGTCTGTGGACTGCATCTGCTGGCTTTCCATTTGAATCCAGTTCCCCATGGACATAAGAAGAGTTCTTTCCATAAAATCTGTGGAGCGTGTCTGGGGCCTGGTTCAGCAGTGTGTAATACTGTCTGACAAATTCCCGCCAGCAGGGGACTAGGCTTCTCCACAACCATTGCTCTGGTCAATTCAATCTCATCAGTCCTTGTGGGAGTAAATGAGAGGCACACAAGTTGCTCAGTACAGTGCCTGGCACACAATGAGGGATTAGAAAAAACATTAGTTATTATCATTCATTACCCATGCAATCGCTGCTCCTCCTTTACTCCCTGTAAAACCCAGGAGCAGCACTTCTGCTTCCTGGGTCGAAAAATTCTTATCTTGTTTTCATGTCAGCCCCACCGCTAAACAAAAGCCTCCTCTAGTCCCGGCCAAGCCAAAGCCCCTCTCCAGGGGAGGAAAGACTGGGGGGCCCAGGCCCCCCGAGATCGCTAAGATCGCCCTGGGGTCTGGGCAGTGGCTGTGGCTCACTCACCCTGCACGGCCGTTGGGTGTGGCACGCCCGTGCTTCATTCCGAGTTTGAGCTTTCTATATGTCCTCTGGGTTCCCCAAGAATCATATACATGCCTCCATTATAATTGTTTCTTTGCATATCTGTTTTCCATACTAGACCATGAATTATTTCCTTTTATACTTTTACTTAACAAAGGTAGCATTTACTGAGTATCAGGTGTTGTCCGAAGTGCTTCATAAATAATAATTCACTTAATCTGTGGGTACCGGCAGACTTTCGAATGTACACCCCCTTCTCCAGCCTAGGATAGCCCCTGGGGTATGGTATGTGTCCAGTAAATAAGTGATGCAAAATTTAGAAAAGTAGAGAAGAAAAAATAATGACACAGTCCTGCCACCTTAACATGCTATTAGTATTTTGTGGTACATATTTCACATGCAGTTGTCCAAAAAGCAAAACAAAACGAAAAACACTTAGTAAAAATTAAACTGCCCTGAGATGGGATGGACTGCCTGCTGTTAGTTGAAATCGGCACAGAACATAGATGAGTATCTGTGGACTACATTAAAGGTGCTATCCAACCAGTGCTACATCTAGCCTATGAGGGAGAAAGAGAGGAGAAAGATGTCTTCTGTCTTTAGGTAAGTCATTAACAAATATGATATATGAATGAGAAATAAGGAGATAAGGTAGAAAATGTAGGGGTAGAAACTGTGATAGAGATAATAGGATGGGTGGTCCTATATGTATAGGTGAAGTTTTATAGGTATTAACTGAATCATCATTAGGAGTCACTGCAGTGGGTGCAAGTGAGATAGGGCGGGGGCAGGTCTTCTAAGGAAATCCTTAACTGCCAGTGAAAGACAAAGGACCGGAAATCAAGATGAGACAAGAAAACCAGCCAGAACCCACCAAGACCAAGATGGCAAGGAGAGCCACCTCCAAGTAACTTCCAGCCACATTATACAGTCATTGGAATACCTCTCCATGCTAACTGACATGCACACCAGCACCACGTGTCTCTGGAGAGGACTATGTGAGGACCAAAAAGGGGTGTATCCCAAGTCTCCGGAAGAGTCCACCCCTTCCAAAAACTAACTATTTTTCCACCTTATTCCCATATTTAAAAGCCTAACTTATAAAAACCCTGAGGACTTTTTATAGCCCTGAGGAGGATGGGGCTGTCTCTTGCCTACCTGCACTCACTGCTTCTGTCTGTGGAGTGGATTATCTCACAATAAACTTCTTTTGTGCTTTTTCTGGCTCAGGCTCTGTCCCACTGGAAGCCAAGAACCCTCTTTCCTGCATCACAAATATACTAGACCATGAGATTCTTGCTGTCATTGACGTTAGTATTCAATAGATAGATGCAGTTTGATTGCTTTTCGTGGATCCTTTGTTCCCTCCCCCCCCCCACATTATCACATGTGAGTCTTCAAAATAATTTTAAATATTTTTCTTTGCCCATTAGTTTACTTGATGAAAAAAAATAGTAATGGCCAGAATTACTAAGAGAATAAAGGGATACAAATACTAATTAAAAAAAATTGAGATACAATTCACATACCACAAAACCTACCCTTTAAAAGCATTCACTGTTTTTTTAGTATATTCAAGGAGTTGTGTACCCATCACAACAATCGGTTTTTAGAACATTTTGATTACCCCCAAAAAGAAATACCATACCACATCAGCAGTCACACCCCAATCCATCCATCCCCTCCTCCCTTGCCTCTGGCAACCACTAATCCACTTTCTGTCTCTATAGATTTTCCTATTCTGGACATTTAATATAAATGGAATCATATAATACTTAGTCTCTTGTGACTGGCTTCTTTCACTTAGCATAATATGATTTCTTGGTCTATCCATGCTATAGTGTATATCAGTAATTCATTCTTCTTTATGGCTGAATAACTTTCCATTGTAAGGACATAATTTTGTTTATCCATTCATCTCTTAGACATTTGGATTGTTTCCACTCTTTGATGCTGCTGCTATGAGTATTCATAGACAATTTTTTTGTGTGGATATATGTTTTTATTTTTCTTGGGTATAAGCTGGGTCACGTGGTAACTGTCACTTTTTGAGGAGCTGCTAGACTGTTTTCCAAAGTGGTTGCATTTCACGTTGTCACCAACAATGTGGCAGGGTTCCAATTACTCCACATCCTCATCGACATTTGTTACTATCTTTTTATCCTAGCCATCCTAGTGGGAGTGAAGTGTTATCTCCTTGTGGTTTTGATTTGTATTTCCCTAATGAATAATGATGTTGAATATCATGTGCTTATTGGCCATTTGCATATCTTCTTTAGAGAAGTGTTTGTTCAGATTCTTTGCCCATTTATAATTGGTTTATTTGCCTTTTTATTACTGATTTGTAAGAGTTCTTTATATGTTATGGATACAAGTTTGTTATCAGACACATGATTTGTAAACATTTTCACCTATTCGTTGTCTTTTGATGGTGCTTTCTGAAGCATAGTCATTTCCAACTTGGTGACCCCTCAAGAGAGTCTTAATGTTTTGCAAGGGTTAATATGAGTTGGAAAATGAAAATAAAAATTGTCTAGTGTTATATGTGTGTGCATCACAACATAAAGGAAGATTCTCAATCAAATTAAAGCCTATTGAACCTCAAAACAATGTGTGTAAATGAATATTTTTCCCTTCAGTGAGGGATTTTTATAATCCCAGTACAGCTACTATATTTCTCCTATTTTGTTTTCTTTGTTCCTTTTTTTTTTACTTTTCTGAATCTAGCAACTTCTTATGAATTTTTCTTCAGTGACATTATGGTCATATATTTCCTGTTAATTTGCAAATCATATTTGCTCTGATAGATAATGATCCTAAGGGAACATATACCAAATAGTAACGTGTGTGTTTGTTATTTATTTATTTTATTTATTTTTGCTATTAGGGTAAATAAATAGAATTGCTATATGATGTATATTTATGCTATAAACTGCCAATTTATTTTGTGGAGTTGTTAAAACAATTTTTTTCTTTCTGCTCATTATTTGACGAGGTAGAGATATGAGCCATGAATATATGGTAAAGTTTTACCACATTATGATATCTAGAGTGGAAAATAATAGTTAAGGACAAAATGATTATTGTTATTAGTCACAGCATGACTTAATATTGTAAGACAGAGAATATTAATATTTATTAACAACTTTTGAAACTCCTAAGCAGAAATTTGCTAATGCGCACAATAAATGTTCTTTATAACAGGAGGACATGAACCTTAATGAAGAACGAAAAGCTCCTTTACGAAACAAAGATTTTATCACGAAGCGAGAGATGGTTGTCCAGTACATTTCTGCTACAGCCAAATCTGTAAGTATTGAGTCTTTCCTGGCACCAACAGAATGAGCTTAGCATTATCTGCTTGGAAATAAACTCAACTCAGGTTTTCAAGCTCTTGCCTCAGTGTACTCATATAGACTATTCAGAAAAAAAATTATACATATGTTTTTACACATTTAGTATATATTTCTAAACTTCATAATCAGAGAGACTTCCGTTATTATAAACAAGACAGACTAAAGATAGAAGACTCTGAGTTAATCCAGTGAGTTTTGGGGCGGAGGTTTTGTGCAGTTACTAAAAATTGACAGCAATTTGCAGGTACGTATTCCACTTAATATGCATTGTTTTATGACAATTTTGGATTTTGAGAGAGAAGAAACAAATACAGTCTAGTTGTAAGCTTGAAGTTTACATTAAAGCTACATGTCTGGTTTCTGCTTGCATAATATTTTAGCAATATTTTTAATACACAGTTTTGTTAGATTTTTTTCATTATTTTATGTGATGCTAACTATGTAAGCTGCCTTATAATTGTTATTGTACAGCTTAATTTGATATAAAGAAGGTTGCTTAATATGAGCTTTAATAAAATTTGTGAGTCTCAAAAGATTTGAAAGTAGTGTTCATTGAAAAGACTTGTTATCAGCAGGAGAAACTTAAGTTTTAATGGAATATTTGCTTTTTTCACATGCTAAGGTGCTTCCACAAATAGTCTCCCTGGTTTTTTTTTTTTTTTTTGTAAAAAAAGTATTGTTTTAAATTAGTTTCAGGTGTACAAAACAATGTAATAGATGTTTATACCCCTCACGAGGTGATAATGCCCCTCCCCCAATCTACTACCCCTCTTACATCGCATACAGCTGTTACAGTTCCATTGACTCTATTCCTTATGCTGTGACTATTAAATTATAGTTGACATTCCGTATTATTCAGCTTCAGCCTCAGGTGCACACTGCAGTGGTCAGGCACCTACACTGTCCATGAAGTGGTCTCCCTAATAAGACAAGTGTCTATTGGAAACCCTACAAAATCTTTACAATATTGTTGATTATATTCCCTAAACTATCTTTTGTATCCCATGACAATCTTGTGGTTACCGATTGTGCTTTCTGATCCCCTCACTTTTGTGAAATGGGGAAATGTATTGTTCACATTTATGTCAAAAAAGCGTTTTCACCATCTAGAGTTCATAAAATCACTTTGTATATATGTATATATTAGATATATGTGTGTGTATACGCACACGCATATACACAATGGTGATTTTGTGTGTGGTATGTATATAAAATGTGTGTGCTTACATAAATAATATATGTATACATACACATTTACATTTAAAACATGCATATTTTAAATTTAAACAGTTGACCAGTGAAAAAAAATAGTTCTTCATTGGAAAAATATATTCTAAAGTTATTTGGCTATCCTATTAATGCTATTTCAGTATAGTAATCATAGTGGCAATTCCTGATGCGTTTTGCCCTGAATTCTACGATCATATTGATTCCGTATTGTACTTTAAGCAAGCTAAATGTGAATGCTAAACTATTTAAACATAACGCATTGCAGCTCTGCCAGAGCAGAGCAACAGCATGTTTTTTAATTTGCTTCTGGTATCCAAGGGCAGAAATATGTTTTGAGTGATAAGTGAAATTTGCCATGAGCGTTGTTTTCAATAGAATTAGGTGATGCATAGGGTTTTACTTTGAAATTCTGATGAATCTCTTCTCATTTTTGCACTCAAGTTATTGTTCACAGTGAAATGCTTTAGGAAAATGCAGGGTGTACAATTCAGTGTTATTTTTTCAAATACCTAAAGGCAAATACAGTATTGAATCTATATAACTAAATCTGAGTGCAAAGTACAGATAATAATATATGAATAATCATGTAATATTTTTGATGAAATGATTTTGGTAGTGTTTCTGGCTCACTTGTTTTTTGTTTGTGTAAGTGGGACTGAATGTAATGGAGATTGTATGAAGCTCTTCTTAACCTTTTGATTTTTACTCTATTGCTATACGCTATGTAGAACTTATTTTCATTTTTCTCACATTATTTCCTCTTCAAATGACCCAAAGAAATGCACACTTTAAGTTATATGCTCATTTTTCAGATTAAAATACTAAAATTTGGGTACATGCGGGATGAGCTCTCTTGAATTGCTCTATTCGAAAAATGGAAATTGAATGTTTCTCAAAAAACAGTAAAAATTCTGTATTTAAGGTGTTGGCCTCAAAATCAGTACCGTAACTATTTAGTGTATGACCTTTGTTTCATTCAGCATACATATGAGCACCTGACATGTGTACAGTACTTTCATTAGAGATCCAAGATTATACATTTTATTTACCGTTTTTTGCTATGTATAATGTGCACTTGAGGGGAAAATAAGGATGCGCATTATACATGGGTAGTACTAATTCCATATCTATATAAATGTTTTTAATTCTTTCGTTTAAGCGTATGAGTTAAAAGTGTAACTCTAGAAATAATGATTTCCATATGCAAAATAATATCCCAGAATACGATAATCGGTTTTGTTGAACTTACAATGAACTTGCAACTATGTAGAGTTCTTGGCCTTTATGATAAGTAATATTGTAAATTTGTTATTGATACATAACATTTCTTGTACTTTGTATCTGTTGTTGTGTTTCGTAATTATTTGTTACGTTAAATTTCTTCTACCATAATATGTTAAAAAATAAAGGCTAAAATTCCTTCATAATACAAAAAACAAGTACCTAAATGTAAACAAATAAAAATTTGAATTAAAATATTAAAACAAAAGGTTCCCCCCCACCCCCTGAAAGTTTGGGCCAGAAACATGGGTGCGCATTATACATGGCAAAATTCGGTACTAATATTTTTCATGGAGCGAATATTGTGATGAAAGAAAGCCTGTTGATAAGCATCTTTTAAAGCTTTCTCACCTTGGGGGAGACATTAATTAGTACTGTGTTTTGTGTTGTTGAACCAGAGAAAACTGCTTATGTTTTCTCACCTCCTTTTGAAGGTGAGAGGGATGCCATTCATTAACAAATAATCCTCTTTTCTTTTGACCTCTTCATGATTATGACAATAAACTACATAAATTATAACTTAACATATGGCTGTTTACCTATGTGTAACCAAGGTTTCCATCCTGCTTGTGTATCTTATCCTTTTTTTATGCTTTTTCATTATATTGATATACTTATTAAAAATGTTTCATCATTTAAAGTAGGTATGATTGTAACCACTTCTTTATGAAAATGCCTTTTAAGTCGTCAAAACTTTCATCGTGACGTAGAAACAAAGTGAAGGGCTAGAGTCCCTGGTGCAAAAATGTTTTATAGTCACATGTAAAACATGTGAGAATTATAGTTAAACTTAAACATTAGTTGTGCATTTCCCCCTTTAGTACCTGTATTAGTCAGTTTGTATGGAATTGAAACACAAAATATGAGCTCAATAAGAAATGCCCATCAACCTCCTGGGTTCCTGGGTAAGGACAGTAAAGCAAGGTGAAACTATGCACAGCTATGTGCTCAAAACCTGTTTCTAAAGCAAAGGGACAGTCTCTTGTTGTGTAATCACCTTTGCTAAAATTAGCATGGAGTAAGAGAATGTAAAGGAAATTAAAAGATAATGAAGAAAACTATTGCTTAGTTTTTCCTTCTTAAAGTCCCACAATAGACAACGTTAAATTGTGTGAATGTTAAAGGAAAAAGTAGCTTGAGTAACTCTGTCAGTGATGAATGAACTTTAAATAAGGGAGTGGAGAAGAACCTCTTCTCTTGCCAAGCTGGGCTTATTCGCCCATTGTAGCAAGTGTGGTTCTGGACCTGACCTAGAGGAGTTGGTACACATCTATCATTTGGCCACAAATAATCTAGAAGAGTCTTTTTTTTTTTTTTCCAAAACACTAACACATATTTTAAGAAATGGGAAACCAAGCTCTGTGAATATTGTACATGCTGTCATACCGATTCATAATCTTGAAAGAGTCACAATATATCACTAATTTAGAGGGCAAATCTTGCATGTTGTATTGGAACAGCCTATATAGACCGTTACGAGGAAAAAGCAGTCACTGACATTCTAACATTAGTTTGGCATGTGCCAATGTCCTCATTAGAATATTAAGAAACTAGTTTATTTCTAACTTAAATCACAACCTTTGAAGTTGAGATTTTAAAATATGTAAAATTATATTTTTGAAGACACATGAGCCATTGAGTGCCATCGTTGATTTAAAAATCTCCGGAAATAATTTAAAATAGTGATACCAAATACATCTATAGATTATTTTAGATTGACCCATATACTAAGTAGTTAAAGTTGCAATATATCAATGTGTGTTTGTGTATACATGTATTATGGCTTTGCTTTTGACATTATCAGATAGTTTCTTTCTCAGGTCTTCTTTTCCAGGCATGGTCTGGGTTTGGTGAAACAATTGAACCCAAACATGACCAAACCAGTTTTTCTTAACTTCCCTCTGCCATTCTAATCTGTTTGCTGTATGTGCTTTAGCTAAATGCAGTCATTTTGCAATCCAAATGAATCATTAAATGGGCCAAATTCTGATCATTTCACTGGGTATAGACCTGCTTTAATTGTTAAGACAGACTCACATTCTCTTTTTAGTCTCATGTCTGTGTGCTAAATAAACAAGAGACAAATAAGACCTCTGTCTTTTTGGTGGGAGGAAATAATTTAGGTCAATAGCATATCTTTCAATTTAGAAGACTGTTAATGGCACCAAAGAGGCTTTTATTCAACTGGATAATCACTGCCTGTAAATAGTCAGTTGAGTGAATATTTTATATGAAAGCTGCTTCTCTATTTGGAGATTCATGGATTCCTCTGAAATCATTTACTTGGAAACTGTCATCTTTTTGTGTCTTGTGGTAGCCTGTTCAACTTAGGATTCTTCCTGGGATTTCAGTTACATTTGATTTTTTAAAGTACTAGCTGAGAAACAGAACACATCTTGATAATAACTGCTAGATTCATGGTTTTAGATTGTGGATTAGCTCTTTTTTGGACATTGCTTGATGTTCAAGTGTAGGAATCCGATAACAATGCTTTGATTTATATTTGGATTTTGGCATAAAATTACGTTTAAGACTGGTTTTACTTATTGCTTTTTAAAACAAAATTCTGCCACTCAGAAATTCTCTTATCTCTTATCCATTAGGAAAAGCTCAGTTGAAGTTGCGATTTTGAGCTGTTTTCCTCCTTAGGAATATCTGCATGTTCAGATATAAAATGCTTCTTTGTCTTCACATTATGTAGAAAACTCAGATCTTGTAATAGAATGCTAGGATGACCTAGAAAACTAGAATCATAAGCAATCTATTTTCTTTTTAATTTTCCAGTATAATACAACACGATGTTATAAACCTCAAATTTATAGCAATATAAAATATTCCAGTTTTTAACCTAAAGTTCATTTTTTAACTTAATGCATGACTTTAAATGCAACATTTATATTCTAAAATACCTTATTTCAACCCCAATAGTATACCTGTTGTACTATTAAAGAAAGAAAAAAACGGTATTTGGGAAAAGATCAAGTTTCTATTGATAATTTTTTTGAGGGGCTGTGTAGTCTGCTAAAATATCTGATGCCTAATTAACACTTAATCTTTCATTACTTGATATTTAGATTGCACTATATGACAATTCCAATACAATATATTTTTAAAAATCCTCAAATAGTAATAATCTTTTATTTGGGAATCCTTATTCCAAGACTTTATTGAAACGTGGTAGAAATTAATACTGATATATTTGTTTTAGTCTCTAGATCTAAAGTGTTAAAAGTATATATAGGGTTAGCTATTTACTAATTTACTAAACACTTCTGTGAAAAGCTTCTAATTACTAATAACTGTTGCTGTTTGTTTTTCTTTGTTCTTTTTTTACACCATAACCACTCTCCGTTGACCACTGCATGCAGATAGTTGGAAGTAAAGTTACGGTGAGTACAAAAGATGTGTTTTCCCCTTAGATATGAATTTGTGCATTTGGGAATTGAGTGATTTTTGTCTATAGTATTTTCTATGTTTGGTTCTTCTTTTGGTACATATTTTACCAAAGTGGTGAGATGAATATTAAAACCAGATGATTAGAATTTAGCTCTGTGAAGTATTTTTCTTGTGGTTTTGAAATGTTTTAGAACTGGAACATGCTTTTATATTTTGTCTTTCTAAAAGTTTTACATTTTTTGTTGTTTATTTTATTTTAGAATTGTGCCTGTGTCAATCTTTATGATTCTGATGAAATTGCTTATTTTACCTCAGTTTCTTGGGATGGCAAGGAGAGACTTGGTTTATACTAACAGGAATTCTTATTAAAATATCTCATTTTGATTTTAGTCTCACTGTGCACATAGGGTAATGAAAGCAACCCTGATGTTCAGTCAGGAGGCCTGGGTGCTAGTTTTTGTTGGGTGCTACTGATTGGCTCTGTTACTTTGGGCAAGTGATGTAAGTTCTCTGAGGTTCGGTTATTAAATGGATAAATTGAAGTGACTGACTTACAGTATCTTTTAAGACTTCTTTCTGTTGCTGTCTTTGAAAGGTTTTAAATTCAAGGCACTGTATTTCAGTGCCATAATTACACGATACACTACTACATAATACACTGAAATGGCCTGTATTGTACTTGAGAGCTATTTGTAATTACCTTGCCTGCATGACTGAGGAGTCTGCATTTAGAGAACAGGACAGGAAACATCTTTAATATCACCAAATACCATGGTATCTAGAATAGTCAGTGTATTTTAACATTTGTTTTGCTTTAAAAAATTGATTTCTCCTTTTTTTTTCCAATCCATGTGGGGGAAAAAAGCCATCAATCTTTCAGGATACTATCAAAAATCAGCAAATATTTCTTTAGTGCTCATTATGTGCCAAGAACTGTGCTAGGTACACTGATGACTGGAAAATGAGAAGAGACCTTATGGTTTCAATAACATGTCAAAATAATCAAACCTTAAATTGTGCATGCTGATTGTAAGTGTACAGCAGTCCTCGAATAACGGTGTTCTGTTCAGCATCCATCCTTCATTGTAACATTGATGAGATGCCCTAGGCACTTAACTGTTGTTTATATCAATTAGTCTGTGGTAAAACTGGTTTTGTGTTATGTCGTTTCCCTTAAAGTCACAGTTTCTAAGACGACAACGTTAAGAGAGGACTTACCGTAATAGGAATTCATAAGCAGGAGAGAGAAGTAGGGTTAGAGTAATTAGAAAAACTCCAGGCAAAATTTCTGGATTTAAACTGGGCTTTCAGGAATAGTTAGTGATGATGGCTTGGATTTGACTAGGGAGAGGAGACTACTGAGAAGCTTCCAGATTAGGGAAGTAACATTCAGTGCAAAGGTTTGGAGACAGAACCAAGTCCTGTAGGGACGGGGTAGGGAAGAGGGAAGCTAGGGATGAAGTTGAGTTTGCTGGAAAAAGAATATATATTGGAAAGGTAAAACAAAACAAAACAAAACAAAACAAAAAAACACACAAAAAAACAAAAAACAAACAAAATAACAACAACAACAACAAAAACAATTTGAAAGAGGATCTAGACGTCCAGGCAGAAGATCAGAAATTAGTTTGAGCAAGGAATGACCTGAGGAAAGCAGGATTTAAGAAAAATAAATGTAATAGTTGTAGGTAGGTTACATGAGGAGAACGGTTCTCAAACTTGAAAGTGTACCAAAATGCAATTTTTGTCCCTTGTGGGGTCTGGGATAGGGCCAAGAAGTCTCCATTTTTAATGAAACCCCACAGCAGATTCTGTTAAGGTAGGCTGAGGGGCGGACTTTGAGAAATACTCGATTAGGATGGAGAGATTTGTTTGTGTGTGTGTGTGGAGATGGGGGTGTCTACCTAGGAGATTGGTGTGAGGGTCAGTAAGGCCCAGTATTAAACTGGAGGCTAGGTGTGGAAGGGCAGGGTTAGATCACGGAGTTGTGGGCCATACAGCAATCTTGAGCTTCTATTAATGTTGCCTGGAGCTCGCCTGTATGTCTGGTCTGGGCGCCTTAAGCAGTCCAATGCTCTGTGCCAGAAGCCAGTGAAATATTACCATTTTCTCCATGTCTAGTTGCCAACGTGTATTGATTATTTCTCCTAAATAACTCTCAATGCCTCCTACCCCCCCCTCCCCCCATAACCCACTCCGCGGGTCCCTTAGTTCATACTCATCATTGAATATATGTGCGATTGCTGTGGCCTCCCGGGTAGCCTCCTGGCCTTTGTTGTCACAACTCGCGCATGTGTGTTCTTCGCTGTGGCCAGAGATCACGTGTCTCCCCCTGACAACCTCACATGGCTCCCTGTTGCCCTTTGTGGTCTCAGCCCTGCCTGCTTTTCTAATTTCATCTCCAGCTGCATGCCTTCATGTGCCTGTCCTCTGTCCGTACAGGAGCACTTGGCAATCCCTTCACATCCTCTTCCTTCACACCTCTAAACCAGGCATATTCTATGTGTTTGAGCTAGAATGCCCTTTTCTTTTTTAGTGTGCCCAGCAAGCTCCGAAATATCCATCAACATTCAGTTTCATGTCAATCTTAAAAGGAGAGCCTGTCCTAGGTAACTCCTTCCTTCCCATAGCACTGTGTATATAGCTGTGTTATAGTATGTACCATTTTAGTAAATCATTAATATGTCTTTCTTCCCCAGTGAACATAGCTCCTGCTCTCAAAATACTAGGTCCAATGGGGAAGACAGCTAGGTAAACACAAGAAAGGCAGGGCCTAAAGATGTAATATAGTAAAAGTTGCAAAATGGCAGGCCAGCAGGCTGTATATGGTTCGTGCAAAGTTTCATCTTGTCCGAGTTGTTTGAAAGACAGTAGAATGAGATGGCTGTTATGATGGACCCGCAATATAAACCATATCATACCCCTGGTCTCACTTACGACCTGCTTCTCACATTGGAGTTTGCAAATCCTGCAGTAAAGAGAGGAAACTAGGAATCGGCTTCTAGAGGAAGTGATGAGGGATTAGATACAGAGTTTAGGTGGCAGGGGTACTGTGCTTTAAGGGCAAAGATTTTTTTCGTTGTTTTCGAGACTAGAGACCGGAGTGAAAACACAGTATTTGAAAAGCACTGGTGAAAGGTACGAATGGGCTTATTTTTCATGGCCTCATTAATCTTCTAAAGGTGGGAAGTGTTTGCTCATTGATAAAATGGGCAGATAAGAATTTCATAGAAGTTTTCCAGACAGAAGAAATTCTAAAAGAACAATTTTAAGTATTATGGTTGCCTGGGAACTACATACGTTGGTCAAAAAATGAGTGATGTAGACTAGAAGCCAGATTGAAATTGGAGAGATGAGATATGTAATAAACTAGGTCTGCATGACTTTCGTCTATGTGGTACTGATGAGAAGTAGAAGTGGAGGCATTTGAGACCATCCTGATCTTGAACTACCGTCAGTTTTCTTTTCACTATTACTTTTTATAAATTTTACTTAAAAAATCAGGCTGGAAAACTGTCTGTTACCTGAACATAACTACTCTCTCAGCCTCATGTTGTCTTGCTTCTGACTTTGCTCTTCTGATATTTTTTAGCAGAAAATGTTTTTCTTTCTTTGTCAACATTCTGCCCATCTTCCACAGCTCTTCTGTGAAACCTATCCCGGTTCCCAGCCCCACTTCTCCCCAGCCCTGGTTTCTGTCTAATGCTTTATCTGAATTTCGGTAGCACTTTCTTTCTCTCTCTCATGGAATTACTTTCTACTTCAGTATTATACTTTCTATTATATGTTCCTTAAGGGCTTCTCTTACAGAGATACTCCTATTTTACTTTAGCTTATAGTAATGAATACCTGTGAATAATACTATCACCCTATGGGTCTGTCTGTTTATATCTGTAGTGTAGGTCCTATGAAGGGATGTAAATTTTCGTAGAGGTCGTTTGTTTAGCTGCAAATAGACCTGGGTTCAGATTTCCACTCTGCTACACACCAGTTGTGTGACCTTAAATAATTGACTTGACGTCTCTGAACCTCAGTCTTCCCATCCATAAAATGAGGCTAACAATACTAAATTCAGGATGGTTTTAAAGTTTATTGCTTATATTTAATATATTTAACATATAAAGAGGCTTGCGGATAGTAGGTCTCAAATATATTGTTCATTAAATGTATTGAATTCTATGAAATACTTGGTATGGAAAACATAAAAGCAGGAAGATTACATGGTAAAATTAGATAAGAGTATGAGCTGCCTCTTTTTTTGCAAAGTATTCAAGACATGTGCTATTTGGTAACATTTATTCTTGGTCAAGAACGGTGGGAAGGCTTCAGCTGAAGGGAAAGGGAGAATGCTTCACCTCTACTGGAAGCAATGTGTTATCTGGTGTAGATTATTGTTGAACTTCGAGAAAAAAAAAATGTGGTCTCAAGGTAATATTGACAAGATTATTTTAAAGATTTAATAAAACAGTTTAAGAGTTGTTATGGATACCATCTATGAAGGGAAATGATAAAATATCTTCCTGTAGGTATCTTAAAATAGCAAAAGTGAATTTGGGATAGGGTAGAGATATAAAGAACTGAATACTTTTTGAATGGCTTCTAGATCTAAATCAGTGTTGTATAACTTTTTGAACCATTATAAATTTTTTTTATTAAGTAAAACATTGCAGAAAGCTGATTTAGAACACAGCTAAAATGATTGATTTCACTGCAAGCCAGGAATAATTTGTCCACAGGTGGAAAAATCACTATTCTATGTGGGGAAAAAAATGTAAGAATTGACGTTATTACATATGATAATTGGAAAGTAGAATTATAGTGACCAGACCATACGATGTTAAATATAATTTAATGGCATTAATATTGAGTGCCTGGGGCAGCAGTAGGGTGTTTATGGGTATTTATGGGTGTTTATGGGTTAGTGTTTGTTTTGGCATCAGAAAGACCTGAATTTGAACATGAGTGAGTACTCAGTCTTTCTCTGTAACCTCGTTAACCTCTCTAGCCAGCCAGCTTCCTTCCTTCCTTCCTTCCTTCCTTCCTTCCTTCCTTCCTTCCTTCCTTCCTTCCTCCCTCCCTCCCTCCCTCCCTCCCTCCCTCCCTCCCTCCCTCCCTCCCTCCCTTCCTTCCTTCCTTTTTTCAATTGGGGAATGTTGGGGAACAGTGTGTTTCTCCAGGGCCCATCAGCTCTAAGTCATTGTCCTTCAATCTAGTTGTGGAGGGCGCAGCTCACCTCCAAGTCCAGTCGCCGTTTTCAATCTTTAGTTGCAGGGGGCGCAGCCCACCATCCCATGTGGGAATTGAACCTGCAACCTTGTTGAGAGCTCGCGCTCTAACCAACTGAGCCATCCGGCTGCCCCTTCATTGCTTTCTTGAACAAAGTTACTGGTTATCTGTTATGCACCAGAAAGTGTTTCTAGGTGCTTGAATGATGAACCATACAGATACATTACTCATGGAGCTTACACCCTAGTTGGGGAGACAGACAATAAGACACATATGAAATATAATGACAGGTAGTGGTAAGTGCTATGAAGGGGAGAAAAAGCAAGATGAGAATGCTGCGAGTGATTAGAGATGTGCTGTTTTACATAGTTGAGCTCTCTGAGCAAATGACATTGGGACAGAGACATGAATGAAATTGGGGATAGCTATGTGAATATCCAAGGAAGAGCTTTACAGGCAGAGAGAACATCAAGTGCCATGGCTTGGAGGCAGGAGTGTGCCTGGAGTATTTGAAGACTAGCAAGGAGGCCGCTGTGGCTGGAATGGGGTGAACAAGAGGAAGTATTGGGGTATTTAATAACCAATCCTGAGAGGTAGTTAAGATAACTAAAAGCATAGGTTAAGCATAGTAGTGGGTTGTAAATTTGGAAAGGTAGGTTAAGGTCATTTTAGAAGGGACATGCCGAGGAGTTGTGAGGAATCCTGGAAGGTTTTGAGCAATGGAATGACAAATTCCTTGCTGTATTGGGGAAGATTAATGGAGCAGTGGAAATTGGAGAGGTTAGAGACTAGGGCAGGGAGATCAAGCTAGGGGTTGTTGAAGTAGTTTAAATAATAAGACCCTGAACTGGAGGGTGGTTAGTAAGAACTAAATGGAGGGTACAGATGTGTGTGTGTGTGTGTGCGCGTGCGAGCGAGAGAGAGAGAGAGAGAGAGAGAGAGAGAGAGAGAGAGAGAGAGAGAGAGAGCGAGCGCGATTAAGAGAGATTGTGGAAGTAGAAGATCTCAGCCTCAGCAAATGATTAAAAAGGGCAGAAAGGAGACGTGTGCATCAATCATGACTGAAATTTCAAGCATGAGTGACTGAAATGATGGTTACTTGAGCATTCATAGAGAAGTCAGGAGGAAGACTAAGTTTGGAGCAGAAGATGATGAGTTCAGTTAGATATGACAGTCAAGGAGAAATTAGTAAAATCACAAAAACAGGAATAAAGTTATCACCATGCAAGAACATTTCGTTAGCAGTTGGAGCATTAAGCATAGAATTTTATAACTTGATTCTGTTTCAAACTCTGACCTTTACTATTTTAAACAGACTGCACATTGTGGCTGAATATATGTTGTTTATCATTCTAATAATATTTACCTGTTTAGAAGCTGAAGCCTCAATATCTGTACTAGGCAATGAAGGACCTGTGTACTTGTTGACTCAATAGATTCTGATAGAAAAGAGCTAATTATTTTGTTGATGGGTAGTATTGCTTACCAGGTAAGCCACTTTACATAATTTTTACATAATTAAGACCGCACACTTACACCGTTTGCTATATTTCTAAATAATCTGAATCAAAAGCGCAATCCCATCATAGGTGAAGGTTAGATACAAATGTATATTTCTTGGCCCTAATTGGGGCATTGGGAATCATGGGCACTGATTGAATATTGCAGGACTTTTTTCTCAAAGGAGAGCCAAATGGATTTGTTTCCTCTGGCTGGTGAACAAGGTCATACGGAAGGAAAATTCCTGTTAGAAGTATAACCTTATGGCCAGGATCAAAGTAATAAATTCAAAATGCTACTGATGTGTCCTTTATTATAAGCCACCTAGTAATCATCATCTCCATAAAATGCCACGAAGGGTGGCAGTATATATTTGTGTGTTGTTAAGCTGCTATTACATTATTAAATTGAAGTTTTATTAGTTTACCTATCCAATAGTGTCTTAATGATTACTTCATGTAATGTTACACTTGTGTCAGGCCAATTATTTGACTATGTCCTGTTAAGAAAGATCATATCTTACTTTGCAGGTTTTTTTTTTTTTTTTAAAGTAATTGTATAGTCCAGAAGGGGGAGACAAAACATTGATTATTGGAGCTTGAAGTAGCTGCTGCGTGATAAAACATGGCTTTCTTGCTCTCCAATTTGATTGTTTTTTTCTTACGGGTTTAGAAATTGTAGGATAGTTGCTACAGTAAAATATTTAGCTTTATGGTGGTGACGATTTTGTTAAAAATCTAAATTCAATCAGAATAAAATAATCCATGCAATTATTTTTAACTAGTATATATAAAGTAGAAAAACCTCGTTTGGTAATCAGGTGAAAATAAGACCTGAGACTGTTTAATGATGGTATAAGTGGTCTTTTAAAAATAGCACAAGCGCCATTAAAGTTCCAATTTCTGTCTTTTCTAATTTCACATTCATTATGTACAAGGAGTAGCTACCTTCCCATTTCCTTATGTTTTAATGCTGCAAGCCAGCTTGTGTATTATACTTGCTTCACATAGGAGTATCTGCATATGTTTTGAAATATTTTATTATTTGAATCTCCATTCATTTTTAGAACAGTTTCTTACCAGTCTCTTTCCTTCCAGTGCATTGTCATAAATTACGTTATTTCATCATGCCAGATTGAATTCATTGTTTAAGGAATGCTAAGATAATGTAGATTATAAAATACTAGTAAGTTATCTTGGCTTGGGCATTTGGAAACATCTAAAAGGCAGTATGAATATTGACTTTCTGTTTAGACATATATTTTGTAAATTGATTGCGTTAATATTTATGAGTATGGGTAGTTATGCTTTATAATATATCCTAATATTGAAATAAAAAGATGTACTTTTCATCTAGGATTCTGCACTGCAAGTTTATTTTCTGTATATTTTGATTGTGATCATGTTAGAAATTTCTATTGAAGAGACTTCTCTGTATATAATCAGGTAAAATAATACATTTAAAAACGAGTAGAACCATTATTTTATATTGCTTTTTTTTTAACTTTTCAATTAGGGCAAAAATTTTGATCAGCCATACAGCATGAAATAATTATGTAAGTGTGTTTTTGTGTGTGTTTTCTTTTGTTGTTAAGTAATATAGTCTCTATACTATATATCCTTTAAAAAGCTCTATAAAATTTGCTGTTGCCAGGATAAAACAGTGGTATGCCACTGGGATATTTTTATGAGGCAATGCTAAATCCAGGTAGAAATGTCAGCCAGGGAAAAAGTGCAAACAATAAGATTATGACCAATATTAAAGAGTTAACTGTATATCACATTTTGGGCTTTTTCTCACATGTTTGATTCCATTTCCCATTTTAGTTAATTTTTTTTATCTGCTTATCTGTTAGGAAAGGACTATTTGTTTGGACCAAAATTAGTTACGTTGAATAGGATCATCTTTAAAATGTCACCTTAGACTTACCAAATGCTCTACAGTTTTTAAAGCCCTTTCACATATTTTCTTATTTGAGCTACATATTACATGTATTTCTGTAGGTTTGTGTATCAGTTTTTTAGAAAGACATTGCTTTTATCTCGTATTCCTGGTGTCTGGAAAACCTCCTTATCCCATGGAGGTGTTTTTTTGAGTAGTTTATACTGGCCAGACAGTGGTCAACAGATATTCAAACGAATTAATATTGACTTTATATGCTTTTTTGAAACGCACTGTGGACCTGTATCTCTAAATAATGGTCATGAGACTAGTAACATTTAAGGTAATATTTATTTTGTTGTTGTTACCATAATTCAAATACCAGGATTATTACATTAATTGCATATTCTATTATAGTTGCAACCACAATTACCTATCAAAACAATAAAGTAAACAAAAATGAATTTTGAGAGCATCAATCAATGACACAAACAACTTTCTGGGTTCAGTTTTTATGCTGATTTGTTTGTAAATGTTACTACCCTGTCATGGTTCTTTTCTTTAATGAACTTGTGATCTAAGGAGAAAATAATTGCTTGTGCAATGTAATTCTTGTGCTCTGAGTATAGTAACTACTTTGTACCCTTCAGGTAAATCATTTATTTTCATTGATGATGATGCTTTATGGCAGAGTAGTTTTGCATTCAAAGAGCTGTTTCACAAAGTGTGAATGGCAACTGTATCCTAGATCCTCTGTGTGTGTGTGTGTGTGTGTGTGTGTGTGTGTGTGTGTGTTGTGTGTGTGTGTATGTATGTATCTATTATCCATCTGTCCTCTCAAAGTTAAGTTAATTTACATAGGTTCCTCTATGTTTGAAAGTAGGGTTTCTGGGTGGGAATTCCCGCCCGTTCTTGGTAATTGTTTTCGCTTTTTCATTCTCGAATGCGGGAAATCGGGAAAATCGGCTCCTTGAACTCAGGTGGTTGGTAGTATCGGCCGTCACTTTGTGGAAACGATTCATCGTGGAGAACAGAAAACAGTTTATATCTTGAGATTTGGGAACAGGAAAGCGGAAAAAA
The DNA here is from genome assembly GCF_036562045.2 of Rhinolophus sinicus. Lineage (NCBI taxonomy): Eukaryota > Metazoa > Chordata > Mammalia > Chiroptera > Rhinolophidae > Rhinolophus > Rhinolophus sinicus. The sequence goes on from NC_133768.1 coordinate 64,108,268, forward strand.
TATTCCTGAGAATGGGCGAGAACAACCCTATCTGAAAGCTGAGAAGTTTTAAGAGAACTGAGAATTTTCCTCAAAATTATTTCTGATTTTTGTATTGTGTGGAATGCTTTTGCTTAGAATGAGAGAAGGTATATGTTATGAGCTGAATTGTATCCCCCCCAAATTCATATGTTGAAGCTCTAACCCTGAGTACCTCAGAATGTGACTGTATTTGAAGAGGTTATTTGAGGCCATTAAGGTATGCCCTAATCCAGTTTACTTGGTGTCTTTATAAGAAGAGGAAATTAGGACAAAGAAACACCGGAGGTGGGTATAGAGGGAAGACCATTTGAGGACACAGAGAGAAGGTGGCCATCTGCAAACTAAGGGGAGAGGCTTTAGAGGGTAACAACCCTGTTGACACCTTGGATCCTGGATTTCTAGCCTCCAGAATTGTGAGGAAGTAAAGTAAATCTTGGTTGTTTAAGCTACTTCCTCTGTGCTCTGTGGTGTTTTTGTTTTTGTTTTTTTTTGGGTTGTTGTTATGGCACGCCTAGCAAATAATGTGTTGTATTTAACGTTTCATGATAGCTAACCTTTAGAGGACATTAAGTGCCAGGAACTGTGCTCAACAAGTTCCATGTAAAAACGAACTTAATCCTCATAACAGTTCTCACCCTACGTATTTTATAGAGGAGTGAAGTGAGGCTTAGAAAAGTGAATACGTTGTCTGGGGTTGAACGGTAAGTAAGTGGGAGAGCCAGGACTTGAGTCCAGTCAGACTGACTTCAGAACTTGGCTTCTTCACCCAGACTTGAGAATTTAGTGGATTCCAGGCGGTTGTGGTTGTGGATAACGATCGTCACCGTGGGTGCTTGCCTCCCCTGACGTTGTTATTAGTCGGTCTTTCCCTGATTGCTGATGGGCGGAGAGTGCTTATATTCACTCACATCGACAAAATAGCTAGTGACCTGCCGGTGGGATTAGCTAACTGTCACCTCTATGCACATGTTGCTCCAGGGGACAAAAATGATGGAGCAGACGTGGTCTGTGTGTTTTCATAGCAGATATTCGCAAACAGGTTAATATCAACTCAGGTGAACAGAGCATGCTGAGCAACTTAAATTTGAGGAAAGACATATTGCTGCTTTATAAATCAAATATAAATATCAAAAATAATTCTTTTTAAGGCATTTTTCCTGTGTCGAAAATAGATTAAACATTGTGGCTCTTCTAGTTTTATATCATTGCTGTTTGCCTTTCTCATGCACTCTGCCTCTTAGAATTAATTTCAATTAAATATTAGTTTTGTTTAATTAATATTTTGTAATTAAAATGCTTATAAACTCTCCAAGGGCAAGGGCTATGTCTTAATATACCTTACAGATTTCAAAATACACTAGGCTAGAAGAGTGATAAAATAATTAAACGTCCTTTTGTTCACTCTACGTAGTCACAACTCCTCTGACACTGAGCTGTATATAAACTGAAACCAGAAAGCTGCTTTTGTAATGCTTTTCAAGACAAAAGTGCTCTTTCATTGGAAATGCAGTCCAGCATCTTAAAATCTTCCCCCCACCCCCAAGAATAAACTAAATTTCTCCTGTCACAGTTCAGGTCCCTTTCCTCTGGTATCCTCCTCCCACTGAGAATGATTGTTCATCGTCACCCACGCAGTCTCTCTTAGGCGCTTGTAGATTTAAGTGGCCCCTTGGCTTCAATTTTGCTCTATATTGCAGCTTTCTTTTAATTGATTTTGGATTGTATAGTTTGGAGCCTCAGAACTATAAGTGTTACTTGATAATACACCCAACCTAAAGGCTTTCATTCTCATTTTACTCAGCGTGTGTGCGTGCCTGCACGCACGCAGGTCCTTAGCTTTAGTGATGACTCCGCTGTTGATAGCGATTGTGATTTTTGTATACAGATGGGACTAAAATATAGTGAGAAGCCGTCACCCCTATTCTTTTTCCATTATCTAGGAAACTCCCAAAATAGCTCTTCATCACACCGACTAGAAACATCTTGGATGTTCACCTAGAGTTTTTCTCCAATTGTTTTTGCTCACTGCTTGGTATACAAAGTGAATTATACCCACAGGAGAGCCACCACACGCAATGCATGCTTCTAGCATAAATTATCACATAGTGAAAATTACGTTGTTTGGACTTTCGAAGTCCTGGGGTTTGGCTCATGGCTACCTCTCTTTAAGGCAGAGTGATTTGGGGATAAAACACTCAACATTTCTTGAACCCAAGTCTCTTTGCTTTTCCCTACCCTGCCACCCTCATATAGTTATGAAGCACTTTGTCCACTGTAAAACACACTACGTACTGAAATCATTATTACAGTAATAATCAAAGAAGTGATGATTCTCATTGTAGTTCCTAATGTACATTTTTGGAAGAAAGCGCTGAACCCCAACTCCTGCCAGCTTGTAGTGCACGCATGTACACATGCCTTCATTACTCAGTGTCAGTTTAGAAGGCAGTTATAGTGACAACCTTAGTAGAATAAAAGCTCAGGTGTTCTCTGAAGGCCCCTAGGCCACAGACTGCATTTAAAGTCACCTCCTTATGAAAAGGCACAAGCAGCTGTGAGGATTACCCTAATCCTCCATCTAAACATTAAAATACCTGCATTTTAAACTGCACAGCCACCACACCCTTTTCTCGTTTTATATGAACTCTTTTTCTCGTGCCGAATATTGTATATAACCTACAAATTAAGCATTCAATAACTACTTCCAAACTAGGGTCACACAAATTCAGAAGTGGGAAAGTTTCTGGAGTTGAATTTTAAGATTTGTGATAGTTGTTAAGAATTTGCCTTTCATTTTTTTAAAGTAGTGTTAAATGTTTAAATACAAAAAAACATGTTTCCTTTAAATATGTTTTAAATCAAATATACGTTTTAAAACAAATCCTTTTCAAGTTTGTTATTCTCATTCTAAGAGTAACAACAGTACATTTCAGAAAATTGGATGATGGAGTTAAGGAGAGAGAATTAAAACAAACAAATCTACCCATACCCCCATAACCCTAACATAAACCGCTGTTAGGAATTTGGTACTAATAGCTAATAATTTCTCTGCTGTGTGATTATATTTTTAACATGGTTTCTACCACTGTTTGTAGCTATACTTCCCCTTCAGAAATGCATCCCTATTTTATGATGAGGTAAACTGATACAGATAATTTTTGGTAGATTATAGCTTCTGATAAGAAAATTTTAATTTATCCTGGCACCCTCACTTTATTTAATTGGAGACTGGTTACTGTAAACTCAGTATCTAAAAGTATTCGATATCTTAGATAGGTCTGGCATGATTTTATTTTCGGTAATATTTGAGTGTGTGAGCAGGCCATTTTACGCTTAAAAACACCTAATGCAAATTGTCCACGATCTATTCCATTATTGGATGAACATAATACACAAATTACTATCAAAATATGAAGCAACAGTTAATTTCAATTGCCTCAGATAGGTAACTATTTATAATACATTTTTCTTATTCATGAGATAGTAATAATTTGGAGAAAAATCTAGAGCTGTTGAATGGATACCAAACAGCAGAGAAATTGTCAGTAAGTCTCATGAAATTTTGTAAACCTCAATTTTCATTACTTTTGGGGGGCGCTGTTGAATTACTGTTGCAAATGAGGCAAGATCTTCATTTGGAAAAATTACTTGTATTAAACAGATGACTAGGCTGAAATAGCTGCTAAAACAATTTCATGCTTTTGTTTTTAATGTAGTCCAATTATAAAATGTCACATCAGATTGTGTGCGACTATACAAGTGCATGATTTTAATTTTATTTCTGAGTTATCACATTTTAAGAAGTTGAATAAAATCACCCCAAATATTTTAAGCTTTTCATATATAACAATTTAACCATTTGAACTGAATTAAAGCAAGGTTGGAATTTGGGCAGTTAATACCTTTAGTAAAGGAATTGATCCATTTTAAAGTGAATCATTTTGTCATTTTTATTGTTGAAAGTGTAGGGAACTCACTACCACATTTTATTATTTGCTCTAGTCTTATTTTGAGAAATTTGAAATCTACATAATCATTGCAAGAATATTACAATGAATACCCAAACTCCTTACACAGATTCTCTTAATTGTCAACATTGTGTCATATTTGCTTTATGCTCTCTTTCTCTTTTTTTTCCTTTTTTCTCTTTCTGAGTCTTAGTTGGTGATTTGTAACACTTCACCCCTCAATACTTCAGTGTGTATCTCTTAAGAACAGGGACCTTCTCCTATATAAACACAGTATAATTTTAAAACTCAGAGAATTTCTTACCGATACAATACTATTACATACATCCTGTATTTAAATTTTCCCAACTATCCCAATAATATCCTTCATAACTTCTTTTCTCCAGGGTCCCATCAAGCTCTGTGTTACATTTATTCATCACATCTTCCTAGTCATCTTTAATCTAGAACAGACCCTAGACTTTAAAAAATATTTTATTTCGTTAACATTTTGACGAGACCAAACCAGTTGTTTTACAGAATGTTCCTCAATTTGCATTTGTCTGATTGTTTCCCCATAGTTAGATTCAGGGTAAACACTTTCATCAAGGAGGCCATGTAGGTGATTTTGTCCTCAACGCATTACATCATGAGGCACATGGATATCACTTTGCCCCATTATTGGTGATGTTAAGTGTGATCATTTAACCAAGAAGGTATCTTCCATATTTGTGTAAGTATATAAATGATATGTGAGGTTTACTTTGAGGTCATGTAAATAACCTGTGCCCCAGCAATGTTTCACATAGTTTTAACATCTGTTGATGATTCTTATCTGAGTCAAATTATAACTGGGTTTTTACAAAATGGTGATTTCTAATTTCATCATTTATTTCTGCATTTATCATCTGGCATTCTTCTCTAAAGTAGTACTTTTCTTTATTTCCCCTTCCTTTTTAAATTAAAAAAAAAATACTACAATGGACTAATGGAATCTTTATTTAAATTTCATTCACTGCCATAGCTTATTGATAAAAGCTCTGTTAAAGCCTTTCAATGACTTACTGAAAATAACACATACAATAAAGAATTTAAACAATTAACGTCTGTTTGGTTTGAATTTGATGAGGTAATTACACCCATACTAATTTAACTGTCATCCAGAAGCAGTTCTATTCCCCATTCTTCCCAGAAAAAAACGTTAGACAGGTATAATAGAATTTGAAGTAATGAAATGTCTGACATGATACATTTATTCACTGTAGTTGTTATATTTGGGCCTTGGATTCATGGCTGCATAGTCCTTAAAATCTACTTTTGTATCTTATCAGACGTAAGAAATCCTATATCTTATATCAGATTGCTATTTGAAATAGAATGCCTTTAGACATCTTTATTTTCAGAGTTCCACTATTCTTACAAAGTCATGGTGGTTTAACTGTTATCAAGCGTGAATTTATAAATACCCACAAATGTGTTTTCTGAAAAAAATGCGGCATTTGCATATAGAACTGTGGGTTGCCATAGTGTTTGATCATCCAGAGCAGTGCTTTTCTGTCTTACTTGCATGCTCTTTACCGAGGATTTTGTAGAGGAGCTTCATGAATTCTGCAAATTCCACCCCCCCACACCCAATTCTGTTTAAAAAGAGAGCTTTCCTTATTTTACAAGGTTACAAAAATAACACCCGTGTTCAAAGACACCCAGGTTAGTAGTTTATAAGACCAGGTAAATTCATTTTTGTGTGTACCTCAGAATGGAGCTTCTCTTGATGTCTTTAATGGTGACGTAGCCTCAGATTGCAAGAGATGCTATTTTAAAATTCAACATATATAGGTACTTTTTGTGAAAATTGGGATGTACTTCATACAATGCAATTAAAACATAATGTGTAAATCATCTATATGCTTTATTTAATAGGACTGTAGCTCTTTTATAAAATGTCTGATACTAGATTTTTCTATTTATCCAAATAGTCTTATTGTTCTTCTTGATTGACTTATAAAACCAACTACCACTAACGGAATACTTCTTTAATATATTGTAAAACAGGTTAGTCTTTGGAAAAAAGTGTTTCAACTGCCATTCTAGAGAAAATATTCATTCCAATATGTAAATTTTTTTTTAAAATTTAATTTTATTAAATTTATTGGGGTGACTGAATTTAATATACCTTTATTTAAAGTGAGAGAGGGGGAGAGAGAAAATTTTAAATGTATTTCCTTTCGTTGGACATTGATTGAGTCAGGACTTTAAATTAGCTTTCTTTGAGCTTTATATAATAAGATAAAGAGTGGGAATTAGGAATTCTTGTTACTGTTAAGTAAAAAGAATACTTGTAGTGGTGTGGATTGAAGGGTCGTGAAAAGCAGCAGTTACACTTAGCTGTAAATCTGCGTGACTGAAAAATAGATTGTGATGAAGTGGTCAAGGAGCTAGGAGGGGGGCAGCAATATCATGGCATTCCTGTATTGCAGATCTGACTTCGGGTTATCTATACAAGTCTGTATTGTGCATCAGGACAAGGTAAGGTTTGACCAGAAGTTTCATGGCTCTTCATAATCTATTTCCTCCGTACTGATGGAACATCAGCCTTCCAACATAAGGGTTTCCCTTCTGATAGAAGGTTCTCCTTATTACCTCTACCACATTCAGCTGTCCATTTTATATCTGTATCTTTATTTCTGTCCATCTAAATAGTCTACCTTGAGTAATTGGGATAAAGCTTTTCTGAAGTTTCATTATATAAGTATTAGTGCCTCTTAGGAAAAAAAGAATTTTCTAGTCACATTTTCCTAATTGCCCAAATTATTCTTTGGTTCTACACTCAAACTATTTTCCTGGAAATATTATATAAATAAAAAGAAAAAGACTACTTATATAAAATATAGATGAGCATTTTATGGATGAAGGTAAAACATGAGATAATTTCCTTATGTAGAGAGTAATTACTAATAAATTAATTCTTTAAGAATCTGTTTATAATAGCCTCTTATGTAAGGACAATAACTTAGGTAAAACAGTATACTCGGAAAACTGTTATGTGGAAATAGACTGAATTAACACTAAAAAGTGTTAAAACATATATTTATAAATTTAGGCATCTTCTCTTGCTTATGGATGACAATTTTAAGCAGTAATATTAATACTGTTGAAAACAGAGGTATAAAAATGATCCTATGATGCTTTTAAATGTACACAAATTTTTCCAGATTCAAAGGTGTGAAATATGTATCAGTGACTTTTATACTATTTAATACTGTATACGTATCACTCTTTAGCCTCAATATTTCTTACATAATTTAAAAAAAAAGTATTTGTTGAGGAGTTATTCAACGTGCCAGGTAGTTTTCTAGGTGCTGAGGGAACAAAAGCAATAGGGGGAAAAAGCCCCGTGGAGCTTAAAGTTTAGTTGGGCTAGTATTAGAGTAGACCATTAATAAATATATTTGTTTTATAAGTCTCAATTCCTTCAGGGGTCACATTTTCCAGTGTGTAAATTGATCATTTTATTTTATAAAATTGCAGTTGTATTAACCTCTCATAAACTATTTTGTTTCCTCTCAAGGGCTTCTTTAGTATTGAGCATCCAATGCATAAAGTCAGACCACAGTGAAATCTTAGTAGTCAGCCAAGAATAAATTTATTGATACTGGTAAAACCACCAGAACAGATACCATTCTACAAGGAAGGGGTGGGGTGGGGTGGGGATCAACTGTGGTGGTGAGAAAATCCCTGAATACCTGAGTTATGACTCAGGGAGGGAGGGGCGAGAGCGAGTGAGAGAGAACTAGCATGAAAGCAGTGTGCCAGTCAGAGCTGGAGCCAAAGAAGACTTAGGGATTACGTTTTATACATTAAATCATTGGTTTGAAGACAGGAGAGAAAGGCATGTTCTGGCTGGTAACTGACTTAAAAAGTCTAGCCTTCTTGCACAGAAGCTAAAAAGAACTAACAAGGGAGAGAAGAATGGAGATAATCAGTGACAGCATGAGCATCAGTGACTTGCAGGTATTAAAACCATCAGTGACAGATGCAAACCTAGAGATGGTGGTACCAGGTTTCTGGTGGATTTTAAAAGTAGTGATCGAGGTAGCCGAATGGCAAGACATGTAATGAAGTCACATGTAGAAGAGCTCTGTATATGAGCAGGTCAGGGAGCAAAGAGGCTTTGAGGCAGAGTCACAAAGCATCACTTGTGTGGTACTTCTCGACTACAGATGAGGAATGGCAACAGTCGGAGACGTCTGCTTCCTTTCCTCCCACCCTTCGTTCTGAGGATGGACACTTGCAACTGGAAAAAGCCCTCTCCCTTGCCCCAGTGGGAGTCACTCCTCCATTCTGTGTGTTTCATGTTTGTACCAAAAAAAAAAAAATCCGCTGGTTCCTTAATAACTTGTAAGGATACTGTGTGAATGTGGAACCTGTGGCACACCCTGGCCAACATTTGGCCTTAGGGACCATCCACCTGTATCTGAATATCCCAGTTTTATCTATAGCGTATTGTAACATGTTCGGATCATTGGGCATACAACATGCAATATTCTCACTGGAGTGTGACTATAAGCATCCACAGTTAAATGAGTGAAATTAAGCTCATCCGTTTGACTATCAGGGTTTAAAAAAGGTGTGCAGTTTGGAAAAATTCATGTGGAGTGGTCACAGAGCCAACCAAGGTAAACGTATGCCTCCTTCCTAACATCCGTGACCTATGTATAGGATATGCATAGAGAGAGGAAGACGTGATACGTAGTATGTGGTCTGTGAGTTTAGAGAGCAGTGAGTGGCATCTGGGCCTGAATGATACAGCTGGACTTCAAGTACAGTCTATTTGAACTGGCTAGATACTGGATTATTGTGGAGGAAATCATCAAGGCACAGTGGACACCGGGGAATTATTGGCAGGACCTTGACTGCGTTTTGGAGAATAGCCATTTCTGTAAGATTGGCTAAAGCATAGATAATCTCAGACGTGCTGAGCAACAGTGGTCAACAGGCAACATCTGGAGTCAGTCGGTCTGGGTTTGAATCCTGGCAGACAGACTCTGTGATTCTGATTTTCTTATCTGTAAAATGGGATGACAAAATGTAGCATCTACTTGCGAGGTATGCTGGGAAGATTACATGTCAGCCACTGCTATTGTTGTTACTTGGGGAGTGAAATGGATTTTTTTTATTTTTTTTTATTGCAACCTTGTTGTTAAGAGCTCGTACTCTAACCAACTGAGCCATCTGGCCGCCCCTCGATTTGGTTTTGAACACACAAAATCAGTTTGGTTTGTGGAAGTAGTCAAATGTAAGTGGAAAAGCTGAATAGATAATACACAGGTAAAAGGAGAAAGCAAGAGTTACTGTGTGAGTCCTCGCAGGAGCCATAGCACAAACCTCAGAAAACCTGGGGCTCCCTGAGGGGGAGAGACTAGACAGAAAAGAGAAGAGGGGCAAAGACAGGGCAGCGCTCCTGTTTGGAGAGTGGAAGGGTGAACTGGAGCTAATGGGGCGAGCAGAGGAGACTGTCCTTGAGGAAGGGAAGGCGGGGTGTGAGTGTGAGCGAAGTCAAGTGAGACTTTCACAAGGTTGAGGAAACCTGTTTATGTTTGAAGAAACCCAGAGAGGCTGAATCCAAAATATGATGGTACCCACAGGCCCTTTCCCACAGAAAGGTGCTAAAAGTGCCCTGTCACCCTCAGTGAAACTTCACACTATTGCGTAGTAGAAAAGTTATTTAGTGCAGTAGTAATCAGGAATTTGGCAGCTGAAATGAACTCAATGGCCCCTTGGCAACCTCGGAGGAAGTTTGTATCCTGCTGTAAGTGCTCACCTGATTACCAGGGAGTAATTAAGGGACTGTGGAGAATGGGGCTTCCGGTAATTAGAACTGGGAATTAATCCTGTCTGTTGTGAATGGCTGAGATTGTAAGCAGATTTTGTGAGAGTATCAAGCAAGACTGGTAACAAATAGAATTTATTTATTCTAAATGTAATTCCTGCTACAGAAAAGATAACAGATGTATTTAGATCAGTTTCTGTTTGTGTTTGTTTAAAATAGTTTAAAAAAACAAACTATTGATTCTAATTTGAGGAGCACAGTGTTACTTGCATAGCTATTTAATAACAGAGGAAAGAAATAGAAAATGAGTGAGGGAGCCCCCAACTAAAGCACCTCATTCTGCTTTACTTTCAGTGATGATGACACTAATCCTTTTACTGTATTCCAATAATAATTTAATGTTTTGTTTTGTGGACTAAACTTAGAGTATTAGGAAGAATTCAAAAGGTAAAGGAGAACCTCGGTCAATACGGTATACGCGTCTGTTATTGCTAGTAAATTTTCTTTCAATATAGCCGGTGCCAAATTTTAGAAAATGGAATAATTGAAGCTAGTATGCAAGCAGTACCTTTCGTAATAAAATAATTTTATATTATGTACCATGATGTAAACCTTATTGCTTGCTTTGATTTATATGCAAATATTTCTTTTTCTTATAGTTTATACTGCTTTCAGCTGCTATCTTAGTTTTTTGTGCCCTAGACTATCTCCATTTTTTCCATGATTACTGTCATAAAATAGGCAAGCAGGAAAAATTATGGCTACTTCCTGTCTCATTTTGTGTATTTGTTTCAGTAGCGGTACCAATCTTTTAGGCAACAGTGTTGTCAATGTCATGAATTTACCATAAACCTGTGGAATTTCCATATATAAAACATAGATGTCATGCTGCTGAATTCAACTTACAAGCCATGGAATAGAACTCTTGCAGTGAGACTATTAGTTTCAGGTAATTTAAATCTCAGTGGGAACCAAGAAATGGATTTTGAACTAATATTTTTGAAGTCTTCAAAGATAGGAGTTTGTAATATTCTGTGCAGAGAAAAGTTGGTGATTTTTTTTTAAGGTAGAGAGGTTTAAATTTAATGAAATGATTACAAGTAATTTCAAGATTTATTTCCCCTTTATAAAAATCGTTTTTCATTGGTTTAAAGGAAATTAGTTAAAAAATTAGGTTCTTTTTCAACATAATGCCCAATAGAATAAGCATAACTGTCAACATTGGGAACGTTTTCTAATGGGAGGTATGCAGAATTGTGTGTTTGTGAGGACCTCCACAGAGCTTGATGTTACTTATTCACCAATACCATCGTAGACATCAGTCTTAAGGGATATTTTATTTAATTTATTTTTTGCATTTATTAAAATGATATCATCCATTCCGGCATCTTAAACCTTCTCTTTTAAGGGATACTTTATACTAGCTTTTGTGTCAGGCAAAATTATATTTTGGTAAAATGTTTTTCTAATTTTAGAACTTGAAGGAAGATGTGTAACTGTTTTAAAGTATAGGTAGTAGTAATAATCTATAATTAATTTTACGACTCTGCCACCCAGGTGTTATAATTGTTAGCTCCGTTTCACACATTTGTTTTCTAACAATAGCAGTGTGTAATGGTCGAGATCATTAGTTATTAGTTACCCTCCTCATCTGCATTTGACATATCACTTCCTGCAAACTTCTCACACTGATAACCCGGGATTCTACCTGTTTGTTTCCTTTTCTGTCTCAGGAGAGTGTGGGATCCTTGAAGGTTGGGGCTATTTACATTTCTATTCCAAGAAAACCTAGCATACTTAGTTGATAGCTGATCAATTCTAGAAAGGCTCCTGTAATCAATATTTGAAGGGTCTGGCAAGACTTAGGGCCTCTCCACCCTGCCCTTTTGAAATATTTTGAGGAAAATTAACTAACACCCCTTGTAATACCCAATGAAGCATGTAAATTGTGCAAGTCAAATTATAGGTCAGAGAAAATTGTCATCCCCATGATGGAATAGTTAGTATCTTTTTTATTCAAATATTTCAGAGAATGTGATTTCCAAGAGGACCATTTATTACTGTGTGCTAGTTCAATTAGTACTGTAAGCTCCTTTATGCAGATGCTTTGTTTCATTTTTTTTATATTCCTGTTATGCCTCTTACCTAACATTGCCAGAAATGCAGTAGATGCTCATAAAAATTTTGAATGGTCAGTGTTTACTGGCTTCTTGCCAGCCACACCCCCCCAGCTCTCTCACTAGATGATAAGCAGTTTGAGGGTGGGACCCAAGTATTAGTCATTTTACAATTCTTCTCTCTCCCACTTTCAAAACTGCCCCACGTGTACAGCTGGGGGTTCCCAAGGCTACTCCCACATTCGGAGATTTTCTGGAAGGACTTGTAGTTCTACTGACAGTTAAGATTTATCATAGTGGCACAGTAAGTATACACAACCAGATCATAAGGGGAAAAGTACTGGTGGATTCTGGAGGAATCCGTGGGTGGGCTTCCTTCTGCTGTCTCCTTCCCCTGGAGGATCACATACAGTGCTTTCTACGCTCAGTACTGAAAATACAGCAGTGTATTTGCAATGTTCCTGCCCGGGGAAGCCCATTAGGGTGTCAGTGCCCAAGGTTTGCCTTGGGGGCTGTTCATGTAGGCACTCTGGTTAGCATGTACTGAAATTCCAGATGCGCAAAAGTAAAGCAAGTAATCGGTATAATCCACATTATTTGTAGAAGCAGGCACAGAAGACCAGCCTTACCAGTTAGGGAGCAGTGTGAGCACTCCCCAAAACCCAATTCCCAGACACCAGTCAAGAGTCAGCCTTGCTTAGCCTTAGACCTGCTATGTTGATGCTTTTCTGCGCAGCATGCATTTGTGTGAAAACCACATTTGGTAGGAAAAGGAAACTGGATGGCATTTCTTCCAGTACTTCAGACTAGTCTTAGGCTTAATTCATTAGACAGGGCGATTAAGGTTTCTGTTCTTTATTAGGGTGCCTCTGATACCTGCTGGTTTCAATGCTTGTTCATCAACTTGGATTGTTGCTAAATTCCCTTTTTGAGTTTTATGAAGGTACCAAACATACCTGTCCCTCTCTTCCCTCCAGAGCTTGAAAGCTTGCTATAAGCACAGTTGCTTGTACTCCATGGCCTTCCTCAGATACGGTCAACTAGTCCCTACTCTCTGTTGATCCCCGCTTACAGATAGGTGTTATAGACCCACATAATATTACATTGGCTTTTATTCAGAGTGTTTATATTTTTTATTTTTATTTTGGTTGGTGGTTTGGAGATAAGATAGGAACTTAGAAAACAATAAAACGAAAAAGTCAGCGTTCCAGAAAATCTGGGCATATAGTTATAGTATCACATGCCCTCAAATGTTCAAAGCTTAATTTCTGAGTTATTTAGGTATAGGTAATAGATAGATAGCATCTCCTGGTGCACTGATAGCATCTCCATGGTGATTGATAGAAAATCAGCTTTGATTACTGCTTTATGTATTTTTCTGTGATAACATGTTTTCCGATTTTCCATCAAGTGGGTTTTACTCTCTTGCTTTTTGAAATACAATTATGGCAGTTTTGTATTCAGCAGAGGCCCCCTTATCAGGAACTCAGTATTCTGACTGATCTCAACTATTTGTAGTATTGCCTGCATTTCTGCAAATTAAGGTGGGAAAAAGGCTCTTGTGTATCTCAGAGAATCGTGGGTGTCAACTCAGGCTCTCACCCAGTTAATCTTGTGTTTTGGAAAGAAAAAAAAAAGAGAAAGGTGCTATTGACAGTGAGATGTGACAGCTAGCAGCAGAAGGAGGAACTATAAAAATACAGTAGTCTTCAGTTATTTCTCAGAGAAAAACAGCCAGTGCTCTTCAGTGGTTTTGGAGAGCGTCGCGGTATTATTGCACAGAATAGAAATTGATCTTGATGAGGAGTCATCAAGGGAAGATTTATTGTGTTCTTCATCAGTGCAGTCTAGGCGTAATATATTTTCAAAAAGTTTTCATCAGGAATGGTTAGCTTCCCCCCTCCCCCCGCTTTTAGTTGTTATATTTAAAGAAGTATCTTTCAAGTACACAGCATGCATTCATAGATCAATGATTATGCTGGATGAAAGACTCGAATTTAGCTTTCCTTATGAAAGCTCATGGGAAAAACATATGACGTACTGGATGCTTAATGTAATTAAAATTGTTATGGGCATAACTAGAGAAGAACTGCACCAAGTGAAAGTGCAAGAAGGCAGTTTCCTGAACTATTTGGTAAAATTTAGAATTCTTTTTGCTGGTTCCCCCCATTGCCTCACATTAATTTTTCTGAAATTGATTTCCAAAGAAAATAATCGGTCACAAATAAAATATATTGTTTTAAAAATATTTCCGGTTCTTGATGAGGCAAAGAAGTCTTAACACTGTGGGGAGAGGGAAGACAATAAAGCATAGAAATAGGATAAAAGATACTTGAATCGTGGTGTCATCTCATGGGAGGGAAAAAAACCCCCCACAAAACTGTTTTTTTTTTTGTGTTTTTTTTTTCCAGACTTCAGGAATGCATTTCTTTGGAAGCTAGTAGTTTTTCTAATCAACTGGGAGAGGAAAGACATCAGTTATGTTATAAAAAGGCCCATCCCTGTCCAAGTATCTTTTCTAGGTAACTATTCAGTAACATTTGTTGACCACTTTCATTGTGTGCCAGGCACTGTGATAAGTGTTTTTCATGGATGAACTCCTTTAACCATCGTTATAACTCCATGGGGTGGTCAGTATTGTAATCTACAGTGTAGGAGGAGCCTGAAATTCAGAGAAGATAACTAACTTGTTGAAGGTTAGTTGTGCTTGATGCTAAACTCTGATTTCTCTTAACTGCTATGCTGTATTGCTTGCTCCCCAAAGGCACTCGTTGGGCACCATAATGTGATATCCAGTAGGTTTTCCCCAAGCACTTTTGTACAGTGGGGATAATTATAGATGTAAGAATATGCAATAAATGGAAACTAGCTCCTTATCCTGGGAGTTTCTAGTAGGGGAATCCACTTCTGGTAAATGAAATGTAGACCTAACATCCCTTATTTTTAAGTTCAAAACTATGAAGGAATGCTTTATTTCCTGGTATTTATTGGTCTCGCGGTTTAGTACAGCTACTATTCCTGTGTTGTTTTGATACTTCCTTACATGAACTTCTTGATTGCTCATTTTATAGACAGTTCATTTATCCTTCTGAACATGGGTGGTCAGACCCCGTAATGCCTGACTCGTCCATCATTGCTTTTGGGCTCCTACTGCTACCAAAGCTGGGGCAGTGCTTCTCCCTGCCCCGGTGAGCATCTCATTTTTTCCGGGCTTCCTCTTGAACCCACCCCTCCCTGCCACCTGTTCAGAGCAAGGTAGTTCAGAGCTTAGAACTATTATTATGATGGAACATTATTTTGTGGGTTAACTGTATTTTTCAGAATACACTTGACACGTAAGCATTTTATTTAAACTCGTTCTTCTTATGAAATATGTTCCAGCATTGTTTGCCAGCTGATTTACAAACAGATTTTTGAAAACAGTAGCCCCCCGTTCCCCCATCAGCAGTTATACTTTCTGTGGTTTCAGTTACCCGCAGTTAACCGTGGCCCAAAAATAGTAAATGGAAAATTCTAGAAGTAAACAATTCATAAGTTTTAAATTATGCGCCTTTCTGAGTAGCTTGATGAAATCTCGAGCTGTCCCATTCTGTCCCACCCCAGACATGAATCCTCCGTTAGTCCAGCGCATCCATGGTGCGCACGCTTCGTTTCTGCTTGTCACTTAGTAGGCTTCTTGGTTTTCAGATAACTGTTGTGGTATCATAGTGCTTGTGTGCAAGTGTTGTTTTACTCAATAATGGCCCCAAAGCGCAGTAGTGATGCTGACAATTCAGATATGCCAAGGAGAAGCTGTCACGTGTATGCATGAAGAGGAAAAAACATAGTACGAGGTCTGACAACTATGTTTGCGAATTTGTTGTAATGGTGTTGCTAACCTTTTTTGATATCAGAGGGATTATTCATTATGAATTTGTACCAACTGGACAAACAGTTAACCAAGTGTACTATTTGGAAGTGCAGAAAAGGCTGCGTGAAGAAGTTAGACGACCTGAACTCTTCGCCAATATTTCATGGCTCTTGCATCATGACAATGTATCTACCAGCTCACACAGCACTGTCTGTGAGGGAGTTTTTAGCCAGTAAACAAATAACTGTATTGGAACACCCTCCCTACTCACCTGATCTGGTCCCCAATGACTTCTTTCTTTACCTTAAGATGAAGGAAATATTGAAAGGGAGACATTTTGATGACATTCAGGACATCAAGGGTAGTACGACGAGAGCTCTGATGGCCATTCCAGAAAAAGAGTTCCAAAATTGCTTTGAAGGGTGGACTAGGTGCTGGCATCAGTGCATAGCTTCCCAAGGGGAGTACTTCGAAGGTGACCATAATGATATTCAGCAATGAGGTATGTAGCACTTTTTCTAGGATGAGTTTGCGAACTTAATTGTCAGGCCTTGGGGGTTTTGTGTGTGTGTGTGTGTGTGTGTGTGTGTGTGTGTGTGTGTGTGTGTAGGGTTGGTACTATCTGCAGTTTCAGGCATCCACTGGGGGTCTTGGAATGTATCCCCCGCAGATGGGGGGGGCTGCTGTACAACCCACTTGTAAATCGGAACTGCTTGTATAACACATGTAGGGTTGGGGATACTTTTTTTTATCAGATTAGATTGAATATTCGTGTTGAGTCCTGTGATTTATGTGGAATTGTGTATGCTACAGTTGGTTTAACATCTCAGTTGCTATAAAAGCATAATTTCAATAGTATGTATATTTAATATAACTTTGGAGACTTAGAATTGATTTGTTCATTTCAATGTTAATTTATTTAAATTTTAGATATTTTAAAATAGGTTTGTTTGTGTAGGCCTGGTAGTGTTTTTTCAGCATCGTTACATTTCGAAATGAAAGTTACTTTAAAATAGGCTCCAAGGAGGTGTTAGTTAAATGATTAGTAATGAGTTTGGTTGCTTTGAAAAAAGTATACTTGTCAATGAATAAACATAAAGAAACTGTGGTAGAATCTCTTCATAATGCTGCTGTTACAGGGCACAATAACTATTATGAGAACGAATTTTGCTATGTCATGATTTTACTGCATAGAGTTAGTTTCTGGACCTCACCTAGGATATTCACATCTGTTATTTTATGTTATTGGAGTTCAGGTTCTACCATATAAGAACTTCTCTTTGAGGAAAGCGTACTTGAGGAAACCTAGTTCTAGAGTCTTATATAACTATTGGAGAGTGTTGAAAGAGGTTACTCTAGCTTATTATCTATTTTGATTTCATTCCCTATTTATTCTTTATTACTGATCTTCCTTATGTCGTTACTCTTTTCTTTGTATTCTATTTCCAACACTTAAAAAATAATAACTTTGTACAAATACTACAGTCATCTTGTAGAAAACTTAGTTAAGAAAACAGACTCCCCTCCCTCCAAAAAAAAAAAAAGCATCTTAATCTCATTAGAGAAAAGCAGTGTTAATGTTTGTATTTGTATTTTTCAAGTTTTACTCAACAAGATACTATAATTGTCTTTCCATGTCAAAATATATAAAACTACATAATTTTTAATGGTTCCATAGTATTCCTTTATGTTGGAGATTTGGTGGATACCCCATCCTCCAAAAAATAAGAGGCTGCTTGGGGTGGAGGGTGATTCTATGGGGCTTACCTGGGGGAAATAACAGAGGTAAAGAGCATTGAGTTACAGGGGGCGTGCAGGTCCAAGTCAAGAGGAGAAGGAAATGCACTGACCTTTAACAGAATAACCGTGCCCCATGGAGAATGGGGGCTTAATGTGTCCCAGCAATTGCATGAATTAGACAAATCCGTCCTTCTGGGGGAAGGAGAAAGTGAGGGCTTGGAGAGGAAGATGAACAGTCGTTTGAGAAATACTGTTCCTTCCCAGAGAGCAGAGTGAAAGACCTTCCCCTCTTTGGAAACATTCATGTATTACGTGAATCCACAATAATTTATTTAACCATTTCATTATTGAAAGACATTTGGATTGTTTGCAATTTTAACCATTATAATTCTAAAACGAAAACCCTTATTTATTCAACCTTAAGGACTTGTTTTTTTCCCTTTAGTTGCAAGAAGTAGAATGTCTGGGTCAGAGTACTTGAAGGCTTTTGTTAATTATTAATAAATTGCCAACCCTCACTCATATCTTTTATGTTCCTATTTTATTAGGGAAATTAGAAAAGAGTTTCAATATCTGAGTACTGTGCACCAGGCATTTACCTTTATGTCACTTAATCTTCACAATTCTGTGAGGTAGATGAAATTGTTGCTCTTAGAGATGAAAAATCTGAGCTTAGAGTGAGAAAGTATCTTGCCTCAAGTCTCACTGAATTTGTGGAATGGAATCAGGAGTCAAATCCAGGTCTGATACCACAGTCCCTAGGCTTTCCACCATGTGAAGATGCAGCCCTTTTATTTTTCCGTTACATTCCTCTAATCATCAAGCTGTGCTTTGCTAAACGATGGGTTACTGAGACTGAGAATATGAGAGTAATTGAAATTAATGTCCCAGCATTTGATTTGTCTCTGCCTCCACCTTGTCCCTGACATTTAATATCTTACTGAGATCATCTGTGCGCTTTGACTGGAACGATCAGTCTTTACCAGCAATACTGTAAGTTGCCTTCTGTGTCAGAAGGTAAATATATAAGAAAGTAGATAATTTAGAGCGAAAATCTGTTCCATTCTCCGATGACGAGGGGACGATGGCTTGAGGGAAAAAAATAATCCGTGAATGGGTCATTCAGTGCGTTTGACTAATTTCAGCATTTTAAACTCTGTTCCCTTCTGTGTAACATGTCTTTCACTCTGGCTACTATTAAGAATGTTTTCTTCATCACTGGTTTTCAACACAGTATTTATGATGTACCTTGGAGTTATTTTATGTGTATCTTGTTTGGGGTTCATTGAGATTCTTAGGTTTGTAAATTGATATTTTTCATCAAATTTGGAAAATAGTGGGCCATCATTTATTCAGATATTTGTTTTGTTATATACCTTTGCCAGTTTGGAAATTTCTTCTATATTAGATCACTTTATATTGTCCTGTACGTCATTGTAGCTCTCTGATAATTTTTAAGCCATTTTTCCTTTCTTTTCGTGAAATTGGTAGTTCTCATTGCCATTATTTCAATTTAACTTACCTTTTAAATTGCAGTGTCTAATCTACTGTGAAGCCCATGCAGTGAAATTTTCATTTCAGATAGGGTATTTTTCAGCTCTAGAGTCCTTTTTTTTTTCTTTTTTATAGTTCCATTTCTCTTCTCATTGTGTTTGTTTTCTTTAAATCTCGAATATACTAATAATGTCTGTTTTAAATCCTTGCCTGCTGTTTCCACCATCTCTGTCACTTCTATGTTTGTTTCCATTGCATAATTTTTTCTCTAGTTTATGAGTCATATTTTCCTGCTTCTTTAATTGTCTAGTAATTTTAAAATTTATTGGGATAACATTGGTTAATAACATTCAGTAAGTTTCTGGTGTACAATTATAATATGACATCTGTATACTCTATTGTGTGCTCTCCACCCAGAGTCTAGTCTCCCTCTGTCACCATGTATTTCACTCCGTTTACCCTCTTTGTCCTCGCCCAACCCCCTTTTCCCTCTGGTAACCACCATTCTGTTGTCTGTATCTATGGGTTTGTTTTGTTTGTTCACTTGTTGCTTTTTGTTTTTTACCCTACATATGAGTGAAATAATATGGTTCTTGTCCTTTTCCATCTGACTTATTTCGCTTAGCATTATAATCTCAAGATTCATCCATGCTGTTGCAAATGGCAAGATTTCGTCTCTTTTATGGCCGAGTAGTATTCCATTGTATATATGTACCACATCTTATTTACCCAGTCATCTGTCAAAGGAAACTTAGGTTGTTTTCATGTCTTGGCTATTGTAAATAATGCTGCAATGAACATTGGGGTACATATATCTGTACGAATAAGTGTTTTCAAATTTTTCAGGTAGCTACCCAGAAGAGAGATTGCTGGGTCATATGGTAACTCTAAATGTTTTGAGGAAACACCATACTGTTTTCCCTAGTGACTGAACCAATCTGTATTCCCACCAGCAGTGTACGAGGGTTCCCTTTTCTCTACATCCTTGCCAGCGGTTGTTATTCTTGTCGTATTGATGATAGCCATTCTAACGGGTATGGGGTGGCATCTCATTGTGGTTGATTTCCATTTCCCTAATAGCTAGTGATTTTTATATATCTGTTGGCCATCTGTGTGTCTTCCTTGGAAAAGTGTCTATTCAGGTCCTCTGTTCTTTTTTTTCTTTTTTCTTTTTTTTTAAATTTATTGGGGTGACAATTGTTAGTAAAATTACATAGATTTCAGGTGTACAATTCTGTATTACATCATCTATAAATCCCATTGTGTGTTCACCACCCAGAGTCAGTTCTCCTTCCATCACCATATATTTGAAGAACCTCTGTTCATTTTTAAATCAGATTTGTTGTTGTTGTTTTGTATGAGTTCTATATATACCGGGGGGTGCCAAAAAATGTATAGAAGTGGACACTTTGGTCAATGTTACTCAAGCAGTAGTTCGCCGTAATTAGAAGTTTCTGGACACTGATGGTAACCACTTTGAGCACCTCTTGTAATTGCAGAAGTCAAATATGACTTGTATTCATCTTTTGTTATCGGTATATATTACAAGTATTACAAGTTTAATAGAGTTTTTTCCTTTCTTAAAATGTGTATACATTTTTTTGGCACCCTCTGTATTTTGAGTATTAACCCTGTATCAGTGGTATCGTTTGGAAATATCTTCTCCCATTTAGTTGGTTGCCTTTTTGTTTTGTTGATTGTTTCCTTTGCTGTGCAGAAGCTTTTTAGTTTGACCTAGTCCCATTTATTGATTTTTCCCTTTCCTTTGAGGTCAGGTTCACAAAAACCCCTGAGACCCAGATCCGTAAGTGTAGTGCCTATGTTTTCTTCTATGTATTTTATTGTTTCAGGTCTTATATTTGAGTCTTTAATTCATTTTGAGTTCATTTTTGTGTATAGTGACAGATAACAGCCTAGTTTCATTCTTTTGCATGTGGCTTTCCAGTTCTCCCAGCACCATTTGTCTCTGAAGAAGCTCTCTTTTCTCCATCATATGTTTTTGGCTCCTTTGTCAAAAATTAGTTGCCCATAATATGTGTCAGTTTATTTCTGTGCTCTCAATTGTGTTCGATTGGTCTGTGTGTCTGTTTTACTGCCAATACCATGCTGTTTCGATTACTGCAGCTTTGTAGTAGTTTGGAAGTCAGGGATTATGGAGTATCTAGTAATTTTTGACTGGATCCTAGATATTAGAATGTGACATTGTTGAATATTGTAATTTGGCTGTCCTAAAGAGTGTTGGGCTTTGTTTGGCAGGCAGTAAATTTATATGTAGATCAACTTCATCATTTCAAAACTGCTTTAAAGCTTTATTTGTATAAACCTAAAGTAGCATTTCCTCTATGGCTAGTTTAGTCCTATTCCTAAAGTGTGGCCTTTTTTGGCTTCTGAATGCTCAGTGAGGTCTCCACTCTGGCTGATCACAATTCAAATGTCTCCCAGTCCTGTGTGATCTACAGTAGGTGTTAAGTCGTTCTTTCTTTGGTAGTGTTCTATGCCCGTCCTCACTGAGTCTCCCCTACACGTGTACAAATTGGTATTCAGCCAAAAACTCAAGGAGAATCTGCTATGCATGCCTGGAATTAGTTTTCTGCGGGAATTCCTTTTTGGTGCTGTGCCCCATAAAAACTGTCTCAGCCTCTCTGATCTCCCATCACTCTCTTTTCATTTCTGCGAGACTGCAGTACTCTGTATGCTTTTCCTCTTCCTGAACTATAATGTGCAAAGTGCCTGCACACACAAAGCTGGGGTGATTATAGGATTCACTGGGGTGACTGTAGGTGGCTTTCTTTCTCTGAGGGATCACAGCCCTATGCTGCCTGTTTTCAGTGCCTGAAAACACTTGTTTCATATGTTTTGTCTAGTTTTCTAGTTGTTTACAGATGGAGGGCAAGTCTAGTACCACTTACTCCTTTATGGCCAGAAGCACAAGTCTGTAACATAGCTTTTATAGATGGATGAGGTGTGTTTGCTTGCCCTTCTTTAGTTAATAGACTTTTGAATTTGTGTTCATTTTTTTCTTGGGTGCTGCATTTTAAAAGTAACCTTTCTTAATTAAAGGACAAAAATAACACACACACACACACACACACACACACACACACACGATGCCAAAAAAATGTGTACACATTTTAAGAAAGGGAAAAACTGTATTAAAGTTATGCTGATGGTAACCACATTGAGCAGCTCTTGTAATTGCAGAAATCAAATGGCACCCTCTGTGTGTGTGTGTGTGTGTGTGTGTGTGTGTGTGTATACACACACATATATATCTGAAGTAATGCTATACATTTAATTGGTTATACAGACTTCTTTGTGGGCTGTTTTTAAAATTCCTGTATGTATGAGACACATGCAAGTGCTGAATTTGTATGTAGTCTGTTTCACCTAAAGAAAATCATTGCAATTGTGACCTACTTTTTATCCATTGGATTTTATTCACTAATAGCCAAGTGTTTTGATAGAGTGTAAGGCAACATTTTATTAGTTTCTCAAATCCCTTGCTATGCTCTTTTGCAGAATGAAATTTTTCACTATTTATGTCACAGTGCAGAATATAGAATATGAAAATATAATTGTCCACTTCTCTTAACTGCAATTATCATTTGAATAGTCTCTCAAGATACATTTCTTTTTCCCTAGACGTCAGTGAAGCCTCTTTTGAGTTCAGAGCTAAAATTAAGGACAATTTTAGATTCAGTCCCCAGGACACTTGGTTTTTCATTCTAGGTAGCACTATCTCAGTTTTACATTTCCTGTGTTGTCTCTGTAGATGGTTAGAAAAGCAGTACTTCATCAGAACGATGGGCTACTGCCAGCACCCCTCTGTGAGACGGTTATTAAAAGCATGTCCTTTCCTCTCTAATTCAGAGTGCAAGGTTTTCAGTGATGTCATATACTTGAGCTCTTCTGACACAAGGGAGCGGATAGCTCAAACAGCTCTCAAACCTGGGTTTATAGCCTTTGGTACCAGTTGGTATTTCAGTGAACCAGGTGAGGTGGTTCTTAATCTTTCTCTACCTCTCTGTCATTAACATGGTTGATCGTCAGTGAGAGCCGCAGTCAAACAAAAATGGAAACTTTGTAATTTATGTATAGTCTTAAAAAGGCAAAGAAATGAAGGATTATTGCAGTTGGTGCAGTCTTCGATACAATTAATATAAAATGCATATAAATCCTATTAGAGATCTGTCATGGGTGAAAAAGGAATATGAAAAATGCGTGACCTATCTTTATTAGATTCAGTTAGAGAGACCATACAGAGCTAAGGAGCTTTACGAACTGCATATTAATCATAACCAGTCTTCTGAGATAAACCTATTTCTTGTAACTTATCAAAGCTGTACAGTAGATTAGTCATTCCCTTTGGTAAAGGAATGTTTTACATATTGTTCAGAGTTTTGAAAATCGCAGCTTTAAAAACTGATTAACTGATATTTTAATACTCAAATATATCTTATTGAATTATATAGCTTAGGCAGCTATTATCCTGTAATGCCACCTCAATAGGGAGATGGGCTCTTTGTCAAAACCTCTACATCATTGTTTTGTTGTGTATTGAACTAGACACTCTAGGGAGTTGTATTAGAGACCAGACAAAAGAACTTTGCTATAGCAAGCAATCATTAAATCATGCAGAAATATTTCTTTCTTAAATCTTTAAGCAACAATTGGTAGATGCCAGCACCATTTTTTTAATGTCACTTTCAATTCCTGAAGTCTTTTATCTCTTTGAAAAAGAGGAGAATTAGCTTAAGGGGACGGTTAAGACCATCATGTTAATGTACAGTATTACTAAAGATAGGGGATGTGTAACAGCTATAATCTGACAAAGATAATTAAGATCCAGTTTAAAAAATGTGTGAGAAAGTTTCGTAAGATTATGGAACTTTTAGATAAAACGAGTAATAGGTACAAAATGTATTTGGTATTGTTGGTTCATAAAACCTAGAGATGTTGAGTGATTGAAGCATTTAGTTTCCAACCTCCTGTTGCCACTTGAGTGCCCACAATGTATTAGGTCCTGTTGATAAAAATGCAGAACTATGTCATGATGAATATATAATAATGTATATCATTGTATTCCTTTGTTTTTTTATATTGAAAAAGTTTAAAAAATACAGAAGTATATACATTAAAAATAATCTCTCTCATTCTAACCATCCTACACTCTAGGGGGTAACTACAATTAATAATGTATAATCCTTCTAAATATCTTTAAAAAGATTCATTTATTGAAGGGATACCTGAAAAATGCACAATCATAAGCATACAACTCAGATGAATTATCTCAAAGTGAACTCACCCATGTAACCAGTAGCAAATTCAAGAAACAGAGCATTACCAGGTCTTCCCAATTACTGTTGCTTTCTTCCTCCCTGGAGATAACCACTCACGTGACTTGGAGCGTAGTGTCCCCTTACCTGTGGTTTCATTTCCTGTGGTTTGTTAACCCAGGGGGTCTACTGAGGCCCAAAAATATGAGATGGAAAATTCCAGAAATAAACAATTCAGAAGTTTTAAATTGCACGCCGTTCTGAGTTGCATCATGAAATCTTGAGTTGTCTTGCTGTGTCCCACCTGGGCAGTGACTCATCCCTTTGTCCTGCGTGTTCACACTGTACCTGCTACCCGCCAGTTAGCCACTCAGGAGCCATCTCGGTTATTGCATCAATTATGGGGGCCGGTCCGGGGGAGGGAGGAAGGGAGACCACGTTCACGTAACTTTTTAAGAATATATTGTTATAATTGTTACATTTAATTATTAGTTATTGTTGTTACTCTTACTGTGCCTAATTTATAAATTAAACTTTATCATGAGTATGTATGTATAGGAATAAAACATAGTCTGTATAGGGTGCGGTACTACCTGCAGTTTTAGGCATCTGCTGAGGTCTTGGAACGTCTCCCTCACGGCTAAGAGGGGACTACGTACTATAATTTAGCACTGCCTGTTTTTGAATGTTACGTAAGCTGAGTCATAGAGTATCCACTTTTCTGTATCTGGCTTCTTTCATTCAGACCCATGTTTGTGAGAGTCATTTACAGTCTGGAGTATAACTGCAGTTTGTCATTTTATTGTTGTAGAGCTGGAGTCAGCAAATATTTTCTGTAGAGGACCAGACTTAATATTTTAGGCTTTCTGTATCATATCTTCCTTGTCACAACTACTCAGTTTGGCTGTTGTAATGCAAAAGCAGCCATAGATACTATGTAAATGAACGAGAGTGGTTATATTCCAGTAAAACCTTACTTACAAAAATTGGTTGCAGGCTAGATTTGGGCCATGGGCCACAGTTTACCAATCCCCTGCTCTAGAGTTTTCCATTGTATGAATATATCGCAATTAACTTACCCATTCAAATATTGATAGACATTGCAGTTTTTGCTATGAATACTGTCATACCTGTGCTTTTGTATACACTTGCATGCATTTCTATTTGGTGTATGAATAGGTAACTTCCATAGGTTCAACTTCAGTCTTAATGTCAAATGTTTTCCAAAGTGATGGGTTAATTCACACCCCTATTAGTAGTTGCATTCATTATCCGTTGTTACCATTAGTCTTTATAAAAGATATTTTCTTAACTAACGTAAGTTATATATAATACATGATACTTTCATTTTAAAAATTACAACATTGGACACTCATATGTCAACTTCTATTTACCTAATCATAAAACTCCATAAAGAGAATTTGCTATGTTAGCCTCTAATTTAACCAGTTACTTTCTTTAACCCTAATATGCTAAAGGAGCTCCACAGCATACATTATGTAACTTACGTATTGAATTGACTTTTAGTCTCAACAAATGTCTAATAGTAGCATTAGTGTAGCCACGCAGAACAAATATTTAAATCCTAGATGTAATTTCTGCACTTGTGCTCTACTCATAGCCTTTTCCAAGGTTATTGATGACCTTTATGTTAGAGTCTGGATCCAAAGGCCTTTTCTCAAATGTCATCATCTTCAAACTCTTTGTGGCATTTCATACCACCAACTACCAATTCTTTCTTGAAACTCCTGTTCTTTGTCTGTACCCTGTTCCTATTTCCTAGCTTCCTGTATTCCTGCCCCAATAATTTTGCCTAATTCCTGAGTTTTTGTTCAAGGCCATTTGTTCTCCCATTAACATTTGCCTACCACAATGAGTTCATCAGCCTTATATAGATGCTTCTAAATTTACATTTTTGATCCAGACTTCTCACCTGCTTTCTGGTCTTACAATTTCAGACACCTAGAAGGTATCACTATTTTATCTCATTTTCTCAAATTGTAATGTATAAAGTGAAACTTATATTAGTCACATTTATTCTCTAGTCTCTTCATCACCCCAAAGTCCCAACTTTCCCCTAACCCCATTTAGCAAATACAGATAGTACAAAGAAATGATTTATTAAACATTGTTAAGTAACAAGGAATAGAATCATTTCTCTTGTAGACAAAATGAAAGGGAGGGGAAGGCATGGCACACTTTATAAAAATCATTTTATAGTCATAATTTGGGATAGTTAGGCCTGTTAATTTTGGAAAATAGTACAAAAGTAGTGCTTCATCATTTTACTAGAACAGTGATCATAGTTCAATTCTTTCTAGTGTTCCAAAAATAAAGTTATAAATATATGCTAAGGTTTAAAAATAATTTATTCAGCATAAATAAGTGATAACTATCATTTTGAAAAAGGAATTGCTTCTGGGTACTAAGAAAAAGCATGTCTTTCCAGTGAGGCACTAATATCCTCTGATTCTAAATAGAGTTAGTTTAAAACTTTTGAGAAAAGCATATAATTTATCAGGATGTCATTTCCAAATGTGGAAGCCCTTAATCTCATAGGGAATGAGGAGAGTCACTGAAATTCTTTAATATCTCTGACATACTGCCAAAGATATAGGGTAATACTGAGGTGAATTCATTGATGATATAACCCTGGCAACCTATTAGAGTTTACTATAGGTAAAATAACATATATTTGGGTGCTTACTATGTTCCAGGCATTGTAGCAGCTTATGAGTGCATCTTAGTGAGGACAAAGAGAGAAAAATGCACATACATATATACATCCATGTACATACATACATGTACAAACATAGATACATGATAGATAGATAGATAGATAGATAGATAGATAGATAGATAGACAGACAGACAGACAGACAGACAGACAGATAGACAAAAATCTCAGGTGTAAATGCTGTGCTGAAAAGAACTGAAATAGAGTAGGGTAGAGAGTACCAAGGGTGAGGGCTATAATTTCTCACTTCGTTCCTGAAAGGATTTGATGTCTGGATTATTTAGTAGATCAAAACTAAAGAAAAACATGATCCATTGACATTTTCTGCTTTTGATAACATAAGGGAATCATGCTAGGGAAAAGTTAGCCCACTCAGGGGAAGTTCTGCCTGGACTTTTGTTTTACTGTGAGAGCTCTCATTGGGGTTTCGTGCAGCCCACAGTCACTTGGGGTGGAGTATTTCACTGTAATAGTTGCACGCTGGGTGGAATTGACTTAGATTAAAAATATCCTATTACTTCAGGCCTTGAACATGGTTCTTTTGGAAGGAAGACTTTCTAATCTGAAAATCAAATGATGGGAATGTGAAAAGGTTTATTTGGAAATAATTCCTCTGGTGTTACTATCTGTTGAGTGGAATAGTGCTGAGTATTTCTGGCTAGGTTAAGGTGAAGGCAGGTAAGACCTTAGAGTCAAATCACATAGTAGAGGAAATTACCTATTCCAATTATGTAGCATCTGCCTCGGTTTCCCCCTTATTCACCATCACGGTAATTGGGAAACCTGGAAAACTTGGAAAGTAGAATTTGAATAGAGGAGTCTTTGTTTGCTCTGTTACTGCTAAGTATCATTGGAACGAATGTACATGTAGTTTTATGGGATGTTTAGTGATTATTCCACACAGAAACCTAATACATAGTTGTATCATGAATTTCCACCTCAGGATTTGGAATTCTGTAATCCATTTGGGGAATTTTCCTTTGACTCTAATGTAATTTTACAGATAAAACCTCAGTTTTCCAAGATGGCAATGTATTACTGATACTCAAGTTAGAACACGCAGGGTTTGTAATTTTAAAAAGTAAAGATTAGAAATTACATGTTATAGGTTCAACCTATATATGATTCAATGTACTTTGACTTAGTTTCCAGGCTTCTGGTTTCTGTTAAACTAGACGTGCTACTTGAACATTAAATACATTTGTATTTTTGGTTAGCTGATTGTGTATATTTTATTCTGGCAGCAAGAAAGGGGATATATAGACATCTTGGACTCATTGGTGAAGGAACCAGGTCAGTAATAATCCAGGTGGGCCAGTGGACCACTTTAAGTAGTGCGAGCCATATAGGTAAATGTCATTGGTCCAGACACATATGTTTCAGTGTTGAGGAATCTAGGAAATTAAGAACCAGAATCTGGGACCCAGCAATAGTGTCTGGGCTAAGAAAAAGTCCTAAATAGAGGTCAGAGATGCTAAGCAGCAGAAAAAGGATGCCAGGAATTCATAAAACTTCACATAGAGCTAAAGGTTTTATAGACCATGGGCTTCCCTGCCTAGGCGCATATTAACCCAGAAAGGACACTTAGAGGGCCTCTGGCCCGTGAGGCTCTGATTGGGGAAGGTGATACTCCTACATCTACTGTCCGCCACAAGTGAGATGTGGTGTTGTAGAAAAACAACAACAGAATCTACTTGTGGACCTCAAAAACATATGTGAGCCCTTTTGAGGTCCATTTTTCATATAAATTAAAAAGAACTAATTATATTGCAAAGAACAATTGGTATAAAAATTGCCTATTTTTTGGCCCACTCTTAAGAGGGAAGATTTAGTTTCATGACTCTTTGTATTACATATAACTCTAGTTCCTAGATACTTCAAGAACGGCGCCATCCTTCCCACTCTCTCATGTCTACATAATGGGGCCAATTTAACAGATATTCAATAGACAGACAAAATCTCATGCAGCATTGATCGTTAACTCAAATGAGGCATAGATGTGGAATAAATAAAGAAGATAATGATACAATTTACAAAATGCCATCAATTGCACCAGTACCTGTATCACTCTAAAGACAAATCATTATTCTGAAGTTATAGTGACAAAAGATTTTCTGGTAGGCAGAAGAAAAAATGTGCATTCTCTCCCCATCCCACCTCGTATTTTGAATATATCTGCAAGGCTGGTTTAAATCTTGCTTAAAAGTTGACATTAAAAAATGTATGTACTTCACATAGATGTGGTGATGCTTAATTGTCCATTAAAGAAGACATTTCACATTTTCAACATGAGTGGTTTCCTACTCTAAACATTTTTATTAAGCCATTTATTCAACAAAGGAAGGCCGGCACAGCTAGCAATAGTGTAGATGTTTTTCCACTACTACTCTGTCAGTAACGTACGTAGAAACACATTTGAAATACCATGTTGAGGAAAAAATCCTTTAATGGAAATCCAGATAACATAAAAAAAATAATCATGGCCTTTGAACTATGAGTCTAGAGTTTGATTTTGCGACTTTTTACGGATATCAGCATTTAAGGATATCTCACCATTTTCTCTTAAATGTTCTTCTGTTGATGATTGTTTTAAATTACACGCTACCAGACATTTTATCTTTATCCTCTTTCTCTACTCAAAAGTGGCTTCTTCTACTACCTTGAGCAGTACCATGTACTTATGTATTTTTAAAACTGTTTTAATTTGTTATGCATATTTCATTGATTGGCATATAAAATAGTCAATGATTAAATTTTTGGACACCCAGTCGTTAATGTTGTTTCCTGCTATTCCATGCTGATTTTGCATGCTGCTCCATGAGGTATTTGAGGTAAACAACATCTTTCTGTGTCTCTGTTTCTTTCCACTCCACCTTTTCTGGAGACTTAAATATGATCTCTCACTTTTTTTTTTTCTCCTCTCTAGTCCAATAGACGCTGGAAGAGAACACCTCTTATTCCAGAAAAAATAATCGCCCTGTTTCGAAGTAGGAGTGAATCTGTTTGGAGAGACCAACTCTATTTTACATGATTGTCTTTTTTAAAAAAGTATTACTGTGGTAAAAAAATATAACGTGAGATCGGTCCTCTTAAAATTTTAAGTGTATAGTACAGTGGTGCTAACTACAAGCACAATGTTGTACAACACGTCTCTAGAACTTTTCATCTTGTGTGAAAGGAATTTTATATCCATTGAAGGGCAGTTCCCCATTTCCCTCTCTCCTTAACCCCCAGCAGCCACCTTTCTACTTTATGCTTTGATGAGTTTGACTACTGGAAATACCTCATATAAGTGGAATCATGCAGCTTTTGTCCCTCTGGTACTGACTTATTTTACTTAGCATTATGTCCTCTAGGTTCATCCATGTTTAGCATATGACTGGATTACCTTCTTTTCTGTGGATGAATAATATTCCTCTGTGTGTGTGTGTGTGTGTGTGTGTGTGTGTGTGTGTGTGTGTGTGAGTGTCACATTTTCTTTATCCATTCCTTCACTGATGGACACTTAGGTTGTTTTCACCTCTTGGTTTTTGTGAAAAATGCTGCAATGAACATGAGAGTGTAGATATCTCTTTGAGATCCTGATTTAAATTCTTTTGTATATATACCCAGAAGTAAGATTACTGGATCATGTTGTAATTCTATTTTTAATTATCTGAGGAATCTTCATATATTGTTTTCCATAATGGCTGCACTGTTTTACATTTCCTTCGTAAGTGTTTGAGGATTCCAGTTTCTCCATATCCTTGCCAACACTTGTTATTTTCTGTTTTTTTTGTTTTGTTTTTGTTTTATAATGGCCATCCTAATACTGTGTTTCTCTGAAAATAAGACCCAGCTGGACCATCAGCTCTAATGCGTCTTTTGGAGCAAAAATTAATGTAAGACCTGGTCTTATTTTAATATAATATAAGACTGGGTATAATGTGATATGATATGATATGATATGATATGATATGATATAATACCCGGTCTTATTTTAATATAAGACCGGGTATAATATAATATATAATATAATGCTGGGTCTTATTTTAAGATAATATAATACCCGGTCTTATATTAAAATAAGACTGGGTATAATATAATATAATATAATATAATATAATATAATATAGTACACTATGGATCTTGTATTAATTTTTGCTCCAAAAGACGCATTAGAGCTGATGGTCCGGCTAGGTCTTATTTTTGGGGGAAACATGGTAGATGTGGGGTGATATTTCATTCTGATTTTCATTTGAATTTCCCTGAGAAGTGATGTTGAGCATCTTTTATGTACCTGTTGGCCATTAGGGTGTCTTCTTTGGAGCCATGTCTATTCAAGTCCTTTAACCATTTTTTAATGCCAAGGAGAAGCCATAAAATGCTTCCTTTAAGGGAAAAGATATGTATGTATAGGAAAAAAATAGTACGTACATACAGAGTTTGGTACTATCTGTGGTTTCAGGCATACTCTGGGGGTCTTGGAACGTATCCCTTGTAGATGTGTGTGTGTGTGTGTGTGTGTGTGTGTGTGTGTGTGTGTGTGTACTGTATTCTCCTTTGTTCTTTTTCCTTTTGACTAAACAACAGAACCCCCTGACTTTTTGCTTTACTCCAGATTTCAATCTCTGACTTCTGGTATATGTGCACACAGAGGAAGCTGTGACAGTCCTTGAGCCAGTGCAGTGGGGGGCAGGAGTATAGAGCTTTTGAATGTGCTGAATGGGTATGTGTCTCCCAGGTGATTGAGTCAAAATGTTTAATGTTTTTGAAATTATGACAAATAATTGGAATTAAAGTAAATTCTCTAAAGAATGTACTAAAAAGCTTTTAAAATAATGACTTTTTTGTTGTTGTTGTTCTTTAAAGTTACTTGTTGGCCAAAGTGCAAGTTTTCGATATGAAATCTAGCATCAGTCGTCCTCCCATAAGGATGGAGTATTTATTTGGTTCTAATATATTACTTTTATCCCCTTTAAAAGTGAGGGCCTGAACGTAACTCTGATAGTTTGCTGTCATTTATACTGGTATTGGGTCTGACTTTTAGCTCTTAAAAAAGTTATTTTCACTTTGAAAGCACTTTAAAGATGCATTGAAGTTTTTTTCTAAAGCTCTATAATCCATTTCTATACATAAGACATAGCATAAGTTTCCCACATACAAGGCTCACAACAGGCAAAATTCTATATGTGTGCTTTAGATTTTCCTGTAGAATACATCGTTTTGGTTGCTTTTAAAGCATCAAAAACGAACCTGCCAGCTTGTGGGTTTTTGTCTTGACTTTTGAAAAGTTTCTGTACTACTACTCTTTCTTATGTATAAAGGTTATGTATAAAGTGCAGTTTTAAATCTTACGAACAATGACCTTTTAGACCTTCTAAGCATAAGAAACCATTAAATTCACATTACACTCTATTTCCTTGTATTATCAATTTATTTCAGCAATATCAAAATAGTCGCTGGTAATGATACAACATTAAAACAAAGGAGTATCGGATTTAGTTTCCTGAATAATTCCTCTCTTCTCTACCTTTCTAGTACCTGCTGGCTTGCTGTTAGATTGTGCATGAAATTAAAGGGAGCTTGAATACATAAATGGTGGCCTGGTGTTTGAATGAAAGGGCTTGTTTTAATTCAAGGGTGGGTTTTGATGCCTTTGAGCACATACTGTAAAATGTTTAATCAAGTAGATAGGTGGCTGGTATTTACAAATGCTGCTACTGGTATATTTCTGAGAATAAAAGTGCCAGATACAGGAAGAGTTACGGCAGGAGTATTTTTCTAATTTTAGAAATTATACTAGGGACATTTCAAATCAGTTGGGAGAAGTGTTACTGAAGCAATTGACAAATTATTGAAGGAAAAATATAAATTGATTCCCTAACTCACTCCATACATCAGAATAAATTTAAGATCAATGAAAGAGTTAGGTGTAATGATACAAAAGACATAAGAGAAAATGTATATTTGACTTTACACAAATTAGGAAGTTTTGTAAATCAGGAACACAGTATGCACTATTAAAAGGCAAATGATGAATTTGGAACAACTGTATACAATCCTGATAATGGATTAATACTTTTATGTATGTACTCTTACTCAGCAACAAGAAAAATATCCCAATAGAAATATTAGCAAAGGTAATGAACATAATATTCAAAGAGTGAAAATTACGTAGATGATGTATGCGGTGTGTATGGTATGTGTGAGTGGGCTTTTGCGGGTGTGTATGAACATGTCTGGATTTGTCTGGGTGTGCATATGTTTAGCCTTACTGGTAATAAAAGAAATGCCTATTAAAAGAATGGTGCAGTTTAATAGCTATAAAAGATCTAAAATAATTTTCTGATTGGTGAGGGTGCCGAGAAGCACGCACTTTCATTTCTTGATGGTACCAAAATGGTACAACCTTTTCAAAGAATGAAACACAAGCAATAAAAATGTTTATACTGACATCTAACAATTCTATTTCTAAAAAAAAATTTCTAATGAAGCAAATGTATAAAAAAAAGATATCTGTACATGGATGTTCCCTGCAGCATTTTTTTTAATAGTGAAAAAATAGGAAGAGCACAGATGGCTAGTAAGGGTTTGTTAAGTATTTATTACACGATAATTAAAACAAATCTCATATATTTAATAATATGAAAGATGTTCATGATATATTAAGTGATACAAGCAAGCAATATATGAAGTGTATATATGAAATATAGTATGACCACAATTTAGTTTGACTACGTTGTACATAGGGAAAAAAGACAAGACTATGTGCTAAAATATTAACAGTGGTATTGCTAAATTAGAAATTAATGGTGATTTTTATTTTCTTCTTTTATGTTAACTGTATGTTTCAAATTTCGAACAATGAGTTTGTCTTAGTTTTGGAATAACACAAAAAGAAAAAATGATCAAGAAAGGAGAGGTCGAATTATCTTTAGTCTCTCTTAGTGTTCACAGTGGAGCATTAATTGATAGAATTAATAAACTATGTCTCCTTTTTTATCAACTCTGAGTTTAGGAAGAGGAAGTATTTAACTTTCATTTTGTTTATAAAGGACAGAAATATATTTTTCTCTTTTTTAATGGTATGAGGGCAGAGGGTAAAGGAACCAAGAACAATTTTTTTTAAACCTGCCATTGTTTTTAGATATTAAAAAGGACAAATAGGTTATATATCTCCTGATATGACTAAGGGAAAGCAATAAAATAGATAATATAAATATCTCCACCTTTCCTTCCACATGCTGATCTTCTAGTCACATCTTCTTTCAACTTTTGACAGGGCATCATATTAGTAATTTTTTTTTTGATCACATTTGGGAGGGGGGTTATGTTTGGGGAGACTATAATGATAACGGATTTAATGGGATTTATCATTTGGAAATAGATTTGTATCCAGGCATTGTGTTTGTTTAATAGGCTGGGAAGCTAAAAATAATGCCTTGTAAGGGAAAAAATTGCAAACAGATGAAATTTAACTGAGCACCAGACATTCAAAGTTGAAGAGCACACATGAGGAAAATTGCGTGCCCTTAAATTATCAACTTATTGGAACTGAAATGCTTTGGTACAGATGTGAAGAGTAAAACAAAATCAAGTCTGATAGTTGGTAACATCTTCCCATCTGCTCTCTGTATTACAAGTAGAAGTCCCACTGTCCACGCTCATGGCAATAAGCTCTTAAAAAACAAACAAGTAAGTGCCTCACAATTTCAGTTTTAGATAA
Organism: Rhinolophus sinicus; assembly: GCF_036562045.2. Taxonomy (NCBI): domain Eukaryota; kingdom Metazoa; phylum Chordata; class Mammalia; order Chiroptera; family Rhinolophidae; genus Rhinolophus; species Rhinolophus sinicus. The sequence goes on from NC_133768.1 coordinate 64,142,988, forward strand.
TGTATTCAGAAAGAGATGATAACATCACGCATAGTTGTAAGGGGGCAAACATACTAGTTTAATTTACCTACAGATGTTCATCAGGATGCTTTTCCCTCAAAGTGTTTTTGATTTTCTCAAAAGACCAATCTCATAAGCTATTTAAGAAAGTGTCAATTGATTTGCATATGTAAACAGTTGGGTCCATGAACCATATGATTTTCTCCCTTAATTATTTATGTAAAGGTTTCAAATGAATATACAGCACGTATCACAAACATATGCTGCATATTAGCAAATGCTATTAGCAATTGCTTTGCTTAGGTATATCTTTTAAGGGGAGACATTTAATCCTTTTGTAAGTGGTTGCTTATATGTAACTAAAAGAAACTTCTCACTCCCTCATGAGTATTAGTTTTCTAATCAGATAAAATTTTCATTTTTAAAAAGTTCAAAATTTTGATGTAAATACTTGATTACTGCATTTATTTTCTGTTTTAGTTTATTTATTATTTTGCTAAGGAATATTGTCAATTATAAATTGGTACCATGTATATATTCATGGAGGTTTTTAAGTGGATTTTGTATTGGCCCTGGTTATGTGGGTAGAAAATTATGCTAAATCACAAACTAGAAACAAGAGCTATTTCTTGATATGTAAGCAGGTCTATTAGAAATCTAGATAGCTGTAATAGTCTCTTAGGTTAAATTTCCTTTATTATTTTGTTTTCTTGTTATAGAAAAACATGTTATATCAACTATCCCATAATGGTGATTAAGCGATACTTGAATATTCCACGGGCACCTTATGTACTTAATATATCTAATATAGACTCCATCATTTCTCCTTGTTACACACTCTTGTCTGCCCCATCTGCTTTTTCTCTGTGATCCTTGTCACTGTTAGTGACGTCACCATTCATCCAGTCACCCACACGTGATCTCCCCCTCATTCATTCCTCTCCCTGGGTTCTTCGGAGTCAGCCATTCCTCAGAACCTATCAGTTCTCAATGGGTTCTTATATTTTCATCTTCATCTTCTCCAGAATATCCAGTCTCTGACTTCACCTTCCAAAAAGCTTTCAGAATAATTTTTATAAAGCTTAGTGTCCTCTCTACCACTTGTTATTTTATATGTAGAATTTTTAAAATTGTGTGCAGTGTTCAAATACAGTACTCCTGGAAAGAGTATTGCTTCCTGAAGTTTTTTTGTTTTTTTCCCATATCACTAATTAATTTTTATTTTCATTGCAATTTTATGTTTCAGTCCACCTAAAACTTAAGGTGAATTTAAAATATAATGGTTTTTATGGTGAAAGGCCATTAAAAAAAACCTTAATAATGAGAAGTGAATAATAATTATAGTAACATGGAAAGATGTGCTTTACTATCAGTTACCTATATGTGGAGAGTCAAATACTGCCATTAAATTGAATATGTGCATACTTTGTTTTGGGGAGGAATTTTGGCACTGACCTAGCTTAAAGGTAAGGAGTATGACTGACTTGCAAAGCTAGAAACAGTTGGAGCTAGAAAAGATCATTTAATCTAATGTCCTCCTTTGAAAGAGGTAAAGAGAAGTGATTTACCCAAGATTATATATCTGATTATAGAGCTACATACCGTAGCTAGTAGTAGAGTAGTTGAACTTGCTACATGAAAAAGTTATAGTTTGGATTATTGGGGAAAATTACTACTTAAGTATTTGAAATAGAATTATTTTTTAATGAAGTGACAAATAATGTGTTATCAGTTAAAATATTTTGTAAAACACATTCCTTGGATATGTTTTCTTGGTTAAATACTGGTATAAAGGTTAGAGTGATCCATCAAAATGGAACATTCTTGGACAACAAAACTAAGTAATAGTTAACCTATATCAATAATTGAAGACTAGGTTAATCATAATTCTAATTCATTCCTCTAATATTCCAAGCTCTGTCTATTATCTGCTATGTATATAACACTTTTTAAAGGATCTGAATTTCTTATTGTAAAGAAAGGGGAAAGTAGTAGCTCAAGATTTAAGGAGAAAAAGCAAACCAAGGCTGTGAAAAGCGTTCCCTGAAAGGCAAATTGGCAGAGTTAAGGTGGCTATTGCAAAGTAAAAAATGTTACGTATCTATTAAACCGTAGTCCAGGTGACAAGAGCTTGTTAAATTAAAAACAGAATCAACAACCCAGAAGATCTGGGGGGCTACTTTTCAAAAGATAACAAAACCAATTGTGTCAGAGGAGCAAAGCCCACTTCGACCAATAAGTTATAATACCTTTTCAGATTTTTTTGGTCTGAGGGCCCTTTACCCTCTTCCAAATATTGAGGACCCCGAAGAACATTTAAAATGTGAGTTATATCTATTGCTGTTTTCTGATTAGATTTAAAACTGAGGGGAAAAAATAAAATGCAAGAACACACAGGCACACACTTCATTTACTTGTCAGAGTGATGATTTATTCCAAGTCATGTAGGCTCTGGAAAACTCCACTGTAGATTTGTGACAGAATGCAAGTGAAAAAGTCAAATGTCTTAGTATTATTATGACAAGTGTTGACCTTGCATCCACCCCCCCAAAAAGGGTCCCCCTGACATCCAGGAGTCCTTTGAGCACAGTTTGAGAACTGCTGTCTGTGTTCATGGGACCAGTACGGACAGGGGTGAAGCTTGAGATAATTAGAGATGAGAATGCTACTAGAATTTTGTCTTTTTCTCCTCTCAGCGAGTTTTCTCACCTCTCAGCGAGTCAACCTAATTCTCACCTGCTGGAGAGAGGCTTCTTGAATTGGCAGACATCTCAGTTATTAGCAGCAATAAGAGCAGTCAGATTGGCTGGACAGCTCTCCCAATATACAGAGGGTGCCAAAAAAATGTACACACATTTTAAGAAAGGAAAACGGAATTAAAATTGTAATGCTCAATATATACTGATAACAAAAGATGAATACAAGTCACGTTTGACTTCTGCAATTACAAGAGGTGCTCAAAGTGGTTACCATCAGCGTCCAGACACTTCTGGTTATGGCGAGCTACTGGTTGCGCAACATTGACCAAAGTGTCCCCTTGTATACATTTTGTTGGCACCCCGGGTATATATGTTTGAACGCCAGTGCCCACTGAAATGGTGTTTGTTTCCATGGATGTGGGAGGTGTCTTGACCAAATAACTTTGGGAAATTTTGCATGCTATATACTTTCCTCCTCCTTTTGAAGAATCACAGTGCACATTAATAGAGTAAATAATCCGAAATGTCCTATAGTAGAAAAATTAATTAACTTTAGTTAACTCATTGTTTCTAAATCTTAGATGATTCCAGGGCATTTATCATCATCTCATGGGATGCTAGCGTCCCACAAAAGACACTGGGAAATCTTGATTTGTAGGATATAAAATTTTGATTCCATTTTTACACTATAGAGTTTACTACTCCCATTTCTGTAACAGGGAAATTGGTATGCTTTGTGTTAATAAGGAAGCAACTATAGAAATTTATTCAGATATGCATCATTTGGTGAAAAGGTAGCACATTGTATCCAGGGAAGAGTGTGCCTAAATAATAATTGTTTAGAGTTTTGAGGGAGTATAAATAGGTAGATAAATGAAATCTGGTGAATGCATTCTACTGAGACTTTTAAAATACCACAGAAAGAAGGAAAAAAAAATCTCAATATGTATTATCAAAGGTCTTTGATAAAATTCAGCATATGTTCTTAATTTTAAAAAGTTGACTACAGTAGGAAAAGTTACTTATTTCCTTAACACGATAAAAGTATATATGTCAAACCAAATCTCACTGTTATGTTTAATGTAAAATACTTGAAGCATTCCCATTAAATTCAGGATGTTCATAATCACCAGTAATTTTTAGCTGTTTATTCTTATTTTTTGCAGGGGAGGAGGGCAGTGTGTATTAGCCAATGCAATGAGGCAAGAGAATGAAATAGGAAGTTTAGAACAGACTATGTAAAATTATTTGCACATCATATGAATATCTGGCAAAATAAAGTTAATAGCATTCCTTTATACAAATAATGAGTTAAATGGTAATTAATGGAAAAAGTTCTATTTATTATAGCAATAACAAACATTCAATGACATACCAATACAAATTTCAAAATTTTTTTTTTCTTTTTAGAAATTCTCACTATAATGTTAAATTTTATTTTGCAGAATAAAGTATCTGAGAATAGTCAGGGAAAAACTGGAACAGATATACTAATTCTACCAAACAAGAAAAAAAATGTTAATGATACAGTAATTAAAATAGTTTGATTCTGTTTTAGGAATAGACAGATAGATTATTGGAATACAATAGAGAGTCAGTGACAGACCTTAATTCATATGGGAGTTTAATTTATGATGGAAAAGGCATTTAAACTCAGTAAAGATCACTTAATTCAATTTCCAAACTTTTACATTACAGAGTGAAAAAATACATTCATGTCACGTGATGAAGGGCTTATGCTCTTGATATACAAAGACTTTTTAAAAAGTAAATAATACTTGGATTTATATTATAAAAATGTGTGGAACAATCCACAAAATACTCTTAACAGTTGTCTGCTCAGGGAAGTGGGATGTTTACTTTTCACATTATGTCTTTACTGTTTGATATAGTTTTCAATGTGCCCATGTATTACTTTTATAACTAAAAGAAAGTCTTTCAACTCTCCCTCACATATACTTTGACAAGGTGCCACGGCAAATACTATTAAAATTGAGTCTATATGGGATGGTTTATATTGTATATCATATGGCGATGGAAACTGATTTAGCAATGAGAAAAAAGCTTGGGAATAAATAAATAAATGGGGTTCCTCAAGGACCTGTGGTAATACTGAAGTTCTATAGACGGTGTGGTGGAGGGCATTGCATGGTAAAATTTCCAAGCTTACTAGTAACAAAGTCTTCTGGGTTAAGCAGGGACAGACCACAACAAGATTTTCATATTACTTTGTACTTGGATAGAAACATGACATAGGAAGGTATTATATTTTTGATCTGTTAAAATTGTGTTGGCAATCATTCCAGGGCTTTTCCCAGCTTGAAAATTCCTAATTTTCCATACTTCTTCAAAAGTATGACATGAAAGCATACACTTGTGTATGATTTGCAAACAATGGAAGAAGCATTGACTTTAGGTAAAAATTACTTCTGTTTAGTTTTTATTATTTGTAAGAACTCACGTAGATATATATGCCTAGTTATTTTCCTTTTTCTTTTGGCATTCCTTGGAAATGCATCCTTTTTTGAGGGAGAGGCACAAATATGGGAATTTCTGTAAGGTGGCACAGATTTAGCTATAAATTTTTTGAAATGGTAAATTGAACGAATTTTGAAATTAAAAAGTTATTGAATGATTTGCAAAGTGGTGTAAGAAATTTGTATACAGAAAACACTGTGAGAGAATTTGAAGGAAATTTTTCTATTATCCTTAATTGCTCTTTGTAATATATTTTAAAAATTGGTATTACATATTTATTTTTATTAGTCTATATTTACGCGTACAGCTATAGTTAAGGTAGGAAATTATGATTTAGTGTATTTTAAATACGTATTTTTGTTTCCCTTTTTAAGCCTTATTTTAAAATGAGTAGTGTAACACTTACATTTTATGTAGGAAGGAAAACACACATTCCCGTTCAAGACTGGTCAACATTTTAAAGGATTTGATTCAGATATTACAAAAGTCAATGTATCACTATATGAGTGAGTCCAGATATTACAAAAGTCAATGTATCACTATATGAGTGAGTCCAGAAAAACCATCTAGGTCCACAGGTCTTTCACTTACTCAATCTGGTGACTTTTCAAAGGGTTTTACTACTATGCAGAGATAGAGCTGAGAGCACTGCTTTCTGTGAAGACAATAGGATGTTCTCAGTATCACTGACCACTTAGTATGTCAAGGAATCTTTCAAGTTAAGTATTGTTTCTTAAGATGAGCTGCATTTCAGTTGTGCTGCTCGTCATGTACTTCGTGACTGGTGATCTGTGTCAACTATTGAGGTAACATTCCTGCTCAACAACTGGAGGTACATCTTGAAGAAGTAGTTTGAAATAGGAGTCATGTTCTCCGTCTCCTTAAGTTTCTAGTAATTCTAAGCTTTTCCCTTTAATAATAATTCATGCATAATTAACAAATTTAAGAAAATTATCTGATGTGGTATTCAAAATGGATATCAAAAATAATATGGTGAAAAACAGGAACATATACAAGCTTTCAGATTCTTTATATAGCTAATATGAATAGAAGCCGTTATTTAAATTTTAGTAGTATGCTACATTAGGGAAAAAAGGACATATTTGGTAAACATTATTTTTACCCTTGTGGATTATATTGGCCAAAAAATAATTCTTAATGGAAACTAAAAAATGCTTGGTCATAAAGAGTCAACTTTTCTTGCATACTCTATTGTAAAGCATGCTGGAAAGAAACAAAGAAGAGAGGCCTACTATTAACTCCGCAGTTATTTATTGAGCTCCTGGTATTAGCACTAAAATTAGGTGTGGAGAATACAGAAAAAAAAAGACAAAATATCTTGATTTCAAGAAAGTCAAAATTTCCCTGTTTGATCTGCTGAGAGAGGTTAAGTAATTTATCCAAGGGATTATAGCTGGTCAGTGGCAGAGCTGAGAGAAATCCTTCTTTCTTCAGAGGCATTTTTATTAGTATGTTAAATGTCCTCTTCAGCAGCAGGAAAAGCTTCATGGAGTAGATGACAGTTGAATTGGACTATAAGAGATGTTACTGGGAGAGGATCAACAAAAATGGAATTTTAACAATGGTAATGAGGAAACTGGCCCAATCCCAAAAGAAGGCTGGTGTTAGGAAGTAAGGAAATAATAATATAATAGTGGCAGCTAATATTAACTGGATACTTATGTGTCGACCACTGTTCTAAATGCTTTTAATACATGAACTAATTTTGCCCTCACAGCAACATGAGGTACAGTTCTTCTTCCCATGTTCCAAATGGGGAAACTGAGGTCCAGAGAGGGTAAGTAGATTGCTCAGAGTTCCACATCGGGTAACATGGTGGAACCACTATTTGAAGCGTAGGGTAGTCTAGCTTTGGAGATCATACTCTCATGTTTATGCTGCGCTGCCTCTGTATAGCTTAGTAAGGAGTGTTAAAACCAAGCCAATGTAGCCAATCAGGGCAATGAATCCAATGGGTGTTAAGAGCCTGCGAGAATCGAAAGCAAGGGCTAGGGCAAGCTCTGGCAAGGTCCTTCAGTTTCTGCTGTTCCTATGTAGCTAGAGCATGGGCCTTGCCTGCTGTCCTCTACTTGCCCACTTCCAAAGAGAGGAGAAAGAGATCTCTCCCTTTCCCCGTGGCCACCTCGGATGAGCTCAGCAGTGCGTTGAAAGCACCTAAAGATTCTTGGGATGAGTGGAAAACCATGTTTGGTGATTTCAAGGACCTTTCCAAAAGAGAATTGGCCAGGGATATTTTCTGATCACCTTTCACTCTCCCCTGCTCCATCAGGCCTAATGCCAAAGCAGAAAATATTTCTATGTTTTATAAATTTTAAGTAGTTGTTGCCATGGAAGTATATTGTGTTATTAAGTTGTGTTTTAGGTTTTATGTTTTAAAAAATTAAATTTAGTAGACATTTGCTTTTATCCAAGACAGTGTTATTCAGTTTTAAATACAGTTATCTATTTAATTACAATAAAATAAATTCTATGTATTGTACTGGGAGGGTGGTGTCTGAGTATCACACTTAACCATTAGCCTGGTTTTCTCAGCAGAACCACTATGCTTAAGAATGGAGTCTTAACTACGGAGTTAAGGGCCTTGAAAGCTAGGCAGGAATTTATGCCCAGACTCCTTGCCTTACAGGATTATGTAATCTAATGATTTAGAGAACTTTTGTTATCTAGAGTTTAAGGTACTCATAAAATGCCTTTGGTTATGGAATGAATTTTCTCATGATAAATGACTGCTCTCAAAGGCATATTGATTTCCATATAATTATATAGTAGCTAGTTATACTCTAGTTTATTAGCAAAACAGTTCTTGGGTTTTGCATAATTTAATGAATACAATTAATGACTAACTATTCTTCTTCCCTCTGATAGGCTAAATAATCAGGCTGACCTAGACCAATTATTTATACTCATTGTAGAATAGAAAAAAAGGAGCTGCAAAATATTATTTTGCATGATGGCTCTATTTTTCTCAACTTCCAATTTTAGGCACTTGATTGATTTCATTTTAAAGCCGTACAGGTATACTTAATATAAGGAATATAGAGACATTCTAGCCAAAATCGTGGTAAAGTAACATTCACATGTAGCATATTTTTGTGTGTGTGTGCTTCAAAGTAAAATAATGTCACCGAGACGACAGAAACCGGTATTTTAGATATTTGTTATTTTATCATTTAATTATTGCGTAAGGGTGTTTTTTTTTTTTGTTTTTTTTGTTTTTTTTGTGTGTGTGAAATAGGGATATAAAACTGAACTATGAGTCACATTAGGTAATGACCAGTTCCTAAAGGAACCTTAAAAAAGTAGGTTCATGGATGAACATGTTTACATCTTATTAGCAACTTACTGTGTAAGAGAGAGAGAGACAGAGAGAGAGAGAGAGAGAGAGAGAGAGAGAGACAGAGAGAGACAGAGAGACAGAGAGAGACAGAGAGAGAGAGAGAGAGAGAGAGAGAGAGAGAGAGAGTAGGTGTAGCTGAGGGAGCATCTAGTGAACTTCAGGGTGAGGTAGTGAAGCCCACAGGTGAGCAAGTCAAAGTAAAGCAACTATTTAGTTAATTCTACTTTTTAAGGGTAGAAAATATATTTTCTTTTTCTCCTTCTGTACCTAGAATAGTGCCTGGAGATATTAGGCACTCAGAAATACTGACTGCAGGGGTTTGGTCAAGATGGTGCAGTAGGTAAACAGTGTGCTTGCCTCCTCTCATGACCACATCAAAATTACAACTAAACTACAGAACAACCATCAGTGAGAATTGCCTGAAGACTAGCTGAATGGAAGTCCTACAACGAAGGACACACAGAAGAAGGTACCTCGAGACTGGTAGGAGGGGTAGAGATGCAGAACAGGCTGGTTCCACACCCACATGTGGCGGTTAAAAATAGGGAGACATATCTTGGCTGCGGTGGTCTCTCTGAGGAGCAAGGATACCCAGCCCTACACTAGGACTCCAGTGCCAGATAGAGAAGTCCCCATAACTTCTGGCTGTGAAAATCAGTGGAGATTGTGGCTGAGTGAGACGGAGGGTACCTGCAGTCTCGGGCGCTCCTCTTAAAGGGCCCATGCATGGACTCACTCGCTCTGAGCTCCAGTGCTGGGGCAGCAGCTCGAGAGGTACCAGGGATATAGGAAGAGGAACTGAATTGTCTGTCGCCAGGGTGAGGACAACAGGGGCAGCTTTTTTCACACACAGAAGTGCTGGCAAAAGCTGTTGTTTCGTTGTTGAGCCCTCCCGGCATGCAGGTGCAGGAGGCCACTATATCTGAGTCTCCATCAACCTGGCTAACACCGTTCACCCTGCCCTGGTGATTCCCTGAGACCCTGCCCACCAAATTTGTGGGCCCACCCAAGCCGCAGCTGCTTCCAGTGGCTTTTCCATACAAACAGCCTATCTTAGCTTATGCTGCGGAATTTCCTAAAATCTCTCAAAGGTTCACAAACCCCAAACAAGCAGCATCTGGCCTCAGCATACCCCATACCTCTTGCTGAGCAGCCGCAAGCCTGGCACTAGTTGTAGCCAGCATTGGTTCGCAGATAGCCTATGCCAGGCACCTCCAAGCCCAGCACAAGTGGCAGCCATCTACAGATCACTTTGTAGCTTATACCAAGTGGCACTGGACAGGGCACAGGCAGCAGTTGACCTTGGCCTGCAACAGAGCCCTTTCCTAGAGGCCACTGAACCAACACTCCCGGTGGCTAGCTTCAGATTACACCATACCACCACCCAACCACCTCCATAAACAACACACTCAAAGTTCAGACTGGGCAGACCACAGAGCCCCAATACAGCAAATTCTGCTCTGTGGGATCAGCCCCTGCACAGTAGCTCTTCCACTGTAGTTACAGTCAGTCCTCACAACTAATGAGCCTGAGGGTCAATCCTTCCCATTGACATGCAAACAGCAACCAAGGCTCAACTACAACAGGAGGGGCACACACAACCCACACAAGGGACACACCTAGAGCACCTGTCTCAGATGACCAGGGAGACTGCACCACTAGGCCCCTCAGAATACCTATTACATAAGGCCATGAAAAAAGATGTTTCATGAAAATGGAAAAAAAGCTGGAGTAGGAATACTTATGTGAGACAAAATAGAATTTTTTTTTAACTTTTTAAAAATTAGTTTTAGGTGCACAGAACAATGTAATAGTAGACATTTATCATTTATAGCCCTTACACAGTGACAACCCCCCTCCCCCCGGCCACCAGTCCTCTGGCATTGCACACAGCCATTACATTTCCACTGTCTCTATTCCTAATGCTGTACTCCGCTTCTTGTAACTAATATATATATATAAAATTTTAGTTGACATTCATTATTATTCAGCTTCAGCTTTAGGTGTACAGTGCAGTGGACAGCCATCTACATCATCCCTGACGTGGTCTCCCTAATGAGACAAGTGTCCATCGGATACCCTACAAAATCTTTACAACATTATTGATTACATTCCCCAAATTGACTTTCATATCCCGGTGGCAATCTTGTGGTTACCGACTGTTTTCTAATCCCCTCACCTTCCCCCTCCCATCTAGCAACCCTCAGTTTTTCCTCTATGTCTCTGAGACTGTTTCTGATTGGTTCATTCATTTATTCTTTTCTTTAGATTCCACATATAAGTGAGATCATATGGTATTTGTCTTTCTCTGTCTGACTTATTTCACTTAGCATAATGTTCTCTGGTCCATCCATATTACTGCAAATGGTAAGATTTCATTCTTCTTTATGGCCGAGTAATACTCCATTGTATAAATGTACCACAGTTTCTTAATCCAGTCATCTACCGATGGGCATTTTGGTTGTTTCCATGTCTTGGCTATTGTTTATAGTGCTGCAATAAACATAAGAGTGCATACATTTTTTCGAATTAGAGTTTTGGATTTCTCCAGATAGATATCTAGGAGTGGAATTGCTGGGTCCACTCAGCAATTGGTAGTCCCATTTTCAGATTTTTGAGATACCTCCATACAGTTTTCCATAGTGGCTGCACCAATCTGCAATCCCACCAGCAGTGCACACGGGTTTCCTTTTCTCCACATCCTCGCCAGCACTTATTATTTGTTGATTTATTAATGATAGCCATTTTGACTGGGGTGAGGTGGTATCTCATTGTGGTTTTTATTTGCATTTCTCTAATGATTAGTGAGGTTGAGCATTTTTTCATATGTCTATTTGCCATCTGTATGTCCTTCTTAGAAAAATGTCTCTTCATGTCCTCTGCCCATTTTTTAATTGGGTTGTTTGTTTTTTTGGAGTTGATTTGAGGGAGTTTTTTATAAATTTGTGATATTAACCCCTTATCAGATATATCATTGGCAAATATCTTTTCCCATTCAGTAGGATCCCTTTTTGTTTTATTGATGATTTCCTTTGCTGTGAAAAAGCTTTTTAGTTTGATGTAATCCCACGTTTATTTTTTCTCTTGCTTCCCTTGCCTGAGGGGATATATCTGTAGAAATCTTACTCCGGGTAATGTCTGTAAAGTTTCTTCCTATATTTTCTTGTAGGAATTTTATGGTTTCAGATCTTACATTTAATTCTTTAAGCCATTTTTAATTTATTTTTTTATATGCTGTTAGGAGGTGGTACAGCTTCATTTTTTTACATGTGTCTGTCCAGGTTTCCCAGCACCATTTATTGAATAGACTGTCTTTACTCCACTGTAAATTCTTGCTTCCATTGTTGTAGATCAAATGACCATATAGGCATGGATTTATTTCTGGGCTCTCTATTCTGTTCCATTGATCTATGTGTCTGTTTTTATGCCAGTATCATGCTGTTTTGATTACTGTAGCCTTGTAGTATGATTTGATGTCAGGTATCGTTATACCTCCCACTTTGTTCTTATTTCTCAAGATTGCCGAGGCTATCTGGGGTCTTTTATGGTTCCATATAAATTTTAGGATTATATGTTCTATTTCTGTGAAAAATGTCCTTGGTAGTTTCAAAATAGACTTTAAAACAAGGGCAATAACAGGAGACAAAGAAAGACCCAGTAATCCCACTTCTGGGTATTTATCTGAAGAAACCCAAAACACGACTTCAGTGAGAAATGTGCATTCTTATGTTCATTGTTTAAAATAGCCAAAATATGGAGGAACCTGGATGTCCATTAATGGATGAATGGATAAAGAATAGGTGGTACATATATACAAGGGAATATTACTCAGCCGTAAATTGAATGAAATCTTTCCATCTGCATCAGCGGACCGAGATGCTATTATGCTGAGTGGAGTAAGTCAGACGCAGAAAGACAATTGAAATATGATTTCACTTGTATGTGGAATCTAGAGAACTGGATAAACCAATGAACAAACAGAAACAAGCTCATAGATACAGAGAACATTTTGATGGTTGCTGAATTGGGGGAAATGGGTGAAAGGGAGGAGTGGATTAAGAGATACAAATTGGTAGTTACAAAATTGACATGGGGATGTAGAGTATAGCATGGGGGATATAATCAGTAGTATTGCAATAACTGTATAGTGTCACATGGGTACTGGATTTATGGAGTTGATCTCTTCATAAGTTACATAAATGTCTAATCACTGTGTTGTACACCTGAAACTAATGTAATGTATGCCAGCTGTAGTTCAAAAATTTTAAAAATATTTTAAAAAAACCACGAAAATTTTTTTTCTATATATTACAAGTAAAAAGCAGACTTGGATTTTGGTTACAACAGATTATGCTGCTTTCGGGAATGTATACATTGTATCAAATAGGACAATTCTGTAATTAATATTTATCAGTACTTTTTGTAGCACTGTCAACACATCTTTACTAAGGTTTTTCATGTCTGGCTTCTAGGATTTATTCCCATCGTATAAATATAGTGTGTTCATCTATGGACCCCTTACTTCCGATTAGGCACAAAGATGGTCCTTTTACAGATGTCATCTTATTTACCAGATATCCTCATTATATGCCTGAAAATAGATATTAAAATCTTCATTGTTCAAGTTGGGAGATTCTGACTCAGTGTTTAAATAAGTTGCCCAATAAAATTGCTTGGGAGTAAGCTTTGGGGCTTTTATTTGAACTCATGTGTTACTTCTCTCAAATATTCTTGCTGGTAGTAAGCCTTCATCTTCTGAGAGTGAAAATAATCTTTAGAAATAGCCAAAATTTTGTGTTTTAAATTTGATGAATAACATGTGTAACTAAATTAATCAAATCCTTGCTTTCAAATATAAAGCAGTGAGACTTTTATTGTTTGGGTTTTCAATTCTCCCTGTAATTCCTTCTTGGACAAAGGATGTTCAGAATGTTTTCAGCAGTGGCAGCATAATTATAATGCGTATGTAGCCCCTGAGATAAGTGTGATAGACAATAGCCATTTGGAAGATTTCGTTCAGTTTGTTAACAAAAAACAAGATAAAAAAGAAAAACAGGATAGTTTATTTTATAGTCACACTTTGTGATTCCAAAGTAAATCACTTTCATGCTATTATCTAATTATATACATTGTTTTAAGAGATGTAAAGAAATATTAGAGCATAAAATTACACCATTTATGTTAGTGTGGAACATTCGATCATTGCTAAGGGAAAATTTCAAACTGTTTAGCTCACCTCAGTTTCTGTAGCGCAGCCTCTAAAGTCTCATTTCGTTAACAGGGCCTTGTGGGTGTTCTAAAGGAATGATTGAAATGAAAAGAAATGAGAGAGTCAAACAGTGTACCGTAATAGATGAAATGGGAAGTAATTATGTTAATGTTGACTCATTATGAAGCTCCAACCATTTTTACCTTCTTATTTCTGTGTGGAAACCTGTGCAGCTGATATGCTGAATAAGAAATTCTTGTACAAATGAGCCTAGAGGCATGTTTCTAATATTGGAGCTAAGCCTATGCAGAATTGTAATGAATTTCCCTAAGTCAGTATTTAAATATGCTATCAGAGAAGATAGTTGTTTTGCCAGAAAATTTGGATTCTAATGTTTGTCATCACATTTTTAGGTATATATCTGAACCTTTATATCTGTATAATTATCATGTGTTAATTATGTGGGGAAAACCTAAATCTGTAGTACATGTACATCACATATAGTGCCGGCTCATTCAAGATAGATAGGAGAAGTATTTTAGAGAAATTGTAAGGAAGAGATTTATAAGGAAAAAAGTTAGCAGGGCAAAATGGTGTAGATAAATACATCTTGGCAACTATATGCTCAGGAGTATTTTGTAAGGAAGCAGTTGTAAATTATTCCTTCATGAAGTCTGGCCAAGGGGTGAAGAGTGTGTGTGTGTTTATATACAAATCCATAGTCATAATCACATACGTATATGAAGGTACATGAAATGCTTCAGAATATGGAATTTAGAGTCAGGCAGAAAGATTTAAACAAATTTGACTCCCAAACTGAAGCTTTTATTCACGGTAAGAGAATTAAAGTGTCATTCCCCTAAATGCTTCCGCTGCCCCTCCCATTGCGTATATCCCCCCCCCCCCATATTCCTCATCTTTCAGTCATCATATATAATAAAGTTTAATGCTCTTACCTCTTATAACTCAAATGTCCTGGCCTGTATTCAGGAAATAAAATATTATAGAGACATATCTCTACGTTCAATTGCCAGCTATGGTTTAATTACTTCTTAGAAAAAATGGTACAGTGACATTTTTAATTTAAAGTGACTTAATTTTTTTTCTATGCCAATGAGTATCTTCTAAAACAATTTAATTCCTAAAACAATTAAATACATAATTTTTGTAAAATTATGTTAAACATTAATTTAAGTGTTTAATTGAATCAAAAGAGTATTTTACCTTGGCCAGGAACTTTTCTTTTCTTACTGTCAGTATGTGAATGCTTTTTAGTAATAAACTTAAATTTTATATTCTTAAAATTAATGTTCGTGTTTATAATGTTCTTTTGTATATTTGGTGGTATTCAGTGTCAGTTCATATTTAGTGTCAGTCTTTTGTGTTTGGAACTTTTACAACAGTTTTAAATTATTCCCCACAAAGATGCAAGAACTAGTTATACTTCATTTTATCCTTTTTGCGGTGGAGTCATGATACCGTAGAATTATTGCACCAGAAGAAATGTAAAAATTTCATCTAGAACAGAACTGTCTAGAAGAAATATATTGTGAAACGCATATGTAATTTTAAATATTCTAGTCACATTTAAAAAGTTAAAAGAAAATAGTGAAATTCATTTAAACATATTTAACATATTCAGAATATTATTTTAATATGTAATCAATAAAAATTATTAATGAGGTATATTGCATCTGGGGGGTACTAACTCTTCTAAATCTGGTGTGTATTTTACATGTACAGCAGATCTCAATTGCAACTAGCCACATTTGAAGTGGTGGGTTGCCACATAGGACTCGTGGCTGCCATATTGGACAGTGCAGATTTAGAGTCTTGATTTCTTTTCCATGCAAGTGTCCCTGATGATGTGGCCCACTAGAATACTGCCAGTGGCTCACCAAGTAGAACATTCCTCCCTGAAAAGGCATTCTCAAAAAATCCAGGCTAGAGGAGCTGTCTTCTTTTTTTCTTGAGGGGAATGATGCACCCACAGTATCCTGATGTGTCTCCCACCTTAGGTAGGGGGACGTACCTTCTCCAACTGAGAATCACTGATCTTACTTGACCTCTTATTGTACCCCTGAGGAAACGAGGCCCAGATTCATTTCATGGCCTGAATTCGGCAATAAAGTTGGCAGTCTTAGGTTTCTTTCTATCCAGCTGTTGCCCTTCCCCATGTCTGTTTGTTCATTTTTTTGGTATCAATCAGTTTTCCTTCTTCAGTCTGCATATGTAATAGAAGGGAGACATCACATGTTATTAATGATGGTTCTATTGATGTTATTTTTCTCATTAAATATTCATTGCCTTCATTCCCTTTGTCGCTCTACCTGTAATTTGAGTCACGCCCTATTGTAGGTTCAATAAAGCTTACCTAATTACTTTGCATTTTGGAAATAAATTGCTGATCTATTCTCTGTATTGAAAAACATCTCTTCTCCCCCTTATTAATTATGAATATCTTTTTATTCGTTTTGAGAATGTATCTGTACTACACTGTTACCACCAGATTACTGATTATATATGCTCAGCGCTCTTCTAAGCCCTTTGCCTGAATCATCTCACATAATAGTTACAACAACCCAAAAAGATGGCTTCTGTTGTTATCTCTCTTATTAAAATGGAGAACTTGAAGCTCAGAGAGTTGAAATGACTTACTCAAATTCATATGGCCACTGAGTGGTGAGGCCAGCACTCAGACTCCAGAGCCGTACTGAACCGTCATTCTTTGCGGGACGCCTTGTTCCTCCGCGTTGCATGCCGTCTAGTGGGAAATGACCTGTGTATGTGGATGAGCTTGGACTCTCCATGCTGTCTTCTTTGTCACAGGGAAACGAGTTACGTTGCCTCTGCATAGTTCTTTGGTCTCTTCTTAGCATTTGAACAGCCCTCTTCCCTTCACCTTCATGCTTGAAGTATCCTCTTACCAAATAAGGTAATGTAAAGCCCATCATGTCAGTGGGAATTGAGAAGTATAGAATGGAGAAAAGGAGGCCAGAGAAAGATCTTAGGAAGTGAGTGAAGCTGGCCCACTGTGTTCCATTCATTCGTAATTCAAACTCTCACCAATGAAATACCTCGTGAAACAATTGCTTTTTTTCTGTCCATTCCCTTCTCCCTTTCACAGTTTTAGTCCAGGACATTTAGAAGAACCTCCCAGATAGTAAGTACCCTTTACCCCTTGGAAGTGCCTCAGAGATATCGTTCTAAAAATAAATGTAACGTTGTTCCTCGTTGTGTAGCACTGGTCGAGTGCAGTGTCACATGCAGGGTCCTTAGCAGACTGGCTTCCTACCTACACTACCTGTCATTCCTTTCTTCCCCGCTCCCCATTGTCCTGCAAACCTGAACATCCAGCACTCTACTGTAACTCTGGTACTGATCATGTTCCAGTGCACTGCACACTTTCCTGCTTCAGTTCACCATGTTCCGCATTCACAGAGTGCCCTCCTCCTGAAAGCCACCCTAAAAGTCCAGTGTCATCACTGTTTTCCATAATGTCTATCCCCTCCATTGGCATTACTCTTTTCTTTGCATTCTAATCTTTTTTGTTTATAGGTTTACTTTATTATTGTAGGGTACTTTTATGACTCTTGCTTGTTTGATAGTAAACTCCTTGGGCTGGAAACAAACACAGCTGACATGCATTGAGCATCTAGATGTTAGGCCCTGTGCTAGCTACTGTGTTTCCCCGAAAATAATACCCGGGTCTTATATTCATTTTTGCTCCAAAAGACGCATTAGAACTGATTGTCCGGCTAGGTCATGTTTTTTGGGAAACACGGTTAGTAAGTTTAATTTAGTATCTGTACCCCAGTGCTACAGTAGAATACAGTGGTTATGTAGGACATATTTGTGGAGTTATATATTGTTTGCAGCTTTTAAAATTCATTGGAACTCCTTTGGGAATCCTAACTTAGCAGTTCCATATGGGGAAGAAGCTCACATGTATTAAATGCTTACTAGGTGCTTTACATACAGAATTTCATTAGTATTGGCGAAAATCCTGTACTGGTAGAAAACTTACCCCATTTTAAAGATGAGGGAATTGAAGTGAGGTCAGCTAGTTACCCAGATTACTCACCTAGTAAATGCATAGCTGGGATCTGAATAAAGGTATGACTAAAGAATGCTTTCTTTGTTCTGTTTTTTTTTTTTTTTTAAAAGTCAACTATCCCTCTGACACTACGTAGCTATTACAATACCATTGACTATATTCCCTATGCTGTACTTTTATATCCTATGACTATATATTTTTTATAGTTGACATTTAATATTGTTTTATATTAATTTCAGGTGTATAGCGCAGTGGTTAGGCATTTATATAATCTATGAAGTGATCTCCCTGGGAAGTTCAGTACCCATCTGACACCCTACATCATCTTTACAACATTATTGATTATATTCCTCATACTGTATTTCACATCCCCATGACTATTTTGTAACTACCAATTTGTACTTCCTGATCCCTTCACCATTTTCACCCATCCCCCAAGCTCCCTCTCTTCTAGCACCCATCAGTTTGTTCTCTGTATCTATGAGTCTATTTCTGGTTTTTGTTTATTCTGTTCTTTAGATTCCATATATAAGTGAGATCATATGGTATTTGTTTTTTGCAGTCTGACTTATTTCACTTAGCGTAATACCCTCTAGGTCCATTCATGTTGCAAATGGTAAGATTTCTTTCCTTTTTATGGCAGAGTAATACTCCATTGTATAAATGGAATATTTCTTTATCTCATCGTCTATTGATGGGCATTTCTGTTTTTTCCATATCTTGGCTGTAGTGAATAGCACTGCAGTAAACATACAGATGCATATATCTTTTCGAATGAATGGTTTGGATTTCTTCGGATAAATCCCAGGAGTGGAATTGCTGGGTCATAGGTAGTTCTATTTTTAATTTTTTGAGGAAACACCATACTGTTTTTCATAGTGGCTGCACCAATTTGCAATCCCATCAGCAGTGCACAAAGGTTCCCTTTGCTTACGGTCCTCACCAACACTTGTTGGTTATTGATTTATTGTTGATAGCCATTTTGATGGGAGCAAGACGGTAGCTCATTGTGGTTTTTATTTCCTTTCTCTGATTATTAGTGACATTTAGCATCTTTTCATGTTTATTGGCCGCTAGTATGTCCTCTTTGGGGAAATGTCTATTCAGATCCTCTGCCCATTTTTAATTGGATTTTCTTGTTTTTCTTTTCTTTCTTTCTTTTTTTTTTTTTTTTTTTTTTTTTTTTTTTTTTTTTTTGGTATCAAGGGGTATGAGTTGTTTATAAATTTTGGATATTTGACCCTTATCAGATGCATCATTGGCAAATATCTTCTCCTATTCACTAGGATGTCTTTTTCTTTTGTTAATGGTTTCCTTTGCTATGCAAAAACTTTTCAGTTTATCGTAGTCCCATTTATTTATTTTTTATTTTGTTTCCCTTGCTCGAGAAGATATATCCATAGAAATATTAGTAAGGGTAATGACTGAGAGTTTACTTCCTGTATTTTCTTCTAGGAATTTTATGGTTTGGGGTCTTACACATAAGTCTTTAATCTATTTTGAGTTTATTCTCCATATAACATAAGGAGGCGGTCCAGTTTCTTTGTTTTTTTGCATATATGTATCCAGTTTTTCAGTCACCATTTATTGAATACATTGTCTTTACCTCAGTGTAAATTCTTCTTTTGTCACAGATTAAATGACAATATAGACATGGATTTATTTTTTGGCTTGCTGTTCTGTTCCATTGATCTGTGTGTCTGTTTTTATGCTAGTACCATGCTGTTTTGATTAGTGTGACCTTGTAGTATTATTTGATATAAGGTAGCATGATACCTCCAGCTTTGTTCTTCTTTCTCAGGATTGCCATAGCTATTCGGGGTCTTTAGTGGTTCCATGTAAATTTTAGGATTATTTGTTCTAGTTCTGTGAAAAATACAATTGATAGTTTAATAGGGATTGCATTGAATCTATAGACTCTTTTTGGTAGTACAGATATTTTAGCTATATTAATCCTATCCATAAGCATGGTATATGTTTCCATGTGTTTGCGTCTTCTTTAATTTCTCTCTTCAATGTGTTAAAATTTTTTCTGTACAGGTCTTTTACTTTCTTGGTTTAATTTATTCCAAAGTATTTTAATTTTTTTGATGCAGTTGTAAATGGGATTATTTTGTTAAGTTTTATTTCTGATAGTTTTGTTATTGGTATCTAAAAATACAACCGATTTCTGAATATTAATTTTATATCCTTCTACTTTACAAAATTCATTTTTCAGTTCTATTAGTTTTTGGTGGCATCTTTTGGGTTCTCTTTATATAGTGTCATGTCATATGCAGATAATGGCAGTTTTACTTCTTCCTTTCAAATTTGGAAGCCTGTTATTTCTTTTTCTTGTCTGACTGCTGTGGCTAGGACTTCCAGTACTATGTTGACTGAGAGTGGTGAAAGTGGGCCTCCTTGTCTTGTTCCCGATCTTAAGGAGAATGCTTTTAGCCTTTTCCCACTGAGGATAATATTAGCTGTGGGTTTGTCATATATGGCATTTATTATGTTGAGATATGTTCCCTTTAGTCCCACTTGCTGAGAGTTTTTTATCATAAATGGCTGCTGGACTTTGTCAAATGCTTTTTGTGCATTTATTGATACGAACATATGGTTTTTATTTTTCATTTTGTTTATGTGTTGTATCATGTTAATTGATTAGTGACTCCTGAACCAACCTTGCATACCAAGAATGAACCCCACTTGATTGTGGTGTATGATCTTTTTAATGTATTGCTGAATTTGGTTTGCTAATATTTTATTGAGGATTCTTGTATTTATGTGCATTAGGGATATCAGCCTATAGCCTTTTTTTTTTTTTTTTTTTTTTTTTTTATGTCTTAGTCTGGTTTTGGAATCAGGGTAATGGTGGCATATAAAATGAAGTTGGGTGCCTTCTCTCCTCTTGAATTTTTTGGAATAGTTTGAGAAGAGAATTTTGGAATAGTTTGGAATAGGTGTTAATTCTTCTTTGAATGTTTGGTAGTATTTACCTGTGAAGCCATCTGGTAAAGAGCTCTTGTTTGTTGGGAGTTTGTTGAGTACTGATTAAAGAATACTTTCTTAGATTTGAAAGTACAGACTCAGGGTAAAGAAATAAACTTTGGTGGAGGTAAGAGATAATAACTATCTTGGCTAATGAGATAAACTGAATCATGTATGATTAGTTATGGTGGCTGGCATTTCAATCTGATAACCCTTATTTCCTTTAGCATGATCAGTGTTGCTTATGTTTGATTTCTGTACGTTGGTGTATACTAAAATTTGTACTTGTGTGAGATGCGAGTTAGTAAAACATGACTAGAAGGAAAGGCCCTTCTAACTAAGTATAACAAGTCTGAATTACAGAATTTTTCTTTGAAAGCAATACAATAATTGTGAGTAGGCTAGCAGCGTTGCCTACTAGAAGACCTTAGGACACCCGTTTTACTGAATGTCTATAAGCTTTTAGTAATTAGCATATCAATTATTTGTGTATAACAAGGGACATCAGAAGCATTTTGGAAAGGGGTGAAAAACTAGCATTAGTTGAGGGGCATAATTTGTGAAATCCTCACATTGCCCTAGGAGGTAGGTAAGCAGCGATTTGTAATTTGAGGCTTGAAGAGGTTAAGTTAAGTGACAAATTAAATAAGTGGTAGAATTACATTTAAATACACATTCCTCTGGGGTCAGCCCGTTAATTCAGTTGGTTATAGCACGATGCTCATAACACCAGGGTTGCCAGTTCGATCCCCTTATGGGACAGTGTGAGCTGCGCCCTCCACAACTAGATTGAAATATCTACTTGGCTTGGAGCTGATGGGTCCTGGCAAAACACACTTAAAATAAATAAAAGTTAAAAAAAAAACTAAACTAAATAAATACACATTTCTCATACTTCCCCAAAGTACACACCCTTTCAGATATGCTGATAACTAATTTCAATATTCTTTTTGTACTCTTTGTTACTCTATTTATTTTATTAGCAATCATATTTCACAAGTACAAACATGAATTTCATAACTGTTCTATCAATAGGTTCGCAAAATCCACATATATAATTTTTCACTACACATGCTAAATGAAAACATATTGTAACCATTTAAAATGCCATCAATCAATTCCTTCTTTTCAGTTATGCATAAACTTTATATAGGTGAAGTGGCTTATTTTTCATTAAACACATTTGCTTAAATGCACAATTTAAAGGTAATAGTAACTCTGTCATACCTTTTAAGTGATATTAATATTCTTCAGTAAGTCATTTATTGCACTTTTTACTTTCAGGAAAGTCATGGTTTTGATTCCGCTTCAGCCAACAGAAGATAACATAAAATAAATCCCATCTTTTTAGTTTAAATAGTAAAATTGTCATCGATTTATATATAGACTCTGAAGATCTAAATACTAAATTATTTTTGGCAATCAAATTTCCTAACCTACCATAGCACATACATTATGATAGCTCAGTTTCATATGGTTCTGTGAATAACATAAACCCGAATGTGTCTAGGAAATTTATATTTACACACAGATTTTTCAGAGATATTTAGCATATTGCAGAGGAAGTGCTATTTCACATCAATATACTAACCCTCTCTGAACCCCACCGTTCATTGAAAACACTGAACACACCATTCATTACACAAGTCAGTACTCTTAAAAGCTAGCAAGCTTTAACGTTCTCCTTATAATTCAGTTGTGCTTATGAAATATGAAAAATAATATTTTAAGATTTATTTAAAAACACTTTGGTAAGGAAAACACATTTCTTCTCAGCTCATCATTAATCTGGTTTTACATATGGGCTTGTCCCACTTATCCTGGAGGCAGTTAATCATTAAACATTTTTAGTGGAGAAAACCTCTCCTTATAAAAAGATTTTTGCCTTCCTCTCATAAATTTCTCATTCTTCCCAGATTTTTTAAGTTAGAAAGTGCTGTAAATATCTTAAGGTAGCATTGTAATTTTTCTGCTAAATTGAAATGATAGCTGTCTCACATTGTTTGTCCTTGTTTATAAGTGGCATATTAGTTACTAGTTGATGACTGTCTCTTCAGAGATACTTAGGTATTCAATCCTTTGCAAATATACATAGATTACTTTTCACATAGACACTAGATCGACTAGCCGATTAAAATAACATTAATCCTACTAGCCCAAACCAAGGCTAACTGCTAGTGAAAAGAACAAGCTATCAATAAATTAAAGAACATTACTAACTTGGTGGGCTTTCTTTTTAAGTATGGAGAAAATCGATTTATTGATGAGGCACCATTTCCAAGTTCAAAAGATAAGGATGTGTTACCCTTTTCTTTAATGAGATGATTAATAATTTCCCCTGTTTCTGTCTCTTAAGCCTGATTAACAAATAACTATTCCATGTAGGGTAGCAGGGGAACTGTACATTTCCAATTACCTATTATCGGGGGTGAATTTATTCAATGAAGTTCTTGACACAGATTTGAATATGGCAGGAAGTTGTTTTTTTTTTTTTTTTTTGTATTTCACCTTTAGTCTCTCTAATTTCACTTGATATAAAGTATAAATTAAAGCAAAAGTACCATTTATAGTTGAGTGTGAAAAGTTCCGGCAGTGGTTGAAAGAAATAGGATTTACTTCAAGCAATGCCTTTCTTTGGATCTCCACAATAGCACTATACTTTATGTATTTTTATCTGAATATCCTTACTTATGAAACCTGCAATAGCTACCAGAGTTAAACTTTGAACTGAAGGAAATGTATAAATTCATCCATTTATATTCTCCTTCACTTAGTCCAGTTTCTCATTTCACACATTTAACAAAGCAAGCAGTGATAAAATATGCATGTCTTCAATAGTATAATTTGCATTTGAAATTCTTCAGAATTGTCTGGCTGAATGGATCAACAGTGCAAATATTTTTTCTAATTTTATATTTAGTGTTCTTTAATAGTATTTTGTAAAGTCCAAAGTGTAACGTAATTGAGAGTTTTTATTAAAGGGAATCTGACAGAGATTTTGGTCCCATGTTTCAAAGTATAGTATGAACTCTGAAATTCCAATTGCTTTTGGTAGGCCTAATTTGATTTTTTCCTTGTACCTGTTTTAATGCTATTGTCACTGACTGCTGGTACATTGAGGTCTAGTGGAATCAATAACTATGTTAATAAGTGTTTCTAGAGAGAGGGAGGATTTCCTGGCTTAGGCGCATCCCTTTTATATGCATTTCCTCTTAGTGCCTTATTTTCATTCTGGTACCACTCCTTTGTCATTTTCCGCACCCCTGTGGCCCTTATCTTTTGCTGCTACCTCTGTGGGTGGAAAGACAAAGTTTAAGGAAAAGTGCTCACGTGCCCTTGTGTGGCTTACAGCTATTTCTGGTACCTAAAGAACTATGTTGTAGTAAAAGAAGTAGACTTGTTCTCTGTAGGACTAAAGGAATAAGTAGAAGCAAAGGTATAAGTTACTCTGAGGCATGTTTTACATCAATAAAAGAACTAAGTGATTGATAACTCAAGATGCCTGATTTCACACGGCTGCCTTAAGAGATACTGAATAGAAGACTGACAGGGCAAAGAAGTGTAATGGAAGGAACGTGCGAGCTGTGGAACCAGGCATATCTGTATTCTGCTTTTGGCTCTACGTCTTAATAGCTGTGTGGCCATAAGCGAGTCACGGAGTGCCAAAACCTTAGTTTTTCTGTCCTAACGTGGCAGATAAAGCTTACCTTGCAGATTAGTGTTAATGTGTGTAAATGTGTGTAAAACAGTGTGTGTAAAGCTCCTTAGCACTGTGCTTGGCATGTAATAGGTTCTCAGAGAAGGGTACTTGGTGTTGTTATTGTTTTGTTCATTTTATGAGTGATCAAAGGCCACTCTTTAAAAATCATGTTTGTGGGGGGCTAAAAAGATAATACTTTCCTTCCTACCTTCTAAGTTCTTCTAGCTGGGCTAATAATTAAATTAACAACAGACATATTAACAGGAGAAAATAAAAATTTTAATACATGTGCATGGGGAATTCACATAAGCATGAAAATTCCAAAAACAGTGAGGTAACATTGGGTATATATGTCATTTTGGACAAGGAGAAGGGGTGGCAGTCATGGGATTTCAAAGGGAGTAGGCGGTTTACAGGTATCCGAGGAAGAGAGCGTGAGCACGGCAGGTAAATTTTCCTAGACAACCCCGAAAACAGTGGGACATGGGGCTGGGGAGGCAGTTAGGAAACGGGCTTCTGTTTGGATCTTCTCTCTAATGCTAAGGTGATTTTGTTAAGGTTCCCTTCCTGGAGCAGGTTTTCCATCCGAATCTCTTAGGGTGGAAAAGGGAGGGGGAGTCAGTTTCTTTGTCAGTCTTTTTTTCCTTCATAACCAGCTTATAATCAGTATCCCCAAAGGCAAAATGTTTGGTCTCCTTCACTAGCAACATGCCTGTTCTCCAGCAAGCAATAGTAAATGTTTTTGTTGAATAAATGGATACGGAGGTTGAGCTGTTGGGCAATTTGATGCATTTTCAGCCTATTGTACGTGAATTGACCATTTGCTCAAAATCAGTGCACATTAAGCTATTAAAGTAATTTTCATGCCTGTGTTGCTGATAATTTTTTTTTTTTTGAAAAAGTAGAAAATTGAGGATGGTAAATGGTAAAATGCATTTACTTTTATTCTATCTTTTTGAAGAGAATGTAAAAGGGCACAAGCCTCTTGGTTGAGCGATTCTTAAAGTGATAAACGGTAGTGACAGGAGTGAGGATGATGTTTTCCTTTCCGTCAGAGTTTTGGGTATGGAGGTATGTCAGAGAGGGTGAAATCCTAAACCTGAGCTTTATTAAATGCCAGCGAAACTGTCATTTGTCTGTTCTTTGGCCATCAGAAGTGTTATTCAGAACATTACCCACTTATGACTATAACGTTGGGATATTGGGGTTTTGATTTTACTATGTAATATACTTTTCGGACACTGTTTTGTTTTTTGTTTTTTAAATTTATTTGAAACTGGTATTTGAAGTGTGGGCATTATTTTCAAAGTTTGCTCACTTTGAGGTCCCTTTTCCCCCCAAAGATGCCCATTGTTTGGGTAGGGCCTAGACTTAAGGATATACCTTCATGATTACTATTCAAGATGTCCTTATTTTTTGTTACCTCGTCTAATTTAAACATTGGCTCCTATTTTTGGGGAGGAGATAACTGGTAAAAATCTTTCCTCATGAATGATGAAGTCACCTGAAATTTAGAATCCTTTCGGGGTGAGAACAATTACACAGTAAAATAGTGCACAAACTGCCTGAGAATGAAAAATGAGCCAGTACTGTTTCTGTTCATTTAGAACATAACTTATACAGTTGTTTAGAAGAACGCAGTAACCTTTAGATTGCTTAGTAGCTCAATAACCCTTTGTGCCTCTACAAGTACAGAAAACTTCCTTAAGAAAGTGTGGCAGAATAATCAGAAATGCCACTTTTTTTTCTTTTTTTTTTTATGCAGCATCAAAGGGACTCATGTGTATGACGTTTTCCCATTTTTTCCCACTTCTGTTATTCCAGTAAAAAACTTAGGAAAAAATTTTCCTAGATACCTTGTGATATTCCTGGCTTTAGGGTTCCTGCTGCGCTTATTTCAACAAGGTTCTCCTGGGACAATAAATCGTATACCCCACTGGACCAGATCCTTACGGTATTAACTGTCATAATGTAACATGGTTTATTTACATCAAATTGATCTCATGTTAAAAAGCACTCCTCTTCATGTTTAGTATAGATGCAATTCAGAGATAGATTATTACCTGGTGAGATAATAACTATATAATTTTTACTGGACACTGACTATGTGCCAAACATTGTTCTAAGTGTCTTATATATCTTAATTCACTTGTCACAACATCCCACTGAAGTAAATAGATTTTTTATTCCATTTTATACAGGCCTAAAGTGAGGAACAGAGAGGGTAAATAACTTTCATGAGATTACATAGCTAGTTAAGTGGGTCCAACGCAGGTAATTTGACTCAACTATCTGTTCTGTTCTCTTAGCCATTACTTTACATAGCTGATAGATAACTTGAAGCTGCTACCATGCTTCCTGGTTTTTCCCTATTTCATTTTCAATTGGCCCTTCATTAACAGGGAAAACATAGAAAGAGAAAACTTTGTAGAAGTGCCTCAGTTTCCCCTGTTTATTCCAGAGTCTCATCCTATAGTGTCTGCGTTTGTGTGCACTGTCTGAGGTCAGTAAGAACTATTATTCTGCCTTATGTTTCCAGTCACAGTAATTCAGTCTCTGACGCACACATTTGAAATTATTTTCAAACATACTTTTTCCCTCTAAATTTACAAATGCTAAGTTTAAATAGCAATTGAAATAGAAACTTTAAGAAAGCAAATACTGTTTGGTTTGCATGGTTATCTCAATTCTGAGATTAGGTAATAAGGTGAGCAAGGATTTTGCCTACATCTTCTCTTTCTGGTTTTTTCCCCCCATTCTACGGTGATAATTGTTATTTATAATGATAACCCTGAGAAGGCAAAAAGGTCTTTGTTCCTGAGAATATACTTAACTGAAGCAGGAATGTAGATGCTCCTTTTTTAGAAGTATTTTTACTAACATGAGTTTGTACAACAATTAACAATAATGGAAAAAGGTAGTGTAGTCATGGAAAGTTTAAAGTGAAAGTTAAATTTAGTACAACATACCACTAATTCGTGCCAGTAATTATGGTTAATCATTATTGGGATTTTGAAAGAGATTAATTAATTATACATATGCCATAAAATTCCGCTACGGATGAGTCATAGAGCAGATTGGTGATATTTTGTTTCCTATGGTGGTTAAAACTTTTTATTCAGATTCGTATTTAGTACAAAATATATATCAACTATCTGTAAAAACCCTTCTTATTTTAGAATGTCAGCTATTAGTCCATTTCATATTTTAAACCTGATATGTTAATTGATTTTAATTTCTCTTCAACTTAACAGGTTGAAATAAGATGGACATAAGATTTCTCTCTTATTTCATTCCAATTCCGCCAAACGTCTTATGAATTCTTACAGTGTGCTAGGCACTGGGTATTTCAAAGAACATTAGGAAATGGTTTCTGTGCTTCCAAGCTTATTCAGGTGTCCACTTGTCAAATTGATCAAATCAATCAAATTTACCAAAACTTTGTTTTAAGAAATGTTTTTCTTGAAATTATTAAATGACTGTTCTTCATTCCCATTCCACATTCATATATTCAAATACATTCACTTCAAAGATACCTATACTGCTAAATAGATTCACTGCTGTGCATTCTTGTTCCCTATTTTAGGACTACTTTTCTGAAATAGCCGTAAAACTTTCTTAAACATTATGAATATAATATTTCTGAACCCATCTTAAGACATTTGCTGTTTACTCGTTGTTATTAGTTGTAGCTTGTGAAATGGGTTAATTGTACTTTAAGATTACCATTTTCTTGGATTTCCTTTTTAAAAGCTGCATTACGTTTCATCCTTTAATGGAGGATCTGTCATCAATCACACGTGATATTGTGCATATACTACTCGATTTAAATGTTTAGTGCTTCCTTTGACAACTAAGTAAAGAAGATCTATATACTCGCTTTAGATTTATTTTTGAAATTGAAAAATTGTGCTTTTAAAATTATTGGGAGTAGCTTCAGTTTGTATCATAGTATACCAGCACTAATGCATTGTTGGTGTCACCGTATATGATGTATGAAAATATTAGGTATTACAGTACTGGCAAAATTCTATTTCCCCCCTGTATTCTTATTCATTTTAATCTAAAGCCAAGTATACAGGTACTAGATATTTCCTTTACATCAAAATGGGAGAGTCTAATGATATTGTATAAAAATTTATATTGAAACTAAGAAAAATACAAATGGCCTCATTTATCTTTTCAGCAGTTAAAGGAAATGAATGAAAATGTGCAAAGTAGTGACATGCAGGAAAAAAAAAACACCCCAAACTTATTTTCCTTGCCTAGCCTAGCTTGTTCTATTATGGGTTTTATATGAACATATTTTGAAATGAAATGCCATTAGTTGAAAAGCAAAAAGTAAGAAGTCTTAAACAACCAAGTAGCAGGCTTAAAGCATAATATTTGGTTTGTAGGTACATCTCAGATGCATCTGAATTCACAGTTGAGTTATTGAGTAAATATTTTATGGCAGCTATCTTTTCTTTAAGTCTAGGCTTCCTTTTTAACTCTAAAATTATTAATCCATTTTGTGTTATGGTCTATACTTTAAATTTATTAATTTTTTATTCTATGTTTTATGATTAGTCCATCCTTCTTTTGTTTAGAATATTTTTCTGAGGTAATTAGAATATATCTTCTCTTTAGAATTTTATTCTGAAATGTTGGTACAGTATGATGGTTTTTCTTCATTTAATCAGTTAGAGAAACTATAGTATAATTAAACTCACGATTGAACATATTTTATCCAAATTGGAGCTGAGTGCTGAGTTTCTAGCTTTGGCATTAAAAACCCAAATATTCCTAATCCTTAGTGTAATACCTTTCAAATTAAGATTGGGTTTATCATGTAGTTTATGAGACCAAAGGTTATGTAGCCTTCCAGTTTCTAAATAAGATACATATTGAAAACACATATTTTGTTGTATATTCATTTATTAAACATACATTTTTGTTACATATTATACAAGCAGATGCAGCAGTAAATAAATATAGTGTAGCCCCTATGCACAGTAAGATGGGAGACAGATAGAAACCAACATTCATTTTAATTGTCTTTAGTGCCTAAAGGAGACATCCAAGAGATTAGAGGAACCTCGTTCTGGAGGACAGAGAAGGTTTCCCTGAGGCATTGATATTTAAGCTGAATCTTTAATGACGAGTAAGGATTAGAAAAGCAAAGAAAGTAGGAAGAACATTTTCCAATGTGGGCAACTTAGAGTCTAATATTTTAAAAATATGTGAAGAAAATCTGAGATGGAGGAAAATGAAAGCTAACAATTTAAGTTGTTTAAACATTGTAAGCTCTAGAACATCATGGAAACAACAAATTATGGCAGTTTTAGAACCTTGCTGAAGATTAATCTTAGTGAATCTAGATTGTGTTTTGAATGAAGCTCTGAAACACACTTTGGTTCAATTGCCTGTAACTGGAGTATTGGGATGGAGAGCTGGCAGCCAGCCAAATGTCAATGGCGACTTTGATTAAGAACAGAACGCGGGAAAACAAATACTTAAGAAAAACCAATCCATTAACACATGTGTGTTTGTATGGGGGGGATTCGAGGGGGAGAACAAATTAGAACATCAACGATGTTTGTAAGGATGCACTGTGATGCTGGATTCTCCACGTCATTTAATAAGCAGACCAGCCATCATGGGGTATCTGACGTGTTGACCCCAGTAATCATAATTGAAGTGTTTACTACATGATTTTTATCCAACAACAGAGTTCAGTGTGTCTGTTCTAGGTAAATATATGCTCAGGGCTCTCTGGGTGATAAAAGGTGTCTTATTAGCTGCCGTCAGACACCCCAGTTCTCACAAAGTTAAGTAAATTGTATGGCTGCTAAATGAGTTAGCAGAAGATTTAAAAATATAATTCAAGCATTTTTTCTGTGTGTGGTGCTTTCTTACTGTGGTGACACTGTCTGTAGTTTAAAGTTTGTATTGTTTTTCAGTAGTACAGGTCCTAATTAGTTAGATATGTAATCTTCTGAAGAGTTGAGTATTTATTTGTCTTAATATTAAAAAAAAAACACACGAAAAAAAGTTGTTCAGAGGCAGAGAGGAGAAAAACCTACCAAGCTTTCTGATAATTCAAAGCTGCCTGTACCTATTCATTCACTCTTTCAGAAAGTATTTCTTGAGTATCCCTGGTCTGTGGTATTGAAGGAATAGCCTTAAGAAACAAAAGACATGGTCTCTGCTCTTGAGTTTTCAATGTAACTAGTGAAATGGAAGATGCGCACATTCTCTCCAGACCATGAGATGGAAACAGCAAGTATCCTTTTGAATTCAGGGGTGGTTTTGTTTTGTCTTCTTTTTAAATTAGGGAGAGATTGAACATACTTGCCTTAGGATTTCCGTTCTGGTGTATCATACATGAATATAATGCGAATGTCCTTTGAATGTCCATGTCATAGCACTTGTTGAAACTTCTGTAAGTTTGTTTGCATCATGTGCAGGTGTGTATTATTTTCATTTTCATAGGGAAGAGTGAAAAATACACTCAGGAATAACAGTTACCTATTTTAAAAAATGTTCAGGAATTGCAAATTATTTAACAAAAAGTTAGAATAGAGTTATCGTAGTGGAAGTTCTGAAATACTACTTCTAGAGATACTGTCTCTATTTCAAAGAAACACTTAAAATCCATAAATAGATTTCTAAAGATTTCCTGCAATGTATGTTAAATGTCCATTAAAAAACCCATCTTTTAAGGGTCCCAAACCAAGTAATGTTAAGTGTGTCTCACATATTTAGTGAAAATTATGCTGATTTCATTATATATGAAAGTTTATTCCCATTCAAATAACCAGATTTTTCTTTTAAAAGGCTGTTGTTAGATGATGTAGAAACGCACACTGAACCAAGAGCAGTGTAAACACTGGGCTCTATTGCGTCCAGTGATATATCAGCATGAGTTTCAGCAGCACCCTCGATTTGCTTGGACCTGCTTTTCTTTGTTCTGCTCTTATCAGCCCTGAATATCACACAAGGTTGTTATGAGGATGAAATGACATAATGTAGGTGAAAATGTTTATAAGTTATAACTTGCTGTATAATGTAAGGTACACCTATTATATGGAAGCCAAGATACAAGTATTTTCATCCAGAAGAGGGAGTTAACGATATGTATGTTATAAAAACCAGATCTAAATTTCTTCTGCTGTGAAAATGATTCATTATTATGTCAAAGTAAATTTTTAAATCCAAGCATATACATGCAAAAATTCTTTTTTGTTGTTGATACACTAATGATAAAATCTTTCATGAGTACAAACGTATTTCATGGTATTTTAAGTCAATGATCATTTGATTCTCTTGAGGTGCATATCTAGATAGCTTTACTGTTGTATCCCAGGGTACTGAAGAAAGGGATTCACAGTGGGTACTTGTTATTTACGGGCTGTTTCAGCCTTGAGACCTACTCTGCCTACCTATGTAACAGCCAGTGGCGAAAAGGGAGTAAATTGACAACCGAGTCAGAGTTTTGGAACTTGGTTGAATCTCAAGTGGTTTGGCCATAGACGAAATCAGGGTTCAAAGAGATGTGGGGAAGTGGAATTTTATCTGCCCCATTGACAATATCTGAAGAGTCTTATGACCTTATAATTAGTTTGCAGCTACTTAATCTTTTAGCTGGACCTTTGGCATCATTGTAGTTGCAGGTGATCAAAAACCATTGGAGCAAAAAGCATTGCCAAACTTTGGGATTCATACTAGAGCACGCTGTATTTAATTCCTAGCAGAAAAGGTTAGCACATTGCCAAGTTAGCAAGAGTTCAGGACAAGTTCCTGTCCTGGCAGGGTCTCTTTACCCTAAGTATATTGGCCTTAGGGCAGCAAAGCTAAATCTAGACCCCCTGACATGCAGTGATGAGGAGCCTCAGTATTTCGAGTTCCCTGGTCATACTGCTGATTGAAGGTGTCATTGCCTGGAAGTAGCCATTTATAAATCTGATGACACATGCTAACAACATGAAACATGCGTCTGCCATGTGATAGGTAGGTCCACTTCTCTCTGCTTCTGTTGACTGATACAGGAATTGATGCAACCAAGAAGAACTTGAAAAATACCTCGAAAGACAATAAAACCCTGGACTAGAAATTAAAGAGACTGGAGTCACCTGTGTTGTTGTGTCTCATCTTCCAGTTGAAGGTTGGAATTTTGAGTCAGGACAAAGAGAGTCATTTGCTGATTGTGTACCTAAATTAAATATTTCATGTAAAATTTTATATTTAGTAAAGAATACAATGAAATGGTTAAGATGGTAATTTTTTTGTTATGTGTATTTTGCTACAATTTAAAAAATCAATGAAAAAGATCATATTCGTAATAGTAATAAGTATACGATGATTTGAATGAACTTAATAGGCGATGTATATCATCTATATAAATGAGACTACATCACTTTGAGAGAAAAAGACTAGAATGAATGGAAAGAAAATATAAAGACCACGGAGATACAGAACTTCTCTGTATTAATTAATGTACTTAATGTAATTATCATGACATAAAGACAGGCATTTTAATGGCATTTATTGAATTTAACAAGACTATTGTATATACAGAGGGTGCCAAAAAATGTATACACATTTTAAGAAAGGAAAAAACTATTAAAATTATAATAATATATACCGATAACAAAAGATGAATACAAGTCACGTGCATACATTTTTTTTTGGCACCCCTGGTACATGGAAAAGGAAACTGGCAAAAATATAAAATACCATTTTGAGAACCAGGGGCAGTATTTTGGTGGTAGGGAGCTATACTATCAGAAGTTAAAGCAAAGACAATTTTAAAGGGAGACATTATATTAACACACACATTCATGTAGATAAGTGAAAGTAAAAAGAAAGTCCAATAATATATGATTGATTGTTAGATAAATAGAAAGAATTAGTATTTTGTAAGGATATAAAATAAGGGGAGGAGATAGGCATCCTAACACCATTTATTAATCTGCCTTATAAATCTGGGGGAAACATAGGTCCATAACTCATATTGTATACCAAAATCATATAGCGAGATTATAAGTAAATATCAAAGTGAAAACTTCATAAGCTTTGAAATAATTGAAGTTACAAAAGAAAAAGATTTACTCCTTTGAATAAGTAAAAGCTAAACTGTGGAAAATATCAAAAATAGAACACTGAGACAAATATTTACAAGTTTCTCACACAAGGGATTAATACCGTTAGTATTTAAACACTGCATAGAGCATGATGGAAACATTTAGGTTTGGACAGATAAATGTGCAAAAGAAACAGACAATATACATAAGTGGAAACAAAAATCACTAAAGTGGGGGAAAATTTAATATACCAGTTGAGAAGTAGAAATTTAAAAAAGGAGGTATCATTTTCCATCTCTTCAACTGGAAATAATAAAAGTGACATTACCTAATGTGATGAAATGTGTTCATCACTGTATTGTGCTGGCAGTGTTAAATCTGTTTGAAAAACAATTTGACCGAATATACAAAACGTTTATACCCTTTGATCCCTGTTATATAGTACTTAGGAGAATTTATGCTAAGGAAATTATCCAAAAGAAGAAAAAAGTGATTCTTTGCAGGATTGTTCATACCAATGGAAAATTGGGGTGGGTGGTAACCTTAATTCCAAGAAGAAGGGAGTGCCCCAACTATGGGCCAAACACTTAGGAGAATATCAGATAGGCACCAAAATGATATATAGGCTGTATAGAAAAATGAAAACCATCTGATACAACGGTCAAAAGAAATTACATATATGGTAAGATGCATGCTTTCAAGTCTGTAAAATACAATCAAAGATGAGATGACAATGTAAAAGCTAGTTTGTTATGTGGTGGGATTTTTAATGACTTTTGTTTTTTTTTACATTCTTTCCAAACTTATTTTGAATTGGGGTAGAGAGAAAATGAGAATGGCACAGACTTCTAAGGATAATGTTAGGAATGCTGAAGTATGCTGCTAATTAATAATGGCAACAACTTGTATTGATCACGTACTATGGACCAGGAACAACTATAAGTGTCTTCTCAGCCTTGAAATGTTTGAAAACTGAAAAGAGAGAAGGTTTAGGTAGGATATACTTGTCTCCAATAATTTAAGGGCCGTGATAGGAAAGCACCTTTAGAATAGTCCTCTTTTATTCCATTGGGGTAATAAAACAAACAAAAACAACTATTATCAACAATATCAAAAATTATATCAAAAATGGTAAGGACACAGATTTTGACTTAATGCTAAGAAAACAGCAGCAGCATACATCTTCTTCCATCTGTATTCTCTACCTTGGGAAGGAGACACTGCCATACATGCCGATGTCTGAGCCACAAACTTGGCCTTCATTCTTGGCCTTCATAGCACTTCTTCATTCTCTACCTCCAATCTATTGCCACATTCCGTTGATTCTAACCACTAAAGTAGTTCTGAAACTCATCCTTTCCACCCCAGTCCCGCTGTTCTTTCCTGGTTTAGGCCACCTTGCTCTTCACCTAGAGTAATTACACCAGCAGCCTTATGACTGCTTTCTTTTCTTTCAGTCTTGCCTCCCTTTTTTCTACTTTTCACACAAATTTACCTGTTATCTCCCACCCCATCCGCCAAGTTCAAAAATCCTCAGTGGTTTCACTTTACTGAATAGAGTACAAACCCTTGAATGGGGCTTTCTAGGGACTTCATGCTTTGTCCTGTATTTATTTCACCAGCATCTGCTCCCCAGCAAATAAAGTCTCTCTTTCTTTCTGTCACATGTGCGTGCGCGTGTGTGCGCACAGACCCACATGCACACACACACACTCTCACACTACGTACAAACACATACAAACACACACACACAGACAAACACACACACACACAAACTCTTGCGCACATGCAATAATCCGCACACACGCACCTGCAGCCATGATTGTTTCTATGACTATTTTATTTTCTCCCATCACGGCACTGAGTCTTCACAGGTGCTACGTCCTCTCCCTGGAACTCCTTCCCTCACCTGTCAAACCTCACGTTTTCCTATGTTCTCGAATTCTGGCTTATCCTACAGTTTTCATCGTAGACATTCCTTCCTCCAGGAAGCCTGTCTGGATATCTGAGTTGGGCCCTCCTGTGTATTCTCATACGCCCCCGTGCCATTCCCTTTCTACTTAGACTACTAGAAAAGAAGAACCCCCTGAACAGAGGCCATTGTCTACTCGGTTTGCTTCCTCGAGTGAATCTATGTGGTTTTGGCCTACATTGAGTATTGTGAACACCTTAAGATTTATACTTTCAACTTCCAATTTGAGCACTGTCTTCTGAATCATCAATTCATTAACGTCAAGCACAAATGTCTCACACAGTACATCTTCAGTAATGGTTTGAAATGAATGAATAACTCAGTATTTGAACGAATGAATCCTTGTAATGGTGACACCTCACTGA
This sequence comes from Rhinolophus sinicus, assembly GCF_036562045.2. Classification (NCBI taxonomy): domain Eukaryota; kingdom Metazoa; phylum Chordata; class Mammalia; order Chiroptera; family Rhinolophidae; genus Rhinolophus; species Rhinolophus sinicus. Next base: position 64,178,861 of record NC_133768.1, read on the forward strand.
GGTTAATAAGCATTCCTCCTCTCTTTAAATTCCTTGAAGGTAAAGACTGTCTCATTTGCCTCTGTTTTACCTGTGGTACCTAACATAGTGACTTATATATAGTAGACACTCAGTGAATGATTACCCTGAGTTCCTAAGAGTGAACATTAGCTGGAGAAAAATATTAACTAATGCTAGTGTTAATTAGGTGATCTTGATCACGTGTGGAGTTTGGACGTCAGCTAGATTTCTCTTTATAATTATGAATGTGTGCATATATGCATGGTCATGTCAACGTACATTATTTAAAGAACACTGGTTTCATTTTCATTTATATTAATTAGTGACCATTAAAATGATGTCATCGCCTTGCAACTAGTCAAAGTTCTCATTGTTAGGTTGTTGATTTGTTTCACTGTAGCTGTTTTTGTGTTGATTGTGCAAAGAATCCTGGGTTGCTTTTCATCTTTTAATGCACGTCTAGGGCTTGTCCTAATCATTCACTGTGTAATCAATGAGAGGGTATTAGGACTTGAGAAAGGATTTTTGTGTTTGCATCTTTTTTTTCCCAATTAGTTTCAGGTGTACAAAGCAACATAATAGACATTTAAACCCCTCATAAAGTGAAAACCCGCCTCCCCCAAGCTACTACCCCTCTGACATCTTATATAACTGTTACAATAACATTGACTCTCTTCCTTATGCTGTACTCCTATACTCCACCTCCCCTGACTATATATCTGTATCCTTATAGACGACACACAGTGTTTTTTCTACTTCAGCTTTACTTGTACGGTGCAGTGGTCAGGCATCAACACAGTCTATGAAGTGACCCCCCTGATAAGTCCAGTGCCCATCTGGCACCTTGCATGAGCTTTACAACATTATTGATTATATCCCCTATTCTGTATTTCATATTGTGTGTACTAATTTGCGCTTTCTCATCCCTTCACCTTCTCCCCCGTCCCTTCCCCCTCCCATCTAGCAATCAACAGAAAGCATTTTTAACTGAAGGAAATATATGTGGGAAAACCTTTATGGGAAAGGTCTTTTTTCCTTCTTTCTCCTCTGCTTGAGTGTAGAACTTCAGGTGATATAGAATACACATTCCTTCACCATCTCCTCCCCTCATCAATATGTTTTACTTATAAATGTTTGTCTATAAAGATGTGTCTTGAAGTCTGTTTTAATAGAAGGTGATACATATTTGAATAAGTGTCTTCTTTGTGTTTGAGGTTAAAAGGTTTCAAATCTTTTTTGATCGAAGCAGGAGAGATTGTATCTTCTTTGTTAGGAGGGAATGGTTTTCTCTTGTGTCCTCATTATTCTTTATTCCTTTCGATATTTTTTCCTGTACAGTTTTGTGTTTCCTGTATTATTATTTGTTTTATTGTTTCCTCCCTTACCTCTTTTACTCTCACCTTTTGTTTTTTCAAACCTGTTACCAATGTGTATGAGTAGATTAGACGAAAACAGATCGTAGAGCTTTCTTTTTAAAATAATGTTTAATATGTCTTAATTACAAAGGTATTAATACTCAATTTAGAAAAACTGGAAACAGCAAATTTTAAAGAGGAAAATATGTATCTAAAATTTTATTACTCAGGGATAATTACCAATTAACATTGCCATAGGTTAATATTTAGATGAAACATTTTTACATAATTGAAATCATAGTGTACACATAGTTTGTATCTCATTTCACATAGCATCGACTCAAAGATATATCTCTGCATCATGAAAACATTTGGCTTCGTAATAGTCCATTTTAAATAGCTGCCATAGTTCATCTCGCCATCTCCCTACATTTGGTCTCTTAAAGTGTTTAAAAAGTTTCCCTATTAAAAATGATGTCATAAACATCTTAAAACCTAAAGCTTGATGTGCAATTCAGATTATTTCCTGTGGTAGATTCTTAGAAGTAGCACTGCTGGTCAAAGAGAAACTTCTTGAGGCTTTTTGTTCTTACCAGTTGGCTTTCCAGAAACATTATGCCAAGACTGCATGTTGTTACCAGAATTGTAAAAGAATTTCCATCTCACCACATGGGCAGGGAGTTTTTTTTTTCTTTAACTGTATTCTATGTCAAAAAGTACATAATTTCTGATAGGTGTGTGTACTGCCTTATCAAATTAATCCATTAAATGAGTACATCATTTTGTGTACATATTTGAATCTTACGCAACTTGTTCTAAAGGCCATAGGTACATGGTATATTTTTTCTACACTTGGAATCTTTTTTTCTTTTCTGTTCTCTTCTTTTCTTTTGGTGCTGGGTTATTACTCTGTGATATTGTACTACTCTTTTAAATCCCCAAACTAAAGCAATAATTTTTTTCTAAGTTCTGCATCTTTGTGGTCTTGACAACTAGAGACGGTGCTTTGGAGAATAAGTGATCCAGGACTGCATTTTAGGACAATGAGAAGTGCCAAAGGCACGAGGGAAAGACTAATGGATAGGACACTGGACTAGAAATCAGATGCCCTAGGTTCTCTTCCCAGCTCCATTTGTCATTGTATATCATGGCCAAATTTGAGTAAAGAACTTGCCCAGTCTGTAAAACGGGGATAATATGTAGCACCTTGCAGGGATACTAGAGGGATTCATGCAATATTTTTCGTTTCTAATACATTTTGTGTTCTTTCAAAAGAGTTGTAACATTAGAGACCAAAAAATAAAGTCAGTCTAAAATTTGAAAGTAGTAGTTGTTTATATTTTCAAAGTTTTATATCCCCAGTTTATTAAAGCCTTTATCTGTTACTTATACAGTGTATAGATTGACTGCAGAATTCCTCCAAATGTAGCAAAAAGTGATCTTGGGCTTAAGAATAATTAGTTTCTGCTTTATAACATACCATTTTGCATGTATTTTTTGATATTTATCATATATTACATTAAAATGTAAGAAGAAGAATCAACTCATAAAAATAACCCACCATGAGTTATCATGGTGAATCTAAAAATAGTACAAAAGTATTTTGCTTTACTAATTTATGATATTTTCATTCAAGAAATAGGCTAGGAAACAGTTGCATGAAAAATAATTTATCCTCATTTCTTTAATCCATGTTTTTTTCTGAATTTGGCAAAGTTCTGTTTATAAATTGATGTCACGTTTTCTCACCTAGAATGAGTATTTTCTAGAAATATAAGAAATCTTGGGATGAGTAAAAGAGTTAGGGGACAAATTTAAATAATCCCTAAGCCTCATTTAGAAATTGCTATTCAGTCAGACTTTGAGCTCTTCGAGGACAGGGCCTGCCTATGTCTTAGACATCTTGGTATACCCAGTGTCTAGCACATAGTAGGTGCTTAGTAAATTTTTACTGACAAAGTTAAGCTGCTGATTTAGATACAAACCAAAAGCAATGGTTATCTGTTTCAACAAAACTAATATATTGTAGGAGCTAAAAGGGTCTTTGAAATAAATAATACCTTAGGTAAAAACAATATTTCACATATGCATCACACTTTTCTAAGAACTCAAAACATTTGCCCCACTTCAAAATCCACATTTTCAGAGATTATGCTGGGTTCAGATATTTCAGATTGGTTGTATTTTGACCACTAAAAGCTCATGCTTTGTGTAAAGGCATACAACTCATCATTTTCTTTTTTAAAAGATTTTTATTACAGTATAGCTAGCATACAGTATTATATTAGTTTTAGGTGTATACCTAGTTATTCAACATTTATATACTTAAGTGATCACCATGATAAGTCCAGCAACCATCTGACACTGTACCATGCTATCAAAATATTATTGACTATATTCCCTATGCTGTACATTATATCCCTATGACTTATTTGTTTTATACTGGGAAATTTGAACCTCTTAGTCACCTTCACCAACCCCCGCTTTGTAAAATTTTTCAACTACTGTTGACATTCAGTATTATTTTATATTAATTTCAGGTGTACAGCATAGTGGTTAGACATTTATATAATTTTTGAAGTGATCCCCCTGACTAGTCTATAGTACCCACCTGGCACTGCACATAGTTATTACCATATCATTGACTATATTCCCTATGCTTTACCTTACATCCCCATGACTGTTTTGTAACTACCAATTTGTACTTCTCAATCCCTTTGCCTTTTGCACCCTGCCCCCAAGCCTTCTCCCATCTATCACCCTGATAAATCTACTACCCATCTGACACCACACAGTTATCACAATATTTTTGACTATATTCTTTATGCTATAACCGACGTCCCATGACTACTGTGTAACAATCAGTTTGTACTTCTTAATCTCTTCCCCCTTTTCATGCACCACCCAACCCCCCTTCATCTGAAACTATCAAAATGTTCTCTGTATCAATGAGTTTGTTTCAGTTTTGTCTGCTTATTTTGTATTAGATTCCACATATAAGTGAAATCTCATTTCATATGTTTTTCTGTGTCTTACATTCTACTTAGGGCAGTACCCTCCAGGTCCATCCATGCCTCCGCAGATGGCAAGAACCTATTCCCTTCCCTGGCTGAGCAATATTCCACTGTATATATGTACCACCTCTTCTTTATCCGTTTTTCCTTTGACAGACACCCAGGCTGCCTCCATATATCGGCCACTGTAAACAATGCTGTAATGAACATAGGGATGCACACGTCCCCTCGAAGTAGCATTTTGGTTTTCTTTGGATAAATACCCAGAAGTGGGATTACTGAGTCTTTCTTTGTCTCTTGTTATAGCCTTTATTTTAAAGTCCATTTTATCTGGTGTAAGTAATACTACCCCAGCTTTTTTTGTTTGTTTGTTTCTATTTTCATGAACTATCTTTCACCATCCCTTTACTTTCAGTCTGTATGTGTCTTTTGATGTGAAGTGAGTCTCACGTAGGCAGCCTATATAAGGGTCTTGTTTTCCTATTCCTTCAGCCACCCTATCTTTTGATTGGCACATTTAGTCCATTTACACTTAAAGTAATTATTGATAGATATGTAATTATTGCCATTTTATTATTCATATTTTTCATTTTTTTTCCTCTGTCTTAAAGAATTCCCTCTAAGATTCCTTATAACACTGATTTTGTGGTGATGAACTCTTTTAGCTTTTCCTTGTCTGGGAAGCTCTTTATCTGTCCTTCAATTCTGAATTATAGCTTTGCTGGGTGGAGTGATCTTAGTTATAGGTCCTTGCTTTTCGTCACTTTGAATATTTTCTGCCAATACCTCTGTCCTGCAAAGTTTCTGTTGAGAAATTACCTGAGAGTCTTCTGGGAGCTCCCTTGTAGTTAACTAACTGCTGTTCTCTTGTTGCTTTTAAGATTCTTTTTTTGTCTTTAATCTTTGGTGTATTAATTATGATGTGTCTTAGTGTGGGCCTCTTTGGGTTCATCTTGTTTGGGACTCTCTGTGCTTCCTGAGCTGGTATATTTACTTTCTTCTCAATGTTAGGGACATTTTCCTTCATTATTTCTTCAAAGAGGTTTTCAATTCTTTCCTCTCTCTCTTCTCCTTTTGGTACCCCTATGATGCAAATGTTGGTATGCTTGATATTGCCCCAGAGGCCCCTTCAACTCTCCTCATTTTATTGGATACTTTTTTCTTTTTTCCTGTTCTGATTGGTTGTTTTCTGCTACCTTATCTTCTCAATTGCTGATTTGATCCTCTGCTTTATCTAATCTGTTGATTCCCTCTAGTGTATTCTTCATTTCAGTTACTGTATTCTTTATTTCTGACTGGTTCCTTTATATGTTTTCTCACTTCATTTTTATGTTTCCTATCTGTTTGTTGAAGTTATCACTGTGATCACGGAAGATTCTATGAGCAGTGTTTTTAATTCTACCTTGTGTGGATTGTGTGTACCCTCCTGTTGTTGTTGAGCCTTGGTTGCTGTGTGCACATCAGTGGGAGGGATTGACCCTTGGGCTGTTTGGTTGTGAGAAGTGGCTGTGATTACAGTGGACGAGCTGTTGTGCAGGGGTTGGTCCTATGGAGCATGATTTACTTTAGCAGGGCTCTGGTGCCTTCCAGCTTCAAGTTGTTGTCCTTTCAGTCTTAGTTGTGGAGGGCGCAGCTCAGCTCCAGGTCCAGTTGCCATTCCTAGTTGAAGGGGCACAACCCACCATCCCTTGCGGGAGTCAAACCAGCAACCTTGTGGTTGAGAGCACATGGTCCAACCAACTGAGCCATCTGGGAGCTCAGTGGCAGCTCAGCTCAAGGTGCCGTGTTCAATTTTAGTTGCAGGGGGCGCTGCCCACCATCCCTTGCGGGACTCGAGGAATTGAACTGGCAACCTTGTGGTTGAGAGCCCGCGCTCCAACCAACTGAGCCATCTGGGAGGCAGCTCAGCTCAAGGTGCCGTGTTCAATCTTAGTTGCAGGGGGCGTAGCCCACCATCCCTTGTAGGACTTGAGGAATTGAATTGGCAACCTTGTGGTTGAAAGCCCTCTGGCCCATGTGGGAATCGAACTGGCAGCCTTCAGATTTAGGAGGATGGAGCTCTAACCGCCTGAGCCACTGGGTTGGCCACTTCCAAATTTTTAATGGTCACATATGGGTGTGGGACCAGCCTGTTCCGTGTCTCTGTCCCTCCTACCAGTCTCGAGCTGTCTTCTTCTGTATGTCCTTCGTTGTAGGGCTTCTGTTCAGCTAGACTTCAGAAGATTCTCAATGATGGTCTTTCTGTAGTTTAGTTTTAATTTTGATTTAGTCGAGAGAGGAGGTAAGCATAGTGTTTCCCAATTCTGCCATCTTGACCAGAAATCAAGATTAGCACTGTCCAAAGTAATTGTTTTCTGAGAAAAAAGTAGATCTTTTGCCCTATAATTTTTGTTTCATTTTTGCTTTCCCTGGAAAGCTGTAGTCCGTCTGTAGAGATTTTTAGTATTCTAAGAGAAATTCCTTTTTCTGAATGCTTTGAAGTGTCAATAATGTTTGAAAATAGTTTTAAATTTTTTGGGGGCCATTTTTAGTGGTAATGGCACGTACCATTTTGTTTGAGTTGTCACAAATTAGTTGTGAGATCTACATCAGTAAATTTATTAATGTGTATATTTCCCATAAAAAAATGCTCCTCCCTCCTATGCAGATTTGTGTGCTTCAGTAAAAGAAAAAATGTAATGGAGGAAAGATGTTCCCTCCCCCAATCCTAGGATTTTGTAAAGTTCTGGTAATATAAAGTGTATCAGTCACTGAACAATAGGTATATTCCTAAAGAATTATGTGAAACATTATAAAAATGTCACTGCTCTTGAGGAAGTCTGCTGACAGTGTAAAATTTATAGTGGCTGGTTGATGAGGTAAAGAATTATCAAGAATAATTATGGAGCAGTAAGTAATCCTAGGAGTTAAGTAATGTGTTTTTCTCTGGTATCTATGCAGGGACAGGGAATTAATTGGAATTTTGGTAGGTCATATAGGACTCAAGATCCCAGTGGAAAATCACTTTTGGGGAGAGACTTGTGTTCTCAGGGGTGTGTGTGCTTCTGCCCTATTTTTTTGTCTTAATGGCGGTCATTCTTTCTTAGAGGCCTCAGGATATATCTTTCTTATCTTGTCATAAAAGTGTGGAATCTTCAATCTGCAAGTGACCTTAGAGATCGTCTTCTAGTACTGTGTATATCTCATGGCACAAAGCACACTGTCACTGAGCAAGGCTTCAAATCGAAGTGCCGTAATTTCCAGTCTAGTAAGTTTCCCTCTTTAGCACACTGCATCCTTAATATTACTGGTGTTGTGTTTTAATTGGCATCGTAGCCTAGCAAAATCTCTCAAACCATAATTCTCCTCAAAATCTCTCAAACTATTCTTCTCATCTAAAATGACATGTGGGATGTCGACTGGTCAAGAGACGAGACAGATCAAATTTCTGGATCCCACTGTGATGAAGCAGGACGGTTGATCTACAGGTTTGTGTAACATCAGGAATCTAAAGATTTGTTTCCAGGACTCGTAGAGCATATAGCTTTCTGAAAGTAAGGGAGTCTGACTGAGGGTGTAAAAGTTTGTTCTCACTGCAGGTTAATTAGTGTATCTGATACACTATATAGTATTTCAGGGAAATGTGCCAGATTCTTTCTACCAAATTGGTGTCTCTTGAAAAATCACCTGTAAGTCATCTAATTCCCAAATCTGGTGTGCATCTGTGTTTATGTGTATGTGTATTTATGTGTATTTCAACGACTGAGTTAAAAGCTCAGGTTGTAAGTCTGTCCATCCATTCATTTATCCAACACATATTAAGAGTATTAAGAATATCTCCTGTGTTCTAGGCGCTATGCTATGGAGTGGGGATACAGCTTGTAAGAATAGAGACCAAGTCCCTGCTGCTGTGGAATTTATATTTTAGTGAAGGGGGACAGATAATCAACAGAGGAGTAAACAAGGAAAATACCAAGTAGTAATAAGAGACTAAAACAGTGGTTATTTTTAGGATGCTGTTTTAATGCTGGGCTACATCATAGAGCATCGTCAGAGAACTCCCATGTGACGAGGTAGTGTTTGAATAATGGGATGGAGATAACCACACACAAATTCAGGAGAAGAGCCTTCCAAGCAGGGGAAGAACTCATGCAAAGACCGAATGTGGGAATGGGCTTGTGGTGTTTGCGTGCCAGATAATAGAGCAGTGTGGTTGGAGAACAGTGAACAGGGATGGGGGATGTAGTCAGATGAAGTAGTAGAGATGGGTAGGGGCAGAATTACAGATGGCTTTGTAGGCCCCAGGAAGGAATTCTAATGGACCAGATTTCGGATCTCTACTGCGTACTATTAATAGCTGTGTAACCGCAGGTCCTTAACTTTTGTGATCTTCAATTTTTCTCATTTGTAAATTGGGGACAATCCCTGCTTTGTAGAGTTATTTATAAGGATTAGGGCAGTAAATATAAAGTGAGTCAGTGCAGTGACTGGCACCATAATACACTCAGGAATTTGGACGATGATGGTAAGACTTGCAATAAATATCCACTGTATACTTAACTATGTGTCAAGCATTGTGTTGGATACTTCACATTTATTTATATTTAAATCCCCCAAACAATTCTGTAAGACATAATGAAACTCACAAAAATTGTTACTTGTACAGTGAAGCAGTCCTAAGTAGCAGATACTGGATTCAAAATCACATCTCCATGATTCCAAAGTTAGTTTCCTCCCATTATATTAAGTGAGTAAACCAATTGTAATGTGTTGGTTGGTTTAATATGTAAATGCAAGTTGTGACTATCCATGCTATCAGAGATGAGATCGGTCTTTGATACTACATGAGTGCCTCTTGCCAGACAGGAACTTTGATGCACGTTCGCATTCCTCTCAAGGCTTAGGATATTGTCTTGTTCCTCCTAGAAACTTTTATTGTATTCTTTGACTAAGTGGATCTGAAGGATAATAGTAACACTTGCCAATGACATGAGACAACTTTTGAAGAAACCTAAGGGATCTTCAAGTTTTTTTTTTTTTTTTCAAGATTCCTTATTTTTTCCCAAAGACACACGTCATATAGCAGCCTCTTCTTGTGAAAGTGTTTCACCCTTAATTATACTAGTTGGAAATGTCACAATAGTGCATTAACCTCCTGAGCTCCAGATGGCTGACTTTTTTTTTCTTGGTTTGTTTTGCCTTGTTTTAAGTAAGGTAGAATTGGCGGCAGAGCTCCGTCTGCTGTCAGATTTGGGTAGTGTAAATTGTGTTCATAGAGTGAACATGCACTTCAAGTATCACAAGTTGTGCTTTTTAGTCTTTGCTGCACAAAACCATCACTGAATGTATTTGTGAAGTTGAAAGTCTCATACATTTTGTGAGAAAGTTTATATAAAGACATTACGGATTATCTTAAAGATATTTAATGTCAACTTTTTACAAAAAGCTGGGTAGTAGAGGAAGGAAACAAAGTCTTTTAAAGATAAGTGTGTGTACAGGTATGTGTTGAAGTGTTAGATAATATAAATTTTCTCTCTGTGAAGTAAATGACAGGCTAAAATGATAAACCATCATATGTGGACTATGAAGTAGTTATTTTTAGAATAATTATTTTGATGAAACAGGAATGTGTGGTGTCTTATGTTCAAATTCACAACTTAGGTCTTTAGAGGTCTCGGCATAAGGAACGTCCAAATCTGTAGAGAGAGTTTAATGAGTTTATTTGAGCCAAACTGATGACATTTGCTGGGAATCAAAATCTCAACGGATTGAGAAAATGCTCTGGAGAATGGCAGTTTTGCAGCTTATTTTATGCATTAGAATTAAAGGAGGAGACGTGAGGAGGGTTACATGAAATCCGTTGGTGATAGATTAAGGGGGCGGGAGAAAGCAAAGCAGGGAAATCTCTGGGATTGGATAAAAAGTAAAATGGAGAGTCACACACTTCTTTTACATTGGTGGGTACAGCATAGTTATTAACATTTTACAGCACAGAGAGATGGTGTTTAGGAAACAAGAATAGCAGGTGAGGGGTTCTGTAGCCCCATGCTCTGGTGCGGTGGGTAGGCTGTGCCCTGATGGGTCCAGAGAAGGATTACTCTGATAATCCAAGGGTATGTTATCTTATATGCAAAAAAGACCATAGACCGGCTCACTTAAGGTAAAGATTGACCTTTTCAAGGAAGCTACAGTCCAAGGATGTGACTTCCCTCCATGACCGGCTCTTAGTTAGGAATTTTTGTGTTCACACCTTTCTATGTGGTTATATTTGGTCTCTGCCATGCTGGCCTCCCCTGAGCTTGTCAGGTTTAGTATGTGGCCCCCTTTTTGATTCCCAGAGGTAAGAATTCTACCAGCAGAAATGGTGGGTAATCTCTGGAAGTAATGTCATCATATTGGGTAATATTATTTTGCTATTCCTATTGGCATAACCTCTAACTGTAACCTGATATCTGTCCCTCATGAGCCAGAACGTTATTTGAACTTTTATTAAAAACCCTATGAAGACTACATGCTCAGGTACTAGCTCAGTAGTCTTATCAGGTTGTTCTTTCAAGTTAGGCCAGGGCTTTGAGCAAGCAGTATTTTGTGATATTCGTTATACTATTTGAGAACTAGAATTGGTTCTCATGCTGCGTAGATGAATTATTTATCACAAAAAAGCTGAATGACCTATACATTTATCACTGCTGTAGGAAATACAAACAAAGGCTTGACTTTGTTATAAAAAGAAGTTTACTGAAATAAAACGAAAAAAGATCAACTTCTAGGTATTCTTCGAGTTACATATACTAACTTAATCAATCACTCCTCTTTTCGACACTAACTAGACTATCCTACTAAAATACTATTTGATCCCAAAGATGTCAGTTTCTTTAATTAAACTGAACATTTATGTACTAGCTGATTTTAGTATAAATAAATTGTCACTTTTAATGTTGCAGTATTTTCAGAGGTCAGATCACATAAAGGGAAAACTGAGTATTCAGTTGTATATATACAAATCAAAACATCCACTCCATCGCACTCATTCTTGTCTATGAAATATTCAATTTTGTACTTGTTGTCTGCTTCTAAATATAAGCACTGCTCAGATTTTCTTACCGTGTTTCCTCGAAAATAAGACCTAGCCGGACCATCAGCTCTAATGCGTCTTTTGGAGCAAAAATTAATATAATATATATTATATATATATAATATAATGCAATATAAGACCGGGTATAATATAATGTAATGTATTGTAATATGCTATGCTATGATATAATACAATATAATATAATACCGGGTATAATATAATATAAAACCGGGTCTTATATTAATTTTTGCTCCAAAAGATGCATTAGAGCTGGTGTTCTGGCTAGGTCTTATTTTCGGGGAAACTAAGACGGTACTTAGCCTTGTCTTCTCACTTCCTGTGTGCTCTGTGAAACTCTTGAACACAACTGTATGAATACTAATATGGAAGAAGCGTTGTTGCTCAGTCATTAAGCACACAGGCCTCAGAGTCAGACACACGTGACATCAAATTCAGGTTCTACCACTGCCCAATGGGACCCTGCCCAAGTTTTCTAAGCTTCAGTTTCCTGATCTCTAAAAATGCAGATAACACGATCACTGAGCTCAGAGGGGGTACCTAAACCTCTGAAACATCTTAGTTCCTGTACGTTACCTAGCCCAGCATCCCTGTTCACTGACTTGGTGAAATAAGTCTGTGCCCTAAACAACTCTCTGATCCAGGCTTACCTTTGTAACTGCCGTGTTAATGGTTAGTTCGCCACCGTATTCTTCCCTGATGATTTTAAAGGACTAAACAAATCTACTGCTTCCATTCTCTCCCCCAGCTACTTTTCTACACACCTCCCCGCCCAAGTCATCATTTACAATACAGATGTATTTGTCACTCCGCAGCTTAAATCCTTCCAGTGCCTTCCTCAGACCTATGGCAGTTTCTCAAATTTGAGCAAAATATGGGCCCATTTTTAAGGAAAACCATTCTCAAAGACCTTGGTATTGGCTTAAAACATTTTAATTATAGTGTTTAAATATGTGCCAACACAAAATAGGACAGAAACTATGACAGCAGCTCTTACGTAACTTATAAAATAAACACATATTACAGGAAAAAACCCAAACCAATACAATTTAAATTAACATTATTTGAAGGGATAAATGATGTTTTGCTGACTAACTTGCTCTTCATAATGTGAAGATACTACAGTGCAGGCATTTTTGAATTCTCTGTGCCCTGCACCACCATTTTTCTCCGTTCCATCTGTGGTTCAATTTTGATTAGTGTAGCAGGCTGCAATGTCAGTTGGCCTTTATTTGGTAAAAATGCATTGTTTTCATACTAAGGCCATCTCCGTTCTCTTTAGCCTGAGATAATGAAAGTCATACTTCCCCGTCGCAATGTGATTCTAAGCGCCAGTGTGGTGACTAAGATTAGATGGCAGGACTTGGTTATAATGTGGTTATCCCGACGATCCAGTTTATGCGTAGCTTTATCACTTTGTCTTAAGAAATGAAACTGCAGAATTTTAAAACTACCTTACACAGCTCAGAGGCCATTAAAAATGTATTGGAGTTTCCCAGTTTGAGCAACATTGACCCTGACCGCCAGGTGTATTGATGTCCTAGCAAGTCCCCAAACTTGGTGCCTCAGTGTTTATTGTAACTTCTGACTAAAAGAACTTGATCTGCTTCGATGAGCAGGCCCTCACCTTTTACAGTGTGCCTGACCTTCTTCCCCCAAATAGGATCAGAAGATGTAGCCTTCAAAACCTCAGATCTCCCCTTATCTACTTCTGTTATGGCACTTAACACATTGTTAGCAACAGTCTGCTTATTGTCCTTCATTCCCTCCCCCCACACACCCCCAAAGCGAAAGCTCTTTGATGGCTCAGGTATGTCTTGGCTCATTTTGTATTCCCTGTTCCTGGAACCTCATGGGAACTCAATAAACGTTGAGTGGGAATATTGTAATAAGAAAAGGACACCACATGCACAATAAGTGCTAGATCGATGCCTTGTCTCTTTGCAGTATTATTTTGTGAAGAAAGTGGAAACCTGACTCATCCGTGAGTGTGCAGAGAATATGGCAGTCAATTAAAATTTTATACTTTAAAAAAGAAAAGCTTCTGCTTTAGTATGTAAATGGTGGCATATTCTGAATCTCGTAGGTTCAAAAGGGCAAGGCCTTTGAGATGATCTAGCTCAGTGGTTTGAACACTTTATTTAATATCAAAGCCGCTTATCCATAAGAAATCCTATGTGGAATAGGAACATATAAAGCAGATAAACATACAAATGTCTTCATTATTGGGGGAGGAGAGGATCTGGAGACTCCCCGATGAGACTTCCTCAGCACCCAAAGTAGCCCCAAAAACATCTTAAGGAATTCTGAACCCTCAGAATACAGTTTTTAAAACAATAACCTAATCTAACAAAGGTGGAAATCCTTTCCTGGGCATCTAAGCAGCCCACCCTCGCACCACCTCAGTAAGGTGACCAGAAACTTAAGAATTACATGACACCAGCATTTCTTTCACTAGACAATTTTAAAAGAAAGTACTCATTGAATTAATGATAAAATAATATGTAATGGCAGCAAATGTTAATTCAGTGCTTATTATGTACCAGGCATTTTATTTTACTTGGATTCTTATTTCATCCATACATCAACCCTGAGAATAGATACATTATTATTACCATTTTGCAGATAAGTTACCTGAGGCCTGGTAGGGCAAGTGAAAACTTGACGAAATTCACATAGCTAAGGAGTATTTCTGCAACTTTTGCCCATTTTTTTCTCTTTTTGTTATAATCCTACATTGGGAGCAAATTGTACCCCATTGAAAATAGTTTTGTACTGTCTTCAGAAAGGAACTCTATTTTAGGTTCTAGCCTGTTTCTGACAATTATTTGCTAATTAAGTAGTCTCAAGACAAGTCATGATTTCTCCGTGGTTCAATTTTCACAACATCAAAAAAGAAAAATGGTTTCAGTAGTATTGTCCCTTGTTGATTAGATTCAGATGAAAGAGTATATAGGAAACATTGCGAGAGCTATTTGTGCTATTGAAATGTACGGCATTTTTGGTATCTAAATCTATGAATCTCATTCAGGGCTGAAGAGACTCATGCATTTACTTACATGTCAGTTAATCACGGATCTTTTACTTTTTCTTGTTTTCGTGTCCTTTGGATATTTTACTATTGGTGCACTCTTGAGACAGGTAATGAATTGAATAAAATTCAGTGTATTGATTTTGGCTGATAGCACTTACTGAAATTTTTGGAAGGCTAGGTAGGGGTTTGAAACTAATGGGGTAATTTTTTGTTTTGTGGAAGGAATTTTTCTTTATTTCATTTACAATTTATAGCTTTATTACCTACTTAAAATGTAGTTTTTATCTAGGCTATGGGAAACATTTATAATCTGCAAAAGTATTATTAAACTGCCTTTATTACAATGTCTAAAGTTACTATTAGAATTGGATCTAAAAAATGGTAGAGCAGGGAAGGAAAACATTATATTTAAATACCTTATTGTCTTTGCCTGACATAACGAATCCCATTGTTATTCACTATTCTTATCTTTAAATGGTACAGTGAAGAAATTGGCTATGCAAAATGTATAGATTCTCCTATTGGATATTATCATTGATCAAATTGTGCCCATTTTCTTAAGTAATTCTTTGCATAGATGAGCCTTCTCTATTTAAATGGTAACATGCTTTAAGTAAATGTAGTCTGATTACAAAATAGAGGAAACAAGGTACCATAAGGTTCCTTAACTTGTTTTGTACCATCAGCCTCTTTGGCAGTCTGGTGAACCTGTGGGCACCTTCTCAGAATCATGTTTTTAAATGTAAAACATGAAATATATAAGATTCAAAAGGAAACCAATTATATTAAAGTATGCTTATTATTTTTTTAAATTATGACACATTCCAGAGAAATATACACTTAAGTTCACACAAAAACCTGTGCACAGGTGTTCATGACAGTTTTACTCATAATAAACAAAAACTGGAAAACGCCTAAATGTCCTCAGTGGGTCAATGGTTAAAAAACTGGAGTATATCTATGCCATGACATACCACTCAGCAATAAATAGGAACAAACTAGTGATACGTGCAATAATTTGTATGAGTCTCCAGGGCATTATGCTGAGTGAGAAAAGGCCATGCCAAAAGATAACTGTTGCATGATTTCCTACATATGGCATTCTTGAAAAGCCAACCTTTGTAGAAATGGAGAATATATTTGCGGTTGTGAGGGATGGAAGTTTGTGAGAGGGATTTGAGTGTGGTTATGAAAGGGCAACACGAGGGATCTATGCCACGATTGAACTGTTCTGTATCTTGATTTTTCGGTGGTTGGATACATGAATCTACATGTGATCAAATTGCATAGAACTAAATACACATACACATATGTCCATGCACGCACACGTGCAAGTAAAACTAAGGAACTCTGAATAAAATAGGTAGTATTTCTCAAAGTCAGTGTCTCAGTTGTGATATTGTAAAAGTTTTACAAGCTGTTCCCATTGGGGGAAACAAAGGATTTCTCTGCATTTTTCTTACAACTGCATGTGTATGTACAATTATCTCAAAATAGAAAGCTTAATTTAAAAATTGAAACACGGTAATATGCTTCTTTACAATATTTGTTAAATAACAAGACAAAGTGGCAGCTTGTATAACTAGAGTAATTTTGAATAAATGCTGAGCAGTAATGATATTTTGAGAAACTGACAGGAATGTGATGTGTGTGGTGCAATAGGAAAACATCTGTGACTTCTCTGCATCACAGTTACCAAGTCGTAGGTGCTGGTTATACTACTGTGGTCCCTTGTCCACATTCATCATTGAAAGAGATGCTGATTCAGGGTCAGCGGTTACTGAAAATAAAGGTGCTATTTTTCTCCTTCCAAGTTTACATACTCCCTGAATTGGGACCCAGGGTTAAAAACCCCTTTCAATCTGTTTACATTTTATTATCTGATGTATCTCAAGGGCCTCTGTCAAATAAAAGATAAACATAATGCTTAAGCTTTCTGTTATCAAGTACTGTGGGTGGTGATAAGGGCACATAAAAAATGCTAGTAGTCACACTTTATAGTTTTAAAGATTTACTTGATGTCATTCACCCAAATGCATTGTTCACCCTGATTGCCTAATACTAGTTTTAAAGTATGAACAGATTTTAAGCATCAAATAGACCACACGTTTATTGTGCTTGGTATGAAAGAAAAACATGTTGGATTGATTGCTTATTATACAGATTGACTAATTTTGAATATCATTAAATATTTTAATTAGCTTTTACTAGCAAATCATTTAGTAGTGGTTTAGCTTTTTGTCGTGTTTGAGAGTGTCTAGATTAAATGAGATTGTCTTACAAGAAATGTTTTACAAGAAGTGAAGTTCAGTGTTTTGGGATCAACACTACCTATTAAAATATCATCAACCTTTTGTCTGAGTTAATGTGGAAAAATTAAAATTTATTATTTGTTTAGTTGAGTAATTATTTGATGTTATTATGAAGTATTTTCCTCCATACTTTATAAATTAAATATGGTTTCACCACAAAAGAAATAACAATAGGGCCACAGAATTTAAATATATGTTTAGAGTTTCTTTGTGGGCTTGACCTTTCTAACAGTACACATGCTGAAAGAATAAATATTCATTCTGTGTTGGTTTTAGAGTCTATAATTTGGGGGTGAAATGCTTAATCTGGTGTTTAATATATAGAAGCTTCAGTAAGTATACTATAAATCCTTTCTCAGAAAATCTTAAACTTTTCTTTAACATTTTAGCTAATCATATTTAAATAAACATAGTCAAATTCTTTTGGGATAAATGGTATGTATAATCTGAATAATTATGACGCATCAACATTGTTGTTAGAAAGCTTTTTTTTCCTGTCCTAGAATTTAGGATATGTTCTGTTTTTTGCATATTACTTTCATCCTCTGAAAAGTTCTTAAAAACTTGTCCTGCAATGGGAAATGACACTGTATAAAGCTATCTCCTGGTAGTAATTTTCTGTGTAGGTTTTTAATCTTTTAGAACCTGAATAGATAATATGTAGTATTTCTTTGGTACATTTTCCATGCAGCTTAAAGAATTTTAAGTCCAAATTACACATATAATTATTTGAAATCTTGCAAATGTATTTATTTTTAAATACATTTTGTGTGTTTTTGATAAATGAATTCCTTAACTCCAGTAATCTCCCTTTGCGAGATGTTTTTCTCAGATCACTGGAGAGAAGCCATCTAAAGTTTAACATTCAGAATCACAAAGTCACCCGAATGCAATGCTATTAGAATAAATAGGTAGATCGCCTTGGATCAGGCACTTGTTTGTGTATCCTTTTTCCTACTGGAAATCAAGGAACTGATGATGAGGAAATAGCTTTTTGACTTCTTGTGCTTTTCAAGTTTTAGAATCCTCTCAACATCACTTTGAACCTTTGTGGATACAATTCCAAATTTGTTAATCTCTGACATTGCTTTTTCAGAGAACTGCAATGATAGATAAACTTACTTGATTAAAGTAGCCTAAGAAACCTGATTACAGTAGGGTTTAAAATCATGGTCAATAATAGTAACAATATTATTTGTTTTCATGACAATCATATTGTCCTTCCTGTTTGAAGATGACACCACTGATAGTAATTGCTGTTTCTGTGCACGCTGTAGTTGAAAAGACCCGTGTGTAATCAGTGTGTTCCTCCTAGTGTGTGCAGCGAGATACCTCTACAGCTTAGAACTCTGAAGCCTTTCCTCAAATTATAAGCAAATCTGGATATTTATATTAAAGAACGACAGATCGTGCTCAGACTAAGTCAACCTAAAATCAGAAGTGGCATCTCTACTGTAAACTTAAAGTGTTCCTTTTAGAATACTGTTCATCTGGTTTTGATACTAACATTTCGTATCAGGGTAGGGGGATATGATTATTAAACTGGCCTCAAGTACCTTTTGGTTTCGTAGTGTCTTTTAGTAGTACAAGCACAGTCACACTGACAAGCGTCTCCATCCTAATGCTTTGCAAATTAAAGAATGGCTTCAAATTAGGAAAACTTTTTGTTCACCTAGTTTTGGAGTAGCATGATGTATGCTAATTGCTAACTTTGTCTGCATTATTTTTTAAAGATCAAATGGGCACAGTGGTAATTTTCATTAATCTCATACAGAGCAGCTAATTAAAATTTCCATTATTATCCATCCATTATCTAGTTGTTTCTTTTGTTCAGTATCAGAACAGGATGTTAATAATAAGCCAGTTTTGTATTACAGCCCTATTAAATATAGTGAGAATTAGTTTAATCTATTGCACTGTTTTGTTTTTCAGTGATTCCCTTAATATTATGCTGCACCATATTGATTATGCTGAAGATACTTTGACAGTTTGTAATAGAGATTTCAGAATTAAATACTTGTTGCTTTAATTTTTTATTCAATATTGGGAAAAGGTGACATATAGTAGAAAAAAGGAAATAACCGAGGACCAGAATATTAGTGTTTTGTTCTCTCAACCTCACTAATTATGTGAACTTGGGCAATCACCTCACCTTGATTCTCTATTTCTGTAATGAGGGTATTAGAAGAGCTGATTTATAAGGGCCAGTCCAGCCTTTACATGCTACTAGGTTTTCACACTTTTCATATATGAACTTACGTTAAAACCCCAAAGTCCTTCTAAGCTTGATAAAAGGCATTTGTTCTATAAGGCTACATATTTTCTGTCTTGCTCCGTTAGATTGTTTACTTCCATTCGTTATAACCACAGAGTATCCTAAACTGTATAATTTAAAGTTGTTCCTAAGAATTGGGGGAGGGGTGAGTCCCAAGGTGATGGGCTGGCCCAAATGTTCCATAAAAAGTATCTCAGCCACGACCATATGGAAGAAGGGAATTAACAGTTTCTGAGCAGCTTACTCTGTCTGTGAGACAACACATACGAAATGCCTGTTTCAGGCACTTTATATGCATTGTCTTACTTAATCCTCATAGCAAACATGAGGGGTAGGTGTTTATTACTCCTATATCATGGATGAGCAAACAGGTTTATAGAGATTAGTTCAATAGCCTCCTCAAAGATTACTTGGAAGGTAAGTGAGGGGGTCATGATTCAAACTCAGTGGCAGTTTGAGCTGTCCCCAGCATGCCATCATGCACTGTCTCAATTTACCAGTTCTATGTTAGCATCTCTGAATATATTGCAATGGAATGTCTCAGAACCGTAATATTCTGAAGTGAAACTAAACTGAGTTTGGAAACTTCAGCATGTTAAAACTCATCAGTCATTCACCCATTTGTTTATTCTCTGTCCATCCATTCATCCATCCATCCAGGAAATATATATTCAGTACTTACTGTGGGCTAATAAGCTCGTTGTTAAGATACAGTGATGAACAGAGTAGGCAAGATGCCTGCCTCATAGAGCTTACGTTTTAATGAGGAAGTCATAGTAAAGTGCTAAACAAGGTAAACTTATATCAAACTAATACTGTAAGTGAGGTTTGAAATGGTGTTGTGATGATAACTGGTTTGTGCGGGGGAGAAGACTGTTGGGGTGAAAGTTAAATGATGAGAGCTAGCAGCTATGGAGAGGTCAGGGGTCAGAGTCTGCCAAGCAGAGAAAACAGCAAATGCAAAGGTCATTCTACAGGAATAAGCCTGAATGCCAGCCTCCAGGGGAGGGTCATAGGGCTTTGTTATCCATTAATTAAGAAAAAAGTTTGAGGATCATATGAAAGTGGTATGTAGCAGTAAACTCGCACAATTTTATGCTATAAATGTTCATGTGCTATTACTCCTTGTGGATTTGTAGCCTTAAAAGGTGGATAAATAAGTTACAGAAATGTGGAAATGATTTCATGGGGATGGTTTTACTTACTGTGCCAGAGATGTGGTGATTTATCCAGTAGAGTTCTTGAACATCTATATATCCTAACAGAGCAAGAAAAATCAAATCAGTGGCCAGCACACAAAATATGGGAGCTAAAAGTATGAAATTGTATTCCTTGTTCTGTGATTGTTAAAGACAGATTCAATAAGAGCATGCTTTTGTTGAGGATCATTAAATTCAGTCACTGTGGTAGGTGTTTGGCATACATGGACTTCTCAGGCTAGAAGGGAGACAGATACTAATAATGACCTCTGCCCCAATGTCTCAGGTGCTCTAGGAGCGATAGTGCCACAGTGCTAGAAGGGAATCAAGTTCCCCTGCATAAGACTTTGTCAGACTTTAAACCGTTACTATTTAATGGAATTTTTAAAAATTCAGACATTAAGAATGATTGACAGTTTCTATATTGAGAAGGCATTCTCAATAAAAAGCCAAATAGTATGAAACCCTAGGGAATCCATTTCTCATTATTAACACATTGGTTTTTCTTTTTTTTAAATTCTATATCCTCTAATGATATGACTTCTGTCAAATGGGGAAAAAAATGCTTTCCTTATTGTAGCTTCGTTACTTAGCAGAAACAGTGTAATTTGTATGAACTTAGAAAATGGGACTCAAACTAGAGTTTTAATTCAGAGGGATATGTCTGTAATACAGGAAAGGTAAGTTATGATTATGTGTATGTAGAATGTGAAACTGTGAGTTATGAGTACAATGAGTGTGTTGATATTTTCCTCCCAGCCTTTTCCTCAAACTACTTCCATAGTTATGGTAAGGTGATGAAGCGCAAGAGCTGTGATGAAATAATGAGTTTTAGAAATAACCCCACGTATATTGGAAATTAAGTTAAAAACTAGTCACTATCAGACAAATGCTTTTAATGACTTTTTAAGATTAATCTATAACACAAGATTAACAAAGTTAGAAAGAAATAGTTGGGAATTGGTGAATGTTTTAGACTAATTTCATTAACTAATGTGCTGATTGGAGATTATTGTTTTACATTTGAAAACGTTTTCACCTGCTGTTTTTGAGATAGGATGATATATTTCAATAGATTTGAGTAATGTATAACGTTTTATATGAAATTGTCTTCACTGTATTTTGTGAAATAGAATATAGATATCTTAGCTAGGAAAATTAATAAGATGATTTCTAAATGTTCATCCAGTGGGTGAAGGAGGACCAGCTAATGATAATCCTAATCCCTGCATTGTAAATGTAAGCATTCCTGTCAGTGACACACTTTTTGCAACTCAAGTCCATGTTCAATTCAGGCCACGAGTGCCAGCAGTATAATTTTCTTTTAAATGAGGCTGAGGGGAGTGTTGAGATACACATAACATGATTTTACCACATCAGTTCTATGACCACAAATTTTTGAGTGCCTAGTACTCTGCATGCATTTTCGTACAGTAAAATATTTACATATTCTATGCATTATCTTATCTTAAAAATAATACGTATATACTTATGTTTTCTTTTATATATAGGGAGGGCTGAAAAACAGCAAACATGAATGCACCCTGTCTTCACAAGAATATGTTCATGAATTACGATCTGGTATTTCAGATGAGAAACTTCTTAACTGCCTAGAATCTCTGCGGGTTTCTTTAACCAGCAATCCTGTCAGGTAAGTGGCTCTTATTGTTTTGGTATGATTCATACAATTTGTCCTGTACATAATTGTTGGGAGTGTAATCATTCATGTCATTTGAACCTTAAGATTTTCTTTTTTCTTTCTTTTTTTGGGGTCACTTTCCTCCCCCGTCTCCCCCACTGCCCTCTGCACTCCAGGAGCTTTCTCCCCTACACTTGCCTTCCCTCCCTGCCCCTCTATCTGCTCTCCCTCCCACTCCTCTCTCCCACCCTGCCCAGCTGCCCGGCTCCTGCAGCCTCCCGCACCCTCACCCACCATCCATGTAGAACCTCAAGATTTTCTGACCAGAAGTCTGATATTAGTTAATAAAACAGCAGTGTCTGATTATGAGGTTGTAAACATTTAACAAATGTAGTTAAAATCTGATCACTAATCGTGAAATTTTAAGAATACAAATATTACTTGGATGTGAATTCCTCTTTGATTATATAAACATGGATCTAGAAGTTAAATATGCACATTTACATGGAAATATGTGTACTCATATAAAGATTATATTATTTGTAAAACAAATTCAGTATATTGGCTCCAGGATATTATTCCTTTTTAACTTGAAGTAAATACATTTTTACATTCTTCTACAAGTTCTAGATCCACTACTCATAGATTTCTGTAATTTGGTATAGCAAAAATTAAATTATTTTGACCAATAAAAGAAATAAGAAAGTATTAATAAATTCATTTTGGCACATAATTAAATTGCTATTTAAAATTAAAATCAGAATTTATCATTTTTTTCACATTTCAAAAAAAAGGGAAGTATTAATAAACTCTTCAAAACGCTATACATTTAGGCTATTACTAGCTACGAAGTATAACTGATGTTCCTTTATTAACCATAAAAAGCCTTAAAATAATTATATCCCAAATTAAATGTTTTTATAAGGAAAGCAGATTTTCAGAGTACTGTGAAAATATTTTTGGATCTACTTACACAGTTGCTAGACTCTTAAATTCAGAAATTACTGGATAAGAGTATACAGAAACCACATTTTGATTTTATTCATGTTTTTCCTAGTATATAATGGGGGCCACATCCTGTACGTTTCTCACCTATCCACAGAGCCTTAAACACAGTTTAGAGCTCTGCCATTCCACTTGGATTTATGTATAATTTGAAATATATCATACTTCAGTTGACCCTTGAACAACGCGAGGATTAGGAGTG
The DNA here is from genome assembly GCF_036562045.2 of Rhinolophus sinicus. NCBI lineage: Eukaryota > Metazoa > Chordata > Mammalia > Chiroptera > Rhinolophidae > Rhinolophus > Rhinolophus sinicus. The sequence continues at coordinate 64,201,968 of NC_133768.1, forward strand.
ACGATCACCAACCAAGTTGAAAATCGGCGTATAATTGAAGTTAGCGTTCTCCATAACACAGATTCCAGACTGCCAGTTGACCCTTGAACCATGCAGGTGTGAACTACAGGGGTATAAGTGGCCCCGCGTTGTTCAATGGTCAACTATATTTATTTTCACCTATAGTGCATTTGGCAGAGTAACTGGGAAATGACGACTCGACAATAAAAAAATGTAAAAGGCAGTGGTAAGATGTAACTTACCTTTCAATATTAAAAAAAGGTAGCGGTCTTGCTATTTCTTCTAGAATGCTTCTGGTTTTAATAATTTGAACAAGGATGTGAGTTCTTTGAGAACGGTAACCATGATGGTGGTCCCCCCTGCCCCCTCGACGTTCCCCCCTTGTCTTACCCTCCTCCCTCGCCCCCAGCTCCCGCATGCAATTTACAGCACTCTACTGTAGTGCACTTACATGTTCCGGAATTTTTGTTGAATGGTTAACTGATTGAGTGAATAAATGATTCTATAACAAGTGATTATAGAAGAAATATGCTCTGGTTTTAAGATTTGAACAAGGAAATCAGTTCTTTCAGAACAGTAACGATGGAGATGGTTCCCCCATATAAACCCCCTCACACCCCCCATCCCCCCACCTACAGCGCTCTACCGTATTCCCCTTAACGTGTTCTGAAATTTCTGTGGAATGGTTAACTGATTAAGAAGTGACTAAAGAAGTATGCTTCTGGTGTTAGTGATTTGAACAAGAAAGTGAGTTCTTTCAGGACAGTAACCATGGCGGTAGTACCCGTCGTTTACCGCCACCCCCCATCCCATCTCCTTCACCCCTTGACCCCGTCATGTATAGCACTTTATGTGTTCCGAAATTTCTGTTGGATGGTTAACTTGAGTGACTAAATTAATCTTTAAGAAGTGACTATTAAAGAAGTTGTGACGTTGAGGAACGATGGGGGGGGGGAGCTGGCAAAAAAGTATTTTTATAGGATGGCAGGAAAGGCTGAAATTACACACGGGGCCTTTAAAATGCAGCCCAGCATGCACTAGCTGACTCCAAAGAATTGTGGGATCAGTCGAGAAGCTGGCAGGTTCTGATTGGCTGGAGGCACCTGCATTCTGGAAGCTGATTGGCTCCACTGGTGGCGTAAGATGCTGGTGTCGTCACAAGTCACGCATTCGGTGGTCGCCCGCAGCAGAGGTAGGAGCCCGCCGGAGGAACTCGCTGACTGGAGCCAAATCCCGCCACCTCATCGGCCTAAGCTGTCGTTAAGATGAGTAAGAATGCGTTTGAGAGCCGCGGCGGTGGCTTCTCTGCTGCGGGTGGAGCCAGTGGGAGCAATGAGCACCCCTTTCGGGGCGGCGCACCTTCTCCTCCGACGGCTCCGAGATCCAGGGCCCGAATCCGGGACATTATACCTTGTTGTGTAAACCAGCTGCTCACGGCCACTCTGGTCGACAATGTTTTCAAGATCAGGGGAATAGAGGCTTCCCAGGTCTCAATCGTGGGGCTCATCAGGAAGGTGGAGAGAGCTCCTTACTACGTTCTTTACAAGATTGATGATATGACCACCAAGCCTATCGTCGCCCGCCACTGGCTCGGCAGAGACAGAGCGAAGCAGGATCTGACTCCATGTCCGGTGGGAGTATATGCCAAAGTGTTCGGCATCCTCAGAGGTTCCGCTGAGGTGAAGAGCCTTGAGGTGTTGAAGATCCGTGTCCTGGAAGACATGAATGAGTTCACCGCACACATTCTGGAAACGGTCAACGCGCACATGATCCTGGCTAAAGGCCTCGAGGAGGCCCCTGGGCAGAATGCACCTGTTGCTGCATCCAAAGTGGAGGAGGTTCCGGCGTGCGGCGAGTCCGACGTCGACTTCATCCGGAAGGAGGTGCTGCGCTTGATTCACGAGTGTCCTCGCCAGGAAGGCAAGAGCATTCACGACCTCCAGACCGAGCTTCGCAGCCTGAGCGTCAGTGCCATCCAGGAAGCCCTTGATTATCTGATGGTGGAGGGCCATATCTACCCCACGGTGGATCAGGAGCATTTTAAATCTGCTGATTGAAGCGGCGAGACGGTTTTTCATTTTCCGAAGACCCTTGCCTCCAGCTGTGAAGTGTGTTTGACCTGTTGACTTTTAAGAAGTAGTTTGTTGTTTTTCCGACAGAAGATCTCGACTGGCATCCTTTGGAACCTCACTGCTTTTCCAACTGCTTTGAACTTTTCTGTTTTATGTTTGAACCGCAGAGGGAGGGAGATGCGATGGATAAATTGATTGGACTTTTTGTAGGATTTACCAGCAAGCAAATGAAAACACTCCTGATGGGGTAAATTTGAGGGAGAAAAGGTACAGAAAAAGTTGAATATTATTTAGTTGAATGGGAGCGTCTTTTTTTCTGAAATATCTATGTATTAGGAGAAAATACATGTAGTCATGGAGCCAGCTAAGAGACAAAAAAATGTTTTTCTGTTGTTTTTATGTTAGACTTATTTTCTAAGTTTGGCTTTAGCTTATTATAGTCATTCTTATCTCTTGCTAAATATAGTGATTGATTAATTCAAATGTGCTAAAGATAGCAATTGAAGAATTCAGATGCTCAGTTCAAGTGTTTATTGATCGATTTCCTCGTACTCCCATAGGTTTATTTTTTTTAAAAAAAAACATATGATTGTACCATGTTTAAATAACCATCAGCTTTGACTGCTTTTTTCCTTAAAATGTGGTTGTTTAATAAATATCTTAAATAAGATATGGTTACAGTTGGATTAAATTACAATATTAGGTAGTTGCAAGGTACACCAATGCCAGTCCTGTAAGTTTGATGTTCTGACGTATTATCTATAGTCCTAAATGCTCAGTTTTATATGTAACAAGGTTATATTCTGACAGCTTTTGCAAACAAATAAAAAGTAATTCTAGGAATATTAAGGCTAATAAGGTTTACTGAAGTTTATTTGAACGTTTTATTAAAATACTTTTGCAAAATATTTAATTTGTGTGTTTTTCTTAAATACACTTGAAAAAGCCTTTTGTTTTGTTTTTGAGGAATGATAATTTTAATTATCCAGAATAATTTTTCTCTCTTCTCTATGTAATACCAATAACATGTTATATCCTAGTTGTAATTACACATTTTAGTGTAGATTATATTAATTATGTGAGAGTTTCACAATGTTGAATAAAGTAAACCTTTAGTTATACGTGTACTAAAGATGGTATCTATCAAGTTACTATCATTATGTTAGAGGATAAGTAAAACTGTATGCAGTGATTCAGATAGGCAAAAGAAGAAAGCATCATTTGTCTTAATTGGATCACAAAAAGAAGCGGCAAAACTAGAAAACTCCCTTGAATACCCCTTTGTCTGTAATCCATACTGTCAGGAAAACTGTTAGATTATGGCTTCTCATTGTCTGCCCTTACAAACTTATCACCAGTTCGTACTTAAGCATTATGAGGCACAAACTTAACTTTTTTTCCCCTTGAAAGCCAAGACATTGTACATTGCACTCTGAAAACCACAAATGGTTAATGTACTATAAACCTGTTTTTGATAATCTTTGTAGAAAACGGTTGCCTGCCCTGGTAAAAATTATACAGGGGGAGAGGCAATGAAGGGCACATTTGTTCCTTAGCATCTGAGGTGCGGAAAGAAATAGTCTAGGAGACACAATATTCTTTTGTGATATCACTTATATAAAAGCAGGAACCCTGAGATTAAAATCTGACATTTTTATGACTTTATAGTCACTGTCCTAATAACGGTCCAAGTTTTTCAGCTGGTCATTGGATAGCCACTTTTTTCCCTATTCTAGAAATATTCCTCCAGAACTAGGAAAACAGCAATCCCCCCTCCCCCAGCCCTGCCAAAAATAAGCCCTTTTCCGCTGCCTTTGTGCCTGGGAACTGATGTTGTGATATGTCCACCTGAACGTTAGGCCCAGGACCATCCCCACTGTCCTCTGTGTTCCTTGGGGTTCTTTTTATCTATGTTAATTATTCCAGTTCCCCTCTGCTCCCTTTATTCTTCTGAATGGAATTGGGCTTTAGTGGGATTCGGCTGCAGGTAAGGGACGTCAGTAGAAAAATAGTAAGTAGGACTAGCTATAATGTAAGTGGAAATCAACAAACAGTGTTAGGCAGGAAATAATTGCTAGGTTATATCTGGTGCATGTTAGGGATAGAAGATTTTAAAAATTCATATTTAAACCATCCGCCCAGCCCGCTTACTTCTTTTTCAGTTTTGTTTAAATGGTGAATGACTTGGCCATTTTTCTCCTTCCTCTCTAGTCCTGCCCTGTGTGTCAGCCAAACCTTTGAGGATAAGATACAAATCTTGGGGTAATACTGTCAAGTATTTTGGGCAGGGACATTTAAGTCTGAGGAACCTGAAAAATCTAATTGATGATAATCGTCCACGTGAGGTTTTTCTATGGCTCATAGACATATGCAACATGCATTTGTATCGTAGTTGGTTCTTAATTAACTGAATAAGTAAATTTGAAAATGTTTTCAAGTTAAAGCTAGTATTATTATTACTGTTGTCAATTGTTAGTAATTGTTTTATTGCTTTTACTTACTAAATTTAGATTTGGATTTTGGGTATAATCTGAGAAATATAAATTCTGGTATTCCAATTTCCATTTTTTTATAATGATGAATCAAAAAAGGGCACCACCAAGAATTACTTTCATTCATTAAATCTTTAGTGAGTACCTGCTATATGCATTTAAGTGTTAACTTCCATTTTAATAAGCCTAAATTCAGTTGACTTCTAAAATGCTTATTAAAATAATTTAATAATGTTAAAATAATAACAATTAGCATTTTAACATTTACGTAGTACTGACTTGCTAGGCACTTCTGAGAGAGAGAGAGAGAGAGACCCCCTGTGATCCCTAGATTTATATTTCCAGCTCAGACAAGAAACATAACATTTATACTATCCCCCAGGAAATGTTCCAAGAACTTGAAACACACATGCAACCAGGGTATCTTTATTATTGGTATTCCCATTTTATAGATGAGGAAATTGAGGTTCAGAAAGTTTAAGTACTTTGTTCCATTTTAATGTTAAACGGCTAGTAAGTGTCAGAGCTAAGATTCTAACTCAGGCAGTGTGTCTCCAGAGCCTGGGCCCTTAACCATTTCTTTGTACTACCTCACAATAAGGAACATCTCACAAAATATCCTCCTTTCACTCTTGCTATGTACTAAATATTTTGACATTATTTCTTTCATTAAGATTTACCCAACTTCGATTAAAAAAAATAACCACTGAAATCTGAAATCTCTTAGCAAAGAGTAAGAAGGAGAATATGAAAACACCTTTGTATTCCTTTACCAGTCTAAGAAACAAAACTTTATTTTATTATAGTTGTAGAGAAGTTAGCCGTATAACTCAGATTAATTTTAATGATACTACAATACCTCTTGAGCCAGTATTTTCACTGATTAAAAAAAAATTATCTGGTAGTCTGCATGTTCTATTAACCGATGTATTTATTTTTTGAAGTGTAATATCTTAAGAATATATATCATTGCATTGGAAAGTCTCTCATTCTGATCACCACGTGGCTCTGTGTAGTGAAATTCAGGACTTACTTGCTTTGTTCATTGGGGACAGTACTTCTAGTAATTCAAATGCCATCCGTATGATATTTATTCCTATTTACCACTACAAGATAAATTAAAAGAACTTTTTTAACCTATTAAGTTAATTTTCTTTAGTAATAGCTAAAGTTGGAGCAGGTCAATGAATTGCACTTAATATATTATGTGGTTTGTTTTTACATAGCAGAGGGATATCCCATAAAGGAATAATAAAAAGAAATTCTTGTCCATATGGGACTTGTCCATGTGGAGTTTACATTCTAGTAATAGAAGTCAGAGAATTTTTTAAGCAACATACATAAAATGTCAGGTTGTGATCTGTGCTGGGGAGGAGATGATGCTATTTTATATCAGGTAAGTTCAGGCCCCTCTGACTTAAGTGATATTTGAGCAGAGGCCTAAAGGAAGTGTTAGAATGAGCTGTGTTGCCCATTGGAGGAGCAATGTTGTCAGAAACAGGGAATTGCAAGAGCAAACGTTTGGCCTGTTCCAGGAACGTCAGAGAGGCCAGTGTGGCTGGAGGCAGAGAATGCGGAGTCTTGGGAGCCATTGGAAGCACTTAGGCCTTTACTCTGAATAAGTGCGGGGAAGCGGTTAGAGGGTTTGAGGAGAGGTCTGGCATGCCCTGACCTAGATTTTTAAAGGAGAACTCTGGGTGGAAGCACACAGGCCGTGTGACATATTGCAGTAAGGGAGCTAGAAATCTCCCCGGAATTCCAGGGACAGCCGCATAGCCGGGCCCCATGAAGGCTGATACGGTGGCAGGGCATTTGACATCCTAGGGTAGTCCTAGGACCTGATTCTTTTTGTCATGAGTCTCCCTCAACTCAGCAGCAGTAATTCATGGGGCGTCACCCTGACTAGTCCCATTGTCAGCTTCTTTTCCTGATACTAACTGCCTGGTCTTGTCTGTATTGCCCAGCGGAGATTCCTAACAGGGTAACTCTGGTCCCCAATTTCCTGCTTGACCAAAGCTTTTCACGCAAGGCCACCTCAGTCTGCTGGCTGGCTTACATGCTTATGATACCACAGTTCAGGGGACTGTCCCTGATCGAGTCAGTTTTGCCTTTGATAAGGGAGAGGGAGGCAGGTGGTGTGGTCTGGAATTTGTCTGCCTAGGACTGTTCCCTCAGAAAATGATTTTGGGGAGTGTTCCCCTAAGAAGGGGATAAGAGCTTGTCAGGTACTGGCCAGCACAGGAACTTTAATCAGGTGACAAGGAAAGTTATTGTATGGAGCTCTCCTGAAGTTCAAGAGTTATTTTATTTATCTTGTGTATCCAGCACTTATTATTATTCATTGTGGCTTTACAAGTTGAGTGAATGGGAAAAATAACACACTGCTACCAGAAGAGCCTCTAGTGTTTTGTGTGTGTATGTGTGGGTGTTGTTGTTTTTTTAAACCGCCACTTTTTTTTTTTTAATTTTTAATTTTACTGGGGAATAGTGTGTTTCTCCAGGGCCCATCAGCTCCAAGTCATTGCCCTTCAATCTAGTTGTGGAGGGTGCAGCTCAGCTCCAAGTCCAGTCACCGTTTTCAATCTCAGTTGCAAGGGGCACAGCCCATCATCCCATGTGGGAATTGAACTGGCAACCTTGTTGTTGAGAGCTCGCGCTCTAACTAACGCGCTCTAACCACCTGAGCCGTCCAGCCGCCCCTAGCATTGTTTCTGAAAAAAGCTTTGAAAAGTCCTGCGGGAAAAAAAACTTGTTTAACTTTATCAACCCAGAGTTTCCAAATTAAGAAACAAACAAACAAAAAACAATGTCGTTTATTCCTTAGAAATGCTTGTATTCCATTGAGTAAACCACCCCTTCTGTTTCCATCAGATTTAAACCCACCAACAGCCATAAGATTTTGTTATCCAACCACCCCCTACTTTAAAATCTCCCTCACAGAAACCAACAAATAAGTAATCACACCAACACAACAAACAACTAAATAGTCTTCTTTTGGACAGAAACAAATAAGCAAACAAAAACAATGAAGCAGCAACAACGACAAATCAGAAAATGAGGAAGCCAGTGTAAGAATAAACCCAAGAATGAGAACAGTTTGTATAACACAAAGGAAATTGCACAGAAAACAAAGGAGAGAAACCTAGTCTATAAAAGGCTAACTCCCCTCGAGTGCATAGTGTGTTATAAAACAGTAAAAGAATCCTTCAGATTCAACAAGAATCATTTCATATGATTGTTTCAGCTTCCTAGGGCTTCCATAAACAGTTTGCAAAAGCGGAGTTGCTTTAAAGAACAGAAATTTATTCTGTCCACAGTTCAGGTGGCCAGAAGTCTTATACCAGGGTGTCTGCAACAGGGTCCCTCCTAAGGCTCTAGAGGGGACCTGGGGGATCTTTTCTTGCTTCCTCCAGCTTCTGCCATTCCTTGCCTTGCGCCGGTATAAGTCCAACCTCGGTCTCCCTTGTCATAGCTCCCCTGTGTCTCTGTGGGTCTTTTCTGTGTCTCTCACAAGAACACTCTACTTGGATGTGGGCCCCACCATAATCCAGTATGATGTTATTGCCACCTTCATTATCTCTACAGAGACTGTTTGGTCATATTCTGACATTCTTGATAGATAGTATTCAGTTCACTACAATCAGGCAAAGGGAAATTATCCTTAAAACCACTGAAATAAAATTTAGATAAATTCTGTTTAGGTAAAAATATTTACTAGTTCAGGATATCCATAAAAGTAGACCAGTGTATTTCAGAAAATAAAATGGAGTCGTGAATTTCAAATTTATATGGAATTTAATCACTCAGATGATAAAGGATCTAAGAACGTCATTTCATTATATTGTTTTCTGTTAAAGGCAAATATTTTAAAATTCCTTTTATAAACCTTCATTAACTGGCCGTATCCCAGATCACTCCCTTAGTATAGATTCCTTCAACATTATTTTCTACTCTATATATTCATCGCTACCTGCTTATGCTCTATAATAATTTCATGTGTGCATGTCTGCTTTTCTCATTTAGATTTTAGACTCCTCGGGGAAAGAGACACTCTTGCCCTCTTATTGTTTCATGATGGTGGGTAAGGTGTAATTTATATAGAATAATGTGTGATTTGATGTGGATATTGACCCACCATCAATAACAACCTATGCTTCTCCAGCAGTGAGAATGAATTTGCATTAATGTGGTACTATTTTGTGGCCATGCATTTTTAGACGTAATCAAAGAAAAAGTGAAGCTAAGCTAACTTCCTCCATACAGGAATGTAACTTGTTGGTTTGATTTGAACCATATTCGTAAGCTACAGACAATATAGCCTGCTTTTACTGTTGCGTGATGAATTAATGAAATTGAGTGTTTACAACTCTATTTAACACCTTAAAAATCCATGAATTTCGACTGAAAAAAATCTCAATCTGCCATCACAAATTACATTAGACTCTGCAGATACCATGGTTCGTGTGTTTTAAAATGAGAATTAGGTTATTTACTGATTGTGGTTCATATTCCTTTACTAAAATTTATGAAAGGAAGCAGTACCTGCTGAGAAATGCCAGTGAGTTTGGACAGTTTTATTCTCAGCCAACCCCATTACAAGATGTAGAGGTATTTGGCAATACATTTTATGAAGATTCAGAGAAATGTGTAGCAAGAAATCATTCTTCCTAAGGTTTCTCAACACATGACAAAAGCAGCAAATACTGGTTTGAAAAATAGTATCAGAGTTGTGATTGTGTAGAATTCTTTGCAGAGTTGCTGCTGAAATTGCCTTACAGCTTGAGGGGCATTTTCCCCCACGAGGAAACTGTTTTCTGTTTTGCTTGGAACCTTGTGATCTGCCAAACTCATGGCAAAGTGTGTATATTCGCTTTCTGTGCTGACCGCTTCATCAGCCAGTGTTTTCAAGCAGGTGAAAACAGACAAAAATATCTTTTAGAGTTTGTATATGTGTAATTATTTGCATTACCTCTAGAACATTTGTTGTTGCTTAATATTATCTAACTTCCCTTTAGATTTAAACATACTTTTCTAGCATATTAACAAATGTATATTTAAACATAATCATTGTAATGAAAAGCTGACTCTTGACAGTAGTACAAATTAAAAATAGGAAGCACTTTGTGAATTATGAGTGTTAATAAGTATTTCAACAGCCTGTATTAAACTTACCGAAAACTTGGCCGAGTAGTCTATACTACTTAGAAAGTTAATGTAAAGGTAGGTGCGGCTCAGTACTCCTAGAACATTTTGCATTGGACTACCCATGAAAAACAGAATAATGAGGACAATTTTTTAAGATGCAGAAATGTGAACAAGACCTAAAATTGTGAGAACATCTCATAGGGAAGCATTATGAGCAGTATTACTAAAGCAGGGATGTTTAATTTTGATATTTAAATTTGTTTTGCTTTGACTTTTAAATGCATAAATCATTTTAGAAGACCCTAGTACATTTTTACATAGAATAGAAAATAGCAAATTCCATGCAGTTATTTTAAATTTTATGCTTTCCTCCAAAATCTTGGTCAATAATTTGAATTATCGGCAACCATATCCATGCTCATTTAGCAATGTTGATACTGTATGAAGTGACATCGCAGTTTTAATTATATGATATTAGCCTCAAAACACAACTTTAAGGCAGATCCACTACTATATCCCATAATAGAAGCAAACTAGATCTCTATGTCCTATATTTTTGTAAAGAAAAGCGTAGGAACAGAATATACTGACTCAAGTTTCTGAAGTATTGTTTTAGTAGGAGAAAATGTTTTAGGCATAAGGTAGGATAAATGATGGCTCTTATCTTGGCATTTATTATTACATGACGTATGAAGCTCCACCCATCCAGGCAATGCATTTTCTCATTTAAATGATGCATTTTAAAATAGAAAACCCATATGTATATATAATAATTACCTAAAATAATTAGAAATTTATAACTGGACATAAATTTGTAACTGTAGTTTTAAAGATATATAAAATCAAGCAGCAGAGTCTAGGCACACTAATTAAATGAATTTCTTAATAGAAGACTAACTTCTTTCCCTTTTAAAACATTTTATTTTCCAGGTATTCAAAGTTTGTCTTGGGAAGAAATTCTTATAAACATGTATAATTTACAATAATTTTATTTTGATTTATATGAATTAATTTAATTAAAGGTCTTGGGCACATACTGGATTTTTATATATTTCTCTTATTATTATGGGACTATTACTAAAGCAATTGCAGCTTGCAATAAGAGATGCAGATATCCCACTACAATTAAGATGAGGGTAAAAAAATACAAGCTCCAAGTAAATAAGGAGGGAAGGTGGTACTTTTCAAAAAGCCTAGGACAATTCCATGTGATGATTTGAATATAAAATAGTTCTTATTTTCCTTATAGCCAAGGAGAGGAAAGAAAGGCAGAGTACTGAGAGACACAGCTGTTATTTGATAAGTGACAATGCATCTATTTTTCAGGCAAGGCATTCTTCCTAATTCTGAGGTCAGAGAATTTTATTTTGGGGTTCCTTAAATGAGAGAGATTGCGCAAAACAGTAATGTGAGTCTTTGATAGTTTTTCATAAATTACAGAGGATTTATGTGCATGTCCATTTCCCACATGGGGCCTTGAGTTAAAAAAAAAAAAAATCAAGGTCATGATGTTTCTACGTAGACCCAGAGTAATAGTACTGGTATGTAGCTTCCAGTCATCTAACCTGCTACCAAGGTGCACTTGAGAAATGTCCCCGAGACTCTCCATGTGGAATATCTATCATCTCAGCTAGACTTTAGGTCGGAGCTGGATAGCTGACAATTCACAATTAAGATGCTAGCTACCCTGTTTCCCCAAAAACAAGACCCAGCCAGACCATCAGCTCTAATGCGTCTTTGGGAGCAAAAATTAATATGAGACCGGTCTTATTTTACTATAATATCAGACCCGGTCTTACCTAACATAAGACCGGGTCTTGTATTAATTTTTGCTCCGAAAGATGCATTACAGCTAATGGTCTGGCTAGCTCTTATTTTCGGGGAATCACGGTAACAGCTGGAGCACAGGTATTCTGTGTGGTCGATTGAAAGAGGATCCGTGTGCACTAGATAACAGTGTTTGCTCTATGACCCCAACTGTGTGACTGGTGTTAGATAATGGACAGCTAATTTGGGGAGATTTCCCACCTGGTCAGCAGAGCTGTAAGTGTACAGCCTGTCACATCAGGCAGTTTAAACCTGAAAGTCATCTATTGAGAAAGAATCCATGAAGGCAGAATTTAGAAGGCAGTATAACCGTATAGTGTACTTTGAAAAGCTCAATCAGCTTCAAGTGAGATGCCTCGTGGTCTTCCATATAAATATGAATCTCATGCTTCATTTACCCACAATCAACCCACTCCTCTATTTGTTAGGTCTATTTTGCAGCACCCGGTGTTACTGAACATATGCAGATTGAGTGCAATTCTGTCTGTTTTGGAGATAAACTGCCTGAGTACCTAGTACTGCTCTAGGTTTTTTAATGGGGAAAGGCTATGGTACCAAACCACGCTTTATACCAGCTTCTAAGAGTTTCCTGGAGATCATTTCTTAAATTGGTGCATTTAGCATTCATCAAAAAGTATTGACGACCAAATACTGAACTGGATTGTTAAACGGAGTTTTAAAAAATTGGGTTATCATAAATTTTCATGGGTGAATTAGCATTTGTCAAAGAATAAGAATACCTTGAAATGGATCCAGCACCAAAACTGCATTAAGCATTAATACGTTTTTCTTTGATATGGAAAATGCTTAAGAATTTTGTAGTGTCATTGAGGTCAGCATTGTAAGCATCAATTAAAATGGAAAAAAAATGTATGTGGTATGGAACGTCATCCTGTGGGTATTCTTTGACCTTATGACATATTTTGTACCTTAAAACACTTCCTTGTCAGCTTATTTACTCATCATTATTTTCTCCCAGGAATAGAATTCAGTGTGTACTGTGTCGAGTTGTTATTATGTCAGCTTTTTGTTAATTTTGGGTTTTGCTATTATTTTTGTATTGTTTGTAAATTACAGTAATGACTTCACATGTTGAAATCATGTGTCTTAATTTGCTGATGACAATAGTTTGATGCAAGCACTCACCTTAATGCCTTTCTCAAGTCTTTGAAATGGCCTTGGAAAATTGGAGTAATAAAACTTAAGAACAGAGAGCTATATAGGAATAATTTTGAGCAGAAACAATAAATTATATATTCTTGTTTTTCAAATATGTGGCTGGAAATGTCTGAAACGTGTTGATATGAGGGATTGCTAGGTAAACACGGGTTATCAGTACTGTGGAGCTACAAACACCATGCTGGAAACACTGTGGGGCGATATATCACATGACGCTGGACTTCTTAGTTTGTGAGCTCACAAACTGATTTGAGATTAATAGTAGTCCACTCTTTTTGGTCCTATATATATATTCTTTGTTTTAGAGACCTTGTCCATCCATTCAAGCTTTTGGCTCTTATCCCGGTGTGTGTGATTTGGAGTCCCCTTTGACACTCCTTGTTTGTCACAATTGCCCCTTTTCTTTCTTTCTTTTTGTTTTGAAGGGAAGATGATGTTTTATTTATATTTTTGGAAATTTATAACAAGAATTATTTGCCATTTTGGAAAATATTTTACTGAGAGCAATGCTTTTTTGAAATTCAGTTCACCGATGTGTCACTCGTAGCTGATATATGAGTGGTCATTTAATATATACGAGCTCTGACAATTAAGTTCGCGAACATGTTGCAACGAAGTTGGTAACCTTTTTTGATATCAGAGGGATTATTCATTATGAATTTGTACCAACTGGACAAACAGATAACCAAGTGTACTGTTTGGAAGTGCTGAAAAGGCTGCGTGAGAAAGTTCGACGACCTGAACTTTTTGCCAACAATTCACGGCTCTTGCATCACGACAGTGCACCAGCTGGGTCATAGTTAGTTCTATTTTTAATTTTTTGAGGAACCTCCATGTTTTCCATAGTGGCTACACCAATCTGCAATCCCCCCAACAGTACACAAGGGTTCCCTTTTCTCCGCATCCTCGTCAGCACTTGTTGATTGTTGATTTATTGATGATAGCCATTCTGACTGGGGTGAGGTGGTATCTCATTGTGGTTTTAATTTGCATTTCTCTGATGATTAATGTTATTGAGCAGTTTTTCATGTACCTGTTGGTCATCTGTGTGTCTTCTTTGGAAAAATGTCTGTTCAGATCTGCCCATTTTAAAATCAGGTTGTTAGGTTTTGTTTGTTTGGTTTTTTTTGTTTGGTATTCAATTGTGTGAGTTCTTTATATGTTTTGGATATTAGCCCCTTATCAGTTATATGATTTGTAAATATCTTCTCCACTCAGTAGGTTGTTTTTCATTTTGTTGATGGTTTCCTTTACTGTGCAGAAGCTTTTTACTTTGATGTAGTCCCATTTGTTTATTTTTGCTTTTATTACTTTTGCTTTTGATGTCAGATTTTAAAAAATCATTTCCAAGATCTGTGTAAAGGAGCTTACTGCCTTTGCTTTCTTCTAGGAATTTTATGGTTTCAGGTCTTAAGTTCACATCTTTAATCCATTTTGAGTTAATTTTTTTGTATGGTGTAAGATACTGGTCTAGTTTCAGTCTTTTGCATGTGGCTGTCCAGTTTTCACAACACCATTTATTGAAGAGACTATACATTCCCTATTGTATATTCTTTTCTCCTTTATTGTAAACTAATTGACCATATATGCATGGGTTTATTTCTGGGCTCTCTATTTTGTTCCATTTAGCTGTATATCTGTTTTTATGCCATTACCAAACTGTTTTGAATACTATAGCTTTGTAATATAGTTTGAAATAAGGGAGTGTGATGCCTCCAGTGTTGTTCTTCTTTTCCAAGATTCCTTTGGTTAATTGGGGTCTTTTACGGTTCCATACAAATTTTAGGATTGTTTTGTTGTATTTCCATCAAAAATGCCATTGGACTTTTGGTACGAATTGCATTGTGTAGATTGCTTTGAGTAATATGGACATTTTAACAATATTAATTCTTTTATTCCATGAGCCCGGAATATATTTCCATTTTTTGTATCTTCTTCAATTTCTTTCATTAATGTCTTAGAGTCTTCAATGTGGTGGTCTTTTATCTCCTTGGTTAAATTTATTCCTAGCCATTTTATTCTATTTGATGTAATTGTAAGTGGGATTGCTTTCCTAATTTTTCTCTCTGACATGTCGTGATTAGTGTGTAGAAACGGAACAGATTTTTGCATATTGATTTTGGATCCTGCAGCTTTACTGAATTTGTTTATTAGGTCTAACTGTTTTTTGATGTGGTCTTTAGGGTTTCCTATATATAGTATTATGTTGGCTGCAAATAGTGACGGTTTTACTTCTTCCTTTCCAATATAGATGTCTTTTATTCTTTTTCTTGCCTAATTGCTCTGGTGAGGATTTTCAATACTGTGTTGAGTAAAAGTGGGGAGGGTAGGCGTTCTTGTCTGGTTCCTGATTTTAGAAGAAAAGCTTTCATCTTTTCACTGTGGAGTGTGATGTTAGCTGTGGGCTTGTCATAGCATGGCCCTCATTATGTTGAGGTATGGTTCCTCTGTACATGCTTTGTTCAGAGTGTTTATCATAAATGGAGGTTGAATTTTGGCAGCTGCTTCATCTGCGTCTATTGATGTGATATGATTTTTATCCTTCATTTTGTTAATGTGGTATATCACTTTGTCTGACTTGTGGGTATTGAATCATCTTTCCAGCCCCGAAATAAATCAGACTTGTTCATGATATATGGTCCTGTTATGTATTGTTGAATTTGGTTTGCTAATATTTTATTGAGGATGTTTGCATCTGTGTTCATGAGGGATATTTTCCTGTGGCATCCTTGTTTGATTTTTTGTTTCAGCATAATGCTGGTCTTGTAAAATGAGTTTGGAAGAGTTTCCACCTCTTCTGTTTTTTGGGAAGTGTTTGAGAATGACTGGTATTAATTCTTGTTTTAATGTATGGTAAAATTCACTAGAGACGCTGTCTAGTCCTGGACTTTTGTTTGTTGGGAGGTTTTTGATTAGTGACACTATCTCCTTTACTAGTAATAGGTCTGTTCTGATTTTCTGTGTCATCATTTTCTGTGTCTTGGTAGTTTGTATGTTTCTAGCAATTTATCCATTGTAGAGTGTCCAATTTGTTAGCATATGATTGTTCATAGTAATCTCTTATGATTCTTTGTGTTACTAGTTGTAACATCTTCTCTTTCGTTTTTTATTTTATTTATTTTTGAGTCCTCTCTCTTTATTTCTTGTTGAGTATAGCTATAGGTTTGTTAATTTTATCTTTCGAAAGAACTAGCTCTTAGTTTTATTGTTCTTTCCTATTGTCTCTTTAGTCTCTATTTTATTTATTTCTGCTCTAATCTTTATTTTCTTCTGCTAACTTTAGTCATCCTTTGTTGTTTTTCTAGTTTTGTGAGGTCTAAAGTTAAGTTGTTAATTTGAGATTTTTCTTGTTTTTTGAGGCAGGCATTTGTTGGTATGAACTTCCCTCTTAGAACTGCTTTTGCTGTATTCTGTACATTTTGTTATGTTATATTTTCATTTTTATTTTTCTCTAGGTATTTTTTTAGTTGTTTCTTGATATCTCCTTTGACCTTTTGGCTGTTCATAGCATACTGTTTAACCTCTACATATTTGTGAATTTTCTGGTTTTCTTGGTGTAATTAACTTCTGGTTTCCTACCACTGTGGTCAGAAAAGATGCTCAATATGATCTCAGTCCTCTTACATTTATTGATACTTGTTTTGTGACCTAACATGTGGTCTAGCTTGGAAAATGTTCCATGTACACTTGAGAAGAATGTGTAATCTGTTGCTTTTGGATGAATCGTGTAAATGTCTTTAAATCCATCTAGTCTCATATGTCATTTAAGGCCAATGTTTCCTTTCTGATGTTCTGTCTGGATGATCTCTCTGTTGTTGTGAGGTATTAAACTCCCTCACTACTATTATATGCTAGTTCTTCCTTTAGGTCCGTTAATATTTGCTTTATATATTTAGGTGCTCCTATATTGGGAGCATTAACATTTATAAAAGTTCTCTCTTCTTTTTAGATTGACCTCTTTATCATTATGTAATGCCTGTTTTTGTCTCTTATTACAGTATTTGTTTTAAATTCTATTTTGTCTGATAAGCATACAGCTACTTCAGCTTAGTTTTGGTTTCAGTTTGCAAGGAATATCTTTTCTCATCCATTAATTTTCAGTCTGTGTATATCCTTATATTGAAAATGAGTCTCTTATAAGCAGCATATTGATGGGTCTTGTTTTTTTTTTCTTTTTCTTTTTTCTTTTTGCCCATTCAACCACTGTATTCATTTTGATTGGAGATCTTAGTCCATTTACATTTATAGCAACTATTGATAATTTTGTACTTATTGTTAATTTTGTTCATTGTTCTCTGGCTGTTTTTGTAGTTCTTCTCTTTTCCTTTCTTCTTCTCTTGCTCTCTTTTTTTGTGGTTTAATGACATTTTCAGTGCATTTACTATAGGTTTTTGCTTTGTGGTTACTGTGAGCCTTACATACACATACCAATCTAGTGTAAGTTGATAACAATTTAAGTTTCATCCCATTGAAAAGCTCAACATTATTACCCTCCTACCCCATGTTTTGATGTCACATTTTGCATCATTTTGTTTTGTATCCTTTAATTGTTGTAATTATAGTTATTTCACTACTTTTGTCTTTTAACCTTTATACTAGCTTTATAAGTGATTCATCCACTACTGTTACTATATGTTTACCCTTTCAGTGAGATTTATTCTTTCAAATGTGTTCTTGTTACTAAGTAGTGCCCTTTCTATTCAACTTAAAGAAATCCCTTCAACTTGTCTGGTAAGGCCAGTTTAGCTGTGATGAACTCCTTTAGCCTTTGCAACTATTTTTTTTAAATATATCAAGTATAATACTCTGTATATTCTTTGTGTTCAAGAACTCATCTGTACATTCAAGGTTTTGTCTCTGATCCCTGTGTTGGGGATTTATAGTCATCTTTGATACTCCTTATTGATGACATTTGCCCATTTTCTTATTTGCAATATCTTTTGCCTAGTTTTTACATTTCCATTGTGAATATTCTAGTTTAGGCCTCACTCCATTTGGAGACATGAATTGATAGAGGATCTGATTGATCCAGCAAAAAGGATTCACTGGGTTTATTAAATATTCAGTTACCAAAGTGTGTAAGACAAAGCAGAAAGGGATACTGAAGTTACGAAAGTTTAGCAGAAAGTGTAGGGGAGGGCAAAGTTTTACTTGAACCTTTTTGGGTCTCTGGCTGGGTGTGAAATTAACCTGATAAAGGCACATTAACAGGAGAAAAGCATACAAGTTTTATTGACTTTCTACATATACATGGGAGCCTTCACAAAAGAATGAAGAGCCAAAGAAGGGAACAGAGCAGAAAGGTAGACAAACAACAAAATTGTGAAGAATTGTCAAGGCAAGGGGGTTTGGGCTAGGGTAGTAAATGGTGGAGAAGTGATTAGGAAGATAAGGGTTAGTTTATCAAGGTTTGTTTATACAGCCTTCTTGGCCCTAAATTCCTTGTCACTGGGGATACCAATGTCTCCCCTCTTCTTAGTATGCGGAGAGTACCTTTCACATGGGAGATTTATCTCCTGTTTTTAAGGAAGAAGGGTTACGTGTAAGGGCAGGGTTGGGGGGAAGAGGTCAGCGTGATCTTTTTGCTTTTGCCCTTTTCTCAGATTCCTTTAGGTTAAGATATTCAATATGCCAGGCTGCCATATGTTGGGGTAGTGTGTCCTGAACCCCATCAGAAGCCACCTTAAAATGGCTGACCGCCTGATTCATGCTTGGTGAGGAAGCAAGTAAGGCCAACCAAGGACTGTTATTTCTAAATTAAAGTTGAATGCCTCTCTTTTGTTCCCCAGGGGCTTCTTAATACTTGTATTTTGGGCCAGGCCATATATCCACCAACAATTGCTACATAGTTTGAAGTGGATGTTTATAGTTGTGTGCTTCATTGTTGTGTGTACAATCCATAGTAATGAATTGCACTCTGATAGAACTCTGCATCTATGCTGAACAAGTAACTTATTCGTTGGCATGTGGAAAGCAGAAAGAAAGTATACTTTTGGGTATCTCCAATGTTTTCATTATCTAAAGTTTCCCTTGCCTTTATGATGGAGTCCATAAGGAATAATATTAAAAAGTATCTCACTGGTATTGCTTTCACTTCGGAATATACACACTGATCATATTTTTATAAATTATAAATTTCATGTAATATTTCTTCATGAACGGAAAATAACTAATTGATGCTTTTCATGTTAGTTTTGGATAATATAGTTGGTTGGGAGGTGTGTAAGGATAGAGGAGTGGTGGATTTCAGTGATGGTATTACCATTAATAAACTGATCTAAGACAAGTCACTAAAGTTCTGTAGTTTATGGGGTAACTGACTTCGCAACCAGTAAAGCTACTCTTATTAGTGTGTGTTCTTTGAAATGTTCCAATGGAAAAGAAAGTTATTGCAATTTTGAAGAAGGCCAAAGATACTTTAGCATTTAAAACATTATGCTTTCTTTATAAAGCATTTATGTGTTCTGAAGGACTTATGTATAAATGTGTATCTTTTAGAAGTAGCTATGTTTCTAGTGTTTCTGAAAATGAACGCAAGCCATGTTGAATACAGTTGAGGGCTAATATTTCTTTCTTAGGAACTTTATACTTCATTGTAGACCTGTAAATTTTATTTTTCTATAAGTCATGTATATGTTAATTATTATTGTTTTGTTGTTGCTTTAGATGGTTTTATATTACTGTGGAAGACAAAAATAAGGAGCATGTTTGGCTTAATTTGTCTTAGATAAGCCTTAACAATTCCCAAATTGTTTAATGTGGCGTGGTTAAAGATTTTGACTGTTCATTTTTAAATGATTATGTTTTGAAAAAATTTGTTAAAGGTGAATATATTTAGATATTTAACTATGGTTAAGAGTGCAAGTATGTGCATGTGTGTGTGTGTGTGTGTGTGCGCACGCGCGCACACACACACACACACACACACTCACACATTTTCCATAGTATCTTTCTCAGTTTTAAGGGGAAGGGGCTTTAAAATATTATGTAAAAATAAACCAGAAAAGACCAGAACAGTACCACTACAGATGGCATTCTGAGACAGTAAAACATTGGGACTTGCTGAGATTTTTTTGACATTACAATGAGGACCCAAGGAAATGGTTCTTTTTGGTTTGGTTGCAGTTTTCCTGTGCTAAACATATTCATGAACCTTAAATTCCTTTTATCTTTGTCTAAGTATCTGTCACACTCTGTAATGAGTCTTTAATTACACGTTTTTGGAAGTGCACCTGATAGGTGAGAAGGACAGTTGCATTTATGTTGTTCAGTCCTCGAATTGTAGTTACCCTTCAACTTGCTTTACGCCTGTTTCGGTCAAAGAAAACTCAGGTAACTTGCCTATTGCCCACCACAATCACACAGTGTACCATGCAAATTGGTGTAGGAAAAACGGAAATGGGTGGGTGGTACATTCTAATGCATCTTTGTTTTCCTCCTTGCACTCAAAGAACTTCTTACCCTTTTCACAGCAGGTAAACTTGATGTCAGCTCTCTTTCCTTTCCAGGGTTTGCAGATTAGGAATGTGATTTCTTGGAGTAAGTTCATTTTAACAAAATTCCACTAAACTAAAAGAAATTGGATGTCCTGTAGAGTGTGTAATACAGTTTTAACTGTTACTTAGCTTAGGAAAACGAACCAATACATTTTTCTTGTGGAAGTTAACATTTTATTATAAGTTAGACTAGTTATATCACTAAGAAGGCTACTTTGGTTAGTGTCTTAATTATATTCACAATTTCAGACATTTGAAAACAATTTAAAGTATTACTAGCTTTTGCTTGAATATTTGGAAGGCTCTTTCTCCGTGCTTCCCCTTTATTTACTATAAAGCTTCTGTTTTTATTTTCATTCACTTCTTTTTGTAAATTTTGTTTTCATCATTACTGTGCAATAAGAGAATCTCTTATACTTTTCTAACAATAAATTTTAAAGGAGGGTGGGGATGAAAAAAAATTTTTTTTTCTGTAGCCTGTTGAACATTTTAACAGATTTAGACTTCAGCGATTTCGACTATCTCCAAATGGTTTTGAGAGCTTAAGAAATTGATTTTAATGAATAAGAAAAGTATCCGTTGGGAGATAATTTTTACTTAAACTGTTGACCTCAGGAGATTTGTATATGTAACTCAGGCATTTACCATTTGTTGTAATTATGTAAGAGGAATTTGTTTTCATATAATATGAGCAACTAGAAAAAACACACATTGCCTCTTTTGTGAGGAACTCTTAGAAAATTTGTGTGTAGCATAAAACAGAGCAGGATCTTTCCAGTGAGACCTGATGGGAAGAATAAATGCAGCCAGATAAAAACCCTCTTCAGTAAATAACAGCACAGAGAGAAAGATGGAATGTCTTATTTGGTGTTTTCTAAGGAAATTTTAATCTATTTCAACATTGAAGTCAGAACCACTGAGAGGCAGAGCTGGGAAATTGACATATTCAACCTTTCTGTGAATCCGGTGAAATAAGTGGAAAATGAATGTTGTGCTTCAAAGGAATAATATCCAAATATCTGGAAATGGCAGTATTACATCTAATAGATACTTTTAATTGGTCAGAAATAGTTCATGCATTAATCTACCATGATAAATATGTTCCATGGACATTCAAATGCCCCTGGCTATTGTAACTTGCATGTGGAGAAACCTGAGTAGATATGTATGTTTTTATTGAACTGAGTCCGCCACAGGCATAGCATATGCATACAAATCTATGTTGTTTTGGTTTTAACATTTTATTTTTAATGGATTCATATATTGATAGTGGAATTATCTATGAAATTGATTTAACTGAACAAATTATCTTTTAAAAGGCTGAAAGTACTAAGTTTTTGTTTGCTACTGTTTGGAGATATTGATCCATGGCCTGAATGCATACTTTTTGTGTTGGGTGGTACATTGATTTGAATCACCTAGGGAGACCCCCCACCCCTGCAAGTGCATATAACTAAGGTTCTGTTTTAATTGCATTCAGAAACAGTACATTGGCAACATTGGTATTAAAATGAGATGCTTTCCTGGTATTAAATGTGTAAACACCATTTACACTCATCTTTCAAGTCTCCTGAACCTTTTGAATTAGTTGTTTCATGTCTTATTATTTTACCAACTTCTGAATTCCCCCAAGAAACTCTGTACTATCATTCATTTTATGTGATATTCCAGTGATTTGGGTTGTAGTATGGGATAACACATGGGACTAGAACACCATTAGAGAAAAATAAAATCCTTTGTACAGAACACACAGCCCTCTATACTAGCCTTTAGCACTGCACAAACAGTGATAAAGGGATGACATGACTAATACTGGCCTCCTGCACATGAGACCAATTGCCTTTACAGCTTATGGGACTTAGAATAGAACTTTCTAATTTTGGCTTTATTCCTTTTGAAAGACAGATGTGAATCCGGACAATCACATCATAAATGTACATGCCGTTATGATTTCCTGTTTTGTCTGTACTGTGTGTAGTGTACTGAACTCATCTGTCCACTACATCTTTAAGTTATATTTACATGAACTGTGACTAAATAATGCAGACTGTGACTCTCCAGTTAATGGATGAAAGGTTGAAGTATTGGGAAATTCTGAGGGGTTTTCCTTTACACATATGTGTGAGGGATTGGAATCTCATTCCCTCATTCAGTAGGTACCTTTAATAGACTTTTTCATCACTTAGTTGTTCCCCAGAGAGCAAGAAAGGGGAGAATCTTGCTTTCTCATGCATTTAGGGTTCAGTGAATCCTCTGATGCTTTCATTAAATATAAGATTTTCTTTCCTTGGATTATGATGATTAGTGTAAGTAGGCCCTTTAAAAATAATGACCTCAGGAGTTCTGAAGGCTTGGGGTAGATTTCTGTTTTAAAACTTTAATTTTTATTTTGATACAGTTTTGATGTAATGTTTTGATAAAATTCTTTCTGTCAGGATTATGCATGAACTTTAAATAGGCGCTCTCTCTCCCCGCACCCTTCCCCCCCCACCACTGTAATTTCTGTGTCTATTCCAGTGTGATTGGCGAGATCTAAATATAGTGAGAAATATATACAAAGTTAATATTAACAAGTTAAAGTAAACATGAGATAATACAAGTACCAAATATGTAAATTATAGTCTTTCTAAAAAAAAAATCTATAGAATAAGTCTAGTCTGTTTAGAGTCTTCTGCATAATTTATATTCATTAAAATACTTTTCAATAAATGAATACTAAAATGTTAATTATTAACGTTATTTAAACGAGGTCTTTATGCCTAAAATTCATACTGTGTTTTAGACTAGAAGATTCAAAGAACATTCAAGTATTTGGTTTTTAACGTTTTCAAAAATATCTTGATATAAGCTTCAGTGCGCTATTTCATGTGCATTTTTCATTTACTAGTCACAAAGACCTATGGGGTAGAGTTAACTATTCTCATCCCTGTTTTGAAGATGAGAAACCAGGCTTAGAGAGTTTAAGTAACTGATCAAAAATAACACTGCTCGAATATGGTAGAGATGGGACTGGAACCTAGGTCTGTCCTCTTCTAAAGCATATGCACTTAACCATGCTATAGCATATTCCAATGATGGATGGTGTGATATTTTCCTGACCTTTGAGTAAACTTGGGAAAGGTCTTGAATTTTTAACTTACTGAGCAATGTACCAAACGTTGGACTGCCTGGTAGACATAGCCAAGCCATTTATACCTAACGTCAGAAAATACTGTCGCATTGTGGGTTAGCTCCTCTTGTTCCCTAGATAACATTCCTGGATTCTTTTGCAGTCTTCAGAGCTAATCCTGGCCTCTTGCTCACTCAAACATTAATTGTCTTGGCCGATCTTTCTATTGTTTTTATTTGGGTGGTTCATTTGTTTCACTTGGTCACCTGACAAGTGATGGCTACAAACATCATCATGGATGTGTAGTGTGTCAAGACAACTGTTCAACTTAGGTAACACGATAACATAAATTGACCAGTATGTTAATACCCAAAAATGAGATTTTGGACTAAGCAGTCCATTGGGGGAAAAAAGTGAAACTCATAGGTTACATTCTGGCTCGATTCCGATAAGCTGCCTTACCTAAATCTTGGTCGGAAGTTTTAACTGGAGTCTCTAGATATCATTCCTTAGCAATATTTGGTAGATTTCTTATGGAGCTCAGGACTTTAAAAGATAATAGAAACATAGGTTGAAAAGTAGTTAGCACACCTACAGGAATGAAATAAACTGTCACAAAATACAGAGCCTGTATTTGTGGGTCTAGACAGATATATAGACAAGAGCTCAGTGCAGTTCTGGAACAACCACTGATTGTTCTTTAGTGAGTTATTGGTGGAGCCATGAGCCAGATGTTGTTACAGACAATCATGTACTGGTCCTGGTAGTCGTTCCTAATGGTAGGGTTCAAATAAACATGGACTTGGGAGTCAGATCTGGGGGTGAGGCCTAGAACTGATACTTGTTGAGTGATGTCTGGCAAATTACTTTGCTTCTCAGTTTCTTTATCTGAAAACAGTTTTCAGAATGGCTAAAGTTAAAAAGATTGACAATACGAAGTGCTGGGAATGATGTGGAGCAATTGGAATGGTGACACTTTGCTGAAGGAATGCCAAATGGTATAGCCACTTTGGAAAGCAGTTATGTAAAAAAGTTAAGCATACATTTACCATAAGACCCGGTAATTCCACCCCTAGTTATTTTCCCAAGAGAAATGAAAACATATGCTTACACAAATGCTTACATGTGAATGTTTGTAGCAGCTTTATTCATAATCATCAAAACCTGGAAACAACCTAGATGTGTATTAACTGATGAATGGATAAAGAAATTGTGGTAAACCCATAAAATAAAAAGGAATGGACTGCGAAATGGTTGACTATCATAATATTTATGCTAAGTGAAAGAAGCCAGACAAAAAAAACCTGCATACTATATGATTCAATTTGTATTGACATTCTGGAAAGAACAAAACTACAGGGACATAAATCACATAAGTGGTTGCCAGGGACCTGGGAGTAGGGAAAGGGGATTGACTGCAAAGGAAAATGAGGGGATATTTTGGAATAATGGAAATGTTGTATATGTTGTTTGTGTTGGAGGTCAAATGACAATATGTTTGTCTTAATGGTGAATTTTACTGTATGTAAATCATACCTCAGAAAAAAAGAAAGAAAAAAAAAACACCTCTGTGTTTCCGAGTGGTTATAGAAATTATAAGAGATTATTCTCCTCCCCCATTTTTTCTTCTGTTTGATTCTTCATTATCCTCTGCTGCTTCTATGTCTCTTATAAATTTAGGGACCATGATAAATTTCAATTTCTTATGTCAGAGTTGAGACACTACAGAAAATTATGTCTTTATCTGTCCTTATCTGCAATGGAGTGAGCTTTTTAAATCAAGTCATCAACTGTAGTTTTATATTTCTAGATATTGCAATTAGTACTGAATAACTTATAGTCTGCATACATTGTAAAATACACCCAATATACTTGCTTCAACTGGATTCTAGATTTCTGTCCTGGGGGCAGTACGAGTGCTCAGTATGGTTGGGAGGGTATAAAAAGCAATCTTTCTTTCTTTTATTTTTCTTTTAAGATTTTATTGGAGAAGGGAAACAGGACTTTACTTCTGGGACTTTTTCCAAGTCAAGTTGTTGTCCTTTCAATCTTAGTTGTGGAGGGCGCAGCTCAGCTCCAGGTCCAGTTGCCATTGTTAGTTGCAGGGGTCGCAGCCCACCATCCCTTGTGGGAGTTGAACCGGCAACCTTGTGGTTGAGAGCCCGCACTCCAACCAACTGAGCCATCTGGCCACCCAGGAGCTGAGTGTCAGCTTATTGACTTCATTCTAGTTGGGGAGGGCGCAGCTCGCTGGCCCATGTGGGAATTGAACTGGCAGCCCCTTTGCCCAGAGCTTGCGCTCTAACCAACTGAGCCACCCGTCCGCCCCTAAAAAGCAATCTTGAGCTTGAGCCTCAGTGTTGCCTGAGAAAGGCTTCTTCCACTTCTCAGTAAACCATTGTTCTGTAGCAGTGGTTCTCCACCTTGAGCAAGCATCAGGAGTAGTTACAACCATAAATTGCTGGTCCCCATCCCCAGAGTTAGTGATCCCATAGGTCTGGGGTGGGGTCCAAGAATTTACTTTTCTAATGAGTTCCCAGATGATGTTGATGCTACTGGTTTGGGCCACAGACCTTGAGAACCAGTGATTTATGCTTCAATCTTGTGTTACAGTATCAACATTCCTACCTATCATAGTAGCCAACATTTTATTTTTGAACTCCTTATGGGGGCAGAGAGAGAGGAGAAGAAGGATAGAGGGAGAAAGAGAGAGAAAATAGTGTTTCTCTAGAAGCCACAAAACGTTTGATCTTGAAGACAGACAATTAATGCTGGAAAGAAAAAATAAAGGAAGAAACGAATGTCAAACTGCCCCTCTTCCTTCTAACCTCTTGAGTGTCCTCATGCTGCATCATAATTATTTTATCCCCCTAGCAACAGGCTCCTCTGGGACTCCTATTTTCACGATTTTCAACCTTCTCAGGACTCTTACTAGGACTCCTCTGCCCATTGGCCTAAAAAATAGTCTCAGTTAAGACTTTTAACTGCTTAGTTTGTAATAAATAGGCCCTCTGCCTGACACTTAAGTTTCATGATTGTATCCTCTTTATTTTTTCCAGAACAATTGTAATTTTCACTGAATTAAATCAAAGTACCATAAACAGCACAATTTAAAGCAGTCTTGGATGTGTAGGTGGGTGACTGATTTCAAGTGAACAGCTATAAATCATGCTCTTATATCAAACAATTCCCTAGATCAAGGAAGAAATAACCCTAATAATTGTAATAGCACTAGGTGTAAAAAGAATACAAGTAAAATTTAGAATCTTAAAAACAATTTGTAAGCGTTAAATTTAAGGAAGTCATAGATTATTTTATCTTCCCAAATGCCAAAGCAGATACTGAGGGTTGTATATATAAATTTGTTCAGAATTCCTATTATTCTAAGGTTGCTGTTGGGTATATTGTGCTGTAATGATGTCTGCTGATTTCTCTCTCTGATAGATTAAATACAATATATTTTGCTTAGAGCTGATGTCCTTTTATCCTTCCACCACTACCCCACTGATTATCTAGAGTCTTTAGAGAAAATAGCTCATTGTACTGGTTGATTACATGCCTCAATTGAATAGTAGCTTGCTGCCAATTAGCATTACAATGCCATATTGATTTTTTTCTCATTTCCACCATGAAAATTAAAGCAGAATTTGTTTAAAATGAGCTTCCATATATACTATGGATGTGATTGGTTCTAAATATTTCAGCTATTTTTAAAATGTCTTTTCTTCAGTGACCTATGTTTCTTACTGATATTTTCTTAGAAATTTAGGTCTCTACTTTGTAAGCTTTCCCTTAGGTAGACATGAAATGTAGCTTAAAGACTGTCAGATAGAAATAATAGTCACCGTTTAAATATGTATAGATTTTAATTATTGCTTCATAGGATTCTGCTATGTATTAATTTACATTTATGAAGTTCTTGGGCAGTCTGAAACTGCTGATTATCTTAAGCGCACAAATCAGTAAATTTATTTAAATTTGAATTAACAAATGTATAGTTAGTGTTGACTATATGTAAGCCACTCTGCTAAGTATTATGGAAGACAGAAAGATACATGAGATAAAGCAACTGTCTTCAGAGAATTTTTAATCTAGAAAGGTGGGTGAGACGCATGTGGCAAGAATCATATATCAAGCAATAAGATACATGGGTGTTCAAAGGAAAAATAAATGCTATTTGGATGGAGGACTTATGGAGATAAACATTAATGGAAGAATTGACAGTCAGTTTGAGCTTTGAAGTGTTTGGAGAGATGGAGTTGGGGTTACCTTTTGGGAAGAAAGAATAAATGAGGTAAAGCAGGGAAGTGCAGGGAGGACTCCAGGAAAGAGAATTTGACTGGTTTTTACTGGAAACGCGGTATAAGGCCTGAGGCTGTAAAGGTAGGTTGAGACTAGATCAGAATCAGGATTTGAAACACGTCAGATAGTCCAGAAGAAATTTTTGGAAGGAAGACTGGTCAACTGCAATCTAGTCCGGCATTCTGTAAAATGAATAAAAGAAAAAAATGAAGCTGCAAAGACCCTAGTTGGAAGGCTATTGGCATATTAAAGGAAAAGTAACTAGGGCTAAATTAGAATGATAGCAGAGACAATGCAAAGGGGAAGGGGGTATGTGTGGGAGTCATTCTAGAAGTAGAATATTCATGACTGGATGACAGAAAATCAAACTAAGCTCTATGTGATCAGTCTTGCAGCATTCTACCCCAGATGGGACTTCATCTCCTGCTACTCTCCCAAGCCTGCTTATTCAGCTGTAACCACACAGGTCTCCTTGCAGTTCCTAGAATATTCCAAGCACACTAGCTATGACCTCAATACCCGATTTGCCCTTAGCGGTATTCGTTCTACTGGGAAAATTCTCCCTTCTTTCAAGGCTCTGCTCAAATACCACCTGATCAAAGAATCTTTCCCTGACCACACATTAAAAAACAACACCCTTGCACTTCTTATTCTATTTACCAAGGTTTAGTTTTCTTCTTAGCACCAAAGCACTGACATTTGATTATACATTTGTCTTTTCCTCATCTGGGTCCCTCTTTCTAGACACTAAGCTATATGAGGGTAAAGGCGTAGTTTTGTTGCTTGTTATATCTCTCACCTAGAACATGTCTGGTACTTCATAAGCACTCAATAAATATTTACTGAATGAATGAACAAAATGAATACAAAGGTGAAAGAGATGGGGGAATCAAAAAATTAATGCCTGTATTTCAAATTTCAAGGATGCAAAGGATAGTGGTGTCAATAACAGAATCTGGAAGAATGGAATGGAAGAGGTGTTGATTTATGGAAGCAGAGACACAGAGGAAGATAAATTTGGCTTATAAATTCCAGCTTAAGTACATGTTGCTGGTGAAACAATCAAGGCAGGGCGTTGGAATGGGCATCTAAAATATGAAGAGAAGCCTGAGGTTGAGGTGAAGCCCTTTCAGTCATTCTCATAGAGGATGCTTGAAACAGTGGGAGTAGAAGAAAGAATGACAAATAATATAAAAGACAGGATGATCAGATTTGAAAATCAAAATTTCTTTTTAGATACTTAATGTATTAAATATACAAAATTATTTATACTTTTTTTTGTTGTTGTTTATTTCATAGCTGGGTTAACAACTTTGGCCATGAAGGTCTTGGACTCTTATTGGATGTGCTGGAAAAACTTCTGGACAAGAAACAGTAAGAATAACACATAATAAAAAAAATGAAAAA
Source organism: Rhinolophus sinicus (assembly GCF_036562045.2). Taxonomy (NCBI): domain Eukaryota; kingdom Metazoa; phylum Chordata; class Mammalia; order Chiroptera; family Rhinolophidae; genus Rhinolophus; species Rhinolophus sinicus. The sequence goes on from NC_133768.1 coordinate 64,230,997, forward strand.
AATCCCTGAAGGGAAAATTTTAAACTACAACATAATGTTTTTTCCTTTTATTCAGGCAAGAAAATATTGACAAGAAGAATCAGTATAAACTTATTCAGTGCCTCAAAGCATTTATGAATAATAAGGTAAGTAGTATTTATTTCTGCCTCTGTCACAAAAGGTGAGATTTTGCACGACAGTATGAAAGTATGAAACAGACAAAATAGAGTGTGTTTATTCATCTTACAAAAAGGTCCTTAGGATGCACATTATCAAGTTTCATTTAAATATTATTTAAAATGTATTTTGCTTCACAAAATATTTATTGGTAGGTTTTTGCAATCATGGAAACATATATAAGTCTTGTTCCCAAATTAGATAATACTTTTTCTTTTTTAATTCTTTTATGGTAGTAGGAAAATTTAAATGTGATATATTGAATACCATTTTCTTACTGAACGTTTCTATTTTCTTTGAAGAGGAAAATTCAAAGCTATGGTTTGATTTGTTTGCTAAAAACATTATCAGATTAAGATTTCTCTTTCTTGGGGATCCAGTCAAGACAGCAGAGTAGGTAAACGCTGTGCTCACCTCCTCTCATGAATGTATCAACATTACAACTAAACTGCAGAAGAACCATCTTTGAGAGTCACCTGAAGACTAGCTGAACCAAAGCCCTACAACTAAAGACATACAGAAGAAGTCACCTTGAGACTGGAAGGAGGAGCAGAGATGCGGAACAGGCAGGTCCCACACCTGCGTGTGAACACTGAAAATCGGGAGAGATACTTCAGCTGTGGAGGCCCCCCTGGAGGAGTAAGGGGTCCCAGCCCCACACCAGGCGCCCCACACCAGGCTTCCCACCCCAGGGTTCCCCACAACTTCTGCGTGTGAAAACCAGTGGAAACTGTGGCTGAGTGAGACGGAGGGCAGAGCGAGACTCTCTTAAAGGCACTGCGCACGGACTTACTCGCTGACCTGATAGACTCACTTGCTCTGAGCTCCAGTGCTGGTACAGTAGCTCGAAAGACACCAGGAACATATAGGGAGGAAATAAATTGTCTGTCTTCAGGATGAAGACTGGAGGGGAAGCTTTCTCCTGGATGGAGGAGCTGGTGGAAACCATTGTTTCTTTGTCTAGCTCTCCCACCTCCCAGCGTGCAGAGACAGGCACACGCCATGTCTGAGTCTCCATCAACCTGGTTAACACCATTCATTCGCCCTGATTCCCTGAGACCCTGCTCCACCCAACTTGTGGGCCCACCCAAGGCACTTCTAGTGCCTTTTTTGTATAAATGGCATATCTTGGTTCATGCTGCGGGCTTCCATAAAATCTCTCAAAGGTTCATAAAACCCAGACAAGCAGCGTCTGGCTTCGGTGTGTCCTGTACCTCTCACTGAGCAGTCCTGAGCCCGGCAGTAGCGGCAGCCAGCCTTGGTTCATGGCTTGGCCTCTCCAGACACCTCCAATCCCTGCGCAGGTGGCACTCTTTTAGATTGCTTTGTGTCTCATGCCATCAGATAAGCCAAGAGGGGCGCTTACAAGTACATCCAAGAGCTATGGAGGAAGAAGCAGTCTGAAGTAATGTGGTTTCTTCCCAGGATGCACTGCTGGCAGTACCGCCAGCTCTCTCTGCTCCACAGGGGCCCCCACCCCACCCATCCCGATAAAGAGTGCAGGCTGGGATACAAGGCCAAGCAAGGTTATGTCATATATCGGATTCGTGTACACTGTGGTGGCTGCAAACACCCAGTTCCTAAGGGTGCAAAACCTATGGCAAGCCAGTACATCACAGTGTTAACCAGTCAAAGTTTGCTCAAAGCCTTCAGTCTGTTGCCGAGGAGCGAGCTGGTTGTCACTGTGAGTCTCTCAGAGTCCTGAATTCTTACTGGGTTGGTGAAGATCCCACATACAAAATCTCCGAGGTTATCCTCATTGATCCATTCCATAAAGTTATCAGATGGAATTCTGATACCCAGTGGATCACCAAACCAGTCCACAGGGATAGGGAGATGCAAGGGCCAACACCTGCAGGACACAAGAGTTCTGGCTTTGGAAAGGGCCACAAGTTCCACCATATTATTGGTGGTTCTCACCATGCAGCTTGGAGAAGGCGCAACTCTCTCCGACTCCACCGTTACCGCTAATATGAGTAATGTTTGTAAAATTCTTATCTAATAAACAATTTAGGACAGTCAAAAAAAAAAAGAGTTTGGCGGTTTTAAAGAACATGATGGTTTGACTTCGATTATTCTCCACTAAGGTTAAGCTTTAGTTAGTACATGTTAATGTCTTGCACATAGCGGCCCAGAACATGGATAAGTGGTGGATCTTTTAAATTATAGGCATGTGAAACAATAGGTATAAAGTATGCATTCAAAATAAAAAAATATACAGTGATAATATCCATTTCATGTTGGAATCAATTGTCATAAGCAAAGAAGGAAACTTTCATCTGAAATGACTTAAACATCAAATTTGTTATCCCCAAGGAGATTATATTAGGTATTTCAAAAACTTTTCCCTGATACAATGCATCTCAGAATAGGATCATAAAAAGCCACCCATCGCTTCTTAACTTCCACTGCTGTAATATTGCTCTGATGTTTACATTGATGGTTTCCCATCATTTCTCCTGTCTTCGTTTTTATTTTCAGTATGTCCCTACGTATTAGCAGCTACTTTTAAATAAGTGGAAATTTGAAAATTTAAATGATTTTACTCTCAGTCTAATTCATTTTTCTCTTTTAAGATGCATATTCTTATTGAAATTTAAAAAAAAATTGTAACCTGACAGAAAGAATAAAGTAGCCAAAATGTTATAACTTGACTACATAATATTTTCTCATTCTTGGTGGATCACTAAAATATAACAAAGGATTGTTCTCATGCTCATTTTGAAGTTGTCCAGTTAAACCATTATTTAGTATCTTTTGAACAGGTTAACTTCTTAACTATTTAGAGTTTCTTCTCAGAAACATTCATGTGTTACACAGGAAACATTCATAGTTTATACAGGATGTACAAATTTGAGACAATAAAAAAACACAACTGTCACTGCAGCACTATCCTGGCTACATTGTGATGACGATGTTGCACAGTCAAGTGTCCACTACACACAACTGGATTTTAATAGTGTTATTTACAGGGGGCCCCATAGCACTCTAAAGGCGCTTGGATATAATGTGCACTTTCATAACCCTGTGAAAACACAACCATTATATACACTGAAAACACCACAGGGCATGAAATCCACCTCTCACTGCAAACATCAGTCTCATAAGATCAAGCATCCGAGGCCCAGGTAAGGTGCCTGACTTTTCCTCTGTAAGCATACTTTTCATCCAAGAGGGCTGCTATTCTTTTCATAGGCTACTGTTCACTTATTTCAAGTACGGTGCCAGTGTTCAACATTTCTGGAACCCCTTTTTGGGCATTACCTGCACAGTCTGCAGTGAACTCTTCTGGACGACCATGATGGTGGCAAGTCTTCATCCTTTGAGGATGGATTTGATTGGGGAAAATAGGCATAATTATCCATAGCCAAGTGAATCAAACTATGGGCTACTGCCCTGGATCAAACGTGAGGCGCCATTATAAAACCAAGAGACCATTTTTCTTATACAGCTTGTAAATTAAATGCCTGAGCAATAGCAGTCCTGTCGGAGTAAGTACAGATTCTCCTGGCGTGATGACTCTGAGGGGTAAGAACACTCACTTCAACGGTATGTCTAGGTGGTGGTTTGCAGTTTCAAAAATGAGTCATTTGGTCGCTTCCCACATAAGCTAGTATTCCTCTTCAGTTTCAGTCCCTGTCTGTTTCTTATGGATTGCCTATTAAAGTGGCAAGTTGAGACCCAGTGGTTGTTGTGAAGCCCCAGCTTACAGCCAGGGAAGCCCTTCTGAGATCAGTGGCAGCACATCTAGTATCCCGGCCTGTATGGCAATGCCTGGCAATAGGGCTTGGGGTGCCACTGGCACAGGGACATATCCCCCTTACATATCCCCCCCTTCTCCTGGCTCCCCCCACTCCACTCTGGTTCAAGCCGTTGTTCCTCAGTCTTGTTGTGTAGGACATAGCTCCCTGGCCCATGCTGGTGTTATGAGCCTTGGGCTCCCCCAGCCCTCTGTCTGAGGCAGGCGGTCATCGGTCGGCTGCTCACAGCAGCTCTCACTGGCTGCTGGCCGCTCACGCTGGCCACCGGCAGCTCATGGCGGCACACGGCAGCTCACGACAACCTCCAACTGCTCATGCCAGCCCAGCTCCAGGAAGAGCTGTTGATCACAATATTAGCTGTAGAGGGGGCAGCTCTCTGGCCTATGTGGGAATTGAACCAGCAATCTAGGCATAAGGAGCATGGCGCTCCAATTACCTTAACCACCCTGCCGGCCCACGTATTTTTCTTGTACTGCTTCCAAGGATCGTCTCGATAGCGTGCGTCTCGAACCCAGTGAGAACCTACTGGCCTGATGTAGTATTCAGTGATAAACTTGAAATAGCAGCAAGTACATTTAAAAGCCACTAAATGCTTGGCGGGAAATAACCTGAAGATTTTTACCATAATGGTGGGGGGGTCGGAAAGCCATGTACTGCTGAGGCTCCAAAAGCTGCTGGATTTTAAACCTGGTCTCTGGAAAGTCATGAGACACCTGCTTCTTCAACTGGATGCCTCAAGCACCAGTAATGTACTTTCCACATGAGAGACTGGCAGAACAAATGAATCAGCTGAAACACTTTTCCTCAGATGCACTGCCACCCTCAGCAGCATTTTCAAGCTGCTGGGTTGGCCTGGGAAGACTCTTTTATTGTGCTTTCATTCAACTGGGAACAGTCCGACTGGTGCTGACCTGGTGCCAGAAAAAACAGCAACCCTGGAAGTGGGTCTTCACAGGATTTCAAACTACTGTCTCTATGTTGGACACAGTGATACTAAGGCACACGAATTCTTTTCTTCTCTGATCAGGATTTTGGCTAGTGAGTGGCTCCAGCTCTCTACCCATACAATCTGTGGGCAACTCAATGGCTTGGGGACACGTGCGAGAAGGAAAGGGTGACTCAAAAAGTTCCTCTGTCATTTCCACATCATATCTACTGCTGTTTTTCACTGCAGTTTGCTGATCTGACTCTAAAGCTGCACTGTCCCTGTGGAAACTGACACCAGCTGGCAATGAGGGACAGCCCCGAGGAGTGCTGTCCCAGGCCTGGCCCCCTGTAAGAGAACAGTTGTCAGCTCTTGAGGGGCCACAGTCCACAGATACAGACCCCACGGGATTCACCTGAGTGTCGGGTGCCTCCAAGGCGCTTTTGTTTGCTTTGCCTTCATCAGTCCGAGTGCCATTTGCAAGCAACACCCGACCTGCATTTCGATGGAAGCTATTATTCCTCGAGAGGCTCCAGGGCTGATGCTGGCTCTGCCGCTCCATGCACTTGGAGTCCCGCCTGGCTACCATGTCGTGAACACGGATTGGTTCCCTCTGTGTTTCACCAACCTCAGGATTTCCCCTTTCCGTGGGTTCTTCACAAGCTCCTGGGGCACAGAAGGGCTCGGAGGCTTGGGGACACACCCCTGGATTGCCCAGAAAACCTCATCATGGCAGGTGCATTAGTGCAGTTTTTTGCACAACTGGCTAGCAGCGCACTGGCTCTTTGCTCAAGGAAGGTAGCCCTCTTCCATGACCGACAGGGACCTCCCAGCATACATGTTGTCCCCACTGTCACCCACATAATGCACACAGCAGTGCTCAATGCCACACACAAATGGCTCAGGCTGGTAGCACCTGCTGTTGACTTCCCTCATCCTTTCTAACTGTATCTTGGCTTTTTAAAGATCCCCTAATTTTTTTCTTCTTATAGTAGTTCTCCCATCAATATCTCAGGAGCTTTTTATTTTCATAAATCCTATCCCATTGCCTCAGTGGTGGGCTGCAAAGAATGCAGTTTTCTCTATGGTATTTCCAAGTTTCACCACAGTCCAGATATCAAGCCACTCTTCTTCTTCACACTGGTGGATTGTTGCAGATGGTGCATTCTTCTTGGTTTTAATACTCAAGCTGCCTCTACAGGACTCTCTCCACTCATACTGCACGGAAATTTGGAGAAAGGATCCCAAAAGGCTTTCGAGATGATGCTTTACCAGGAGCGGTGGAAGGAAAGACACTGGGTTTCATGTAGCTAGCTTTACATTTTTCATTATTGACAGCCTCTTGGTGGCTTGTAGGAGTTCTCAGAGTTTCCTTGCTGCTTTCCAGAGGTTGTACTTTTTCTGGAGTTTCCAGTATGTCTTTAGGTGCATAACAGGGGCTCTTATCAACGTCAGTGAAGAAGGGTTGAGCACTCCTATCCAAGCTTCTTGCTGCCCTCCGGCCCAGGGCTGCACAGGGTGATGCAGCAGTGGCAGCAGCAGCAGGAGGCCTTGCTTGCTCCCCAGGGCTGAAGGGACTGAGCACCCTGCACTGCGGAGCCCAAAGCTCCCTGTGAAACTCCTTTGGCTAAAACAGCACGATGTCTCACGCTGGCCCTATCGAGGGTATTCTAATTGATTTTTAAAGCTGTTATTTTAAGTTTGGTAATTGCATGGTAATCATCTGTCTCAGTTTTATACATGTGTTTTCCACTTATTTTCCTTACTCTTTAATCTGTTAGCCACCTTTATACATAGATATCCTTTCTGTTTTCTTTGCTTTTTAATCGTCTCTTTCATTGCCTTTTTTATTGTTTTGTTTTGCTTTGTCTCTGTGTTTCTGTTTTTACCTCTGATAAAGTCACATTTAAGAGCATTAGTTATTTTTCCCTCTGAATTCTTTTCAAAGTTAAATTAGGAACCATGAAAATATTCATATGCTTGGTACTTAACTAAAGGTTAGCTTGAAATGGCAATTTTGCTCCGATGAAATGTTGTCAGATTTCACCATTAGACTGTAAAAAGAAGCAAACATATTTCATAAGAAATCTGAGAAATGCTTTGTGGGACGAAGATCAAAGAAAATATTACCTTCTTAATGTAGTGAAAACCCAAGTTTTGGGCTTTTTTTGGTAACATTTCTTTACCTGTTCATTCATATAATGTGCATTTGCGCACACGTATTCAAACCTAGAAAATAAATGAAAATGATGTCTTCTCTGCCTAGTTGGCTGTGACACTTACTTAAACCCAGGTGCCATTTCTTTGGGTTCAAAGTTTTGTAATGTAGCACAGCTGCCTGAGAGGGGGAGGACAGGAGAGAAGGTATAGCAAAATCTATACAGAGGTTTATTGCTTTAACTGGCATAGAGTACACAAAAGAGCTTTTCAACATTTTACCCATTTTCTTCAACTTAATTTTCCACACAAACATATTGGAGAATTTAACCATGAATTCCACATATCTCCAGGGAGACCCAATGACATAAGTAGAATTACTTTAGAAAATCATATCAGTATGTGCTTTACATGTTCTTCTTTGTTGAAGAAATACTGATTGTTCCCATATTTCTCCCAAATCTTTATGGAATTTTTAGACCGGCTAATGGAAATCATATCTGATCAAGAGGCAAAAACTCCAAGATATAGTCATTTCATATAAAAGAAAAAGACAAATAATTGCTGTTTGAAGACCATTCATATAATTAGGTAGAACCTCATTGTGGAGGTACAAGTTTTTAGAAAATCATTGTAGCTTGTTTTTTGAAATTACAGATATGTTCCAAAGACATTTTGAATGAAGGTCTTTTTTTTTTTTTTTTTTAAGTTTGGATTGCAAAGGATTCTAGGAGATGAAAGAAGTCTTTTACTATTGGCAAGAGCAATTGACCCCAAACAACCCAACATGATGACTGAAATAGTAAAAATACTTTCTGCTATTTGCATTGTTGGAGAAGAGAACATGTAAGTATTGCTGTTATTATATTAACTGCATGGAAATGACACTTGAGAAATTAACAAGTCATACTTTTTTGTTGTTTCTTTAGATAACTTGCATGCAGATAGTGAGAAATTATAGGAAATTATTAGCATTTTTCTCTTACCTATTTATATTTTAGCTTTTCCTTTTTTGATTCTTTGAAAAATAGGTTTATACAGATAGAATCCTAATGGGAAGTTCTTCAAAGTTGAATTCAAAGAGAATGAATAGAATTTTGTCTAGCTGAAGGTAAAGCAATTATTAGAAAAATAGGAAAAAATAAGAGTAATTTTGCCTAAACACACACACACACACTATGTACACGCACATACCAAAATTTGACTTCTTCAACTAACTGAATTAACTAGATGCTTTTATTTTGTACTGTTATTTTATAGTAGTAGCTTCATTTATCTGCCTATAGTAAGTGAAAAGATGAAGTAATTATTCATAGAATGTAATAAACTAATCTGTTAAAAAGAAAGAATGAAAAGGCTGATGGTAATTTTTCTGTACATGTATGTGCCAGTTCCAGCAAGTTGTTGCTTCCCATGCATTAGATCGTTACTTCTTATGGAAATAATATTGAATCAGAAGCAAAATTTAAGATTTGATGTCGTTAATGTGTTAGCTAGTAAGAAACCATTGTGATAAAGAATGAAATACTTACTTACTAAGTATGTGGACTAAATTATTTTGTCTGAACACTTTGTTTCCAAGCAATAATTTCAATTTGAATTAGAACAGGGCCATACAAAGATTTAAAAATATTCCAGTATGTTGGTTTTTCTCATACCTGCTAGAATAAAATGAGATAGTACTGGCTAGTGTCCTTTGAAACCAAAAGGCAAACACTAAGCAAAAATATTGTTATATAGCATTAAGTCTTATCTCAATGAGAACAAACTGAGTGAGATAACATAAGCAAAATAAGTTTTCCTTAGGTTTTATAGAAAAATTAGTTTATATGTGAGTAAGGAATATTTTTCTAGTCAATTAGATTTTTCAATACTTAATTCTTATAATACAACCTGCCCTGGTTTACTTGTTATGATTTAATTATAATTTCAGATATATTTTGGTAAGGGTAGGATACTACATACAGATTAGTTTGATACAGACACTAGCACAGAGATAGTTTTCAATATTTCTGTTCTTGTAAATAAGTTTCTTGTGCTAGTTATTTATAGAGGCTTCTCTTATTACCTAGTAGGCTTTCTCTTTCAGGTTTTTTTTTCCTTGTTCCATTTTTCAAAGAATGTCTATATTTAAAAATGTTTTACTCTTTCCAGCACTTTATTATAAAATTACAGTCAGGTTACACTTGAATAAACTTTTAATAATTGTAGGTGCCATTTTGTGTTTAAGAGATATTAATATCTGTTACATGAAATGTTGAAACCTGCCTGAATTTTTAAATTTCAGTATTTGTTAATTTTACCTATCTTTTAAAAACTGTCATCTGGAAAACTTATTTTCCTCAAGATTTTTAAATTGAATTTTCATTTTGATGCCGTAAAATTATTTAAAGCTGTGAATATTTGATTTGTAGAAGTACTCGCAGGCAGACAGGAACACAAGTCTTAGATTGTAATGGTCTCTATAAATATCAAGCACCAGGAAATAAAACAGGAAAAACTGAAAGAGATAACCCATATTTATAATGTGTGTATAAGACGTATTTCTCATTCCTGTTCAATTTTTTTCTCCATAGTCTAGATAAACTTTTAGGGGCTATAACTACAGCAGCAGAAAGAAATAACAGAGAACGATTTTCACCAATTGTGGAAGGATTAGAAAATCATGAAGCTTTGCAATTACAGGTGAGTCAGTTTTGTCTTAAGTCGTTTCCAGGGTTACATTTAGAATGCTCCTGTTGTATGACACCAACTCCGTTTGAGCTAACACTTGAATGGAACATAAAAATGAAATTCTTCCTGTTGCTTGGTCGTTCATAAAACCTAGAAGTTTTGTCTGTGCAAAAAACAATTTGTTTAAAATTAGAAAAAGTACTTTGAATTATTATAAACATGATTATGATTATGATTAATATTTCGGTATTTAGTAAGGAACATAATAAACTACAGAAATGGAAGCCTTAGCACTAATCAGGGCCAGAGGGCAAACGGTTCAGCCAATGGCATCATGTGCACTAGTGTTAATGAAGTCTGTGGGCTTTTGTAGAAATGTAAGAAAACTGAGCACATCTCTCTTTGTCCCGTTCACACAACATTCAGAAGTCTGACTTACCAGAATAGGGGTGATGGAATTTCAGCTCTTAGGTTGGGGTCTGATAGCTCTGTGTAGACCCAGCCTAAATGTTGTCTTTAGATAATGACAAAACTCACCGTCTTTTCTTAGATAATTTCAGGAAAGCACTCATTTTATGAAAGATAACTTTGTTCTTGAGTGTTGAGAACTCATATTTATTGAAGGTACTTGCGGTGTGAGATGCTGGATGAAACATTTTAATTTACTTATATTATCTGATTTAATTCTCACAGCAACCCAGCTACATAGGTACTATTATTTAGTAGTGAGTGTTTAAATATTAAAATATCTGATCTAAAGCAAATATTTTCTTTTCCTCTTTTTATTGTGTTGTGAATTATTGGTGTCTCTTTTTCACCAGAGTTTGCAGCTACAGAAGATAGATAAATTGGCTTGTCCAAAGAAAATACTGTAGTGTTACAAAACTATAATTCCTCTCCAAATATTTAAGGAGATTTAATTGTTACTTCTCCAACTATGATGAGGAGTTTGGATAAACTTTTATGGTGTGCCTTTTATATCCAGTGTATTATATTTTTTAATAATTGAGGTATTTCCTTCCATTGTTTTCCTTTTTATATTACACGTCTTATTATAAAATTTGTCTCCATAAAATTTGATATCTCTACTGAAAGGTTTGAAAACTCTTTTTTAGATGACTTCTTGGACTTCGTGTGCTTGTTCCTCTGGATGGCCTTACCTAACTAAATTTCATTGACCTTTAGTCATATATATATGAGTTTGTGCTTGTCTTGCAAAGTTTGTTTAGGAGGAATTAGGTGTTTCAGACATATTCAGAGTTTTCATTACTCAGATCACTCACTCACTCACTCAAAATCACACAGCTGTTGAGGAGTAGAGCTGTGATCTGAAGCCAGGTCTTTGTGATGCCAATATTTGCATACTGCATTTTCTAACCTTTACAATGACTCCTCTGTCATAGCTTAGTTCTCCCTAAACAATGGGAAGGGAATGACATTTTCTAGCCTTCAGGAAGCTGGACTGAATGGAATGATAAAATGGCAAGTTAACAAGTAAACGTTATGTAAGCACCATAGACATCTTACTAGGTATTCAAAAAGTTGTTGAATAGTGATTATAGAGGCAAACATATGCAAAACACAGTTTGAAATTTCCTTTTCTGATGAGATACAAAAATTCGTAATTTGTTATATACAGAGCCTATTGCTCTCACAGTAATTGTTAAGTAGGTTTATTTGGATTATTTCATGTGAATGAAAACAATACCATCTAAAAGTTCAAAAATATATTCAGAAGGCAGAATGAAAAACAAAAGTTTCAATCTGTTGTTTAAAAAATATAATTAGTGCTGTATTTTAACAGAATGACTTTTCTATTTCTGTAGTATCCTGAGAGTTCTCAAAATGTTATTACAGTCTCAGGAAGTAATTCTGTTAAAATACAGGACTAATTATATTTTTAAATAACAACTATATACCTTTTTTTTTTCTTTTTTGGGTTTTAAAGTATGTTATTAACTTCTCACAGAGGTTTTCTAGCTCATCTTTAAAGTGAAATTTTATACCTGAGATAGAATTTTCATTATCTTCAGTAGTTCGAAAAATAGATAAAACAATAAATCACGTTATGTTCTTATACTCTCTCTTCATTGACTTCCCTCCAGCTTGGTAGCAATCTCAAGTTTCCCCCATACTACAGCACCTTCTTTTGATCTTATTTATCCTTGAACTAGCCTCTCATCTTCCTTTTTCATTTCATAGTCAAAATCTCTAAAAGAGTCATTGGGACTTGTTTTCTCTGTTTCCTAAATTACCTTTCACAACTCATCTTTTTCACAGTTCTCAAAAAGGTCAACAGTGATCCCCTAATTTCAAAATCCAATGGCTTATATCCAATCCTTATCACTTGGCACTACTGATCACTTACTTCCCTCCTTGAACATTTTATTGCCTTTGGCTTGTCAGGTATCATTCCCTCCTTGCTCTTTGACTGCCTTTCACTGCTCTTTATCTTCTTCATATGTTTTTCCTTTTCTTACTTCTTGGGTGTTTGGTTCTCTATGCTCTACCCTTGGTCCTCTTCTATTGCCACTTATGTATATACATACATATGTACATATACACACACACATATACACTCATGCATATACATATATACACATATTTTTTATTTTTCTCGTGAATGTTCTCAGTTTCTTCTCTAGCTTTAACATCACTGTGTTCTAGGAATTCGCCAGCTTTATAAGTCCAGCTCATAGCTCTGTCTATTCAAACCTGCATGTCCAAATGCCTAACTAGATATCTTGTGGACATCATTAAATATGAAACTAAAAACAGCATTTATAAGCCATGTGCCAATGTTCTAAATACTTTTACATGTTACTTCATTTTTAAACCGTGCAGCAATTCTATGAGAGGTAGCAGTAGTATCCCCATGTTACAGATGAGTAAACTGAGGCTCATAGAGGTTAGGTAACTTTCCTAGTGTCACAAAGTGAATAGGAGGCAAAGCCCTGATTAGATACTAGGTTGTCTGGCTCCAGACACATGCTCTTCACCACTACATGGTACCTCTTATTAAAACTGAGCTCACTCTCTCTTCCCCTTAACATGATTCCCCCAAAAAGAAGTCTACTCTTCTTCCTGACTTTCTAGTTTTAGCTGATAGATGTCTCATCTTCTACCTAATCTTTAATTTTCCTCAAGACTTCATTCTTTGTTCTCTGCATCCAGGCAATCATCAAGTCTTACAGAACAGACTGTGAATCTATCCCAGTCTCTCTACCCCCACTGACTTTATCTTCTCCTACCAGTGTTATGCCAACAGTGTCCTAATAGTACCCCATACTGATACATTCTTCCCCTCCAGACAAATGCTGTGTACTGTTGTCAATTTTCCTGAAAAGATAAATCCGATTCTAACGTAGTAGCATTCCTAGAAAGCTATGCTCACGACCCATTGCTACCTGATGCAGGGGAAGAGCCTAATCATGATGTGTATGACCATGTTTAGTGTGGCCCCAACTTTGAGCCTGTCACTCTCCCAAATGTACCATGTTTTAGTCATGCTAAACCTGGTGTTCCCTAAATATGCTGTAGACTTTTAAATGCCCTCAAATATTTTATCATGTAGCACACTTTGCTTGAAATACCAACCCTTCTGCACCCATAACCCTTTCCTCCAGGCAAGGTTTATTGAGAACACAAAGGAAGGCAAATTTAGGTATGTCTTGCATAAGTCTAGGAGGGCTTCAGTGAGGAGGTGATGCTTTAACTGGGTCTTGAAGGATAAATAGGAAACACTATTACGGTAGGTTGGGAGGCAGGAAAATGACTTCCAGTTGGTCAAGACTGAGGCCAGCGCAGTCTGCTAGTCACTTCACAAAAGAAGACAAAGTGAGGTAATAGCAACATATAGTTGAAACTGATTTCTACATAGCCCAGCAGGGAAAGCTAGGGTACACTGAGCATTAATAATATTCGGTTATGGAAAGAAAGTAGTATAGATAACTTCCAATGATGTGTTATAAAGAGCCCAATCTTTACAGGCTGCTTTTACTCATGTCCTAAAGTATTTCAGGAGCTGTGTGTAGAAGTGTGTTGAGCATGATTTAATACATTTTAAAAATGTTTTCTAACATGCTGAAGATAATAATACAAAATCTGTGCATATTGCCATTAGATGGGGTACACAAAAACATAGCAGAAAATATATGCTTCACTGATGTGTAATAGGTTCACTTGACCTACTTGATAGATTTTGTCAATTTGGAATATAACTGAGAACCAAAAAAGAAAGCAAAAATAAAATAAAAATAATCTGAGTAGCCTACAAAATGTCACCAAATCCATAAGGCTTATGATACCAAAGACCTTTTGGCCTTTAATCAGAGCCTATTAGCTCTTTCTTCCTTATGGTGTCTCAATGAGCCCAATTACCCATTTCCATCCACAGCAGACTAGAAGCACAGGTTGGAAGGTTGGAAGAGTATTATTTATTCCAGATCAATGAACTGAAGTGAGATGACCAAGAAGTGACAAGTGACAGACGAAAAGCAAGGGAGGAGGAGATAGAAACATAATAAAAGATTGGAACTAGAATGCAAAATTGCAGCATTTGGTTTCATCTAATGTCAGAGCAAGAAGCCCTAAACACGTCAGTAGTTCCTGAGGGTATCTCTGTGTTACATCATAGCTCACTAACTCACATATTTCATCATGCCCCCAAGGTAGAAAGAAAATAGTAACTTATATGTAGCATATTTAGCTTCAGAATGTGGGAATTATATCATTCATTTCAGAAAGAATTTCATGCAAAAGCTTGTTGAAGCTTAAATGGGCAGACCCTCAGCTGTATGGACTGATTGACGCTTTGTAGCTCGATTCTTTCCACAGCGGTTCTCAAGTGTTACGATTTTACTCTAAGCATACTTGTAAATTAGCTATTAGTGCACTCATGCCTTCTCCTATGAGGGAGTAGCTTTGGATAAATCATTTATCATGTGTTGTAGAGGTACATTTATAATAAAACAAGGCACTGGAGCTTATGAATAAAGAGAAAATTTGGGGAAAAGTGAGTGCGTTAAATATTGTGTTGAACGAATGCCTGCTATTACTTAAGAAACTTGTTCTACTTATTGACAGTTTTATATTAGTACCCGTTTAAAAGTAGAATTAGTGCAACGGAGGTGGATTGTATAGAAATATTTGGACAATATTGGCATTTTTCAAGTCCTCGTATTGGCTTCTCCAGCACCATTTGACACTATCTGATCAGTCCTTTATCAACTCTCTCCCCTCCCTCAATTTCTATGATGCTAAGCTCTCCTCATTTTTCTTTCACCTCAAGTTGCATTTAAAATCTCCTGTCTCTGTGCTTGGCCCTTAAATATACTGATTCCTAGAGGTTGATCCTCAGTCCTTTGCTTTGCTCATCTGTACATTGTCCTTGGGCAGCCACATTTATCCTTATGACTTCAACTAACACTTCTCTGTGACGAGTCTCTCAGAACTCTTTTTTCCAACCTCCTCCTGACGCGCAGACCCCGTATGTCCAGCTGCCTTTGACTGGCTTTCAAAATCAGTATTGTCCTTAACTCTACTTACCTTCCTTTTCATCATCCTTCTTCCTACTCCAATCCCCTCTCCAACCTTAACCTGCCTTTCTCTTCCATTCCCAGTCCTGGTTAACCCTTGCATACTCCACCAAGTAGCATAAACCAGAAATGTAATAACCGTCTTCAGGTCTACTCCTATGTTGTCCACCGTTCCTTCACTCACTGGATCCTACCAGTTCTACTTCCTTTGTGTTGCACTTTCCTTCCTTAACATGCTTTTCCTCCCTCACCACCCCTGCTGTCATTTCTTTGTACTATTGTTTCAAGACACTCTTTTATCATTTCCCTGAACTCTTAAAGACGTATTGTCTATCTACCCTTCATTCTAGCTTCCTTTAAAAACATCTTCTGTTAAGTTATACTTCTGAAATGCAGTTCTTGTATCACTGCTTAAAATCCTGTAAAGGCTTCCCATGGCCTCTAGGATTCAAGTCTAGTTATCGTCCACACAAAATACTTCATACTCTGACCACTGCTTTGTCTCTAGCCTCATATTCCACTACTCTTCTGCATAATTTTTCTGGCCCAGGCGTACTGTGCTCAGTTTCCTGAACATTTTATGCTGTTCCATACCTCTACTGCCATGCCTTCGTACATGGTTTCGTCCTACCAGGGATCCTTTTCCATTTCTTGACTTAATTAACTTGCTCTGTACATTTGTATCTTTCTTCGTTGGTACTTATTTTGACTTAAACCATCTTTTTTCCTAACTCCTGCTGGGCTAGGATAAAGAAAGACCTTGTTAATGTCAACAAAGTACTTAATAAGGTCAAGTGTGTGACAGTGTCAATAAAAATTTAAAAGCACAATTTGTCACAGCTAATGGCAATATGGATAATCTGTCTGAGAATGCCCTGGGGTTGGCAATTATTGTTACTCTCTAGCTCTATGAATTGTGATCAAACTGCTAGTTATTTGTATCGTTTTCAGAGCCGGTAAGTTAAACTAAAAAGCTCTAGCATTTTCCCAGTAATTTTGAGAAGATACTTCATGTTGAAGTATTTCCTCTCTCTACCACTCAGGTAGAAAACTGAATGCAATTTCTTTTTGTAATTATATAGCCCATGCCAATAAAATTTGAAATATTTAAATACGATTCACCCATTATGTTTTAACCAATTTGTTGGGAACAGTAATGGGGTTACACAGAAAACCCTAAACAAATACCAAGCCTTGCCTTTAGAAAGTTTACAGTCTACTTTGTGATATCTCACTCTCTCTATACCACACCCCACACCCCAGGATGAAGATAATAGCACCCGATGACTAAAGAATGCAGGTGATTATTATAGAAAGAGAATATACCATTACGGTAAAGGAAGGATCATAATGTAGAAAAACTGATAGTAATTTAGTTTTGATACATAATTTTTCATGGCACAAATGATTGGATGTTTTATCACATGCACAGAGTTGGTGGCTTTTATCTATATACATTTATGCATTTGTTCAATAGCTTGTGTAGATATCATAAAGAAATCACCTTATAATGGAAGGAGATTATTGAATAAAACTGCAAATACAGAAACTAATTGTGCTGGTTAAAAGTCAGAATTGTGGTCCTAGCTTAGCATATTTATTAATAATGGAGAAAATTTACTGATTTTCTGTGATTTTAAAATTTTAATTCTCGTGGAAGCTGTATTTAAAACAAATAGAAACTTAAAAACCATTTTGAAACTTAAGTTTCAAACCCATTTTGAAATTTAAACCCATTGTAAAGAAACTAAGCACAGAAGGAATCTGGATAATGGACTTTGTGATAGTCAGTACAAGGGCATTTTTTTTTTCTTTAGTACAAGGAAAAATGCTATTCAGCAATGCCAGATTTATACATTGTGGTGGGTAGAAAGAATGCGAGACCAAAAGTCATGAGGTCTGAGTTCTAGTCCAATCTTTGTGTCTTATTAGCTATATGATCTTAGGCAAATCATCCAATTTTTCTAGTTTTTCCATATGTTTACCTTTAAATGAGCATATTGGACCAGAGTATTTTGTTCTCTCTAGCTTTAAAATCCCATGGTTCTTTAATTTCTGTCTCTGGAGTTGACATTTTTTTGGAAAGCAGATTGAGAGGTTCAATCATGCTGTTAAAGTTTTATATACTTGGAAGTTGAGTGTACCGATTTTGAAACTTTCATTATTCACTTTTGTACTTTTTTGAAGATTAGATTTTAGAGATTAGGCCAGAAGGCTTTTTCCTTTAGTCTCCAGTGCAGTGCTATCCAATCACACTTTCTGCAGTGCCCTGTATTCATGCTGCCCAGTATGGTAGCTGCTAGCCATATGTGATTGTTGAACATTTGAACTGTGGCTAGTGAGACTGAGCAACTGGAATTTTAGTTTTATTTAATTGTAATTAATTGAAATTTAAATGGCTCCCTATTGAAGAGCACAGCGAGAGAGAGAGAGAGAGAGAGAGAGAGAGAGAGAGAGAGAGAGAGGGAGGGAGGGAGGGAGGGAGGGAGGGAGGGAGGGAGAATTTGCTTGCACATATATGCAGAGTAGGGAGAGGGGTGGCAGAAGTAGAGAGAAGAGACCATTATTTTGGATGATGGGATGCTGCCCATACTTCACTGTTCAGGATATGTATGGAAAATGGAATGTAACATATTTCAGGAGCTATTTTCTACATTTTTTATTTTTACATTCCATTATGTATTATGATAACCACTTTATTATTTTTTATTGAGGTATCATTTACATATATGCTAACCGCTTTATGTAGTAGATAACAGATTGGTAAAATAATTGTATGTTTTTCTAATTAACCTTTAGTTCAAAGCTGTATTTTTCCAGTATGTTAAATATGGTCAACTAGTTAAATTTTACTGCCTTACCTATCCTTAAAGTCTTTTGTTGTGTGGATCAATGAATGGAGTTTGTGAGGCATCTGGAATGTGCTAGACATTATTCTATATTTGGAGTAAAGTGATATGGTTTAAAATCATGAGTTTACTCCTTGCTGTGTGTCCTTGTATAAGTTGTTTATCTGCTTTGAGCCTCAGCTTCATCATCTGTGAAATAAGGATAAAGAGCAAGACTTGTATGATTTTTATGAGGATGAGATTAGATGGTGAGTTACGTGAAGTACCTAATATTGTCCGGTAACTGATAATGGTAATAATAATAGCAACAACAATAACTCTGGGTTTTGTATTTATGAGTTCAGAATCCACGCAATGGATATTTCATGTTTATAATTAATAATATATTCTGCCCTTTAAACTAATTACATTTTTAAAATTTAATTTTGTAGTTATAAATAGTGTCAGTTATTTTGATTTTGAATTGATTTTGTTCCTGTCCTCTGAAAAGGGAAGTAATTGTGTAGTAGTATAAAGGAATGGAGATATTTAAGATGACTGGTGTTTTCCACATTTATACAATACAAATATTTCTATAAAAGAGCATCGCTTTAACAGATTATGTCATATAATGACATGATACTATGACTCGTCATCGTATGTTATTTGTAATTAATTAGATATCTATTAGAATTTGATAAATAGTATGTTGACCAACCAGTGCCGTTACCTCTTTCACTACTGGGTTCATGGTCTCTTAATTATTTTATACTATAGTCAACAAATGCAACTGTTTTTTAATTTTGTTATATATTCACACATTGTATGTAAAGTGAGTATTTAATAGCATTGCAACATATATCTTATTAAATGTGAAGTTATTTTGATGCTGATAGAATCATTAATTTTATTGACTCTGTTTCTATCATCTCCTGATCTAAGTACTTTTATTTGTATAAAGGAACAATGCCAAGACTCATTAACTTGTTTCTTATAGAAATGTTCTCTTTACTTGTAGGGTATTAATACAAGCCATTAAGCTAGAATTTCTTCTGGCAAAAACAATCCTAGCAGATGGCAACTTTTCTCTCTATTAATTTTGGATTGGACATGTACTTTGGCTTGTTCCGTCATGTCATAGTTGTAACATAACAAGGATCATTCAGGCAAATACAATGATAATATAGCTATGGACATGTAGGACATAGAAACTTATATCCCAGTCTGTGGGATATAAGACTTTAACGTTTTCTTATTGTAAATTGAAAGGTTAAGTAATCTACTAAAGAATAAGTGTCATAATAATTTATATGGTATGTCTTTTAAAGTAATGCCAAGTCTATGACTTTATCAGTTATGTAAGTGTTTTAGCTTGATATTTGAGCATTTGTAGGAATTAGGCTACATTGTTCAATTATCATTAAATATCTGGTAATGCTAGAAACAACCTTAATCATCCACTTTATAGCATGTAACTTTTGATTTTTGAACCTGGATGTGAGATAAATGGGCTAATCTACCCCTCCAAAGACCTTGAATGCAAAAGTATAGATATACAAATAAAGGCAATATACCTTTTAATATTTTCTCTCTACTTGAAAAGAATAATTATCATAGTAATAGCCCTGGATAAGTCAAACCAAAATACGTTTGAAACATTTTTTTTGATTGTGTTTTTCTCATACTATTTTTGTGTGTGTGTGAGTCCTGTAAACTTTATTGGCATAAGCAGACAGCAGGCCAAGTAGATGAAGTAGAGCCCGTCTAAACTATTAGCCAATTACCTTAGATTTGAGTGGCATTTTCCAAAGATGCTATTCACGAATAATGTATGGAACGTCTGGCAATTAGCGTTTGGTTGATTCCCTTTTACCTTGCAATTACCGGAAAATAAGTCCCATTTTATTGTAAGGGTCTTCAATATCAGTAAGAAAAGCGAAACCTGTTTTCCAGTGTCAATATAATTAATGAATCACCTGCACTTGAAAACAATTGGATACCAGAGGGTAAGGGGGTAGGGGAGTGGTAGATGAGGATAAACGGGGTCTAATATATAGTGATGGAAAGAGAACTGACTCTGGGTGGTGAACACACAATGTGATACGTAGATGATGTAATACAGAATTGTACACCTGAAATCTATGTAACTTTACTAACCATTATCACCCCAAAAAACTTTAATTAAAAAAAAAAGAAAACAAATCCTTATATTTACTTTATCATTTATATACATTAGTATTGGTGTCACAGTACCTTCTAGTTGATCATAATGCACTTAATTCATTTTTGTACATAGTAAATTAATTCATCTTAATCATATATTGTAATATTCTAAATTTTGTGCAAATCCATCCCAATAATAGGAGAAGAGTATATGTCAGTGTAATGATTTCTCCAAGTTAGCCTTGTTGCCTTAATATCAGGGTACTTTTGTAACTTTATTTGATTTATTTTAGAAAGGTATTTGTAACCGTATAAAATTGAGGTCAGTTGTACTCTGAGGACAGCTGGATATGCAAGATACATTTCATGATCTTTTGAAAGGGCTCCCTATGCATACTTTTGGAACTTGGAGTTTCTCAGAAAGAGTTTAATATTTCTTCATATTGTTTAGCAAAGCGTAACAGTACTTGACCATCCTTCATGTCTTCATTTAAATTATTCTGGACTTTAGAAACTTTATTATTAATTTTGTTGTTTATACTGTAAAATCATAATCATCCTTGTACAAATATTTGCATTTTTTCTTAATTTTTATAATGTGGATAAATGCCTTTTGTAAATGGAATAATAATTGAATGCATTAATTAAGCATTTCTTTAATTAAAACTTTTTTTAAACAATGTTTGCTTTCTAATTGCAGGTGGCCTGCATGCAGTTAATAAATGCCCTTGTCACTTCGCCTTATGATCTTGATTTTCGAATACATTTAAGGAATGAATTCCTCCGTTCAGGACTAAAAACGATGTTACCAGTAAGTTGAGTGTACACATTTATTATGCTATTGAACTTCAACGGTTTTCTTTCTTTAGATAAAAGTACTTGCAACAGAGTAAATAAATGTGCCTTGCTGTTTTCTATTGTAAAGCATTAGACATTTTGTAAGCTTTTTTTATATTACAGTAATATCAGTCTTTATATACTACTGATGATTCAGAATTCAGCTGATGATGTGTCCAGAAGTGGTTGTTGTATTTTGTTTTGTTTTGTTTTGTTTTGGTGTGTGTGTGTGTGTGTGTGTGTGTGTGTGTTCTTGAAGTTGAAAGGGAACTTCTTTTCTTTTAATACCGAGAACATAAAGGACTATCTTTTTTTTAATGTTTCAATTTTCGTTTAAAATTTTTTGCTTTCCTCTTTGAGAACTTAGATTGATTTCATTTGTATTCATCATAAGTGTGCATAGAATTTTGATTAGTATATTCTAGACACATTAGTTTGGTATTCTTGTTACAATGCTGTAGGAACTTTTGTAAAGAAAAACAATTTTATTTTTTGAATGTGAACATTTATTCTAATTATGATACTGTTGGAAAACATTTTTGAAATAACTATAGTCTAATAAATGAGCGCACTTATTCTTTAAATACAAATACAACAACTGTGACTTTATATTTTATTTAGTATATTTAGTGGGAGAGGGATTTTGTTTAAGACCATGGTATTGTTAAAGGAGACAAGTAAAATCTCAGTAGTCTCTTCATTTAAGCTATTCAGATCACACCTGTGAAACAAGTAGAAGACGTCAGGGAGAAACAGAGAGGACTGAGGAAAGAAAAAGAAAACAAAACAAATGCCAATGAGCATGTATATAAGATCTAGGGTACTAGAAATACCAAAATCAAGGAAGTTTCCTGGTGAGTAACTAGTGTGTAGCATGTGTCTGTAACTTGTGTTCTGATTGTCTTAACTGAAAGTACTTGAAACTTGTCATCAGAAAATGTACGATTGGGTCTGTTGAAACCCATTTTAATCAGATGTACGATTAGGTCTGTTTTAGAAATCTCTATGTCAGCTCCACTTTGAATGGTTCTTGAATCCATGACTTTAAAAACTAAGGAATTGCTTGCAGTGAATCACAGCAGCATTTTAAGTGACCCATAGAGAGGTTCATTAAGCGGTTAATTTAGGCACATTCGCTAGTGGTAGTGTGTATAACACACTATTTTTGTTTTGTCACAGATCTTTCCTCATGAAAAGTCGGTGTCTTACCTAGCTAGAGATAATGCTATAATCTTGATCTACTTTGCTTTTGAGTTGCCTACTCATTGGTTTTCCATGCTTGGCCCCACTGGGCTAGTCCTTTGTTTCTGGGAGAGTAATCATGTCGTTGGGCACGTGTTGGCTATAGGGGCTCCATGTTTTCTGCTTTAGGTGTTGTTGCTACTCTTCCAATCTTTCATTCCCTCTGTCTGTTTATAATTGAACATTCATTTTCTTCATATACTACCAGATGGCTGGTCAAGAAAACTGACTCTCATTTTGATTTGTTTAGCTCCTCATCTTTTCAGAAAGAGTATGGACTATAGTTTTTATCCTTACCTTTTGCACTTTTGTCTGGGTGTATTAATTTCTGCTGGCTTCAATGGTCTCCTGGTATCTTACTCATTTGGTTATAGTGACAGCTAAGATTTTGCATCAGTATTTCTAAGCTGCACTTTCCCATTGGCCTTATAGCCATATGGTAGGCCTCTTGTGTCACCACATACTTCCTGTGTCACCATATGTATTCTTAATATATACTTTCAGTTACATTTTTCTTTAAGTATCACATCTCTTCTCTATGCCTTGCTTCTCAGATCTCAGTGATTCTGAAGCAAGAGGAAAGTAGAAAGTGTCATGTTTCTGCCTCCTAGAAAAGTTTTGGAATAGAACCTATAAGGATTCTTAAGTTTTTTTTTTAAATCTCCCTAAGACAGTGGAGTGAAACATAGCTAAATATGGCTCCGTTTTCAACCAAGACATTGGTCATGTCCCCGTACACACTGTCAATATCTTATTGGGGGTGAGGAACAGATACTTGGTTTGGGGGGAAAAAATCCTTTCCATGTTTTCTGATGTAGAAGATGAGAGTCAAGTTCAGGCAGATAGATCCTGAGATTAGAGATTCATTCTTTAATACCATAGATTCCACTGCTGCTGCTGTTTTTCTTGTAGTTTTTGTCATCATACTATGGAGCACAGGTCAGAATAGTCATACTTTAATGTATACTAGATGTACCTAACATGTCAACTATCTTATTAACTCGCTATTAAGTTAATAAATATTTAAATTTAAACCACTAGAATTTAAAGTAACTTTAATTTGTATTACAGTAATTTATATTATGGTAATATTATAGTTTAATTGATACTGTAGTAAATGTTTAATTTATATTAAATAGTTTTTACACATGCACTGAAACTTAATGTATTCGTAGAAGTGTCTTTAAAATCCTTACGTTTTTCCTATTTGTTGTTATTTTGTACACTGTTGTCACAAGAGCAGCTTCCTAATTTTCTAGGATATAGCATTCAAGGTAGTAAATTAGACATGGTCATGACCAATATTAGTAGTTGGCATATAGATCAAAAATTATTACTGTCTGGAATCATTAAGCAATAGGGAAGAATAGTTCTCAGTATTTCAGTAGCCCCTGGACTATCATCATATTATAGTAGAGTAAAATTTTTTTTCATATAATTATCAGAATCCTCAAGACAAGGACAATTATTTTAATTATATTCTGTAAAAATATATTTTCAAAATTCCCCTTGTCTCTGTGGATAAATTATAGTGTTTAAAGAGAGTTTATACTCTATTTATGTGAAAAATTCACATTTCATAAATTTGTTTTAGTAATTTGGGATAAATGAGTTATTACATACCATGCAGTGATTTCTAAAATAGTATTTGCTCTGTAGTTAACTTACATTGATTTCTTGTGAAATCTCCATCTGCTTTTTATTTAGTTAAGAAAATTAGGTAAATCAGATATATGAACAAAATAGAAAGAAACTGTGGCTGTATGTAGCAGGCATTCTTAATTTCTTCTGAGACCGACAAACCCTTCCTTCCTTATTCTTTTGAAGACTCAAATTTGATTGACTGATAATTAGTCATGTATTGGTAATGGACTTTGATTTCCTTAGAAGTGCACTATATCATAGAGAATTATATACTTTAGAGAATCTAGGTAAAATGTTCCATATCTATACAGCACATCTGTTTAAAAAATAACTAAAACATATTTATAATATTTCACATAATTAATAAGTGCAATTACAATATTCTACGTTTTACAATATCCTACATTTTTCAATATAAAACTTTAGTGATGCGTTTTTATTTTATAGGATAGCTATCACATTTGAGGTATATGAAATCTTTAATTCATTAAATGTTTATTTTATCAATAATTAATGGATATATATTTTAAGGTTGGACGTTTGACTGAATGGAAGTTTTACATATATGTATGTGTGTGTATATATATGCATATATATTTATTTTAATGGAACATTGTTCATAAACAATATTTACAAGATACTGCATTTATACATGTCTTTTTATATTGTGCTACGTATGTTCACATACTATATGTTATGTAAATGATGTGTTGTCCTAATTAAAAACTAAATTCAACATTCAATCAGTTATTTTTACTGAAAATATTGTAATCATGCATATTGATTCCATATTTTATAAACTAATTAGATTATAGTATTGTTAATTAAATTATAGTATTTAACTTGGATTTTTCTGTTTTTCAAATATATTTTAAGGTGTTCAAGTTTTATAGTGAGCATCTAAGAAAAAATAGAATGAGACATAAGAATGCAGACACGTTCATATTCTGAAATGTGTTATTAAAAGTTATTTTTGCAATGACCAGCCTTTTGGGTGTGTCTGACTTCTGCTCTATTCTGAATAGAGTTCAGAAATCTCCTGATAATATGACCCACCAATGTTGTATAAGTTTGCATTCCAATAAATTTCTTCATTCCCCTTAAAAGTGGAGAATTAGACCTAAAGCAAGTTATTACTAAAGAGGAACCTAGGAGTAAATACACTTATTTGTTATATATTTTATGTTGTATAGAAACACATTAAGTACTTTTATATGCTCTGCAGGTAAATTTTCAGTTAATTATTATGTATGGGACTGTTAGAAAAAGAACATCTAGAAATTGCATAAATTTGTGTTTGGCTTTAGTAATAGCCATTACATCTCCATTAATAATTGTTCCATTGAATAAAAATAGAAAGAAGAAATGCATCCTATTTTGTTTTATGGACCTAATTTGAAGTACACCATGCTTGCATTTCTTTTTAGAGTTCAAGCTCAGCTCTGAACATCTTAATCCCACTTTCGGTATCACCCTTGAGCATCCACAGTTGTGATTATCGATTTGGGTTTTGAAAGCTGCAACTTAATGGACACATATTAAAAGATATTCCAGGTGATATATATTAAGCCCAACAATCTCTAGTGTGGCATGCTTCCAAAGATTTTGTTGATACTATTATTTTGAAAATGATCAGAGGTTTGTAATGCATGTGCTTATAATGTATTACAAAATCAAATCTTTGATGCCCAAGTTGGTATTTTGTGATTAGGCTAAGCAAAAATGAAGGGTTCGGAGATGGCTAGACGTGCAGCCTGATGAAAAGTGCTGATGCCTTTTTGCTTCAAATCACAAAATATCATTGAAAACAAATTTGTTCATGCAACTTTTCACGCCATACTTGGGACTGTTGTGCTTGAGTATATCCTAGCATTTGTTCTTCATTAATGCAATTGATCTATATTTCCTTTTTATTTTTTTTTGCCAGAGCCATATGTGAATGTTCTAACTGCATGAATTCTTTTCTGATCTTTGATTGGTCTGTTTAGTCCAAACGACAGCATTCAATTTGAGTTGTTAGCACTTAGTGCCCCCTCCCAGCCCGTGTAAAAGTGACTGTTAATTTTTTAATGTGAATAATCGAAGTCTGGGGCATGAAAAGAAAATGCAGTGAACGCGATGATGTTCTTTTATTTTAAAGTAGAAAAACACAGTATATTTACTTTCTTACAGGAGAACAAGAGCCCAGGTCAATATTTGAAATTGCTTCTGTGTATATAAATGAGTAATAGTGCGTGGCCTTTATTACCAAAGTATGGTGTTGTCAAACTGTTACTCATCTGTTATTTTATGTTTATCTGTCAGGATCTCAAAGAAAAAGAGAACGAGGAGCTTGATATTCAGTTGAAAGTATTTGATGAGAACAAAGAGGATGACCTAACTGAATTATCACATCGTCTCAGTGACATTCGAGCAGAAATGGAATATCCTTTGGACAAACTAGAAAAATCATTTTGCATGTATGGTGAAAAAGGGATTTGTGGGTGATTTTTGTGGACCATTATTAGTGTCCTTGTCTGCCAGCCCAATTTATATCCATTTATTTATATTAGAACCTCTCTATGATGCTGTCATTGAGACTCATGTTGAGGAACTGTCAGACTGTCCTGATGATTTACACAGACTATATTGAAAAGTACACAGCGGCTTGCTGTATTATAGGTA
Organism: Rhinolophus sinicus; assembly: GCF_036562045.2. Classification (NCBI taxonomy): domain Eukaryota; kingdom Metazoa; phylum Chordata; class Mammalia; order Chiroptera; family Rhinolophidae; genus Rhinolophus; species Rhinolophus sinicus. Next base: position 64,257,584 of record NC_133768.1, read on the forward strand.
TAGTCTGCTCAATGGTCTTGAATAGAAAGGGCCTGAGGGGATATACCTCACACAAAGATTTTGCGGGTAAAGTTCACTGAGTTCATATGTGACTACAGGTAATATATTGTACTTTCAGTTTATTAAATGGTACTCAGTCATTTAGAGATATAATTCAATTCTCATATGTGTCTTATTCTCAATCCAAATATTTTGGTTCCTTCGCAAAAAAAGAAATGTTTACATGTTAAAATATCTGGCTCTAATGAGGCTGTGCAGTAGAAGCATTTGAATCAAATACAACTAGCATATAATTTTCCTATGGTAAAGATTTTATACGAAATGATTTGACATCTCAGAGATGGTTGTCATAGCATTGCTGGCCATTTGTTTCACTCCCATTAAATTTCTTACTTATGGATTCTGGGAAAATTAGGAAATACTTCAGAACGAAAATGATCTTTGAGCTGGACCTTTTCTGTATGATGTCTTCTTTCCTCTTCCTCCTCCCCCGTCAAATAGCTGGGAGTAATATTCCCCTCCTTGAAACTCCTAGAGTACTTTGTTTATCTCTTATTTATGTACACTTCTATGCCACTATGAGATTGAGGGCAGAATTGCTCTATTTTATCTTTTTCCTCCAATGCTCCTATCAAAGTGTCTTACATTATAAGTACTGGATGAATACAGAGGGTGCCAAAAAATGTATACACATTTTGAGAAAGGAAAAAACTGTATTAAAATTGTAATAGTCAATATATACCGATAACAAAAGAGGATTACAAGTCACGTGTCTACCTTTTTTGGCACCTATGCATTCAACAAATAACAATTTCATAAATATATGGGATAATTTCTCATAATTTCTTATCCATCATTAGTGATTCTAATTTACAATGGTTTCCATACTATTAAATGCTTTTTACATCAGTTAATAAATATCTTGCTTTTCATAGATTTTTCTTATAATCAAAGTTCACCATAAAGCTATTTTCAGATCTATTCTGTAGCCATTTAAAGGACCTTATGAGAGTTTAACACAGCGCTCTAACATGGGGACTAAGAAGTAATCCATCATATACTTAATTCTACTTCGGAGAAAATGTTGACATTTCAGGTTATTTTTAGGATGTCGGATTACATCTTCTCTTCTACTTTTCCTTTACATTGATTTTTCCAGATGCATTTTTGAAATCTGTTTTCTAGTTTACTAAAAGCATTTAAACTTCTATTCTTTTTATATCCTAAGGAAAACGTTTCAAGTTTCATTGTCTTTACCCTCCATCTTTTTTCAAGTAATGAAATACAGATAATGCGAACAATAATAATTTCAAATTTTGTTAAGTATTTCATTTGTATAAAATAAAAACAGTTTTGTGATCTCTTATCAGTCCACAGAATGCTCATTTGTCTTCTGTCTCACGTGCCAGTGAAAGTAGAGGAGCAGTGGCTTTCATCAATAATATAGGTCCTCCCTCTGTTACAACTGCAGGAAGATCAAGAGAAAACCATTTTCATTAATGCCATTGCTGTAGTGAGTAACTGATCATTTACGGTTTTGATGCTTAAATGGCCTTGGAAATGCTCTTTAAGCCTTTTTCTCTCGTTCAAAGATTAAAGTGATTCCATAGATTAAATTTCTTTATGTAAATGTTTAAATACTGGATCATGGAGTTGAAGGTTTAGAAACAGTAATAGAAACAAAGTGATACATCAGTGAATGAAACTTTCATCAAGAATCTTTGATATTTTTTCCTTTACTTACTTTTCACTGATATGAATGAAGTATACCATCTTCTGTATAATATGTTGAAGGACACAGCTGCTGAAAATTACCTATTATCCATTCTACAACATTTTCTGCTCATCCGAAATGATTATTATATCAGGTAAGAGGCAGTTTGTATAATTCGAAAATTAACATTGTAGGGGGGCCTAGACAGTTATACATACATAGAGTGTAAGAGTTTGATGACTCAAGGGAGTATTTTTTAAACTGTTTATTTATTTTTAATTGGGCCAGAAAAATCTTACTTACAAAAGTGGGGTACCCCAGTGACAGGACTTTTAATAGCAATGAACCCAACAGATGTTACTGACCGCATGATGAATTTTCTTTGCCTGATTATGGTAGCGCAGAGTCAGCGCTGAAGAGTCTGTGGTAGAACTTTTAAACTCTTCTATCTTTTAATAAGTGAGGTTTTACTGTGATTTCTATTTTATCATATTTGTAATAGATGTGATCTTATCTAAGAAAATAATGGTAATATTTCAGCTTTATGTTCAGTAATGTAATTATTCAAAATAAATAATTATAGTGACCCATATAGTTAGAAGTATTAGAGTCTAGTCATTGAGAATATATCTGAAAACCAGACAGTTAGAGAAAGGTTTCTGAGTGACTGAAATTATCCAGAAGTTGGTGACCATGATCTTACATTTACCCGTTCGAGAGACTCTTAGTTGTTCTTCAGACTCTAATATGTCCGACATTCTGGCAATCTAGGTTTCCTAATTTGTCACAACTTCCTTGATTAAAGGGAAAAGAAAGGCTACCGTGGGGTCAGGTCCAGTCACAACAAAAATGACAGTTCTAAAGCCACGTTGAAAACTATTATAGCTCAGACCAGTACAGAAACTCATGGACATCATGATGTTACAGGGACACAGAAAAATGTTTAAAATACTAAATTTTATGCTTTTTTTTAAGCAGGAAAGATGATAATGCATCTGAAATAAGTTCTGGCAGTTAAAGGGGTATTGTGGCTGTGTATGTGCAGTTACATGGGTAAATAATTCGGATGAAACCATCCATTTCTCAGTAACTGAATAAATGAGAACTTATAATGTGACACGCTTTTTATCCTGAGAACATCCATTTGAGTTAGAAGTGTTACAAGCACTTGTATTCCTCTCTAGGAATACTTAACGTGTCCTCAAAGAGAAAGTTGGGTTTTCCTGATTTAAACCAAGGAGTCATTGCCTAGACTGATTAGAAGACAATATTATTTACCCTGGACCTGATGATGACTTGAAAGAGCCTCATAATGTGTAATACAGAGGGTGCCAAAAAAATGTACACACTTTTTAAGAATGGAAAATACTGTATTAAAATTGTAACACTCAACATATTCCAATAACAAAAGATGAACACAAGTCATATGTATGCATTTTTTTGGCACCCCCGGTGTTACTATTTATTCTTGTTCTGGAGACCAGCCCCATGACAGAAGACATATAAGAGAAATTAGAATCTGTTTGTCTTCATTTGCAAACTTTGGCTAGTTATTAGCACACTAATTTTAAGTTTATATCATAATTTGTTTATAGTAGTATTTCTTTCCGATTTTCTGTTGAATTTATTAGCCACTGATATATACTAAAATTTCCCCAAATATTAATGCAAAAACTGCTTTTAAAATTTTTTTGTAGCATCCAAGTCGTCATTTCTAAGGCCAGAATTACCTTGATAGATTAAAGAGTTAGGACGTGTTTTAAAACCTTTAACACTTTGAACAAATTGAGGCTATAGTCATGCATATTAAGTGTGTATGCTTCTATAAAATGGATCTTTTAAAATACATGCATAAATACATCTTTGGAATAGTCTGCAGCATAAGTGGCTCAGTCCAGTTTTGTAAGCTGTTATAACTAATCTTGAGCAAAAGTATTGGAATCAATTCAAGACATCGCTTGCCACCTAATGCCAAGATGCTCATCCCTTATTGAAATTAAGAACGGGTAGAGGCCTAAAACCATTTCTGTATCCATGGATGTAGGACTAACAGGTCATTTGTTTTCATTAACTTTAGGAACAATAGCTAAGAAAGTAGATAAGGTTGATAAGTGTCTCGGTACCCAAGCATGAATCTCTGCAAACTAGGTTATTAAGTCACTAAGTGTTCACAGCTGGTTACATCACAATGGGTTTTGCACTATAACATCCAGACCGTCTTTAACCGCAGGTCTTTAACTGCAGGCCTGTTTCTCCTAAGAGAGTGTAATGACTAGAGAGATTTTTTTTTTTTTTAAACAGTGCTAGGAAGACTTAGTTCTTTTATCATACTGAATCACCACTTAAGAAAATTGATTTATATAGGTAGGAAAGGTATTCAACAATACTTTCTTTCTCTTTCAGGCCACAGTACTACAAAATAATTGAGGAGTGCGTTTCACAGGTAGTGCTACACTGCAGTGGTATGGATCCAGATTTCAAGTACAGACAAAGATTAGACATTGATTTAACTCATCTGATAGGTATGTAATATTACCAGCCATGTCCTCTGTGTTTTACTCTCTTCTTTATAATGGGCTCTTTTTAAAGGTAGCTCTCACTGAACTTCCTCTATTAATACCCGATAAATCATTGTGTCCATGGGTACTCAATCATGATAATTGTTAATTATGATCATGAGAGTTCTGCCTATGTGATTGAAAATATTAACCTATTTGATAAGTTTCAACACTCTTCAATTCAATTTAAAATTAATATCCCACAAAAAAAACCCCCACATTGTATTATTACAGATTAATTCCTTCCTTTTTAGAAACACAACTTTGAAATCCTGGTGATTTTTGTAGAAATCATGTGTACAATGGGGTCTAATTAGTAATTCAGTTATATTATTAGTGTTGGCATTTAAGAAAAGAAATACAGGTTTAATTCAGTAACTGAAGACTTTTTATTTCTATCAATGTAAGTCAATTTATATTTCGTACACCTTAGAGCTAGGTAGGAATTTCAGAGGAACGTGTTCATCTTGTTGGATTGCTGAGGAAAGGACTTATATCATCCGGTACTGGGAGTTAGCTATATTTTCAGAAACAGTCTCTGGATGGTGTGAGACATCTCTTATGAAATAAGTTATGCTATCTGACCTTATAGTTAAGCAATTTTATTTATACCTAATCGAAACCACTACTGCTAAGATTCAAGCATGAACTCATTTGTCTTTTAAGGAAGAAAACACCAGCTGTTGAATGCCAATTATGTATTATTCTTTACTCCATAGCACAGAGCAGACTCACAGTAATATCCTTATTATTATTATTTATCACATATTATTCTTTTCTGATTTTAAAACTGCTCCTCATTTATTCTAGGCAATCTAGAGGTTTAGGTAAGTGACAGAATAAACCACCAATGTCACTTTTCAGCTCAGTACTGTTTACCAGCATTACCCACTTTTCAGTGCAGTTCTCTCTCTCTCTCTCTCTCTCTCTCTCTCTCTCTGTATGTATGCTAATTTTTCTTGGAGAATTTATATTATGAGACGTTTTCCACGTTAACCTTTAAAATGTGACTTTGAATGTCTGAATAATATTCAATTTTATGGAATACCGTAATCATCTTGACTAGTCCTTCCTTATTGTCCATCTAGATTGTTTTCAGGTTTTCACTGTTATAAGTGAATCTCATATGAACATTCTTTGTATACATGTTTGGCTTTTTCTCATTATTTCCTAGGATTTATTTCTCTAATTGAGGGTATGAACTTTGAAAGGCCAAATGCTTTTTAGAAAGCGTGCACCAATTTAGCTTGTCTAACAATTAATGTAAATACTGATCTCACTGCATATTTTTCGTTGAGCTTGCTAAACTCAGTAGTTTATTTCATATTTTGTTGAGAGAGTTATAAGGGACTATTTCCAAATATTTGTATTGGCTTATAATCTATTATAGACCATAGTTGGTACACATAGTCTAGTGTTGATATTGGCTAGTTCATTCAGTGTTCACAGACATTTGTTTTGTGTACTGTGTGCCCGGTACTTATAATTGTGTAGTGTTCATCAAGAGTGTTGAGGTGGAGAGAGACGAAGGGACAAATGGGAGAGGATAGTCAGAATCTTAGAACCACGTGTCATCTCTGTGATTATGAACAAATCACTTAACTTCTGTAGACTTCAGTTTCCTTTGCCAAAATTCAGATAAGTCAAATATGTATGTGGTTCTTAATGTTTTATGGTCAGAAGCCTTTTTCAGTAGCTGATGAATGCTGTGGAACTTTCATTAGAACGCGCACGCGTGCACATGCACACAAAAATTAGCAGGTGCTTCAAGAACTTTTAGGATATCTGCGGATCTCTATTTTAAGATCCCCTGGACTTAAGGAGCATAGAGTCTCTTCTGATTTCACTGTTCTGTAAGTCTTGTATTGTGTATAAATCAGATCATATTCCTGCCTAATTTCTGATACATTGTGATTGAAATTAAAGATCATTACGAACAATTGCAACCACAGCAAAGATTTGGTCCCTCTTTGATCTCATCGTTTACCGATTTCCTTCTTAGTTGCCTTGCTCTAGCAACACAGTTCTTTAAAGTAAAAGAAAAAAACACTTTATTGAGGTATAGTGGACATGAGATAAACTACCCATCTTTAAAGTGTACAATTTGGTAAATTTTGATATTTATGTACTCATACGTTATAATGTCAAGATAATGAACATCACTCTCACCCCTGAAAAGTTTCTGCATTCTCCTTTGTAGTCCCTCCTTCCCATGGCTCCCTGCACCTCTCCCATCCCAAGACAATCACTGATCTGCTTTCTCTTACTATAGTTTCATTTTATAAAATTTTATATAACTAGAAACGCACAACATAAACTCTTTTCGCCTGGCTTCTTTCATTCAACATAATTATTCTGAGATTCATTTATGTTCTTGTATTGCATGTATCAGTAGTTCATTCCTTTTTATAACTGAGTAGTATTCGAATATATGGATAAACCACAATTTCTTTATACATTGACTTGTTGATAACACATTTGGGTCCTTTATAATTTTTGGCTATTATAAATAAAGATGCTATAACATTCACAAGTTTGGGTATAGAGATATGTTTTTATTTCTTTGGGGTAAATAAATAGGTGTGGAATGGCTAGGTACACAAGAGACTATATGTATAATGATGAGACTATTGTCCAAAAGAGGGTCTTCAGTTTATATTCTGGAGTGCTTGATTATGTGGGAGAAGTTTGATGTTCATTTCCTTCTTTACATAATATATTCTGCCCCTGATCAGAAATGAATTAAGTGAAGGCTTTCTTTAAGAAAACTGAATTAATGAATATTATTGTATCTCTCCCTCTAGCCTTATTTTAAGGTTCATTTTGAGTCTTAATAATCTTAAGCATAGATTCTTTGGCACCTCTCTACCCTTAATAAACTATAAAACAATTTGTAAAGATCTGTAATTACAGAAGTTGCAAAATAATTGAATACCTTTAAAACGATGATGATTTTGTCAAATATATGCTTGGATGCTTGGTTTTGTGCCTCAACAGTAGTATCATGGAATTCAGGTAGCATGCAAAAGAAGGGAAATATGGTGGTTTATGTTTTATGTATAGTAGAGGCCAGTTTCCTTTGAATAGCAATTGACATAAAAATGTTTGCGTAGTAGAATTACAGGCTGGCAGCCATCTTTTGCCTAGAGATCCGATGCAATAATTTCTAATCATTTTTTTGGTCAATCTTAATAGATTCTTGTGTGAACAAGGCAAAAGTTGAAGAAAGTGAACAAAAAGCAGCGGAATTTTCAAAGAAGGTAAACCTTATAAAATATTGGCCGTAATCGTTAAATTAATAATTTAATCAAAGTATATATTCTACCTTGTTTCTTTATGTGATGTCTTATAAATATTGTTTCAGTGACATAGTAATTTGTGTTTCTGGATTCAAACCTGACCACAGAATACTGATTTCTTTCCTGGTAAGATAAGGTTGCTACTATTGCCTCCTTACTGCCTTCAGTCCATTATGGAATAAAAACACTAGCTGTATTCTATGAAAGTGATACATGAAATAAAATTAGTTTGCTGGAAGGATATAGTTAGACGAAATCAACCAAAATATATTCCTCCATTGCTTTCCGGCAATACTCACAATAGGCAGCTCCTTGGAGAATTGTGAGATGTTTAGCTAGTTTTTTCAGTTACGTTCTGAAGTCAGTGCTATTCATAGCAACAGAATAATGCAGTGTTTTCTCTCTCTGTTTCTCTGTGTGTCTCTTCTTGGACTTACTTTCTTTGGATTTTATAATAATCTTTTTTTACATGATGCTGCTTCACAAAGATTTGGTGGAATTTGAGGTTCCCCCTATGTAGATGCCGGCTTTATGAATATCTTAATTTTATCTAGGCCTCAGATTGTGTTTTCCTTGTTTCATGAAAGCATAGTTACAATTTTATTAGCTTCTACCAAAAGTTGTCTTTTTAAAAATCTAGACCTTGTGAAGCGTTTGTATAGCATTTCTCTCCTGCTGGTGCAGGAGAAGGATTGAAGCACAAGTCTAAAAGCTCTCCAGTTTTCAGCCTTCTGACAGCAAGATAAAGTGCTTACATATTGCTGTCTCTTCAAAGTTATGACTTACCTTGGAGATTAGATAATCACTTTTGCTATCACTCTAGAAATTATAGAGTATTACTGAAGTTACTTCAGGGCATCTGAAGAAATGTCTTTGCTCTTTCAGTTACCAGAATAGATTTTTAAGAGCTTGAGCATAAAATGTTTGGGTGAAGCTGTCATTTTTATTGGTGAAAGAAAATGTACGCTCTTTGATTAATAGACCTTTATGTTTCTAATGTTCTTGTTTTAAGTAGCACATTTAAAATTCCCTTTGAAAAATCTTAAGACTCTCCTGAATTTTTCGCTGGCACTGTGATTAGATGCCACAAGAATGGAGCAAATTGTGATGATCTTACCGGGAAAATGTTCTGCAAGCATATGTTATGGGAAAAGGGGTCCTGAAATAATCAAAAAGAAATTTCAGTGTTTGATGCTTTATTCTCACCACCAGCATGTAGAATGAAAACGTGTGTGGTCTCCCAGTGGTTATCTGTATGCCTTCTCTTATTCTGGGTGACTTTATGAGGCAATATAAAGTAGTAAAAAAAGGGGGGAGGGGCTAGCATGAGAAGCAGGAGTTGTAAGATCTGAGCTCAGCTTTTCCATTTATTAGCTGTGACTTTAAGTAAGCCACTACTCTCCTTGGGTCTTAATGTCTTTGTCATTAGAAGGAGTGGAGAAGTTTAGTGGATTTAATTCTTCCAGCTCGCATATCTCAGGCTTCTGTGATTTCTTCTGTGGGTTTACAGATTATGATCATTTTAAATCACAAGCAGAAACATTGTGTGCCTCTCTTCAAATATACTAATAAACAAACCTTTTGTAGAGGAAAACTGTATAGTGTGTTTGTGTAGGCACCACGCTTGAGAATCACGCAGGAGAAGCTAAGTTTGGGAGGGAGAATGGGAGTACAGAATCAGATAAATCTTAACACGAGTCGTCGTGAAGTCGAAAGAGCTCCATTTCTCAGTGAACTAGGAAACAAGGTCATTTGCTGACTGTAAAGGATCTGGGGTGGGTTAGAAATTTAAAGAGATTAGAGACGATTTGGAGCAACCTCTGTGGGTCATTTTCCTGGACTCAACTACAGGTGACTAAAAGAATTAACTGAACAGTATTTCAGGTTTGATCCAAACACTATTATTATCCAATTAGCTCTCACCAGCTCTCACCCAGTCTTTCTTCAGACTTGGATCTGCGTGGCATTGTATAATTTCCAAAGGTCAAATCTATTGTGAGGAGGAATATTTATTCGTTGTGAACATTTTTTTATTGTTTCACAAACTCTAAAGATAATTCTCGACAGTAAGATATATCAGTCTTAAAAACAGATCGAACATCATTGGAATAATGTATAGACTTCTAAAATGAAGTGATACTGACAATAAAGAACAAATGTTCTATAGTGGACATAAGCAGTATTCACTCTTAAGTATGCAGGCTAGCTTGGGCCTGCTTAGAGCCCTGATTGAGGTAAGGGCTGGGCATGATACAGTAAATGGATATTCACCATTTAGATGGTCTCTTTGGCGTAGCACACTGTAATTTCACCTCTCATTTCCCTCTTATAACATTTCATACAAGTGTTTTGGTTAATCGTGTGAAGGAGAACGCCATGAAGGCATCTATCATTCTACTGTCAGATTTTGTGGAGTGCTACTATTTGGATGGTAGGCAATTGAGATTATAATAGAAAATTCTAATTTGTATTAATGTATAGCCATTTGAGCATTCTGAAAAGGCAGTCTCTTTCAAGATTAAATATAGTGAAGGAGTTGAACGGCTTGATGGGTAATTTTTTTTTAGTTTCTTTTTTAAAAATATACATATTTTTTATCAGTTTGCAACAACATGGATGGACCTAGAGAATATTATGCTAAGTGAAATAAGTCAGACTGAGAAAGACAAATACCGTGTGATCTCATATGTGGAATGTAAAGAACAGAATAATGAGCGAAAAAACAAATAGACTCAGAGATACAGAGAAATAACTGATAGTTGCTAGATGGGCAGGGGTGGGGATAGGGGAGAAGGTGAGGGGATTAGAAAGCACAAATTGGTAGTAACAATATAGTTACAAGTATATGAAATACAGTACGGGGAATATAATCAATAATGTTGTTGATGGCTAATTTTTAGGTTTCATTTTCTAATTGAATAAATTTAAAAGTATAGGATGAAACATTTAAAAACATGAATAATTCTAAAACCTAACTTTCAGTAACCAAAAAAATAATCCATTGCATATTGAGACTTCTTAGTTCACCCTTTTAAAACTTTTTTTTTTTTTTTCCCAGAAGGGAAAAGCGGTTTATTTACCTTGGGTTGGGGGCATGTTTCTTTTTTACTACCACCATAAGCAATACCCTACACCCACATGGGTGCTTAATTGTCGTGAAAATAATCAAGAGCTCTGATTTTTTTGAATGACCTGGGAATTCAGTGAAGCAAGAAGCACTCTACTTATTTAATACATAATGTTGTTTAAAGCTTTCTCAAAACTATATTATTAAATGTACATTTATGATGGTGATCATTGCAGTTCGATGAAGAATTCACAGCTCGACAGGAAGCTCAAGCTGAGCTTCAGAAAAGAGAAGAAAAAATCAAAGAGCTTGAAACAGAAATCCAGCAACTTCGAACCCAGGTAATGAAACAAGATATAGACTTTGTGTCATGTCACAGTGAGTTCAGTGGTAGAAAATTATCTTGTTAGATGGAAGGAAAAAAATGTGACCGGAAGCAGACTTTTGGCAGTTTCACATTTTCATTGAAATGACTACAGATTTGATTTTCCAGGACAATAAATCATTTTAATGTTTGGATCAAAATACTAGTTGCGTGAACTGCCCTGAATATTCTTACTGGAATTGTGGGGGCTAAGAAAAAATGAATACTTTCCCTCCATCTTCTAAGTTTTTCTAGTTGGACTGATAATCAAATTAACAGAGACAGATTAACAGGAGAAAATCAAAATTTAATACATGCGCTTGGGGAATTCACATAAGCATGAAAATTCCAGAGACAGTTAGGTGACAATGGGTATATGTGACATTTTGGAAAAAGGAGAAAAGGTGGGGGGGAACGGGTCTGAGATTTCAGAAGTGAGAATGGGCGATTTACAGGTAGTTGAGGAAGGGCTGGGCGCACACACAGGGCAGGAACATTCTTGCTGGGCGACTCAGTGACAATGGGACACAGCAGGTGTATAGCCAACAGGCCCCTGCCTGAAGCCTTCCCATTTACTATACTTAATTCACAATAAGCTAAAGTGAATATTCTAAGATTTCCTTCCTGAAGCAGGCTTTTCTGTCTGAATCTCTTTCACAGGAAAGGGGGGGGGGGGGCAAAGATTCTTTCTGAGTCTTGTGTCTTAATAAACAGCTTAAAATCAATAACCCCACAAGGCGGCTTCAGGATGGCAAAACTTTGGTTCCCTTCAGAATATATTACACGTAACTGTTTCTGAGATGAAATTTTCGTGATGATTTAAAAAATTAGATGCATAGTACTTTCTTTCAAAAATAACGTGAAAATGTTTCTTAATTTTAATTATCCCCCAAACGTTTTGAGATGTCTTTAAAACTTGACTATCATAATTTCAAAACCTGTAAGCTTTACATTTACAATTACGTTCTCTATGATGACAATCTCCCATATACACTTAAAATCTTAATTATGGTGTGTAAACTTTAGAACTGATTAAGTACTCTCAGCACATTTTGTGTTTTAAAAGAATACTAAGAAATGTAAGATAACTTCTTAACATAGTGGATGCTCAGGTGTTGGTTGATTGATTAGGTCTGTTTCCATCAGTCTACTGAAAGATGACTTCAGAGTCACCAGAGCACCCAAATTACCCAATGTGGTGGCCTTTTCCTACCCTTAGCCTGTGTCACTCACCTGTAATATTTGATAATTGCCTTTTATGAAATCTTTCTCTTTTGGTATCATGTGACTTCCCTTTTTACGTCCCTGAGAACTCAGTTTCTCTTTATGTTTTTGACCCCCCCCCAAAGTGATGACATTCCCCAATTTTCTGTGCTCTGCTCTTTTCCCTCTATGTGTCCTTGTACTAATATCCCATTTAGTATTATGAGTTCGAATATCGCCTTTTAATAGGTCTCAAGTCTCCTGAGTTTGTCTTATATTTCCAGCTCTTGATCAGCTTCCTTCATGGGAAGGCTCTGCTGTATGTTGACATTTAACCCATTATTTGTGGTCACCTTTATTTCTTCAAACCATCCTGGTCTCCATTCTTACTTGTTTCAATGTTATTACCATTTTTTTTTTTTTTTGATCGGGAAGCTGGAGTTTCTTTGCCTTTTCTCTGCCCTACCACCTGACAAATTAAGCTTTGCCACTGTTTTATGTCAGTTCTTTCTCCCTCGCATCAAAACTCCGAATCACCCAGGATCACCATCATTACATCGTGCCTGGAATATTGTAATTGTTTCCTGACTTTTCTCCCTACCTATATTCTCTTCCTCCTCAGATACATCCTTATTGTCAGTGGCAAATTAATCTTCCTAAAACACTGCCCTGATGACTGTCACTCTAGGCTTTAATATGTTCGATGGTTGCCTATTGCATTCAGGATTAAATAAAAATCTCCTTACCAAGAATTTGAGGGCCTTCTGTCATGGGCTCCCTTATCTCCCCTTTGCAGCCGAGCCTTCTGACTGCTCTCCTAACTACCGCCTGTTTTGCGGTGAAGTCATGTTTCCTCCCTTCACATTTAGAATTTACTGTCTCCACACTTCCTTCTGCCAGCATTGCCCAGACATTAGTTCCAGAGATGCTAATGGGGTTTTCATGAGGAAAGCATTCCATAGTCCAATAAATTTGGTACACTTGAAATTCTCCTCTTGGAAATTCACAATACTCATTAGCATATTAAAGGGTCTGAGATGTCCTACACTGAAGAAACCTGTCTTAACTCTTTTTTCATGCAGCTTTCCCAAAGTCATTGAACCACAGAACTCTTTATCTCAGACCACCTATTAATATCCCCTGGGAAATAGTGTTTTCATGGAACTTAGTTGAGAAATGCGGACTTACGTTATTCTCTGTCAGAAATGCCCTCCCTTGCTCATCTGTGCCTGCAAAACATATCCGTTAATGATGAGCTCAGTAAAGTAATCTTTGGAAAGCTTCACCAAAAACTCCATTAAGGAATTTCTGTGAACTTTTTTTTAAAATTAAATTTATTGGGGTGACGAGGGTTTCAAGGTGACATAGGTTTCAAGTCTGCATCTCTGTAATCCATCATCTGTATATCACATTGTTCTATGAACTTCTGTATCACTTGTGTAGACCACTGTATCATATTCTGTTTGTGTGCCTGCTTTGTTTCTTCCACTCGAGCGTGAACACCTTGAGAACAGTGTCTTTACTTATTCTTCTTCTTCAGGGCCTGATGGTACCTTGCACAGGGCCTTACCCACTACTTAGTGAGTAGTTGCTTATTTATTATTAAATTAACTAACCTGTAAAAGTTCAGAGTCACACAGTGCTTTCCCGTGTACCCAAATGGTGTCTAGTATTAAATTATTCATAGCCGTATTCAATTCTCAATACTTGATTGTAGCCTAATTTAATTGTTTCATTCCTAATTGTTCAGGGATGAGATGAAAAGGGCTGATATGATTTGATTTTTAAATCCTGCTGGCTTTTAATGTAAACATTTGAGATTCTTTATTAAATTCATAAAATATGTATTTAACTTGAGTAAAATCCTATTTTAAAGTAGTAGCATTTTTGTGGTTGTACACATTCCATATCATAAATATGATCTAATAAAGGCAAAATTTGATGTTTACAAACATGTATTACTTTAATTTTGCTGTCTATTAATATGAAAATGGGATACACATTTTACCTTTTAAATTATTCAATAGATCCATTCGTACAAAAAATTTATAGCGTAAATTACTATTAGGTTGGTGCAAAAATAATTGTGGTTTAAAAGGTTAAAAATAATTGTGGTTTAAACCACAATTACTTTTGCACCAATATAATAACATCCCAAACTTTTCAGAAAAATTATTTACATTTTCCCCAGAATTTCTTTGATCACAATCAACATTGTAAAAATCAGACTGTTTTCTATAATTTGCTGCATTAAAAATAAAATGTAAAAAATGTTGCATATTTTAATCCTATCTTTAATTCTTCCTAATCACAGGAGAGGATTGCATTCTACCAGAGGCTTGTTTTTTGTTAAGTGTATGAACACTTTAGTTGTATATATGTAGGTACAGACATAAGCATTCATATGTGAATAAAATATATGGACAATACACATTGTATAATGTGAGAAACATTTGCGTGATTCTATGATTGTTAATTTTTAATCTTGTTAATAGATAATCCTTTAAATTGATTGTTCCAAAAAATATGCTTCAACTTACTTATTTTGTAAAGATATTTCTAAGTTTAGTTAGCAGAATTAAGTAGTCCTAGTAGGAAATTCATATTATTAGCAAAGAGAAAACATGCTCTCCAAATAAAAATAACACTATACCAAAAAATTTCATTGGTTTTAAACTTTTCATTCAGTTAACCTAATGTCATATTTTGATTATAGAAGATGTCTATTTATCGGTAGGAGTTTCCTAGGAATGTTTATAATAGACAACTTCACTTTATTCATTTAGTTTGGAAAGTGAACCATTGTGATCAGTGGTGGTTCAAAGAAAGAGGTACAGATTAATCATCAAAAAAGTAGACAATATGGAATATGGTGTTCTCCTTCATCTGTCATCTCTCATGTTAGAGAATGAGTTTGAAGTTACTTTCTGCTAGTAGAAATAAGTTATACTTGCCTCATAATCCAATCTGTGTGAATTCATTCCCCTCATGGCACAGGACACCCATGCGTGAGGAGGCAGTCTGTTATAGTGGAAAGAGGACTGCATTGGGTATGGGAAGAACCATATTCAAATATCAATCACATTTCAGATTGTGTGACCTTTGTATAGCCATTTAACCTTGTTTGTAGTTACAGTTTCCTTATCTATAAGCAGTGAGGGAATAGTGAGATCAAAGTGTGCCACCTACATTATAGGGTTATAACAACAATGGAAATAAATAATAGCTGTAAAAACATAAACATTAATGTACAAATGGTGTTGCTTAGTATTAATTATTGATATTAGAAGAGAGCTAAGTTACTGGTTCTCTGAGACAGTGTCTTTGTGTAAAGCTAATTGGTCCCAGTGGAATCAAATTTATGACCTTTTATGTGTTAATTATCTCATGTTTAAACCAACTAGTCTAACAGGTCCAATCCTTATATAAAACTTCTTCTTTTCATATATTTACAATGAAAGGTAATTTTTCATTATTTTGGAGGAGTGTTTCACAAAATCTTTGAGGACGCCCACTTTTCTAGCATTAGCGTGTTAGCAGAAGTAGTCAGTGTCCAGCGTTTTGATTGCTTATCAAAAATCTGTGTGAGTCTTTTTTATGAACTGTTAAGCCTTACGATGTTGCTAAGTTAAATAAGTGCATCGAATCTTAAACAAAGCACAAATGTCTCCTGCTAAGTTTTCTTTGCTGCTGTATTGTGGTCTAAGCATTTAAACATTGGGTTATGTCTCTTTCAGGGACCTGGACTCTCAGGTGCGTCAGGAATTCCTCCATTGCCAGGTGCTGGGCCATCCCTACCACCACCCCCACCACCACCACCTCTACCTGGAGGAGCAGCTCCTCCCCCTCCTCCCCCTCCTTTGCCTGGAATGACCGGTGGTATACCACCACCACCAGCACCACCACCTTTGTTTGGCGGACCTCCTCCACCACCCCCCCTTGGAGGGGTTCCTCCTCCCCCAGGAGCACCTGCTGTTTTGCCTTATGGAATGAAGCAGAAAAAAATATATAAACCTGAGGTGTCCATGAAGAGAATCAATTGGTCAAAGGTAATAGTACAACTAGAGTGCTGTGGCTTTGTTTAGACACAGTTGATCATTACTGTATAAATAACTGTATTGCTACGTATAAGTATTATGTAATGTTTGAGAACATGACTCCTGACTCTGCTTTCTTTTGTGAGTTCACCGTCTTATGTTCATCTTTCAGTCTAGGGCCTAGAGAATTGGAAACTCCACCGATAAGTTAAAATTAATGTGCAAAGAAAAAGGAAAATCAAAGTGAAAGTAGTGTTAGAGAATAATATATGAAATATATCACCAAATAAAAACTAATTTTGATTCTTTTACCATTGTTAACTTTAAGTGCTAGAACATTCGTGACTACAGTCTTTTTATTGAGCCTTTTTATCGTAGTTATTTTTGTTCTCAGAGAAAGGTTTGTTTTTTTTAAGTTTTAAACTTTCAGATAGTGTTGGATAAGTGACAGTATTCAGTAGTGATGTAATCTAATCGTTTTTTAACATGATGTATGAAATTTTTTTCTTTTGAATGTTATTTTGCTTTAATGTTATCAAATAATATGTCTTGTAAAAGCTTATTATCAAGATTGAGACAGTCTCCATTCACTAGTAACTAATTTTCTAATGAAAATACAATTATCCAGACCACCATTTGGGGAAATGACTCATCCAAGAACATACTTACAGTGATACCTGACAGTATCTACACAATAAATTGGTTTGACCAGAATATTGGTTACATCAGTTTTAAAGTTAAGCATCTACTGATGCTTTGGTCATAAAAGTAAATGAAGTGTAAATGGTTTTAGAAGGTAGTTTTTTTCTTTTTTTTTTCAAATTTCCTACAATCCACCTAACTGTAGGATCCAAAATTTCTGTTGGTCCAGTGTGTGTAAATGTCATGATACATTAATTTAACAATTTAGCATACAGAGTAATGGTACTTAACATGTCACAAAGCATCATGACTTACTGGAAAGCACACAGTTCTAATCTTGGGTTTTCGTGTAGTGGCTAAAAGGACAATTCTCTGGAGTTACTCTGCCTGGGTTTAAAATCTCATCTTCACTATTTTCTACCTTCAGTAGCCACTTAAACTTTCTGGGGCTCAGTTTCCTCATCTTTAACATGGAGATACTAGTATGTCCTGCCTCAAAGGATTAGATTAGATGAGTTAATATATCAAATCACTTAAAACAGTGCAGGGCATGTGGTACGAGGCATGTGTCAACAATTATTTTGGCTACTCCCTTTAATCCAGTCAGTGAACATGGGGAATTCACATTTCTGAATCTCAATTTACCCATTTTTAAGAATTCAGAATCAAGTTGAAATCATACAAATTGGGGAGGGATTTACTAAATTATTTTTAAGGTTCCTTCCATAGAAAATATTTTTTCAGTTGAAGGTTTTTTTTGTGTGTGTGTTTTTTTTAAATTGCTATATGGCCTATTGCTATCATGTACCTTTTTTATATACTGATAGAATTCTGTGACTTTCTCAATGATTAGTTACTTAAAAGTGTTATTTTGATCCTAAAATTGATACAATAGATAAAGGAACTGTCATTCAACTTTGGTTGAAGTGAATTCTTTGAAAAAGTAAATATGCAGTAGTGTCTTAGAAACTTATCTTTATTATTTTTGTTTCAGATTGAACCCAAAGAATTATCTGAGAACTGTTTCTGGTTAAAAGTTAAGGAAGACAAGTTTGAAAATGCAGATCTCTTTGCAAAACTGGCGCTGAATTTTGCTACCCAGATAAAAGGTACATTTTGTTTTTTAAAATGTAAATTCTTTATTCTGATATATGGAAGTCTGTGCTCTGCTAACATTTCTAGTGATATATACATGTCATCTTTCTACACTGGACAGAGTCAAACATAAGTAGATTAACATATTAACTGTATTTACCCGGTACTAAGGAAGGATAGCTCTTTTCTTTTAATTTAATTTTGCCTAAATATTGTTATTCATCTGAAAATATGGTTTTATTTTTATTGTTTAATATGTGAGTTATACCCCTCTAGTTTAAAGTTATCATTAAGAAGCAGAGGAGATTAATTTGTTGATTCACCATGTAAAAGAAAATAATGCAACACAATACTAATGGCTCAGCGTTTTCATGATATGGGAATGAGATGGGTGCCATAGTGCTTAAATAGTTTTTCCTCTTATGTTTGTACTGCTTATCAATTTGGCTTTCCTAGGAGATTTTATAGTTTTTTCCCCTAAGCAGATTTTCTGGAGTAGATTCAAAATCTGGTAACTAAGAAGTTTATTTTACTGATTTGATAATAGAATACCTTGTTTATGATTAGATCCTTAACCTCTTGTGAATTTCACGCATAATTTTGGTGTTATGTAGGTAACGTCTCAAGCTCATAATTAAACATCATGGTTTGTGAATTTTTGATATTTTGTATTAACATTACTATTTTACTAATTATTTCAGAGTTGATAATTTAGGAAAGCATAGGATTTTGTCAGTCTGGATGAGTCTTTACAACTAAGAAATTGATGCATTCTGTAGGCCCATGCCCTTGGAATTAGCACCTTTATAATTCATTTCATTCATTTGTCACAATATGCCCTAGTATGTGAAAATGTGAATTTTGGAAGATTCAGAGAGAGAGAGAGAGAGATTCCTTTTCAGCCCTTCTATCATATTTGGCACACTGGAGGTCCTTGTGCTGTATTTGTTGTTTCTTATAGATTGACGTTCACATACACATAGAAATCTGGGGGTGTTACTACTCTGAAGAATTTTAACATTTTAAAAATTTCCTGTCATTAGGTCTTTTTTTTTCTTTCTCGTTTGCTATTGTAGACCTCACATTTAAAGGTTTCTTCAGTGACTCCAGAGATTTCTATTTATTATAATCACTTTTTTAAATTGAAAAAGTAAAACATGCGTATATTAAGGTATTAATATAGTGAAAAATAAAGGCATGGCAAACAAACATACCTCTTCAATCCCAGACTTACAGCTTTTTCCTCAAAGAAAACCACTCTAACTAATTTCTCACATTGCCTGCTAGAGGTCCTTGGATATTATTCCATAGTAGCTTATGTTCATCTACTGGGTTCTTCCACACACTGCATAACATTCTGTGATCTGGGCCTATTTTAATTTATTTAATGAGTCCCCAGTTATGGTTACTTAGATTAGTTCTAACCTTTTGCTGTTTCAACCAATGCTTCGGTAAGTGTACCTTTATGCACATAGGATCTATCTGTAGGATAAATTCCAGAAGTGAAATCCCTGGATAAAATGCTGTTATATTTATAATTTTGATAGAATAATAACCAAATTGCCTTTCAGAGAGTTTGTGTCCATTTATAGTACCACCTAAAATATTTATGCGTATCTGCTTCCCCCAACCTTTGCCCATCTCAGAGGTGAACGTGGTAATCATCCGTGTTATAATTTTTACTTCTTAAATTAGGAGTAAAGTTGAACAGCATTTCTTCTATTCATAGGCAATATTAATTTTTTTTTTCTGTGAACTTTTCTGTCCAGTTCATTTGTATCGAGTAGTTGCTCTTTTACTTATTGATGTATTTGTACTGAGTCCCACAAGAATCATAGGTTTCATAAAATTTAACCTTAGTCTGGACTGTAGAAGTGACTTTTTATTTTATAAATGAAGAAAATGAACTATAAAACCCATTAGAGAGTTTCTAAAGGTAGTGTGGCACAATGGGAAAAACCAGAGGAAATGGAGTCACACGTATCTGCATTCCAGCTGTGGTACTTGTAACCTCCGAGACTGAATTTTCTCATCCATAAAATGAGTAGACTAATGTTTACCTAGTAGTTTTGTGAGAATTAAATAAGGTTATATATTTAAAGCACCCGGCACAGTGCTTAGCATAGCAGGAACTCAATAAATATTAATTCCCCTTTCCCTTCCATTTAACATGATGTTGTGTGTGCGCGCACATGTGTTTTGTTTTAGTTATTAACACTCAGTACAACTGTTAATTCAGCAAGACAATTTCCTGCTCTTCTGAGCAGCACTTGGTAGAGCCAATCAGTTACAATAGAAGCACTTCTTACTGTGGCTGCTAAAACCTAATGAAACCAAAGTAAAACGAAACAAAAATCATATAAAGGCTCTCATGTACTTGCTTCCGAGAATACTGCATTTCTTCCCTGCCTCGTAAGTCTGATTCTGTGAATATTCTATGCGATACTACTATGACTTCTTTCCTAATTCATGAGTACTGATCAGGTCAGGAACACCTTCAGTACCATTACTTTTATTAAGATTTATTTCTGAAAGGACATTTAAAGGAACAATTAAGCATCACAGAATAGTCCAGACATGCATAATGTAGCCAAAACAAATTCTGATGCTACAACAACAGAATTTATTTTCATATCATTCAATGCCTATTGATTGATCTTACTGAAATATCTGAAGTTCCTTGTCACTCACAGTTCCTTGTTTCACAATTTGGTCAGTAGGTGGCAGGATCAGTAAGAAATCCACAGGCTCTGCAAACCCCCAGTGCCACCCCCAGAAAGCCTCCCCCTCCCCAACCACACTGCGCTGTTGTTTCTAGCCCTGGGGTGTCCCTTTCTTCCCCATTCTGCTGTTGTTGGCCAGTCACTCAGCTACATTCTGGAAGGAGTGATGCTCTCATTGTTTCTAAGACCTATTTCCAAAGCCCTCAGACCCAGTGTTCTAAGACCTCTCTGAATTTCTTCCTACTGCAAGGGGTTTAGAGAGCTCATGGCTCTGTGCTCCTGAAATGCATTATAAAGCATTACTAGTCTGTGTTTTAAGAAAATGTTTAACTTAGGAGTTTAAAGTTGCTTCTGATTGCTAGATAGAAAGAAGTTTTAAAATACTCTAGTACTGACACCTGTAATATTTAAATGTGTAAATATTGCATTTGGGAAAGCAGCATTCAATTATACTTTCTATTTGCATTATTTACGGTTGCAGAGAAGTTTATTTTCAATTTTCTATTGTAAACCAAATTATTTCTATTTTAGGAAGAGAATGGCTCTCTCAATTCATTTAATTTCTATTTGTAGAGCTCCCACTATGTGCAAGGTACTATACTAAATCGGAGGGAAAAAAATGATTAAGGTCTTGTTCTTGTAGGTACCAGGGAATGCATCATCTGGTGAGGGAGAGAGGAAGAGGTGCACTACACTTAATCAAGTTTATTAAAGGTTAACACAGATGTTTTTTTAAAAGCCATAGCAGCACAAAATGGAAATAGTTAATTTGGAGTAGGACAAATGGAGGTCCCAGAGGTGGTATAATTTGAGCTGGGCCTAGAAATATATATACCGGGGGTGCCAAAAAAATATATAAACATTTTAAGAGATGTTAACACTTTGTTCAACATTGCTCAGGCAGTGGTTTGCTGTAATCAGAAGCGTCTGGACGCTGATGGTAACCGTTTTGAGCACCTCTTGTAATTGCAGAAGTCAAACGTGACTTGTATTCATCTTTTCTTATCCGTATATATTAATACAGTTTTTTCGTTTCTTAAAATGTGTGTACATTTTTTTGGCACCCTCTGTATTTTTAATTTATTGGGATGACAATGGTTAGTAAAATCACATAGGTTTCAAGTATATAGTTCTGTAATACATCATCTCTATGTCACATTATGTGTTTACCACCCAGAGTCAGTTCTCCTTCCATCACCATATATTTGACCCTCTTTACCCTTATCTACCACCCCCCACCCCCCTTACCCTCTGGTAACCACTAAACTGTTGTCTGTGTCTATGATTTTTTTGTTTCTTTGTTGGTCTGTCTGGTTCCTTTGTTGCCTTCAGTTTTCTATCCTACATATGAGTGAAGTCATATGGTTCTCAACTTTTCCCGTAAATATTTTAAGTAGAATTCTAACAGGGGAAGAAAGAAAGAGGGCCTTCTAGGCAAAGAACACCATTAGCAAAGCATGGGGGTAGGGCGGTCAAGTGCATACTGTGTTGAAAGCATAGCCTGTTAGGTTGGCACTTGGGGGTGAAGGTGGTAAGGTGAACTTCAGAGTGAGGAAATGGGGTTTTGTTCTTTATGCATTAGGGGTGCAACAATTTCATGATTAACCATTGAGCAGGCATTTGGCAGACAGATAGGTGATGGGGATTCTCAAATAGGTGCTGGAGCATTGATTGTGAATAACCACCAGTAGGCTAGGCAAGATATGATGGTGTTGTGACCAGACGAATTCTTAATCTCTGTGTTCCCAAGCTTGCAATACTTAGGTTCTTTTTACGAGCCGTAGCGTGCTATGTGACAGAGTATATCTCAAAATGCTCTCTAGATTAATGGAAAAACAATGATATATCTGTATAAGAGGCAATTGGAAAAGGCCTCATTAGTACTTTTGCATATACATCATACATGAAACTGTTAGAATTTGTATGTGTGTATTTGTTTTATTATTATTTGATTTGATGATATATGGCAACATATAAACATCAAGGCTGTAATAATGGTGGCATTTTCCTTAAAAATCTGTAGTTATTATAGATTATAGTGATATTATACAAGAATTAAAGTAATGATGGCTAATATTAACTAAACTTAAAATAATAATAAAATATGTGGGTTATAACTGCTAATTCTAATTAGAATTTCTAGGGTTCTCTAGAGGCTTCAGGAAGAACAAAGAGTGTGTGTGGAGGTTGTAAGCAATTCTTGGTTTTAATGTTGCTTGGAGGAAATATGAGAAATAAACATGAGAGGTTAATAAAATTTATCTTCTTCAATAATATATTTCTGTAGTACAATTTAGCTTTAATAATAACTGAAAATTGAGGTGTTATAAATATTTCAAATGCATATAAATGTCACTTTGCAATGCGTGAAATATTGGGCACAGTTTAAAAATTATGCTGGAACTAAGTTTGAAGATGTTTTTGTGTAAAAGCACTTTTCCTGTGGGATGACATTTAAATTGTGTTTTTTAGTCTTAGAATCAGTTGGCTGCTTTTGAAGATACCCACTCTTGTTTGCCTGCTTAATACAACCTTCTGTATTTAGTAAAGCAATGAAAAAACAAAAGAGTGGTGAAATCTAATCCATCTCTGTCTTCATAATATAGAAATTCTTGGAATTGACTTGGAAATAATGAGGTGTCACTCTCAGAGTACACACCCCCTGTGAGATGGTGCTAAAGTGTCCTGAGAGACCTGGTGTCCTAACAAATAATTTGTCATCTTAATGACACAATATGCATGCTCTGCAGTGTAAGTTTTAATACAGCGAGAACAAACCAAGAAGGCTTAATTCTTTCAGACAACCAACTGAAAACCATACTTACCTGCATATAATCTCGTCATTTTTATTATATCTAAATTCTTTGGATTTCTGTATGTAAACTATCTGATTGTCTTTGCCTGTCACCTTATCAAAGCTTTTAAAATTGGGAACATTTTACGTATTTTTACTTACACCGACACATTTATTTCCAGTTGTCTTGTTTTAGCACTGAAAGATCACTTCTTTCTGTAGAAGAGGAAACAGAAATTTGTGAATCAGAGACACGTGTCATTATGTAATTGTAAGAGTGACTAATTGTAGGGAGAAGTTGAGACAGGGTATCTTCAGCCTCCTGCATGAGTGGGCTTCAAATGGCTTTATCTTTACCTGTTGGTGATGGTGTGGTGGTTTTACTGCTCACTACTAACTCCTTCACTACTAATAACAATAGTAGCAACCGTAATTATAACAATAATAGGAATAACAGCACATTTATTAAGCTCTTACTCTGTTCCAAGTGCTGCAATAAGCATTTTAAATCCGTATCTCTTTTAGTCCTGACACAAACGCTAGGTACGCTTATTATCGTTTTATAGGTGAAGAAACTGAGGCTATGGGAGAATGATTATGCAATGCGTCTTATTTATGTAGCCAATAATAAGTAGCAACACTGAGATTTGAACCCAGGTTTGTTCTTAATCACTTCCCTGTGTTGTAACAGTGACTCTTAATGGCTTTTATGCCCTTAGTATTTTGTGTGTTTTGTTACATAGTGAACTGATCCCTTTTTTAATGCTATAGTTTCACATATATTATCTTGTGAAATGTGTAATCCTATTATCCTGGCACTGAAGAAAATTCTTTATGGCTTAAACTACAGCTAGGAAGTTACACATTCATGGAAGGGAATGAGGTTATTTTTTCTATAACTAAGGTTTCCTTTTGCCATTTTCTGCAGTCTATCAATTGTAAAACATTGCTATGACTTGGGGAGGTCTGTCTCTTCTAATAATGAATGAAGGAATGTAGTCTTCATGTCATTTAAGCATTTGGTAATAAGGATATCAAGTGTAAGGATATATATGGGATACATACATACACTAATGACATCAGTTTCTCATGGGGCTCCTTTGACGTTCGCTTCATAACATTATGCGCACCTTGTGTGATTTCAATATGACACTTTTTATCTGTGAATTACCGAGAGCATCTCTCCCTGTTTCAGGAATTTTTGCTGATAAGCCTTATATCGATTAGACACAGTAACAGGTGTTCAGTTGATAGCATTTACAAGACACACAGATATTCATTCACATTGACAATTATTTGTTCTAGCTAAATTAGTTTTATTTTGACAAGTAGAAATTATTTACATTGAAATCCAGTGGACATTTTTAACACAGATACATAACACTACAACGGGGTGTGTTTTGTTCCAACTGTATATTTACAGCAGTTAAACCTCTTCCATACTATCTCTTGTATGATATGAGAAGTAAGAACAAGAGGTTTCTCTAATTTGTTTAAGAAATATATTTAATATAGAGAAATTTAAATCTGGTAGCTTTTCTGAGGTGCTCTATATGTAAGTAATCACTTTAGTCATTTAGTGCCTGTTAGTGAGCATACATTTAATTCTTTTTTTTTTTTTGACCTATTTTTATTTCTTATTAGTTTCAGGTATACGAAACATAATGATTAGACATTTACACCCCTCACAAAGTGATAAACCTAACGAGTCTGCTACCCATCTGACACTACATCGCTATTACGATACCATTAACTTTATTCCCTGTGCTGTACTTTACATTCCGTGACTGTGTTTGTGTGTGTGTGTGTGTGTGTGTGTGTGTGTGTGTGTGTGTGCATATTTAATTTTAGTTGACATTCGTTATTATTTTATATTAGTTTCAAGTATATAGCACAGTGGGTTAGATATTTATATAATTTATGAAGTGATTCCCCCCCATAAGTCTAGTACCCATCTGACACCATACATACTTTTAAAAATATTATTGACTATGTTCCCCATACTGTATTCCATACCCCATGACCATTTTGTGACTACCAATTTGTGCTTCCTAATCCCTTCACCTTTCTCACCCATCCCCTCAACCTCCCTCCCATCTGGCAACCATCAGTTTGTTCTCTGTATCCATGAGTTTATTTCTGTTTTGTTTATTTATTCTGTTCTTTAGAGTCCACATATAAATGAGATCACATGGTATTTGTCTTTCTCAGTCTGACTTATTTCACTTAGTACAATATCCTCTAGGTCCATCAATGTTGTTGGAAGTGGTAAGATTTATTCTTTTTTATGGCAGTGCAACACTCCATTGTATAAATGTACCACAGTTTCTTTATCCAATCGTCTTTTGATGGGCATTTCGGTTGTTTTATGTCTTGGCTATCGTGAATAGTGCTGCAGTAAACATAGGGGTGCATATATATTTTTTTCAAATTAGTGTTTTGGATTTCTTTGGATAAATACCCAGGAGTGTAATTGCTGGATCATAAGGTATTTCTGTTTTTAATTTTTTGAGGAACCTCAATACTGATTTCAATAATAACTTCACCATAATTCATTCTTTATAATAGGTTATTCAGTAATAAATGGTTATTACTTAGTTTTCCTTAAACTATGCTTTTTGGTATTATTATTATTATTGTTGTTATTAGTTCCGTTTGTATCATTTTCTGATTTTTGTTTTTGTTTTGTTTTTATTATTTTTTCCAGTTTTATCATGATATAATTGATGTATAATATATAAGTTTAGGGTGCACAACATAATGGTTTGGTTTGTGTATATATTGCAAAAGGATTACCACACTAAGTTTAGTTAACATGCATTACTTCATACAGTTACACTATTTTTTCCTTGTGATGGGAACTTTTGTGATTTACTTTTTTAACAACTTTCAGTTATACAAAACAGTATTGTTAACTATAGTCATCATGCTGTACATTATGTCACCAGTAGTTATTTATCTTGTAACTAGAAGTTTGTACCTTTTGACCATCTTTACCCAATTACCCCCCCCCCCCACCTCTGGCAATCACAGATCTTATCTGTTTGTATCAGTATATCGTTATTTTACAACAATGTTTAACATCTTGTCTGGTAGGTGTGTCAGTTGAGTGAGCTGATTTGTTATTAGATGCCTTCCAGATACTGTATGGGAGAGGACTGAAAAAATTCAAAATTATCACTTAAAAATATCAGTTCCATTTTAACACACACTTCTAGGAATACATCTGCACTCTTGATTTCTTAGTAATTACAAGTGCTATGATATCACTCTCCTTGATGATTTCGACAGAATGCTGAGTGGGCTCTCTAACTTCAGTCCTTTTTCCTTTTGATCAGTTTCCCACAACTTATAATTGTCTTTTTGAAGTGTAGGTTACCATGATACTCCCACGCTTGAAGCATTTCAGTGACTACCCGTTGTCTTCAGTGGGATGTCTAAACTCTTCCTCATGTATTTCAAGGTCATTTGCCTCTTCACTCCCCCTATACTGTCCTTAGACCGAACTCTTTTGTTCCTGGAACAGAGACACTTACAAGACTTTGCAACTTCTCTCTGAATATGCCTTCACCAATTCTTCATTTGGCCTGTATTTAGATGACACTTCCATCAGAATGCAGTCTTCACAGTATATTATGATTATTTTTACTCATTTGTGTCCCCGGTCAGACACTGGACTTCTTGTAGGCAGGAAGAAATATTTCCATTTTGTTTACTATTGTTTCCCAGCATGGGCCACAGCTTCTGGCAAGTATAAGTGTGTTCAGTAAACATGCAAATGAATTACAGCTGTGTTATGTGCGCTTACCGTGTTTCCCCGAAAATAAGACCTAGCCGGACTATCAGCTCTAAGGCTGTCTTTTGGAGAAAAAATTAATAATTTTGCTGATGGTCCGGCTAGGTCTTATTTTCAGGGAAACATGGTAGTTTCATAGCACCAAGGCAAGTCAAATAAAGTGGGGGTGCTAAACCAGAATTTAGGCACATAGTAGGACATGTGTTTGTCTTAATAATTCATCCAGTGATATATATGAATCTGTCTTTTGAAAATCCTTCTTATAACTGATTAAATACCAGAAATCCCATAGTTCAGTCTGGCTATAGTGGCTTGTTGTAGTTAATTTGCGCATTTAAGTTCCTATAATTTAGTAATTCACTTCATTTAGGGATGGAGATAGATAGATCGGTAGATAGATAGACAGACAGACAGATAGATAAATCCTACCACAGATTTGATAAAATTTTCAAAGATGAAAGCTAGATTTTTTCAATAGTGGCCTTTGCTTGATTTAGTCAATAGAGTTTTAAAACTTACGGTTGGTCCACTTAAATAAGTAGAATTTCAGTGTGCTGAAGTAAATGTCTATTCCCTGATTTGTTGTTTGACTAGCCATTAAATTAAAGAAACCATTTAATTTCTTATTGTCTCTATTGAAACACCTATAAAATAGAATAATGATCAGTAAATTAGAAAAATCCTCAATAGGAGTTTTGTGAGAATGAAGATAAATATATATCACAGACTCATAACAAAGTGACAATTTTAACAATTGCAAGTGTTAATATTTGTTGTGTACTTATACTATATGCCAGGCACTTTAAGTGTTTTAACCTGGATTATTTCATTTAATTTTTTCATCTATCCTTTGCCATCAGTACTTTTATTGTAGCCATTTTGCAGATGAGCAAAGTGAACCTGGAAATCACGCCCAAGCAGAATGATTTCACAACATGTGTGCTTTACCAGTTGGCTGTGCTTACTGTGTGAGGAAGTACCTGGAAATGGGGTGCTTTAGGACGCACCTGAATCCACAACCTGTGCTTTTGAACACTGCTGCATCTCTCTGTAGTGTGACTGTGTCTGTTAAAGCTCTATTATCAGAAATCTCAAATCAAATTTTACCTTCCCCATGAAACACAGAAGATGGGGGACTCTGTAAAGTAGGATTAAGGGGACAAATGGTGTTTTCCATGATTTCCTCATAACAAATGATGCTAGAACTAAAAAAAAAAAAAAAGAAAGAAAGAAAATCTCACCTGCCCCACAGGGCAAGGATAGGCTATGGATGTATGATCTTTCCCTTTGAAGTACATATTGTTTTCGACCCAGTCATATCTGACTTATGTAGAGTATTAATGTATTTCTGTTAATTGGGCTCAGTAAAAATATACTCATATTGGGACAGAACTGAATGACTCAGTTTGCCCACTAAGTCATTGTTTACAGTGCATGGAAAAACCTATCTCCCAATATAAAACCAATCTAGAAAGAGTGAAAATATATTGAAGTTACTAACAACCCTTGCCTAAGTTCTCCATGTTTGTGTGGTCTACCTTTGTTTTATCCATGGCCAAATATTAACACTAGTCTGACTTCTCCTTGCCTCCCCAGCACCCTTTCTTCATGCTCTTTGTCATCTGTTGATAGGGGCTTAAGGATTATAGTTTTAATTTAAATTAATTTTACAGGAGCCAAAATAAACTAATGTGATGCATTAAAATGGCAAATGTCACTCTTGCGAATTATCTGTATTCCCTCCATTTGCCTGGTTTCCTGAGAGTTGACTGTATCTGGCTTCATGTGGTAAGAATGGACTGAAAACATGCTCCCAGCAATGTGTGAGAAATGTGTTGTTTCCTAGCATGTAACTGTTTTTAATAGAAGGCAACAGGAGTGACTGCTCTGTCACATGTCATGCTATTCGTATATTTGTATTTTTCTTCGACAAGAGAAGCTGGTGTGACCAGGTTCCTTTTTGTTCCATTAGCAGCAATAATAAAGATGCTATCACTGCTCTCCTAGCATTTACTTCCTGTTCGCTCTTGCAGTACCAATGAGATCACATTCTCGTTCATTATTGGCATTTTTATGCTCTTTTCATATGCTTTTGTTTTCTCAATGCTGACAGTTTGAGTATTTTACTCATTTATTGTATTATTAAACGTTAAGGCATATGTCTACATGACAGATCGGAATATGATTCTCAAACTCTTATATTATCGTTTATAGACATTCATTTTATTAATATTCTCACTTGGCATTATACAGTTTCTTAATCCATTTCAGGGCATAAACTGAACACATATAAAGATAAAATCATAGAAAATTAATTTCTTAGATTTGAAACAGGATTTGGAGACACAAAAGTCTAGCCCTTTTTGAATATTTCAGACTAAGGCATAATTCAGCTAAGGGATTCCTTTAGAATTGAACATTCCTTAAAAATTTAGAATTGTTTACCCTTTCCTGAGATGACTTCTAATCAGCCATAGTCTTTTTCAGATTCACTTATTTTATAACCTGAAAGCAGTGTGATATTTCATATTTTCTGCTTGAAATTTATTTGGTCTGATAATGTTTTCTGTCATTCTTATATAAAGATGATACTACCCACCATAAGTAATAGGGCATGATACCGTTCTGATTTCCAGTGGTAGGAATTTTTAAAAATGGATCATTTCATCTATTTTTGCCTAATTTCTTCCTGTGAGTGGTGATACGCATTTATGATCACAGTGGATTAGGGATGGGGTTTGTATTCATGGTACAGAACCAGAGTAACTGACTCAAGTCAGCATTGAACCCATGACCTTGGTGTGGTGTTTTAACCAATTTAAACAATTGGCCACATGTAGATAAATATGATGACAAACGTTACTGTCAGCTATTTAAAACAGCTTTTCTATAGTAGATATGAACTTGATAGTATTTGCTTTCTGCAATAGGAGTCCTTGCAAATACCTTCATACTATAGGGCTCTAAATTGTTTATTATTTAAAACTTTTAAGTTGCCTTTTAAATTTAGTGCCTTACCAGATCAGGATTATAACAGTATATCATTCATGTTACGGAAAAAAAAGAAAAGAAAAGGCAAGTCAACAGATACTAATTTTGCTGTTTTCAGGGACATAAAGTGAATATATTTTAATGAAGCTTGACTGAGAGAAATAGTCACTTGTACAAAGCCTCTTCATCCTTATCCTAATATTATGGTATTTACACTTTGTTTCAGTGATAGTCTCCATTTCCTCATACCTTCAGAGACATGGAAGCAATTACTTGTCATTATCAGCTCTCTCCGATTTAATGTTTTTCAAAATACCACTGTCAGTTTTCTTGATGGGCAAGAAGCATTCAGAGTAAGTTCCCCGTTATTCATGGGGAATAGTTCCAAGACCCCTCGTGGATGCCCAAAATCACGGATAGTTCCAAACCCTATCTATATGTTTTTTAGTGATCGAAATGTATATTTATGCTTCATCGTTTATATATTGTATACTATTTGCTTGAGGATTATTAACAATAAGTTTAATTAATTAGACTAGACCCTGGTTAGGACCTAATAAAGTAGTTGTCTTAAGAGTTTGCTTTGATTTTTATGAATATTACAAGTGGCTACATGAGTGATCTTTTTTTATAATTTAGTATTCATGTGATATATGTAGCAGCTGTCAGTTATCTGCTTTAATAGAGTGGAATGAATGTACAGAACATTTGGGGGATATATGTGGAAGGTTAAGACAATTACAGTAGTCTCCCCTTTATCTGTGGTTTTGTTTCCCACAGTTTCAGTTATACTTGGTCAACCATGGTCTGAAAATATTACATGGAATATTCCAGAAACAAACGATTCATGAGTTTTAAACTGTGTGCCGTGCTGACTAGCATGGTGGAGTTGTGTGTTGTCCTTTTCTGCCCCGCTTTGTCCCGCTCCGTCCCATCCCCGGACATGAATCAGCCCTCTGTGCTCAATAGCCCTCTTAGTTATCAGGTCAACTGTTGTGGTGTCACAGTGCTTGTGTTCTAGAGTGACCCTTATTTTATTTAATAACATCACATTCATATAACTTTTAGTATTATATATTGTTAAAATTATTTTAGTATTAGTTATTGTTGTTAATAGTTTACTGTGTCTAAATGATAAATTAAATGTTATCATAGGTACGTATCTGTAGAAAAAAACATGCGATACATAGGGTTTGGTACTGGCCGTGTTTCAGGCATCCACTAGAGGTCTTGGAACGTATCCCTCATGAATAAGGGGGGGCTACTCTAAATGTGTTCATAGTAGTGTTTTTTGGTTTTTTTTTTTTGTATTTCAGTATCTTTAGCTTAGGTCTATTTGTGTCTTCTTAGACCAGGAATAAGAAGCAAAAGAACTGGTGAGAACAACGTTCGGATTGCCAGATCTGCTAGAGTTTATTTATATAAAGATTTTTTTCAAAGATAATCTTAAACCTTTGTTATGGACTCTTGGCCTTTGGGAAACATGTTATATAGGTACTCTCTCATGCTTTAACTTTCTCCTGGGACATCTATGATAGAAAATTCTGTACCTACTGTTGAATTCCTTCATATTCGTAAGAATTACAATGGGCTTATGCTGTTTGGGGTGTTCTTTTAAATTGTAAGACTCTTTTTTGTAGATTGTCTTAATTCCCTCATCTCCACTTTTTGTGTCTTGCAGCAACAGCAGTATTATTGTTAAGAGTTCAACCAACACATCAGGGTTGATGTTAAAATTTTAATATATATATTTGAAATGAGGTCATTCATGAACTGTGCTACATTCACTTTGGTCTGTGAGCATTCTGTTGGCTGGTTGCTGAGCATAGTCTCCGTTCTTTAGCCATTAAGCAACAGACCACGAGGAACATATGTATGAACTGGAAATTCAGCATTTATGTAATAGGAGAGTGGACAGAGAGACAGAAAAAAGCTGACTCATTAAGCATTTGTTACATACCACACATTGTTCCGAACTTTTTACATATATGAAATCATTTAATTAATCCTCATGAGAGAAAACCTATGAGATACTATTCTCTCCAGTTCTAAAAATGTGATAACTGGGTCACAGAGAGATTAAGTAAGTTACATGCCCAAAGGTCACAAGGGTAGTAGATGGCAAAGCTGAGTTTAACCCAGTGCTTTTAATTGCTACACAAACTGCCAGGTTCCAGTTCATTTACATGGTGTCAATTATGTAGTTGGAAATCAAGGTTCCTGTGATTTATTTCTGAAGTATATGCCATAGAAACCACAGTCCTATTCCACTGGCCTGATACGTGCCCAGGAAGTTCTGGGTTTTATCGGGAAGCCGACATGGGTGTGACAGCAGGGAAGAGAATTAGGCTGGTTCAGTGATATACTCTGGCTGTGGGAGAATTTCCAGACTATCTGCATTTCTGTCTGAGTTGCTTCTGAGTCTGAACAACATTATTCATTCTTGGCATCTAAGTGTACTTATTTTAGAATCAGATCTTGAAGGTGACACTTGCAATTTGGGAAGGACATGAAAAACTCTAACACAAGTTGCTATTGTTTTAACCCCTCCAATTGTGTATTAAGTCTTACCAAAAGGTCTTTCCTCTTGAAACTGCTCTGTAGGAAGTGTTTCGGAATTCCTTTATAACTAAATGCTACACGATGTTTTGCAAGTTTATTTCACTATTACATTAAAAGCTGAGGATTCTAAACTGGTATCACTATGTCTTGCTGTTGCTCTGTGTGTGTGTGTGTGTGTGTGTGTGTGTGTGTGTGTGTGTGTGTGTGTGTGTGAGCATACCCCACCACCCACCCTTACAAAAAGGGGAGGGGCTATATGGGGTGATATTTTGTTAGTTATGTTCTTGTACCTTCCTGGAGGCCTCTAGTTCATGTGACTCCTAGAAATGCTGTCATCTAAGTATATAAAGAGTACTTCACACCTGTAATGCAAATATTAACACTTTCCTAAGTGTGGAGTTTTGTATTCCCAGGTCATTTCCAAACACCTGCTAGCAGGTGAACCTGGGTATCAGTTGCAGATATGACAGCATGGTTCTTTGACTAAAAGGAATCAATATGCCAACTTAATCAACATACATTTTTTATACTGTTTCAAATAGATTGCTTTAAAAAAGTTATTGAAAATGTATCAGTCATTTAAAAGGTTGTGGAAGGCTTTATTTTATAATTTTTTTTTGGTCATCTTAGTTATTAAACAGAAATCATGCTATGTCCTTTTTATTTTTGTATGAGAAGCACCTGATCATTTATAAGAATCCTTCTATTTAATGCCCATCAGTACTACTAGCTTGATAAAATGTTTGGTATCCATACATTTTGAACTAAGGCCAGAGAAGATAGTTTCCATAAAATATTTTAAATTTGAACCATCAAAAGAGGTTATATAAATGGGCTTTGATACATGGGGATAATAATATGTGCATTTGCAGTATATTAATAGTACACAGTATGAATAATTAAATCTATCAATAATGACCTAGAATCAGGTTGCACAGAATATTTCTGAACACATTTTAGCCTGAACACTGCCATTCAGGAAATTTACCTAGGAACCAAGCAGCTTTCCATGTAGAAAATAGCAGAGTTGCGGGGACATTGCAGTCTGTGGAATGGCTGCCTGTAGAACATCCGTATTTTACTTATCACATTAAAATCCATCATTGTGATGTTTGGAGAGGAAATGAAAACATGCCCTGCTTTATTATTTATATTATGTATAGCTGCATAATAGAAATACCAAACTTAAGGAATGGGTGTATTAAAAATGCCTTCACTCTTCAGGATGCAAACCGTGAAATTTGTAGAATTAAAGCAACCTATTTCCCTTATCATATCGAAGTGGGCAACGGGGGCCCGTGTAATATTAGATAGCTCTTTGCCAGTCAACATAGACAACATTTTGATGCACTAATAACTTTTAGTGAAGGCACCAACTCTGAGTTCAATAAACCATCCAGTAGGCTTAATATGTTAATGTGCTCACTGCCGTGGAGAATTTGCTTCTGTGGACAATACATTTCCCAAGATACTCAGTGCTAAATCTCCATTACTAAGCAGTGACTGAAGATTTTTTTGAGAATACATTTAATGAAAGAGGAAGTATTTTTATTTTTTAGAAACCTTGCAGATACTATTTTAAGTCTGAATTCAGTGTTACGAAACTTTGTAAAATAGTACTCCTGCTGTCTGTTTCCCTCAGACACACACATCTCCCTGTTCAGTGGACTCAGATACCTGCATCATCAACAGAATGACACATTCCCATTTCACAAATCTGGGATCAACTGGTGCTCGGGTTTTGGGAGCTACATTTCTGTGTATAGGTATTAATAAGTAATGATGGCCTGCATAGAGACTCATTTACTGTAGAACTGAGATAACAGCATTATTCTAGCAATTCTTCCAAGCTGCCATTGAGGCTGTCCTCCGTGTCTCATTTGCTCATTCAGTAAATATGTATTGAATTTCTATCATAGGCTCTACACTAGTTGTTTTCACAGCTCCATTAGGCCTGTGACCCACGGAATGAGTAAGTGTGACTTCTCCCTGGTAGAAAGGAATTTGATTTATCTTGTTTTACCCTGACAGCATCCCCATATTTCTGCACTTTAGGCCCTACTTGCTTACTTAGACTCAAGTTAATGATTTCTTCTACTGCCTTCAAAGATTTCCTAGGATCCTGATTATTTTGTTGTTGTGCGTGTGAACCACACATGCAAGGATGCACAGTATTTTCCAGAGACCTTCTGCTTAACTCTTCTCTTGTTTCTGCCCCATTTTTATCTGACTCCTCTTGTTGTTTCCTGCAACTCAGTATAATCAGAACGTTCCAGTGGACTTTGGGGTTGACCTATATTTTGAAGTTTGGAAATGGGTGTGGAGAAGACAGTAATTAGAGTATCCAACAAAAGGGAAACTAAGATTATGATAACGATGGTAGGGTTGTTATAATATGCTTGCCACTTCACTAGGCATTTTGTTTACAGAATTAGTAATTTTTGTTTGAGAGAACTGCTTATATGTTCTCAGATATGTATTCTTTTACTTTCGAGAAGTATGTAATAAACAATCTAGAAACTCCAAGTCCCTTAATAGTAAATTTATTTTTTGTGCATTCTTATATTTACAAATATACCGGGGTGCCAAAAAATGTATACAAGTCGATACTGGTCAACATTGCTCAAGCAGTGGTTTGCCATAATCAGAAGTGTCTGGACGCTGATGGTCACCACTTTGAGCACCTCTTGTAATTGCAGAAGTCATACGCGACCTGTATTCATCTTTTGTTATCGGTATATCCTGAGTATTACAATTTCAATAGAGATTTTTCCTTTCTTAAAGTATGTATACATGTTTTTGGAACCCTCGGTATATATTTAGCACCTACTCTGTGCTAGATGCTAGTCTAGGCCTTGGGTGGGGGGAGGATGTAGCTCTAATTAAGGCAAATGTGATCTTGACTCTCTTGGAACTTGCAGTCTAACAGAAAAGATATGGCATGTAATTAAATTAATATGAATTTCAGATAGTATTAAGTATTCTAAAGAAGATAAAATACAGTGATATGATAGAGAATTATTTAGGTGGAAGAATAAATGTGATGGTTGTAGAAAGTAATTTTAAAAGCATATGAACTGGGGAATTTAAAACACATATCTTCAGAAGCAGAGACTAACAGGACTTAATGGGTTGAGTACAGGGGATAAGAAAAACACAAGGAATCTCAGTGATGACTTATAGGTTTGGGGGTTGAGCAAATAAAGTGTTAGGTTGGTGCAAAAGTAATTGCGGTTTCAGACCATGAATTTTAAATCATTATAACTAGGCTCAAACACATCTTTATTAATTAACATAAGAACCATTACAATCAACACATTTTTACCAATGAGAAATAAGTTTGTTTATTCCTGTGGCATAAAAATTCGTGCTTCGGGATTCGACAAACTCTTGACAAGCATTTTCTGCATCCTGCTGGTTGTGGAAGCATTTTCCCTGCAAAATGTTGTTGAGATGCTTGAAGAAGTGGTAGCGGGTTGGCGAGAGGTTAGATGAATATGGTGGGTGAGGCAAAACTTCATAGCCCAATTCGTTCAACTTTTGAAGCGTCAGTTGTGCGGCGGGCGGTTGGGTGTTGTCGTGGAGAAGAACTGAGCCCTTTCTGTTGACCAATGCCGGCTGCCGGCGTTGCAATTTTCAGTGCGTCTCATCGATTTGTTGAGCATACATCTCAGATGTAATGATTTCACCGGGATCCAGAACGCTGTGGTGGATCAGACCGCAGCAGACCACCAAACAGTGACCATGACCTTTTTTAGCTGCAAGTTTGGCTTTGGGAAGTGCTCTGGATCTTCTTCTCGGTCCAACCACTGAGCTGGTCATTGCTGGTTGTCATATAAAATCCACTTTTTGTCGCACATCACAATCCGATCTAGAAATGGTTCATTGTTGTTGCATAGAATACGAGAAGATGACATTTCAAAACGACGATTTTTTTTTTATTTGCAGTCAGCTCATGAGGCACCCACTTATCCAGCTTTTTCACCTTTCCAATTTGCTTTAAATGCCAAATGACCACAGAATGGTCAACGTTGAGTTCTCTGGCAACTTCTCGTGTAGTTGTGAGAGGATCAGCTTTGATGATGGCTCTCAGTTGGTCATTGTCAACTTCCGATGGCCGGCCACTATGCTCCTCATCTTCAAGGCTCTCATCTCCTTTGCAAAACTTTTTGAACCACCACTGCCCTGTACGTTTGTTAGCAGTTCCCGGGCCAAATGCGTTTGTTGATGTTGAGAGTTGTCTCCACTGCTTTACGACCCATTTTGAACTTGAATTAGAAAATCGCTTGAATTTGCTTTTTGTCTAACATCATTTCCATAAACTAAAATACATATAAAATAAACAGCAAATAATAAGTTATTAGCAAAAAAAAATAGAGAAATGTGCGTTAAAATGATGTATAATATAACCACATTTATTTAAGAAGGTATTCCAGTATCAAACAGCAAGTTTCAATAGTGCAGAAACCGCAATTAGGTTTGTACCAATCTAATACTATTCTAGCCACTGAATCAAAAGGCTGAGGGCAACAGTGTTGACAGAAAAAGTGGTCAGAGGGTTAAAACAATGTTGTAACCAAGAGAAAACCATCTTTGGATGTACTATGCTAATACTTCCAAAGGTAGGAAGTATGCTGCAGCATGAGTTCATTCTGTGTTGATGCATGGAAATAAAGTATATTGCTTTAGCATTAAACTTTGCTTCAAGTCTAGGGGTTTGTGCCTCTTTCGATTTGACTGTAAAGACAACCTTTACTTTTTTTCTCTATGTTTAACTCTTTAGTCAAATGAACATTGCATCTCTAAATTTTTCTTTTGATTTACTCTAGGCTGAGGTCATACTGTGTACTAGGAGTGAGTTAATTACGAAATGACCAGTTTTGCTCCGGTGAAGAGAGAATTTTATTTTCAGTGCAACTAAATCTGTGATCCCAGAAAGATCTTTACATTCTTTGTGTGCCTAAGGGGCACTGAAAGTGTATTGATAAAAATCCCACCAAGTTCAGAAAGAAATGTAGGTCATTACTTTTGGATCTTCTACTAAATGGTTGGAAGCACCATATTCCAAAGTCCTTCTTCCATATAGAAATAATATCCTCTCTCTATCCAGGAAATGTTTAAAGGTTATGAATCATCTTGTTCTAGGAGTTGAAAGTAACTTTAGCATTTATTAATTATTGGGGAATTGCTGAAATGGATTATACATATGTGACAAAAATGTTAGTGTGAATTTTGAAGTACATTCTCATTGTGGCTGTATTATTATTTGTGATAGATACCAAAGGGCCCTCTCACTCATTTCTTTCTGCTTCATCCTTAAGTGGCCATTTCTCTGATAACTTAAGTCTTATAGAAATGTGTGGAATTAGTAAAGCAACTGTGATTGTTGATTATTTCCTCATCTTTTATAGCTCACAAAATTGAGCACAAAGTATGAATCCTCAGTGGGTTGGTTGAACTTTCCCACTTTGTCAGTGACCATTGATATATCTTCACCTTTAACCTTTTACTTCATTTCAGTTTTGCAGAGGTGTTTTAGTTCCAGTGTAACAACTTCATTTATGAAAGCATTGGAGAAGTGCATTTGAGGAGATAATGTAACTCCTCTGTATGATGTTTTCAAACAGCATTCTAGTGCATGTGGAAAGTATGCTGCAATTGAGATATACTAACCTGTATGTAAGATAGCTTAGTTTATTTGATTAGTGAACTCCAAAGAAATCATTTTGGAGTGCCTCTGGAAATTTTGTAAGCAAGTTTCAAGCCAACTCCTTCAGGTAAATTCTCTCCTTTCTGTTTCCAGTGTTTATCGCTTGACAGTTTGAATTAGTAATGTATAAAAGGAATCACACAATTCTAGGAATTGGTTTTCTTTTCTCCTAGAAATGGTGTCCTAATGGAGATTTAAAAACATATGTATAGTCATGCACGTGCATATGTCCGGGGAAGGGTAACCAACATGTTTTATGGTCTTACGTAAGTTTCACGCACAAACATATCCTTAAATTTATGTAACTTGTCTACATTTCTACATAAAATATCCGTTGTCCATACATACCCTAGACTAAAGTAGATTCTGGCCTGCTCAGTAATTCTTCCCCTATGCTGGGACTTTAACAAAAGGAAAAGGCCAAGCTCATCCTAGGGAAAGTAGAAAGCTAAGCAGTAGAAAAAGTGATTGTGCCAGGCTTGGAAGACCCCACTCTTTCCATTTCTATATTCCCCAAAAGCTCTTGCTAGGGGGATGGTACTGAAGGGCCAGGCCTTCTGTTACAGTTGTTCATCACATAAGGGTGCCCTGCTGAGCAATGATTGGGGGCTGCAATTTGGCACAGACTTTGTTTGCCAGACTGTGGACCCACAGGTCTTCATCCAACCAGAGATACCGCCCTTCTATAATTTGCACAGTATTATCACAGCTGTAGAGACAGCCCAGGCAGGCATATGACGGGCGGCCACTGCACGAGACTCTGCTGGCCTTCACTCTTCATACTTCCCTTGAACTGTTTTCTGGAGTGCTTTCAGCTGTGTGTTGCTTCATTCTTACCTTTTCTCTACCTATCCTTTGCCAGCAGGAAGCTAATTCCACTAAGGGTACTAATTATCTCTCTTTGTTGAGAATAAGGCATATGTGTCCCCCGAGAGGTATATTGGCTATAATTATGTCAATATCATTGGGATCTGGAATACATCTCAGCATTTTTTCTCTTTTTTCAGCATCCCCTTCCTTCAAAATGCAGCATCTTTAATTGCAATTTGCATACCTCCTGACCTCTTGGTGAATGATTATAGTCTTGTACGTGAAAAAGAAAATCCAATTTAAAAAAATAAACTCACAAATGGAGGCTGGGAAAGAAGTGATAATAATAATGGCTCACAGTTTCATAGCATTTACTCGGTGTCTAGCATTGTATAATTGTCTTACATGCATTAACTCATTATGTCTTCTCAATAAATCTTTGAGGTTATAATTATTAGTTTCATTTTATATATGAGGGAAATAACGCACAGAGAAGTTACATAACTTGCCCAAGATAACACAGATAATAAATGGAGGAATGATGACTCAAACCAAGGTATTCTGTTTCATGGCCTTTTTTACTGTGCTATAATTTATGAATTTGCTAATTGCCTCAATATCGTGTTCCCTTTAACATTTTATCAAGCTCTGCAGTAAATCATCAGTTATTTTTTGTTGCTGTACGCTGGGGATAAAGTAGCATCATATCAGTAGCAATGAGTGGTTTTCGTTTTAATCAATGTAGTGCTTTTAGAAGTCAGTACCTTATGAAAACTCCATTTCCATAATGGATGACTAGAAGAAACAACTTATTGTATATATGTGAACACATATATAACCAACCAGTTTGTTTTCTCTGTCTCTAAGGTGGTATAAACTTCAGTGTACCTTAAGTACAGTTACTGTGCTTCAACTTAGAAGTGTTTCTTTGGAAAGAAAAAAATACTCCAAATACCTAGAACATAGCAATGAAGTAATGAAAATCCTGGTCTGTAATATCTTTTCAAAGTTGCCCTCCCTGTCTCTTCCCCCTAGAATTTATATTTAAATCTCTAACTGCTCAAACACATTAAGACCCTCACCCTAACTAAATGTATTAAATGCTGAGATTTGGGATGGTAAATTGAAAGTTCATAGATAAATGTTTTTCAAGGAAAGGGGACTATTCTAGATGTGCATGCTGTTAGACAACTATTTAGCTGGGAAAGTTAATATAGTGAGAATAGAGATGTTGGATCCATTTGGACCTATTAAACAAGATTATTGATGATGGTATTTTGACCGATTTCGTTGGCATTAAACCTCAGTAGAACTGTCCAAGGGTGATGGGATACAGAGCCGTGATAACCTGATAATAAAAGCTTATAGTAGACAGGATCTATACTTTCTCTTTTTTAACAGCAGCCGTGTTACTTGGGTCATTCCTTTTGATGCTTTGTGTGGTACTTGCTCCTAATTGAATGTATTTTGGGAAGGATATCTATAGCTGAACTTACCTGAGAAAACTCAGATAATGGGTAGGTCAGGATGGCGGAGTAGTTAAACGCTATGCTCACTTCCTCTCATGACCACATCAAAATTACAACTAAACTACAGAACAACCGTCACTGAGAATCGTCTGAAGTCTAGCTGAACCAAAGTCCTATGACTAAGGACCATATCAAAGGAGCCATCTTGAGAATGATAGGAAGGGCACAGATGCAAAACAGGCTGTTCCCACACTCGCGTGTGGCGTTGAGAATCGAGAGGGACATCCTGGCTGCAGAGGTCCCCACCCCTCGGAGGAGCGAGGAAACCCAGCCCCACACCAGGTTCCCCAGGCCAGGGGTTCCACTGCTGGGGAGAGAAGTCCCTGTAACTTCTGGGTGTGAAAACCAGCAGAGATTGCGGCTGAGTCAGACAGAGGGCGGGTGGACTCACAGGTGCTCCTATTAAAGGGACCACCATGCACGGACTTGCTCTGAGCTCCAGTGCTGTGACAGCAGCTTGAAAGGTGACAATAACTGAAATGAAGAATGCATTACAGGGAATCAAAAGTAGATTAGATGCAGCAGAGGATCGAATCAGTGTTTTAAAAGACACAGTAGCAGAAAACACCCCATCAGAACAGCAAAAAGACAAAACAGTCCAAAAACTTGAGAGATTAAGGGGCCGCTGGGCCTACATCAAGCGTACCAGCCTTTGCCTTATATGGGTACCAGAAGGAGAAGAGAGAGACCAAGGAATTGAAAATCTATTTGAAGAAATAGATTGCAGCATTATTTACAATAGCTGTGAAGGAAGGCAACCTGGGTGTCCCTGAATGGATACAGAAGAGGTGGTACATGTAAACAATGGAATATTACTCAGCCGGAAAAAAAAGAATGAGATCTTGCCATCTACGTCACTATGGACGAACCTAGAGGGTATCGTGCTGAGTATAGTAAGTCAGACAGTGAAAGACAAATGTCATGTGATTTCACTTATAAGTGGAATCTAAAGAACAAAACAAAAGAAATCAGAAACAAACTCATAGAGAACATTTTTATGGTTGCCAGATGGGAGGGGGTTGGGGTGGGTGAAAAGGGGACGGGATTAAGAAGTACAGATTGGTTGTTACACAGTAGTTTTGGGATGTAGGGTGTAGCATAAGGAATATAGTCAATAATACTGCAATGACTATGGTGTCAGATGGGTACTACATCTATCAGGGTGAGAGATGGAAGTGGGTTGGGGATAGAATGGAAAAGGTGAAGGTATTAAGTACAAATTTGTAGTTACAGAATTGTCTTGGGGATGTAAAGTATAGGGAATATAGTCAGTAATATGGTAATAACTATGTATAGTGCCAGGTGGGTACCAGACTAGTCAGGGCGATCACTTCTTAAATTATATAAATGTCTAACCACTACGCTATATACCTCAAATTAATATAAAATAAAATAATAATGTCAATTGTAATTGTAAAATTAAAAAAGTGGAAAAACGTAAAGAGGAATAATAAAGAGGTTCAAATTTCCAGATATAAAGCAAATAAGTCTTAGGGATGTAATGTACAGCATGGGGAATATAGTCAATAATATTTTGATTGTATAGTATGGTGTGAGATGTTTACTGGACTTACTGTGATCCCTTAGGTTTATAAATGTTGAATATCTATGGTGTACACCTGAATGTAATGTATGTCAGCAATTTTTTAATCAAAATCTTACCAAGAAACCTTAGATAATGGGTGACATTTTAGAACAGCAAGTATTTTATATCAGCGAGCACCACTCTGCTTTCTCCATTAGCCCTAGGGCATGGTGCAGCGTGATCTGCCCTCTTCTGCCTGCCACGTCCCCAAGTAGTTGTTTTCTCATTTTATTTAAGGTTTTATTGGTGTTTTTGTATTATCAGACAGTCTGATTTTGCTTTGCTTTTAAAACATCTATTGTAATCCACATGTGATGGTCACAAGTGGGTACAGTGCAGGGAATGGGTTGGTAGTGATGTCACCAGTACATGCTGGCAGAATTAATGAGGGAGCCTTATGCAGAAGGTGGTACAAGGCAAAACAATGGGACTCTCTCTAAGTCGGAAATCAGAAAAGAGGTCTAGAAATTTACTCATAGTGTAAAAGCTTTGGAGAAGATATAGAGCAGAACTTGGCCTGACAGAATTCAATTAATGAATGATGTTCTTGTCATGACCGCTTCCATGGTTGTGTAGCAGATGCTAAGTAGTTATTCCTGTGCTACCAGCAAGTCTACCATGTTCTTTCACTCTCCAAAGATGTGGACTGGAAGCAAGTTAGAGTGACTTTATGATAGAGAAAATAGGGCATCTATTTTGTTTTGTTTTTAAATGATTTACAAATTTTAATAAAGTACGTATGAAAATAAAAACTCTTTGCATTTTACCTTTCAACTGATGATATCACACCAGTGTGACGAGACACTCTGGTTGTGGCTTGGTAGATGATGTCCCATGCTAATCCAGAGGGAGTAGCACCACCTGTTGCAGGTTTATTGGTGAACAAGGGTAATAGGCCAATATCTTGGCTCTTTGGGTAAGAGTATTATATTTCATGCTATCAGGTTCTTGGCAGTTAGGTATATTAAGATGAACAAGATATGGTTTCGGTCCTCAAGGAGCTTATTATTTTTCAAAAGAAAGGCAGAAAGGTAAAGTTATCTGCTATACATAATTACTGTAATACAGTGTGATAACTGCTGTAAAGAACCATGAAAGAAAAACATTACCGAAGAGTTATTAAAGATGAATCCAGATGTTTTCAGAGGGAAAAATACATGTGAGTCGGGACTTGAAGCCTATGTAAATTTCTTCAAAAAAGAGAAGGGCACTCAGGGCAGATGAGATTACATAAACAAGGGTCGCTATGATAAAGCATCACGTGCTGGGGAGTAAGGTATAAAATGTTTAGTTGGAGAATGTGGTGTGAACAACAGAGGGGAGATGACAAGTTGGAATCAGTAAAGGACTTTTTTACTGTGACCTATGGTTAACCTTTAATGGATTTTTAATTAGGGTTTTGCGATGGTATGATCAGATTGTATTTTAGAGTGGAAAATGAAAGATTGATGGGCAAGCGTTTAGGAGGCTA
Source organism: Rhinolophus sinicus (assembly GCF_036562045.2). Lineage (NCBI taxonomy): Eukaryota > Metazoa > Chordata > Mammalia > Chiroptera > Rhinolophidae > Rhinolophus > Rhinolophus sinicus. The sequence continues at coordinate 64,301,534 of NC_133768.1, forward strand.
TTTAAATGGTCTGAGATATTTCAATGACTTGAACTAAGGCAGTGGCAGTGGGGTGAAGAAGAGGGAGCTAAATATTTAGAAAGTAAAATTAATAGTTATTAATGACAGTAAACTTAGGGTGGAGAGAGACAGGGAAGAAAGCACAAGAAGTCTGCCATGTTTGCACTGCTTACTGAGACAGGGAAGAATGGGAACATCAAAAGTCAGGTTTCAGAGCTATGAAGTTTGACATGTAAGACAGGTAAGTGGCTGTGTCATATGTGCAGTTGTCTATGGAAAATTGGAGCTCAGAAGAATATCTGGGTTTGAGAGAGAGATTGAGAGTTCATCTACATGTACGTGGAGTTGAATATCGTGAGAATGGATTAAATTACTGGAGGGGGCCAAAGTTTTGCCACCCTAAAACTGCCTTTTGGGATATTGATTTTAAGCTGTGTATTAAGAAACTAACAACTCAGAAAGAACCTTTAACCCTGCCCTTTTCCTGCCTAAGAGATTCAGATCGAAAGGCCTGTTCCAGGAAGGACATCTTAGCATATGCCCTTAGCCTAATTTGAATTGAGTAAGGTGGATGGAGGGCTCCAGCCCGGAGCCTCGTGGCTGGATCCCACCTGTGTCCCATTGTTTCTGAGTTACCTAGCGGGAATTTGTTTGCCACTCTTTTAATTACCTGTAAAATACCCATTTTAAGTCCAAGACCTTGTTGCCCACTATTTTTCTTTGTCAAAATATACCCAGTTTTACCTCACTGTCATTGGAAGTTTCATGCTTGTGTGAATTCCCTGTGCATATGTATTAACATTTGATTTTCTTCTGTTAATGTGCTCTATGTCGTTTGAATTATTAGCCCAGCTAGGAGTACTTGGACAGTGGGAGAAAAAGTAGTTTTTTAGCTTCCATATTACCAAAAGAAGAATTGTTGAGACAGGGCAACAAATGAGGGTTCCAGGATTAATCCTTCAGGAACACCAACATTTCAAGGGCCAGGGGAAGAGGAGAGCCAGGAAATGAAATGCCAACAAAAGAAGTAGGCAAAGAAAGAAAATGTGTCATCGTAAAAGCCAAGAGAGGAAAATATTTCAGGAAGAAAGAAGGGATGTCGAACATTGCTGAGAAGTTGAATTAGATGAGGACAACAAAAAATCTTTTAGATTTGGCGGCCTGGAGAGTGTTAGTGATCTTTACGTAAGCACTGTCTATGGGTTGGTGTGGCTGGAAGCCAAATTGGAATTCCCTGGCATTTAGGACTGTTGGAGGTGTCTGGAGTGCCAGTCACTGAGATAATACAGAAAGAATGTAAGCTTCGATTGGAGAAGGAATGAACTGTGGTACTTGTCCGTATGATACTCAGGTGGAGATATTCAGCAACTAGAAAAGCATGTGGTCTGGAACTCGCAAGAGCAATCTGGCCTGGAGAGAAGGATTTGGGAGGTTATCGGTCATTGAAGCCTCACTGGATATTCTCAGTCACATTTTGAAATATAATTCGTTATGGCCAGTTGGCAAGTTTTATTAATGCAGAATACATTACAGCTATACACACGTATACCACAGTTCGCAAAGGAGACAATTGACACATGAAATGTGTTAGCTAGCCTTGTCTGATTATTTGAATGTGCGCTTAAATTGGTTAAGGCAATTAATACCTGAAGAATGTATTTTCTGAGTCCAGGGTCTTAATGAAAAAAATTCTAAGACTCAGGCATTCTTATAAAACCCAAACCTAATAGAAGCAGTCCTATTTAAGTAACTAACCTTGAAAAAAGAGAAAGGCTTAAAAACACAAATCATCAATTCAATTGTTTGTATTGTGCTTATATTATAACCTAGATTTCTATGAAGTGCCACCTTAAGTTATATGCTTATTTGTCTCTACTGTTCACCTCGAGATAAAAATACAAATAGCCGAGAATCTCTGAAATTCAAAGTAGCCTCTCTCTCTCTCTCTCTCTCTCTCTCTCTCTCTCTCTCTCTCTCTCTCTCTCTCTCTCAGCGTCTAAAATCTTTTTCATTGCAAGGCAGCATCTAGGGTTAGTTTTTGTAGCCATTGCTGGCCAGTCAGCCTGTGGTGCTCTTGAACTTGTGGCCCTTGGAGCACATATATAGTTTGATGTGGCTGAGAGGGCTTCCTGGGGCCTTGCCCAAATGTGTCCATCTCTCGGCCCTTGGAGGACCAGAGAGCAGGACGGTGCCACCGCCCTCGGGAGAGTTTAGGGCCAGCTGGTCCAAGGTAAGGATCTCTCCCCCACACACACCTTGAGGAGTCTGGTTGCTGCAACTCATGAACAACCTCTTCAGCACTACTTGCTTGGTTGAAGCTGGAGTTGCGTTCTTTGGCCAGAAACCTGGACAAGTTGACCAACAGCCTTAGGTAGATGTCCTGGATCTTGGGCTCCTTGCGCCTGAACCTTTCGGTCTTTGTTGTGGTGGGTGGGACTCCTGTGATGGTGCGTCCTGGTCTACCAGGTCTCGCCAGAGTTGTTCTTTGGGAAGTTAATTCTTCAGTAAAAGCTCCATCTTTAGACTGATTCATTGGAAGTGGAGTATAACGGTCAGAAATGTGGAAATGATCATTTTTGATATAAATTATTTTTGTCACATAGTTTTTGATACTAGTAAAGAAAACATTGAATATGATTGACCTTATTAATTTTAATTTTATACAATTTAATAAAAGTTATGTTAGTGATTTTACAGAATGAAACCTTTAATCCATTTATGCTTCTGAGAAATGACCTTGTAAAATGTCAAAATTGCTGTTGTATGCTTTTGAAAAATACTTAATGATTTGTGCTTGATGTATTTAAACTCTTTATTGAAGGTCAGGGATTCTATTAGGGAATTTTTGTCAGTAAAATGTTGACAGAAATTAACTAGGTGGTTGAATTCTCACTGACAGTACTGTCACATTTTTAAAGAAATTGTCTAATGATAAGGCCAGAATTTGCTCATTATTTTTCTTAGTTACAACCACTAGTTCATTAAATATTGCCTTAATTAGAGTGTGTGTTAAGTGTCAAAACTTAGTGGTCACAGACACAATTCTTATTTAATAGATATTTAGTTGAAATTGCTCTAGTTATGTCATCCTCGAGGACTGTGTATATATACCATGCCTTTTCATGAGATGTAATTGTGTGGACATTCCAAAAGCATTGGTAATCATATTGACCTTAATGAATTTTGATGTTCGATATTGAATTTATACACCCACAATTAGATCTACACAGTCACACTCAAAACTAGTAAAGTCACAAAGCAAAGACAATGAAGAAAAGCTGGAATATTTTTTTATTTTCTTACTCAAAACTGCCCCATCACCTACTTAATGCAATGTGTTTAGTGAACAATCAGATTTGTTACTGACCACCTAAATAGGAGTGGCTGTGGTTATGTGGCGATGGTGTTTTTTCACCCCTGGCCCTCTTTAAGGAGATGCTTATTATAAACATAATACTACCAAAGGCCTAGTATTGAATTACAATGAGTATATGGTATGAGGGAGGAAGAATAATTCTCCCTCAACTCTTCTAGGTTCTGGCCGAGATACTTTGTAATAAAAGACAGATTACCGAAAGAAAAACTCACAGAAGTTTATTAACATGTATACCTCACATTTACCTGGAGAGATACCCCGGAGATGGCCTAAGACCCCACCTTGAATACCATCTTCAGCTAAAGACCAAAGAAAGCTGTTGGGGGAGAGGAGGGGAGGGGTAGGAGGCAAGTTATGAGAGGCTACCAGGAAAAGCAGTGGTAAGGTTAATTATACAGATTTAATTAGGTGCCTTCTCTGTCAATAAGTTTCTTGTGATTTAGAATCATCCTTCTCCTCCTGGTATAGACAGGCAGACACCCTAACACATGGAAGTTTCTCTTATAAATACAAATGTATCTAACAAAAGGGTAACTTCTACTCAGTTTTCAGAGTTTCTCCTATGCCTGGTGTTTCTCAGAAATAATTTACTCAAAATGATCCTGATGCTGTTGGAGAGGAAAAATAATTTTTCCTCTACCCTTCTAGGTTATTGACTGAGACACCCACCCCCCCCCCATCCTGTAATAAAGATTGACAGGAGGACAATAAACGAGTTGAATAACATATACACCTCCTGTATACATGGGAGATAGCCGGAAACAGTGAGTTACTCCCTTAACACGTTGCGTACGGCGGGGTTTAAATCCCTCATACCCCTCTGTTCCGGCAGGTTTTTAAAAGAAACTACTTTAAAATGCACTCTTCTCTTTAAAGTGTAAATGCTTCTATGTCATTTATTATTTTTCTATGGAATTTTTTAGGATTTACTCACCTATGATGTTAGTAATCCCTCCTGGTGTGATACTGCAGAAAGCAGCTTCCTTTGTTATTAACGAAACACAAATAATTCAATAAAATGTGCAAAGTAAAAAGAGTCAACAGTAAAAACGAGAATTCTCGTTATCCGTCCTTAACGCATGGCTCAGAAAAAAACGAAGATTCTCGTGATCCGTTCGCAACGTGTTAAATGACCTAAGTTATTACTTGAAATACCATCTCCAGCTAAAGACAAAGGACATTGCTGGGGGTGGGGAGCTGGGAGGAGGTGACCAGGAAAAGCACAGTACAAAATGATAAAGTTGTTATGTAGATTAAGTCTTAGCTTTCTCCAGTTTTAGTCATCCTCCTCTTTCTTGTAGGGAGGCAGACACCCTTACAAATTGAGATTTCCCTTATAAAGGTAAATTTCTATTACAAAAGGGTAACTGCTACTCAGTTTTCAGAGGTCTCCTGTGTCTGCAGTTTCTTAAAAGTAACCAGCCTGAAAATAGCCAATATGCCAGAGAAGCATATTTTGGGGTGACATATTATGCTCCCCTTCAGTGCCAAAGATACATATTCTGGGGTGGCATAGTTTGCTACCTTTCAATGGACAGGTGAATATACTGTCAGCAAGTGTAGGATTGCTTCTTTTCCTTATGTCAGTAAATTCCTTGAATGGAAAATTATTAGCTTAATCTGCACAAAGATCACTTTCTCCATGGTGGGTGTTGGTCCATACTTAGGTATATGTATGTTTGTTGATGTACCATATGGAGAAATATTTTCAATTTATGCATCCTTGAAGGTGCTGTGGTTGTGCTACCTAGCAGTTATGTAAATATTGTGAAATTATCCCTCAGCATTCTTTGGCCTCAGTGTGTGAGAGAGGGTTGGATGGTATGTATGGCGTCATATCCCCCATACCTGCAGTCCAAAGCTATAAATGACCTTTTAACCTAGGTTTTTGAATCACATTTATCAGGTGGACGCATACCCTACGGCTCTTACGAATACATTGGGTTTTTATTCAAGAGCTTCATTTAAGTATTCAATCCTATTAAACTTTGCATGGCATGTAGGAATTATGAGACTCTTTTAGTTACTATTGGTTATTGATGTGTCTCAGAGTCTTCAACGCTCTGAGCACAGCTATCCTTCATTTTCTGAGACTTTGTGAGTTTCATGGGTCTTCAGAAGACCTTGAGCTGTCATTGCCCTTTCTTTAGGTAGGGCTGTATTTAATACCCCCACCTCGATATCATTTCCATTTTCTTAACCATCTTCAATGTATTGTGTACTTTGTTGGACTTTCTCATTCTAGCTGATGATTGCGATCATTTCGATTATATTAAATGTCATGCCTTTAATATTCCTGCTTTGAAAAGATATTTCAATAAATGGCATAAACATTAAAGGTAGGATGGTGAATTTAGTGCTAAAATGTCTAAGGTAGTCAACAGCCATCATTTGTGTAATTCATGCTTTTATTACAGATATCATTGTCCACCATGGCTGGCTTAGTTTTTATCAGATTAAATTGTGGGAGATTGTATTCATAGTTAAATGGCAGCATTTCACAGAGGAAGCAAATGCTTTTTCCTTAAAGGACATCATCCTTTGCTTCTAGTTCCTGTGATTTAAGCTGTGTATCTTGCCAGTCAATAAAGATAGTTATACTCTGAAAAAAATTTTTTACTCTTCCTCGGTAAAGATAGTAATTAATATAAACTAGCCTTTAACCCCTGTGATATTTCTGTGTGGAATATGTGAACAGACTGTTCTTTATCAGAGAAAGGTTTTTTTTATCAAAGAAACAAAAAAACCCCTAAAATCTATTTCACGCACATGTTTTCTTCCATAGTTTACTGAGAAGACTTTTGATTTTGGGGAAAAAAATTACAATTGTATTATAGAGAATGAACTAATTTTAATGATTCTCCCCCCATAAAGAAAGAAATGCTGATGCTTAATTTATGGAGGACACATTATAAACATTCTTTGTTTGAAAAACTGGATGCCTTTAATATTCATAATAGTTTTTGTTGAGTGAAGCCAAACTCATGTTAATTTTCTAGTTGTCTTTGATGATAAAAATGAAACATTGATTACGTGCATTTCTCTGCTAAAGGTAACCCTTTATGATAGAATAAAAACTAGTGAACTTCACTTGGTTTATTGGTTCTTTATGCTCATCAGGATGTGGTCGTGATAAAAAATGAAACAAAGGTTCACTAACAAATAGGACTGGGTCGGTTAGAGAAGCAGAATTAGGAAAGCCAGACTCTTTGGGTTCAAAATCCACTTCCACTACTTTGTAACTAGTGTGATCTTGGGTAAGATACTTACTGTCTTAATCTCTTCATCTCTAAAATGGAGGTAATTGTAATATCTACCTCTTAGGTTTATTGTGACAATTGAGTTAATATAGGTACAGTGTTTGCAGTGGTACTTGCCACATGCCAGACATGGTAGTTCTTGCAATCACTTTTGCCTCTGTCAATAACATTTGCTTATTATAGCATCAACGTAAGAAATGTCCAAACCTGTGGAGAATTTTTATGAATTTATTTGAGCCAAACTGATGACAATTGCTGGGAAGCAAAATCTCAACGGATTGAGAAAATGCTCCGGAGAATGGCAGCTTTGCAGCTTATTTTATACATTAGAATCAAAGGAGGAGACATAAAGAAGGTTACATGAAATCCACTGGTGGTAGATTAAGGGGGCGGGAGAAAGCAAAGTGGAGAAATTTCTGGGGTTGGATAAAAAGTAAAACAGAGAGTCATATGCTTCTTTTACATTGGTGGGTACAAGATAGTTAATTAACAACACTTGCAGCACACAGAGATGGTACATGGGGAATAAGATAAGAAAGCTAGGTTCTGTGGTCTGTGCTCTGATTCAGAGGTTGTGCCCTGAGGGGGTCTGAAAAAGAAGATTACTCTGATATTTCAAAGGCGTGTTATCTTAGATGCAAAAAAGACAATAGATAGGCTCACTTAAGGTAAAGATTGACCTTTGTCAAGGAAGCTACAAGACCTGCTTTAAGTTAGGAATTTTTATGTTCAGATCATCCCCTGTGGTGACTTTCCTTCTCTGAATATGTAGGGTGCGCAATGCCCGCCTCCCCTGAGCTTTTCAGTTTTAGTGTGCGGCCCCTTTTACGTCCAGAGCAGCAACAGGCATTGCTTTAGTCTAGGGGTACAGTCCGTTCTTGTCATCTGTTTGCAAAGAACATGGTGGACACCGTCATCACTATTACTACCTGATCCGAGTTCCCGATAGAGTCTGTTATCTGCCTAGCACTTAGTACAGCAATCTAATGTTGTTGAAAAAACAAACAAACTGAAAAAGTGTGGGCCAGAAATGCATCTACTTAAGGTTATAAAGCTAGTAATTAAGAGTCTGATTTTGACTGTTGCTCTTCTGATGGATTGTTTGACATTACTTGTCCTTCATGGCTTAAGTGTGTGTGTGTTTTTCTTCCTTTTTGAATAACGAATTCCTTCATTCTAAGCACCAGGTATTTAATAGTAAATGTACGAAATGTTAGTATAAGTATCAGTTGTTTTGGTTCTCCCAGGAAAAAAGTGAACTCTGAAAAGCCACTTATGGAATTATCTTTCTGTTGATGCCTGTTATGAAATTGTATTATGTGTCCTAACGTGATAAAAGTTGCACTTGAGAGTGGAGGGGGATAGGGTTAATGACAAATAAAAGAAGAAAACAACTCCGGGACTGGCTTTGACCATTGTGAGTAGAAGACATAGGCTACAAAAGAAATCAATGTTAGGAATGTAATATTTCCAAATGGTCCACTTTTAAGGTAAAGGTCTGACAACTGTGGAATGGAAAATTCTTCCATTTGCAGTAAACAGAGATTGCTAAAAGTTTCAAGATTCATTTAGTCCTGCAGCGTTTAGCTGAATACTGATTCTTCTCTCTCAGCTCTCCATGAGTTTCTATAAAACATTTAAAATATATGCCTATTTTATGAGTGTTTTGTAAAATGACAGTACTTGTTTTAAATGAAAAATATCTATTACGCTGTTGATTATGACAAAAATTAGTAATTCCTCACGTTTCTATTATCTGCCATTCTTACCTATTAGTTCACTATCTAACCTCGACTGTTTTTACACTCAGTGTTCAGTGCATTTGAACTCTACTCTTATTACAGCCAGCCCACTCTGGTCGTCCGCACTTGTGCAACTGAGTTACATAGTCTGTTCATGTGCCTGTCACATACTACTCCCCCCAGTGACATACACGATGCCTCTGACTCAACTAATCACAGCACTTACCTACTTCACAATCTTGTTTACCTCTTCTAACTATTACTGAGCCCAGCTTCGAGTATACTGGGGAGAGCTAACAGGCCTGACTGAGGCCTGTCATTTGCTTAATATGCGTTCTGCTACGGTGTGCGTTTTGCTTTCTGAATGCTCTTGAGTTACTTTGAAATGTTCTCTTTGGTGTCCTCAACCTGTTTCTAGTTCCTGAGGGTAGGAAACAGGTAATACATTTGTTTTGTTTCCTTCACAACATCAATGGGTGTTTAGTTCAAGCTACTTCCTGGCTAGCTTCCTCACTGGGGAAATGCTCAGGGTATACAGATTTATTTGAAATTAGCTTACATAATACAAAACTAGGTTACTGCAGGAGTTGGGGAGATCTAGGACCTCTTGAAAATCCCAAGCCAAAGGTATTCATTATTTGTATGGAGTGTGTCATTGTTGAACTCTTACCCATGCCTTTGCCTTATTTTTAACCCTGAAAATGGAAGCAGGTGCTAGAAATTTTAGGCAATGAAGACTGTATCCGTAGCCGTTACTTTCGACACGTTGCATGGTAAAGGTAGTCCTGTTTGGCCACGTGTTTAAGTAGTTCTGCATTGCGAAGGATGCAGGTTTTCCCAGTGCGGTTCAATATTTTATGCAAGTTATTTATTTTTTGTCTTGAAATCAAAACAAACATTCCACGAGAGAGAAATACTTCATAGATATAATCAGCCCTTTAAAAAAAAAAAAAAGGAAAGGCTGATGAACAAATATCGTCTTGATAATTCAAGTTGTTAATCCATGAATGTGGCTGAGTCTCACTGGCCGGGAGTCTGTTGTCACTCAGTAGGTTAAATGTAATCCATGTAGCTATAGTCTTAACTGCTCATTTGCACATTGGCTTAACTCTGTGTATTTAAGCATTACATGTTTTTATATATCTAAGCTTGAGTATGTTATTAAAACTTTTATCCATTATCTTTCCGATGAAAAGAAGTGGTAACTTTTAATGAATACATGTACATTTGCATCAGTGTCATGTGGCCCAGCCCCATGCAGTGGATCAAGGATGAGCAGAACATCTGAAAGCAAAGCTGCAGTTTCATTTACACTTGTCGGACCTCCTAATGTGAATAAAGCCAACAGATAAACTTGACATTTTCCTAAAGCATTACTACATTGATTCCATAGAAGATTTTAATTGTTAATTGTTAGTTTAAGATCTACATATCTTCCCCTTATTCACAGTATCAGACTGATCACTTTTCAGTGCATAATTATTTATGAGATGGGACAAAAAGGAACTATGTTCTAAGTTCTCTTAACATTTCTAAGTCTCATTTTGTTACATTTGCTCCCAAATCACCAAGAAATGGAGGAGGAAATAGCAGAGAGAGCGATTTTCTCAAAGGAAAATATTATAGGATATTGTTTTTATTGTTATAAAAGAAATTTCATAATTGTGAAAATGTCAGACTGAACAGTTTTATATCAAAGGTCAGGCAACTTGGTAGTCCAAGTTTAAGGAGACTTGTAGATATTTCCCATTCTGGTTTTTGAATGCAAACCACATTCCTTTCCTATCTTTATTTTTCTTTTGCATTTTTCTTTCCCCTTTCTTTCCCATTTCCAGTCTTCTTGCTATCATCTCTCGCTCTCCTACACAAACATGTAATAAGAGGAAAACTACAACCTGTACTCAGGGAGGAAATGATCTAAATCTTTATCTCTTATTGAAATCTATCCCCATGCAATATTATTTATGATTATACTGAAATTGTCAAATGGTTCCTCTTTCTAAACAGTTCAAGACAGAAGGCAAAACCTTATTTGCCCTAACTCCAAATAGCTGCATATAAATACAGTGGTACTTTGGTTTTTTTAACATAATCTGTTCTGGAAGACCATTCGAGTTCTGAAACATTCGAAAACTGAGGCGTAGTTTCCCCATAGAAAGTAATACAAAATGGATTAATCCATTCCAGACCTTTAAAATCAACCCGTAAAACAGCACTTTAGCATGAATTTTACTGTCTAATGATACCATAGATCCATAAAATTTACAGCGTTCGTAAACTGAAGTGGTCGTCAATGGAGATGTTCTAAAACCAAGGTTCTACTGTACACACACACACACACACACACACACACACACACACTTTCCTGTAATCCCTTCAAACTGAAATAACCCATGAAGACACGAATTCCTCTCAAAATGCCCTTCTGTATTATAGGAGTCATAACAATTCATAAGTGGTGACCCGAAATCTAGTTAGTTCATAATACTTCAAATTCCATTTAACAAGTGCATTGCGTAGTGCTTACTCCCTGTTTGCTTCATTTGTTCACCAGTCATTCATTCAAACTAACAGTTCTTTAGTATTTGCCATGCGTTATATTATGCTTGAGCTGGGCCCAAAACAACAAATAAAATGGGACTTCTGACATGGAAGAGTTCACAGTCTAGTTAGATAGGCAAGTAGATGAATAAATAAATTATACTATAGTGTGGTAAGAACTATAGTCAAGGCATGAAGACATTGCTCTGGGAGTGCTAACTTGGCCTGAGACAGTTGAGTAGGCCTCACATTGGAAGCAATAATTTTATTTGTGGAGAATGAATAGGGGTTTTCGAGGTAGAGAAGATAGTAAAGGGTATTTCAGGCAAAGGGGTTTGTGTGTGCATGTAAGGCATTGTTAGATCATGTTAGGAATGTTTCTTGTGGCGTGGGAGATAGACATGTAAACCGCCAACCATTCTGTGTAATAATGTGGGTTAATATGCAACAGGATGTGGAAGAGGTACTCCTAACTGTGCGTCATCTGGGAACGTTTTATAGGACAGACAGCCTAAGTGCTGAAAGAACTAGTTCCTGAGGTGAATGACCTCAATGATAACAATAATAGCTGCTAACATGTATTGAAAGTTTATTTTGCGCTAGCCACTGTGCTAAGCATGTTACATGCATTCTCATTTAATCCTCATAACTTTCTGAAGTAGATACTGTTATTGAAGTGTAAATAAAAAAATAAAAAAGTAAAGCTCCAGATGGTTAAATAACTCCCCTAAGCTCTCATGGAAATGGCAGAATTGGGGTTTGAGCCTAGTCATTCTGACTCTACTTTGTCCACATATACGTTCCATGTAATGAGCCATCTGATATATTACAGTGGAAATGAAAAATATAAATATTAAATTTGACATGACCTCTCTTCTTAATGATTTCACACTCTAGGACTTGTGCACGACAACCCATAAATCATTATAGAGTAAAATGATACTGGTAAGCTGTGCTGGAGACATTTTTAAGGTTTTGGAGGCAGATTTATAATTGTGAGGAAACCCACAGATTTAGTACAAAAGATATAGGTTTCAACTCGGTTTTTGTTACTTACTAACTGTGTAATTTTCAAAAAATTGTCTAGCTTCTTTGATGCTTAGGATTCTGGAAATTGAGTTGAATAATAGCTTTCTTATAGGGCTGTTATAAATAGTGAATAAGATAAACCAAATGAGCTATAGCGAGCACTCACTGAGTTAAATGCAGTATATTCAAAGAATAACAAATAGAAGTTCTTTGAGAAAATATCCTAATGTTGGTGTTGTACTGGTCTCAGACTATCCATAGTGACTCTATTGGATAGAAGTGCCTTTCGGCCCTGAGGTGAGCCCACTGCCCCCCCACCCCCCACAACACACACAGTGTCTCTTTCTCCTGCCCCCTTTTAGGAACTAGTGTTTGTGACTGGACCAGCACCTTAGCAACAACCCCCAAAAAACCAAACAAACAAGGTTTATTACTTAAAAGTCCTGGAGGGTATACCCCCTGGGGCTCACAGGTGGGGGAAGGAGGGAGACAGAGAGAGAGAGAGAGAGAGAGAGAGAGAGAGAGAGAGAGAGAGAGAAACACATCTAGGATTCTGCCTTTATTGTGATTGAGGGTGGGGTACCTAGTATTTCAAGGATTCATTCTTTATTGGTGGATTTCAAAGGCAGGAGCAGGAATTAAAGTGCTGGAAGGGAAAAATCAAGAGATCAGACAGTTACCTAAGTTAACCAGACCTCCATAAAAAAGAACTTCATGGGTGGGGAGGCCTGGCTCTTTAGTCTTGTTCTGGCAATCCGTTTATTGGATATGGATGTCTTTGAAGTGGGTGCCTGGGCAATCAAAGGCTTAATGTCAGGCACTTACATTACCATCAAAAAAAGCTAATTGTCAGGAGTTACCTACAGTTGGAAAGAAAGTGGCCTTTGAAGTGAGACAACACTTACCAAATGCTTGACCCGGGAAACCTGGAGTCATAGTTGCCTCAGCTCTAACCCAGGAATAAACCTACCAGCCTCAGGGGGTGGCTGTGCTTTTCCTTGCACACATCCCCCTGTCTTTAGGCAAAGCATGGGAGAAGAGGTAGACTTGGGCCATGGAGAGTAAGAGTGCACCTCAGAAAAGTAGTTTGAAAGAGGCCTCCTGAGGAAAACACGTGAGCTTTGTTAGCAGGGTTGCTGATTGCTGAGCATTGCCTTGGTCTGTTATCATGTGCATCTTCACAAGCCAAAGGAGGCCATCATGCAGTAAAACAGAGAAAACTGAAGGGACTAGAAGAAACTCCCCTCCCCCTTTTCTTCATGTATTCATCGAGCAGAAACTAGTCATGGAGAACAGGGGGTGGACAGCTGCTCTGTTCTTGCTTGTCAGTTTTCAGTTGGAGAGGAATGCAACAGAGAGAATAACAGGAGAGGCTCATGGTCCCAGTCTGCTGTCATTTAATAGTTTCTGTGTCTGCTTTTTATAGGTATTTTGTCTTCTCCCTGCTGTCAGCTGTCACGTTGTGCCACTTGTCAGTGTGACTGCCATACCCCAGTAGTCAGGGCCCAAGAGCTGGCATTAAAGAAATTAAAGGCTGCGACACCTTTGTTTCTAAGTTACCAAATTAGCCTGGAAGTCTGAAGCTTCCAAAATCAGCAGGCAAACAGGAGTTACAGGGAGGACGAGACGTGGCTGAGTTAAGAGGGGCAGCAAGATTACCTGCGGCTTCCAGGGCGGTTGAGAGATGGAATATTCAAAGGAAAAGAATAGGAAAGGTAGTGGTCATAAACTTTGGAGTTAGATTCTGCTGTGAACTTGGACATGCAGTTAAACGTCACTGTTCCTAGGTATAATATTGTTGAATGCTACCTACTCTGCACTGCTGTGATGGAGAATAACCTAGCACAATTCCTTCCCTCGGATAGCCATTCAATAAATGTGAATATTTTACAATCCCACACCCGCGTAAAGAAATACGTGCAGTTAGCTATTCAAAATACCCAAGGTCTTGCTATTTTAACTTGATTACTTTGGAAAGCACAGAGGTAAGGAGCTTACAACTATTGGATGGGCACATCCAGTTTAGTCAGTTTGTCTAGGTTAGGAGATGCTCATTGAGGAATAGTAAGAAATGCATTTAAGTAGGTGGCAAGTGCAAACGAGACTGGGAAAACTGTTCAAAGCATTCTTCGAAAATAAATTCTAGAGGCTTGTTTGCGTCTAGCCGGCATTAGGGAGCTTTGGTAGATCTTGCAGGGTGATGTTTGGGACGAATTGATCTGGCAGCCGGACATGGGCAGTGGAGAGGGAGAGGGGGAAGCTTTGGGTGGGGCATGAGCTAAAGGACTGTTTGAGTAATCAGGGGTCAGGTAATGAAAGCATCGAAACCGTGTTGTTAGTAGCAGTGAACAGAGAAGGAAGAGGCACATGTTCGTGAATCAGGGAGCCTTGATTATGGATGGAGCTACAGGATTGACTTGCTGATAAGCCTAAGAAAGTAGAGAATGGCTCTGATGATGGAGAAATAGGAAAGAGCCTTTTTGTGATGCAGTGTACTATTTCCATTTTTACTGCCTTTGCTTTTCTGATATGGTGGCATGTATAATTAAACATGACTTTTAGGCAACTAAAAATATAGATGTGGAAAGGCAAACTCTCTACGATGGTCACTGAGGAAGGAAACTAGAAGCCCAGTATGAAAACTTGGGAAATAGCCACGGTGAATGACAGAGGAAGAGAAAGGTAGAAAAGTGGGGATGGTGATCAGTAGTCGAACTTAGATAATAGGCCAGGAACAGAATGGAAAATAATTTTGGGGAAAATTATGGGCAAAACTAGTAGTTTCAGTCAAATGGTGTATCTGAGAACCTGTTTGTTGGGGATTAAAGGTGGAGTATGATTTGTTTCTTGGCTTCGCTTCTTAGAATAAATTTTTTTTTAAGTTTTTTTGTTTTTTTTATATTGGGGAAGGGGAATAGGACTTTATTGGGGAACAGTGTGTTTTCGTTTGTATGTATGAAAGCCTTGGGTTTCTGATGTTAACAGTTTTACCTGTTACTTTACTAAATTGTCCATTTCTTTATAGTAATGGCGGGGTCCTATTTATAATCCCATCATCAACAAATACAAAGAGATTTCACCACTTTCTTTGCTTCTAATTGCCTGAGATTGTCAAATGAATGGCACGATGCCACCTACACCATGTCAAATATTGAGGACAAAAGTGGTCATTTGCCTTGTCCTTGGCTTTAGCAGGAAGGACTCTGGTGTTTCTCTATTCAGTAGGATGCTAGTTTATTGTCATGTTGGTAAAGTATCCATCAATTCTTCATTTTCTTGAGGTTTTTGTTTTTTATTAAAGCATGAATGAGTGTTATGCTGTTTGATACCTTTCTGCCTATGGAGGTTCTCATGTAATTGTTGCCTTGGCTCTGTTCTCATACTAGACTATATTAATAGATTTCCTGACATCGAAACACCTTTGTGTTCTTGGAATAAGCTCCATAAGGTCGTGATTGATTGATTGATTGATTGATTGATTGATTGATTGATTTTAACAGGACTTTAGTGGGGAACAGTGTGTACTTCCAAGACGGTTTTTTTTCCCAAGTCAAGTTATTGTCCTTTCAATCTTAGTTGTGGAGGGGGCCGTTCAGCTTCAAGTTGCTGTCTTTTCAGTCTTAGTTGTGGAGGGCGCAGCTCAGCTCCAGGTCCAGTTGCCGTTCCTAGTTGCAGGGGGCGCAGCCCACCATCCCTTGCGGGAGTCGAACCGGCAACCTTGTGGTTGAGAGGACGCGCTCCAACCAACTGAGCCATCCGGGAGCTCAGCGGCAGCTCAGCTCAAGGTGCTGTGTTCAGTCTTAGTTGCAGGGGGCACTGCCCACCATCCCTTGTGGGAGTCGAGGAATTGAACTGGTAACCTTGTGGTTGGGAGCCCACTGGCCCATATGGGAATTGAACCGGCGGTCTTTGGAGTTAGGAGCATGGAGCTCTAACCGCCTGAGCCACCGGGCCGGCCCCTTATTTTATTTTGTAAAGTTATTTTTTAAATTATTTTTGTTAGTTATAGTTGGCATTCAATATTATTTAATATTAATTTCAGGTGTACAGCATAGTGGTTACACATTTATATAATTTATGCTGTGATCCCCCTGATTAGTCTATGTAATTTTTAAAAAATACCGTTCACTTATGTTTTTGTTTCAGCTTTTCAGCATTATTACTTTTGTTGTGTACTTTCCTTTGTCTCTGTATCTCCTCACACTTTTTTCCTACTGTCCCTTGTGAAACATTTTTTTGTCATATTTTTATCTTTTGTTTTTCCTAACCCTGTCATAAATCCTGAGCATCCATCTCTTCAACAACTTGAACCAGATCAATTCCACCGCTTTTACTCCTCTGAGAACCAGTTGTAGACATTTGTCAGTTAAAAGCTGCTTGCAGTACCATCAGCTTTTTCACAGTGGGTAGGAGATTGTGCACCTCCAGTGTAGCGCTTGAAGGGAATGAACTCAGGGGTCAGAGCACTTGGGTGGAACCTGGCACAGCCACCTACTAGCGACGACCTTTAGCAGGTTACCTAACATCTTCATCTCATTTTCCGCATCTGGAAAACAAATGGGACAGTAATAGTATCTTACAGAGTTTTCATGAGGGTTAAAAGGATTAAAACGTTTAGAATAGCTGCCTGGTCCATAGTAAATGTTGTTATGAGTGTTGGGTGCCACTATTTTCTTGTTGTTATTGTGATTTATTATTGTCTAGACGTAAAGCATGAGTGAATTAGAAACATATCCCACATTTAGACTTGATGTTATTTTACTATTTTGTATATTGGATAAATCTATCCTCAAAGTAATTGATTTTGTTTTTTTGAACTATGTTTAATTCAGTCTTTTTAAAGATGGGATAGTGAGCATATTTAAAAAAATATTTCAGGAAGAATGGGGATAAGGAGCACTTTTATTTATCTAAAATTATATAAATAACATAAAGGTTACACAGAAATTAGGCTACAAATCATGTCTTTGAGTCATCAACATTTAGCTTATTTAGCTTAATATATTCTCTAATACCAACTTTTATATGTGAACCAGTGAACGTTTTTAATAAACATTATTTTAAAATGGCACTTTGATGATATGCCGTTTTTTATTGTAAATACCCTGCCCTACACAAATCCTCTAATGTTTCATTTTAGGGAAGACCTCATTTTGACTTTCACGAATGCACAATGAAAAGTGACGGAATTCAGTAATTTCCATATGGTCTTTCCTATCTGTACTCACTCTTTGTTCTTTAAGTGATGTAGCTTCTGGCAATCCTATCTCCAAGCTTCATATTAACAAATATTATCCAGGATGCTGACCTTATGTCAAGTGTACTTTTTTTCCTTTGTATTTATTTTTCTAAAAATCTGTGCTTCGTGACTCACATGCAAACATGTGTCTACGAGTATGTACATGTTAGCAGGACATTTTTTTCATGTAGTGAGTGGCTTTGTAACACATATTTCTCAGTTAAAGCAAAAACTGACTCAGAATCTGTTGTATAGAAAGCCTCTTCATCCTGCAGTTTGCAGCAATCTGTGTAAGAGAAACTAATTAGCTGTATCTGGAGTGGCCTAACTTCAGATTTATACGCTGAAACTAGATATTGATCAGTTCCTGTATACTTTAGATCTGAGAAAATTATATTTAAATAGTTCTGTTGCTAGGGATGTCTTAAAAAGCTATTCAGCCTTTGTGTTAGAAGTAAATAAAACATTTATGTCATATTCTACTATTAACTTCATGCAGTAGGAATATATTCTCCTCAGACTAGGGTACTGGTGAAAAGGTATGTCTTGAAACAAATCACAAGCTGTCAATATATTGGTGATGAAATTCTTCTGTTTTCATTTGGATCAGTAGGTGGGGCAGTTCACCAAGTGTGAAATCGACATTTAATCTTTCTTGGTATGAAATGCAAACCCACCAGTGTCTAATTCATGAAAAATTGTTGCTTGGCTTTTCTTAAGGTTAAGTTGTTCTCGTTTGTCTTGGAGAACATCTCACTTAGCCTATGAGTTTATACAGTTTTGCAGACAATGAAAACATATTTTGAAGTAGTAAATTTAACTCATTCTTGACCTTTTATTTTGGAATGGTAGCTTTAGTGATATTGGCATGCCTTTATGAAAAAACAAAATTAGAAGAAATAATCAGCTTTGTCACTTTAGATGTGCTGTGTATTGTAGGTTACTTATCTTTGCTGTGTAAGCAGTTATATTAATGGCTTTTATGCTCTTTCTAAGCAGGTTCATTATTTTTTCTTTAAATTTTATTATTAGTTTCAGATTAAGCAGGTTTATTCTTAAAGATCAGGATAATGGAAGTCCTTTTTTTCATAATAACTTGAGACTACAGCCACTGTTTATAGACTGGGGTGCTATTGATACCTTTGAAAAGTTGCTTCCATCTCTTCCCGAACAAAAATTTTCAAAAGCAGTCACCCAATTTTTAGCTGCCGCATATTTCACTGTTGTCACTGCTTCTATAGTTCCCAAGCTGTCCACCACGATGTAATTTGCTTTAGTCTCTCAAAGTGTAGCATTGCTTCAATCATTGTGTCCATCTGCTTCGTGTGTAGTTGCCTGAGCTCCTGCTGCAGCTCTTCAGGGTTGTGTGATGAGCAGGAGATAACATATCAAATTCTAAGCAGAAACTGTCAGTGATCTAGTCTTACTGGTTAATGTTAAACGTGACTGACTCTTGTCCTTGGCTTTCGAACGTGGGAGTCTGTGGGGTCTGTCACTGGTTCCGTCATGAAGCTGGCTATGATGTTGTGCACCCCTTCTGCCTGAGGTCAATTGCAGGGATTTTTTAGGTCCGTCTATTGGAACATGCTTAATTTAAGACTTGTCAAACATAGTTACCATAAAACCTTAACCCTCAATACAAACTTGACAATTACTAAATCTTTTTAATATGGCCCTTTGAAGAAAGGATTATAAATAGTTGCCATTAGTCCTTTCATTTCCATGTAAGAATTTTACTTATTGGACATTAGCTGTTTAGAATTTTTACCTTTCTTTTTCCTTTAGTTGACGGTGGTGAGGAAAGAAAACTCATTTTTCAGTTATTATAAATAGTATATTAAGTCAAAGATCATACATATAATAAAACTCTGATGAAGTTCTATATGACCCGAGTTCAGATGGAATTCAAATGGGATAGGAAGGGAAGGGTTAGGAAGTGTCTCTCTCCGGATAATTTGGGACCTAGTTCATTTTACAGTTATATACTCAAGCTAGGTTTCAGCGAATTTGTTTTAGTCCTTTTTTAAGACAGTACAGATGGATGGAAATTTATGGTTTTTAATTAAATTCTTGATAACGCGACCCTCCACTTTATGTAATTGAAATTTTTAACCACAATGCAAAGTTATGGTGCAGCTTGGTGGTAGGTCGTTGGAGGTGCAAGTAATCCCTAGCGATGAGTTCCTTTAGCTTTTCCTTTTTAAATGTTTTGATGACAATGACGTAAAACAAAAGTTACAGTGGTGTGACCTAAAATTATGTGACTGCCTCTTGTCTAGACTACTGATACAATCTTTATGAAACTCAAAGCAACTTAAGGGAAGGAGGAAAAGCCACATGAGTGGCACTGATGTGCTGCAGTTTAATCGTACTTAGTACTTTGTGCCAAGATGGTGTGAGAGGAGAGAAGCACATAATGTAGCGTCTCAGTTGCCTAGGTGAGCCAGAAAATTGCTCTGTGCGAAACCTGTTGGAAGGTATTAGTTAGCGTAAGATGTTTTAGCATTTACATTTATTAATCTGACTGATGCATTTATGATATGTTTCTGTATTTTGAACACAAGACCAGATCTAGAGGAGGTTCAGTGCCCCAAGTTTCTCTTAACACCAGCATAATGTGCTCATATGTTTTCAGTTGATTGATTAATAATTTTAAGTAAAGCATAGTTGTCTTATGTTAATAAGCCTCCAATTTTATTTGCCTATTCATATGTGAAACAGGAGAGGCTAGTGTCCTAGAACTTTAGTATAAAAGGTTGTATGTAACATGTTTATTTTATGAAGCTTTGGGGTCTTTTTTTAAAAAGTATTATTCAGTCATTGCAAAGTTAGGTGGTAAAAGAGGATTCAATTATTGGTCTTAGTTTTCATTTTTATGAGAAGTGCTGTATTTACTTTGCTGCTATTTTGACCACAGTACCAATATACCAACATATTCCATATATTATACCTTTGTATAATGCTTAGCATACATTGGCTTTAATAGAGAGATATTAGTCATATATTATAAATCCATGTAGTTAATTAGGCTTTCATAAATGGCTGGTGCCAGTTTTAGGTTTTGTTGTTTTAATTAACAGACTAATTTTTAGAGCAGTTTTAGGTTTCCAAAAAGTGAAGCAGAAAGTACAGAGTTCTCATGGATGCCTGGTTTCCGGTATTATTAACATCTTGCACTAGTGACGTGCATTTGTTACAATGGACGAACCAATGTTGATGCATTATGAACTAAAGGCCACAGTTTACATCAGGGATCACTCTTTGTTTTGTATACTCTATGGGTCTTGACAGATGTGTAATGACATCTTTCCACCATTACAGTATCGTACAGAATGGTTTCACTGCCCAAAACACCACTGTGTTCCACCTATCTATCCTTCCCGCCCTGACCCACCCCCAAATCTCAGGCAACCCATGTTTATTTTACTGTCTCTGGAGTTTTTCCCTAACCTGTGCAGGCTGACGTTTTACACTGAGCAATATGCTTGTTGGTCCATGTCTTTTCATGACCTCATAGTTTTTTTCTTTTCATCACTAAATACTATTCTCCTGTATGGATATACCAGGGTTTTTCTATCCATTCATCTATTGAAGGACATCTTGACTGCTTCCAAGTTTTGGCAATTATGAATAAAGCTGTTTAATAAACAACTTGTTTATAGGTTTCTTTTGTAGACATCGATTTTTCAACTCCTTCGGGTAAATACCAAGGAGCAAGATTGCCGCATCTATGGTAGTAGTGTGTTTAGTTTTGTATGGCTGGTGCCATTTTATTCCTCCAATTTTTTGTTTTGGACCTCAAGTTCACACAGTTGGACTAATCACAACCCCTTTGTGCATAACCCACCCGCCATTGTTTGGGAGTGACTGACATTTATAATTTGATGAGTTAATTAGTTATTTTTAATAATATAGTAAGTTCCTCTGACCTCACCATCCGAAACAAAATGCATTGCCTTGAGAGTAACCTACCAGTATTATTCATCTGTTTTCTAATCCATCACTTGCCTCCCCCAAACCGAGGGTAGTGTTGTTTAAGTTTTAGATTTAAGAATGGTTCACTATGTGTTTTCACTGTTTATACGTTAATTGGTTATTGAGGACACACTTCTCAGGAGTACTTATCCAAATGATTTTACTCAGTTTTCTCCCTCTGAATATGCAGTAGGCCTTAATAGATTTTTACTTGAACCATCTAATATTAATTTTATCCATTTTGACGCTGCTCAAATGGATGATATATTTTCCTTGGGCAACATAAAAAGCGTTTTCTGCTAAAAATCTAAGGCTGTTAGTGAAGTTATAAAAATCAGGAAAGACTAGGATTGTCACATCATGATGTGGAAGAAACCCTTGGGGGAATACATCAAGTTGTTAATGCCAAGACTCCTGTATTTTAAATCTACCTGCCCCCTAAAACTAATGGGAACAATGCCTGTTCAACTGAAACATCAACTGGATGAAAAGAAATCCTAGAGAACAAGGAAAATTGTAGCTGTTGGCTATGTGGTTCTGTGGATGACCCATTCACTTCTCTGTTCAGGTAATCTAGTTAACACCAGCTTCAGTATTTATACATTTTAACAAGGGGTCCTTAATGCCATATTGTATGAAACACTTTCTAGTGAGACTCAACCTGGAGCATACTTTAAATTAACCCTTGTTTGGGCTGACTCAGGAGCACAATTCCTAATTTACTTAGTGCCCTCTGAACGTCTGTGTGTATGTAGCTACTTCTTAGAAGGGTTCCTTCTAATTAACAGTAGTTAACTTTTGGATATGTATTTGTAATAGGAAAGTGATTTTTCAGTTGTATCCATTATCACTACCTAAATGTTATTACACATAAGATTGAGTCATCAAAAAGGAAGTCGTCGTTATGATAAGTATAACTTGTTTTCTTATGATGCCCTTAACTCTTTGACAATCATATAGTTTTTCTTTCTCCCAGAAAGTGAAATCTTCATGGCTGGGGACCATCTTCTGTTCCTCTTAGTGTCCTTAGGGACTTTTGCAGAGAAAGTCTTACAAGTTACTGTTCCATGAATGGATATTGAGAACCTGGAGTAATGTGTTTAGAGTAAATGATACACAGGAAACTCCTAAAGACCGAAGAATATAATTCAAACAGTATGAAGGTCGAAAAATGAAATTAATAATGTTCAGTGATACTGAAATATGAGAAATAAGTAGAATCTGAATTGATTAGGGAAATGGCTAATAGGTAATTACATAGTTGCTACTATGTCACTACATTTGATAAAGCAACATTCTCTGAAGCTGGCGGAGTACAATATCTTGTGTGCATTTAAACTACAGGATAGTCATTCAGCAAGTATTGACTAAGCGCTTCCTCTGTGCAGAGTACTTTCCCTTGTTCTGGAGGAACCAAGAAGAAATGACATGATTACTATGATCAGGGAGCTTACCGTAGAGTGGGGAAAGAGGCTTGTAAAGAAATAGTTAAGGTGCAGTACGATAGTTCTAATGGAAGCATGCACTGAATGTCAGAGTAATGGGAAACACTGGGAAAGAAAGCATTGACGTCGGCCTGACTGGAGGTAAGGGCTTGGAATTAGATTGTCAAAGGCTGTGGGTTACATGGAATATGATAGGGAGTAGAATCTCTTACTGGACTGGGAATGAGAAGACCCAGGGTATAATGCCAGCTCTGTAACTTTCTAGCTTCGGCATCAAGTGAGTCAATTTACTTGTCTGAACCCGTTTCCTCCGCTGTAAAGTCAGGGTAGTGATACTAGGTCTGATTGGTTTTACAGTTATTTTAAGGGTGAGAAACTATGAAAGTGGTTCTCATTATAAGTGCTACATGCATTTTCACACACACTGTTTTCGCTGTTGACATTGTGCGGTGGTGTCCTTTCTGACCACCTGTTTGTTTGGGGTACGTGGGATACCTGTTTTCCTTCTGCTAGGTGGAATAGAAAAAATTTCAATAAGGTGGCTTTTTAGATGGGCTTTGGCAGAAGAAAATGTCTTTTTATTCTTGAGGTAGATATCTTTACAGATATATGTTACTTTTTCATGCAAAGTTGTTTACATTGTTAGCTTTTTCTCTGAAAATAATGTTTTAAAACCATTGAGGAGCAAGTCATTTTTAGTACAGTTATTTTATGATAAAATTAATACTTGCTACGGACTATCTGGAAAAATCACTGGCAAATCTGGAAAAATATTATGTAAATTAAAAAATTTATGTCATCTGCAATTCTGGCATTCCAGGATAATGATTTTTAACTTTTAAATATTCTCAAAAATCTACCTTTTAAGACAGAGGTATGTTTCTTAAAATATTACATATATGCATGTATGATACAGGGATGTGTTAGATACTTGGCAGTCATGAATTTCATCACATTGAGTATACTATTTGATATATTTTTTATTATTTTACAGAATAAATGAGCAAACAAAGCAGAAATAGACTCAGATACAGAGAAAAAAACTGATGGTTGCTAGATGGGAGGGGGTTTGGGGGATGGATGGGGGGAAGGTGAAGGGATTAGAAAGTACAAATTAGTACTCACAATATAGTCACGGGATATGAAATACAGTGTGGGGAATATAATCAATGTTGTAAAGATCATGCAAGGTGCCAGATGGGCACTGGACTTATCAGGGGGATCATGTCATAGACTGTGTAGATGCCTGACCACTGTGCTATACACCTGAAGCTGAAGTAGAAGAATATGGAATGTCAACTATAATTAAATGTGTGTGTGTGTGCGCACGTGCACGCGCGCACATAATGTATATATTATATATAATATATATGTGTGTAATATAGTCACAGGATGTAAAGTACAGCATAGGGAATATAGTCAATGGTATTGTAATAACTGTGTACGATGTCAGAGGGGTAGTAGACTTGGGGGGGTTATCACTTTGTACGGGGTGTACTCATTATGTTGTTTTGTACACCTGAGACTAATAAAAAAAATTTAAAAAGGAATAAAAAAAAAGTCTACCTTTTGACACAGATGTATGTTTCTTAAAGTATTACATGCATGCATGTATGACAATAGGGATTTGTTAGATATTTGGCAATCAAAAATTTCACATTGAGTATACTATTGGATATATTTTTTATTATTTCATAAGTCAGGTTTCGGGTTCATACTTATTAGTAATTTGAATTTATTCATACTGCTGTGTTACCATTGGGAGTGATGCAGATTTTATTTTCAGATTTTAATTGCTTTATGGTAAACATTAGACTTGCTTTTTTTCTTATTCTTCCACTGTTTGTAATATTTCCTTTGTGTTTCATTTTTTTGAAAATGTCATGGTTTTAGCATCTTTCTGTATACCTGGTAATTGATTTAGATTATTCTAACGGCTGTGACAATAACAGTCAACACATGTCTCACTCACACTTGCTCTGTGCCTGACGTCGCTCTAGGTGTTTTACACACATCGACTTATATAATTCTCACAGTAACCCAATGGAAGCTGTTATATCCTCATTTTATACATGAGAAATGTGAGTTACAAAGATGAAGTAAATCAGCCAGGGTCACACATCTAGTAAGTGAGAGAGCTGGAGTTGGAACACAGGCTGTCTGGCTCCATGGCTCATACTCGTATTGTTAACGCCCCCTTCGTGCTGCTGCTCTTGACTTCTAGGCCATTTCATCAAGTGAAAGGAATTACCAGTGCAGGCAATTCATTTTCTGTTTTCTATTGTTGTTAACGTGACAAACATCTATGCATTTTAACCTCTATAATATTAAATTTTTTTGAGGATGATATGACATATATTGTACGCCGTTTTGGGTTGATGCCTATAGAATTAAGACTGTAATCTTTAAGAGAAAAGGTTAAAAATCGATAAGATTTTTTGATTCATATTTTATTTGCAATTTACTTTTTACCTGATAAATTAACAGTTTCAACTCCTTATCTTGTCAGTGACACTCCACATAAAACATTTTCCACTAATACATAGCTAAAGATGACAAAACTACTTGAGTATTACCAAGAGGAAGTAAAATTTCAGTTGTAATGAGTACCAATCAATAAGCAGTCATTTAAAAATATGTATTTATACACACACATTATTCATTCTTGTAAGTTATAGTCTATCTAAAAATGTATAAGTAAGAACTAGTCTAGTCTAGGAAGATATATTAGCTATCTGCAATACAGTGGGATACTCACTGTATCAACTCAATGGGAAGATAGACATTGTTTCATTAGCTCATAGGGGCTAAGCAAAGTGGATTAGAAATCTTTACACCCTAATTTGTACGACATTGGACAATTAAGTTTGCGAACTCATCCTAGAAAAATACCTCATTGCTCCATACCTCATTGCTGAGTATCACTATGGTCACCTTCGAAGTACTCCCCTTGGGAAGCTGTGCACTGGTGCCAGCACCTAGTCTAGCAAAACCTTCAAAGCAGTTTTGGAACTCTTTTTCTGGAATGGCCATCAGAGCTGTCATCGTGTTACTGTTGATGTCCTGAATGTCATCAAAATGTCTTCCTTTCATTATTTCCTTTATCTTTGGGTAAAGAAAGAAGTCATTGGGAGCCAGATCAGGTGAGTAGGGAGGGTGTTCCAATGCACTTATTTATTTACTGGTTAAAAACTCCCTCACAGACAGTGCCGTGTGAGCTGGTGCATTGTCATGATGCAAGAGCCATGAATAATTGGCGAAAAGTTCAGGTCGTTTTCGTCTTTTTCACATAGCCTTTTCAGCACTTCCAAATAGTAAACTTGGTTAACTGTTTGTCCTGTTGGTACAAATTCACAATGAATAATCCTTCTGATATCAAAAAAAGTTAGCAACATCGTTGCAAGTAGTTTGCAAACTTAATTGTCAGACCTTCGTATTTAGGCTGTTTACTTTGAAAAATATTTCTACTTTGTGTAGAGATTTTGCTAAAAATATGATACTGCCTTTAGTGTTATCAGTTAATATTGTCAAACTCTTTGAAATGGAGAGATTTATAAGATCCCTGGGTGTCTGTGAAACCTTCGGTAATAACTTCAAATGAACACCCAAGAGTAATAATTCATATCTATGCATATTCTAGAGCCAGTGTCTCTGAAAGAGAGGCAGGTTCAGGGGGTCCCTACATCAGAGAAAGACATGCTTTGGTCTGTGTGAGCTGGAGAGGCAAGAATACCTCTCTGTGTGTCAGTCATTTGCACTCCTGCATCCACCCAAATGAAGTCCTGCTCTGTCTCTCTCTCTGCCCTGTCAGTGCTTGGGGGGCAGTGTTCAAACATGAACTTACCAAACTGTAAGTGTGGCATGACCTCTTAATACACCAGACAGACTCATGGTTCATAATAGGCTGTGCTCTTACCTGACAACTTTATATGTTAACTGGGGTATATTTGTAGGAGGGCGTATTTGACACGAGCCATGAGGACATTATGGTACCCAACCAGAGATATACGGAATACAAGCATTTAAGAATAATTGTAATCCAAACTTGAAAGTGGAAAGTTCACTTGAAAAAAACATGGTAACTTTGTATTTTGATAGTGTCTACAAAAGTTGAAGACTGTTCTTATGAGGACTAATGTGGTTACATAGATGATAGGAAAATATCATTTATGCTACAAGTCCAGCTGCCATTTGTGTAGGAATTAAAAAGCACCGAATATAATAGGTGCTCAATAAATATGTTTCAAGTGCTTGTTGAATACATGAACGTGCAATTATGAATTTTAGCAAAAGAATTCAGATTGAAAGTTATATAGAATTTAAAACATGATTTTTTTGTACAGTACATTTGGGTTATATATTGTGTTGTGCTTTCCTAGCCAAGTCTAACTTAATCAGGTACTCTGGGAGTTTCATTACCAGAATCAATGCTTTTAAATAGAAGGTTGGGGGAGTTTTCATATTTCTTGACTTCAAACTGCAGGTGGCTCTCTTGATCTTTCAGCTCTAAGTTTAGGTCAAGAACCTTTGCTGTACCTTCATCCTGTCCCCTCACTGCTTGGAAAAATATTTTTGCCCAGATTATCTGACCTCTTCTTGAAACTTCTGGTAATGGTCTTCTTATTGGATTGCAAGCAACAGAGCTTTGTTTTCTCACTGAAGATTTTTTTTAAACATATTGCTTATCCTTCCTTTTGAATACCTGCTTTTCCTTTAATATCTAATATGAGGATTTGCTAGGTATCAATTGCAGTGTTGATAAAGCTTCTAAACAACTGTACCAGTATTCTAGCATTATTTTAGAAAGCTATTCAATTTTATTCTTCTCAATTTCAGCCTGGCATTGCTATTTTATCCCATAATTTATTTTGGGCACACCTGATACTGTAGGAATTTTACAAATTCCAAAATAATTGGATATGAAAACCTGTTGATACAACTTCAGGGGGAAACATAAGCCTCATCTGTACCTTTAGTCATTCTAATGTTTATTTTAGCAAAATTCAGACTGGGAAGGTGTGGAGGTGGAAGCATTTATGCACATGATGTGCCGAAGTAAATTAGGAATCACATAGCCCTTAGTGTAGATTGTTGAATTATCATGAATAATAATATGACTTTACATTTTTACAAGCTGGAAATCTAATTTTTCCTTTTGGAAAGTAGGTAAAATATATACAGTGACTGCTTTTTAAGATAATAGACTAATCTAAAATATGATGGGTGATAGAGAAAGTGCTATATACAGATTTTTTTTGCGAATGCTTAATTGTGTTAAAGCTGTAAGCACCAACAGCCAGAAGACTATTTGCAATAAAAGTCTTGTGGCAAGATATTCATCAAATAATGAAATATAATACCAACATTTAACTCTATGTGATGTGTGTGTTATAAATATGCTTGTCATAGTGCTATAAGAAAAGCCACCAATACCGAATTGACCTGAAGAATGACACACGTGGCTTTACTGCAGCTGCACTATTGTCTAGGAAATTCACAGAGGAGGCCTCCCAGGAATTACTTGTATGTTCCTTTTCTGTAAAGTTTTTGTCTGGAAAGTCACTGTGCAAACAGTAGCTGTTGATAGCACCTGCTTCCGTTAAGGGAGAGCGAATCTTTTATTTAGAGAGCATCAGTAGCCGTTTCATTCATCACTCCACAAAGGACCTACATAAAGGGTAGCATTCCAGTGACGCCAAAAGAAGCCAGACTTTCCAACAGGCTGGGCATTTGTAAACCCTGAGTCTACGTATGTTTCTTTTTTTACTTTTCATGCAATTACATCCCTGTCTTTATTTCGAGGAAAAAAAATGATTGATTCAGAGCAATAATCAGAAAAGTTCTAAAATGCAGTTTTAAGTTTAAAAAGCTATTATTATATAAAAAGCTGTGGCAACGTCATATATAAGTTTAGTCATTTATATAAATATTACTTTAATCTTCTTAAGGTCGTAGAAAAGTAATTGTATTATAGAGGTAACAATGCCAAGATACTTCATAGAATATCTTTGAAAAATATTTGTGTAGTTGTTTTCAATGTGCCTATTGTCCTAGCATCTAAATGGCTTTTTTGCATTTGTTTCATGGCTAATCATCTTTAATAAGTGTGTCTACACGCAGTGCCAGTGGTACTTCCCAGCTCTTTCATTGGCCCCTGGCAGTATGATGCCCATGCTTGTTACTCTGTTAAAACTACTCTGTCTTTGACCTCTAGTTACTACCTCCCAACCTTCTCTTTTAGCTATTTCTTATCATTCTTCATCTTTGTATTATATTATGTTTGATAGGATCTTCTTGATACATTCTCTCTCTCTCATTTGTTTTTTTTTTTAAGAATTCAGCGGTTTTAGTATATCTACAGAGTTGTGCAGTCATCACCACAATCTGATTTTAGAACATTGTCATCACCCAGAAAGAAACCCCGTACCCGTTAACAGTTACTCCTCATCTCCGTTCCTCACAATCTGTCCCTCACAATCGCTTATCTACTTTCTGTGTGAATTTGCCTATTCTGCACAGTTCATAAAATTGGAATCATATAACATGTGGCCTGTTGTGTCTGGCTTCTTTCACTTAGCATATCTTTTCGAGGTTCATCCTTATTGTAGTATGTGTCAGTACTCCGTTCCTTTTTATGGCTGAATAATATTCCATTGTATGATATACTACATATTATTTATCTGTTCATCAGTTGATGGACATTTGCATTGTTTCCACCTTTTGGCCTATTGTGAATAGCGCTGCTATTGACATTCATGTACAAGTATTTGTATGGATGCTTGTTTTCAGTTCTGTTGGGTATATAGCAAGGAGTGGGCGGTTCGGGTCCCGAGGGGAGGGGATTCGGTGTTTACATTGTGAAGAACTGCTTTGTTTTCCAAAGTGGCTGTACAATTTTACATTCCCACCAGCAGAGTAACAGAGTTTCAACTTCTCCACATCTTCCTCAACACTTGTTATTGTCTGTCCTTCCCTGGTAGCTACCCTAAAGGGGTGGTTTTGATTTGCATTTATTTTCCTGTCTGGCTAATGATGTTAAGCAGGTTTTAATGTTTTTTTCTTCTTCATTGCGGATATCTATTCAGATCCTTTGCCCGTTTTTAATTGTGTCCTCTCGTGTTCTGTGGATTGCCTTTTCATTTTCTTGATGGTGTCTTTTGAAAAAACAAAAGTTATTAACTTCGATAAAGCCCAGTTTATTCATTTCCTATTTTGTTGAGTGTGCTTTTGGCATCATGTGTATGAAGTCATTTCCTAATCCAAGGTCACCAAGATGGCACCTATGTTTCCTTCTAAGAATTTTATTGTTCGAGCTAACTTCATTCTTTCCCATAATTTCCTTGGCATCTTTGTCCAAAATACATTGACCATAAATATAAAGGATTATTTCCGGACTCTCAGTTTTATTCCTTTGATCTATATCTTTATGAGTACCTCACTGTCTTGATTTGTATAGCTTTTTAGTAAGTTTTGAAATTAGTGATGGAGTCCTACTTTTTTCTTTCTTTTGATACATCGTCTTATTAAGCCTTCTGTTCTTTTTTGATGATCAGCTTTTCTTCCCACATTTGTGACCACTCTTTTCTCAGGCTCCTCTTTCTCATTCTTCACTGGCCCCCATCACACCAAGCAACTACTGTTGTCACCTCCTCTGATGTTTTTATGTAGTTACATTTTCTTCACTGAGGCAAATATTCACAAAGTCACAAATCCTGCCTAATTACTTCTTTTCTCTGGACTGTGGAGTGGGAGATAGAGGAGGAAGACAAATATCTCAATACAGTGTTTAACCACCACTGGATCGTCCAATTAACATAACTCAGACATGAAGGGAATCATAGAGGAGGAGGCTGAGGTGGTAGGAATGGAGAGTTTTTGAGACCATCTTAAAAGATAGAATGAACAAGACTATTACTGATAGAGGAATAATTGGCTACTTGAGAGAGAATGGAAAAACAAGTCAAGTTTTGCTATATATTGGCAAAAATCCTAATCACCACTGCTTTCCTTTTTTCCCCACTAATCAGATAGTTACGTTTAAGTGTAAGAAGACAATATTCATTTTAGTTGAAAGTGGTAAAGCATAGTACAACAACAAAGACATGATGGTTTTGTGATGCTTACTAAGAATTTAATATTACAGTGTTACGCTATACGTACCATGCATACCCATAAGCTATAAGATATATTTGATAGCATGAGGAAATATAGAAATCTTAAGAACAAAGAGCTCATATTTTCACATTCAGTTTTATTTTCACAATGACTTTAGTGTTTTCCCTCATGTTTTCCAAGTGTGTTTGACATCACCTCATTCAGTTTTGCTACACCTGATGGAGATGTAATCTAGTGCATATATAATATCACCAATTTCATTTGTAAGACAATGACATTAACCCACCCCTTTTTAATTAAAGTTTACTGGGCTGACAATGGTTAGTAAAGTTACATAGGTCTCAAGTGTACAATTCTGTAGTGCATCATGTATATGCCACATTGTGTGCTCACCACTTGGAGTCAATAACCCCTTTCGATTTTTAGTGAAGTGTGTTTTCACGGCAACTATGAAAATACAGTAGTGTCGATTGTACTATGATGGTATAGCTAATGATTCTAAATTGAGTCATGGCTTAAATTTTACTGACTAGAGACATATCTTTAAAATACCTTTAATATATGAATGTATACTTTAGAGACCTCTTACCTTTATTTGCCATATTTTTGAGCATTGCTTTTATTTTCTATTTCCTGCTTCATTCAGGACTTTAAGCTATTCGTCAAGCTCAGTAGTTGTTACTTCTTGAACCCTCTTTATACATCCTTCTTCACCTGTTGTGGCTTCTGAAGACCCACTGATTAACCAGCCTTCGCAGTATTTGAGAGCTGCAGTGTGTGAGTTTGAATCATACTGCTTACGGGGACGTTAGGTCTATGCGGTAGCTAGTGTCCACAGGCACTTATGTTAGGAGGTCGTAGGCTTCTGCAGCCCCTCAAGAGGTCTTCATGTCTAGATTTCACCAGAGTGTGAAATGATAAAATGCTCAGGAATGACCTCATGATGTTTTCAGCAGAGCCTCTCGGGGAGAAGAAAACCCAAAGTCTGACACTACACAGAAAGTTAAAGAAATAATGAAGAAACCCTTAATTCCATAAACCTTATAGCTGACGCCGCCCTCCCACCCTTCGCTGGATGTTCTTTGTAGCATAATGTATTCCCATCTTTTTGTTCTAGGATTGTTCTATTTGGGGGCTGCCTACCAATAATCCTGTCTTGTTAGTAGGATTTTTACTGCACATGCTAGTTGTGCTTTCTGTTTTCTTTAGTCAATGGACATTTATTAAGCGCGTGCCATTTTTGTAGGCACTGTGCTGAAATGCTGGGGATGCAGACATAAGACTGTGTCTGCAGGGACTTCAAGTGTAGTGGGGGTGAGAGACAGGTAAATAGATTATTATCATAATATGTGATAAACCCCAGAACGGAGATGAGTAGGGTATTGCAGGACCACAGAGGAGGGAGGGCCACTGAACTCAGATTAAGGGAAGTCAGCAAGAATTCCCAGTCGATATTGATGTTAGATCTTAGTTTCAAAGGCTTACTAAGGATTGCCAATGGAAAAAGGAGATTGCAGGAGCAAGGAATTCTAGACAGACTGGAGTACACATCGAAGCATGTGTTTAAGGTACGAGAAACTGTGCTGAATTCTGGAAGCTCTTATGTTGTTCGGTATAGCTGCTGGGTAATGTACTTCTAGGGAGAGTGACAAGAAATGCGTGTATAGAGGCAAGAAGGGACCAACTCATTAATGTCCTGCTATGAAATATTTAGGACTTTGGATTTTTATCCTAAAGGCACATTGAATATGAATTTTAAGCAGAGAAATGCCATTTTCAGATTAAAACATTAGAAAATTCACTCTCATTATAGTATAACAGATGATTGGGATGTGGTTGACGGTATTGAGGGGACATTTGGACCTGAGGCAGATAGGCCTGTCTGGAGCTTATTGCAGTACAAATCTAGGCAAGGCATTGCACATGTCCAAACTAAAGTAGTGGCGATAATGGCTTATACAAATTCTAATGATGTACAAAGTATAACATTTAACTCCTACAACTTGATAAGGGCTATTATATTACTCAGTTTACTAAATTATAGCTCTGTTTCTTTCCCAAGGTTATCCATACCGTCTTGATTGGAATTTTGAGTGTTGGTTGGGCACTTTAGTGCCCAAAT
Organism: Rhinolophus sinicus; assembly: GCF_036562045.2. Classification (NCBI taxonomy): domain Eukaryota; kingdom Metazoa; phylum Chordata; class Mammalia; order Chiroptera; family Rhinolophidae; genus Rhinolophus; species Rhinolophus sinicus. The sequence continues at coordinate 64,334,378 of NC_133768.1, forward strand.
CTTTGAAGTAATCTTTAGTTTCATGGCACTAGATAGCTAATCATAGCTATTATTTTAGCTACTTTATTAATAATAGCTATTCTTTTACTAGTTTTATTTCGTTAATTTTTAAACTGCTGGGGGCTGGTGTGGTATCTCACTTTTGTCCCCTTTTATGTCTCGTATTACTGGCATATTCCACTTAAAAAAACTCTCAAGTCCACACATTTTAGTGTTAAAATAAAAGAATTTGCAGATTATCCTAATTACTCAAGGACTTGCATGAGTTTCCTAGAACATTTTGAAAAGAGTATATTATAAAAAAACTTCATTTTATATGTACCCTTTCAGTTTTTCCTAAAGGATAGCACTCCTTTATATAAAAGAGTCTGACTTACATGACTTACTACTTTTGTTGTTTTATGTTTTTCCTTAAATAATTCCGTAATCCTGTTTTGGTTAAAATCATTTAATTTCATGTGCTAGCATCTCTGTTGGGATTATTGATTGTTTACATCACACAACCATTTACTGAAGGCCTATGCTCTTTGAAGGGCTATTATACTATATAAAACATTGTGGTGGTCTTTAGACTCGTGTAAACCATGGTATGGCATCCTTCCCAAAGGAGCTGGATTCTGCATTTTGAAAGTCTCAAACCCACTGCCACCTGTCCACACTTTTCTTTTTCCCTAACATACAAAAAATCCTAGTACACTATTAAAAATTTATTGAAACTGTTTGATCTTCAGATCCACTTATGTTTCCATAGATACATCTAAATTAGATACCTAGTCCATGTCAAGAAATGAAAACATGAGATTATTATGAGCGAGATTAGAAAACAATTAAAACCAGTTAGCTACTTTAAATATATAGAATCCTCATGTTCAAAATGTACTTGCTTTCCAAAGTAAGATAACCTGGGGCCAGATAAATAGACCAGAAAGCTGCCAGATCTAATAAACTGTGTGAGTTGCATTAGCGTGCTGGTAAATGTCTTTTTGAAAGGTCATCTCTGTTAGTTCCTCTGTTGCTGTCTTTCCCCTACCCCCTACTTTTTAAAAATTTTATTTAAACATGATCAGTAGTGTACCATAAATTACTTTTAACTAAATAGAATTTTAGGAATTATTTAAACCCTTTGTATTTAAGCAAAATAAAGTAATAGAGAATGTCTAAATAGCATAACAATACTAGTAAACACGTACTTTGGTCAAAGATATTTGAAAGAAATGAGCCGGGAAACAAAGGTCACTGTCACAAGGATTAGGAAATTCCTCAGGGTTAGTTACTTTGTGATACATGAGTACTAATTTTTTTTTTTTTTTAAGAGTTGGTAGATCATTACATTTGAAATTTAAACTATAAGTGTTTCATAAATATGTGTCTTGATGATTATGAACTTATGAGTTAAGTATTAAACACAAGGGCCACCAGAAGAAAATACACACAGGTTTAAAGGGCCAGAGTGATTTAACGTGCTTTTTTGGTGACAACTTATATTTTATATCTAAGGTGTTAGTAATTAGCATGAAGGGAACTGCTCAACCAGCTGGAAATGTCTTCCAGCTGAGAGTGTCTTAAGTCAACGTCTTACTGCCTTTTACTAAAGGTTGTTGATAATTTAATAGGAATTTAAAATTTAAATCATATAAATTCTGAAGTCATTAATTTTGTTAATTTTTGTAGAGTAGGCATTTTTGGTGTATGCATTTCTTAGATTGTAATACTGTTTTGTCAATTAAATTCACAAATGGCACATACTTTTATTACTACTAGAAATGAAAAATTAAAGGCTACTGATATTGCCAGATTGCATTTGGTCAGAATTGTTTGTTTATAGAAATTAGAATTTTAAAAGTCAATGAAAGGTAATGTAATTATTCCAATAAGTATTGCAGTTTACTTTTATTATTGATATGTAGACAATTAACAGGTACAAGTGTATTCTGAGTAGAAACACACAGATGACATAGATTGGTCTTTAAAACAATGTATATGGTATATTCAGGACAGAATTTTCTTTAATGTTAGCCAAGGGTTCCAAAAAACTAGGAAAGGTAAAATCGATGTGGAATTGTCAAGTCTGCAAAATATCTTACGTTGGGATTGTACAGAACTGGCTCTGAAACAAAAGTCAGAAACTTCATCCTCCAGCAATGTTCTTTCATAACGTAGCACTAGAAAAAAGATAGAAATCAAACTACCGCCGTGTAGTGATTTAAAAATTAATCTAGACTTGAGACCCTGCACCATCGTGTTATTTTAACATAACCTCCTTCTGTCACTTATAAGAACTAGATTCAGAACATTATAGTTCAGGCAGGAATATATTACCATTGTAACTACTGAACGCTTTCTGCTACTTAATTAAAGTGTGTGTGTGTGCGCGTGTGCCCACGCACGCACACACACGTGTGTGGCCTGGGTGTGCAGTAACCCAGGAAGAGTCTCTGTGTAACAGTGAGCATGGTATTTTTCTAGACATTGTTGGTCTCAGAGGTCCCCATTAAAAAGAATAAGGATTGCTACTTCTCACACCTTGTCAGATACTGGGCATATTACCTGCATGCACAATGGAAGTATTGAGGATAGCAGTGTACCTTTGTGATAACCTTGTTTATACACTTGCAGAACATATCGACTACTTTATGCATTATTTCTGCAACACTACCACAGCTTTGCTTGTAAGATTTTGTAAGAAATACACAAGAGGAAGGAATCATAGGTCTTAGATTCTGAAATGTCTAATTCAGTCACAGTGATGCCGTGCTCAGATGAACTATAGCAGAATTAATGAGCAATCTAGGGCAGAGACACATGTACTGGACACACCAGGGAAAAAGATTACGTGTACAGGGACGAATTAGCATGAAATATGAATATATTCATATAAGTAGTCTTGATCTATGCGACTCTTTCATTATTGGGAATGATTTTTGCATGAAGTTAATGAAGAGAAATTCAGGAGTTATGCTGTATAAAGCATTTTTAAATAGTATTTTAACTTTTTGATTCTGCAAAGTCTCAATTTCTGGAACAAAAAAATAAATTGCATTTTATGCAATACTGTGATCAAATGGAATGGACCTATTTTCTACAGTGTCATATACACAAGTTGGGAAACTGGAGCTATTCTTCATATAACCAGTTCACTTAATTAACAAATACCTTGACTTCAATTTCTTGAATTAGAGATGCGCTGATATTCAGTATCACCTTAATGTTTTAAACAAGGTGATCTGGGCAAATTATATTCTAGAAATATGTACCTCTAGCTAGAGAATTGAAAAGCTTAGATTTAGTTCTTTGGGGGTTGTAAGACATCTTTATCAAAGAAATTATCAATTTTGAGGAAGGATTTAGAGAGAGAATGGAATTTGTTTTAAGTTCGTTTAGGTCCTTTGAGAAGGGAAACCAAAGAAGTAGTAGGAGGTAAAATATTAAAAAATAAATTGAACTCCTGTTGAAAAAAATTCAGGTGTATAATACCCATTTTAATATTGGATATTTCATTTAATTTAAACAATATTTTTATTCTTAATTTAAGGTTTGAAAATTAGCGTATGAACACAGAATTTAAAACTACCTCTGATAATCAGATACTCTAAGTTTGAGGAATTAAGCTTATTTTCATTTCTACTCCCTTCAAAAAAGTTCAACATTAGATTGCTTAGTTAAATATATGGCTAGATTTATGTAAAATACAATTAATGTTAATATTTTATATCTGATTTCAATAACATTTTCATGTGCAGGTATCTTAGAAACTGCCACAGGAGTCAATATTCTTGAAGAAATGTCAGTGTTTTTGAGGTGTGAAATTAGAACAAAAACAGTTAAAATAGTCTATACATTTATACAGTACTTGTAAGAAACAGATTATTTGTATGTAGGGTGTCGTGCGGCAGACCCTGCTCGCTCTGCCATTTGTCGTGCGAGGTGGCCTGCGGGGTCTCTGGTGCCATTGCCCACCTAAGAATGCAGGATATGGTGAGGCCAAAAAGGAACACCCACGGAGCCATAGGTAGGGGAGTCATACCACTATGGTCTCACTGGAGGCTGGATTCACAGGACCTGCAACCTGCTGTCTGCTTCTCTGCCTGCCAGCCCACTGACTGACCAACCAGCGCAGCCGCAGCAGTTATATCAGTGGCGAATTGGCTAACTGGTAACAGCTGACGGCCAACTAGCCACAGCTGACGGCCATCTATTACCCGAGTCCACCTTTCCACGTGAGGCCGAGAGCCTGGAAACTGCTCTCTGGGACTCTGTCCCCACATAGGGTCATAGGGCTATGTGCCATTTAGCAGGAAAACAGACTGTATGGTGCTTACCATGTTCAGTGCTCTCATGGTTGCCACCAAAAGTAACTCATACCCTTGTACACAAGCAATGTGTATAAATAGAGCAGAGGGTTGGTGATAAAAATAGAACAGGAATAGAAATACATTTAGAAATAACCATCATTCTATCTGTCCCGGCTTTGAATAAGTCACAGAGCACATGACTTTTTTTCATTTCATTATTAAGGCACGTTTCAGGAGAGAGTTGACTGACCAAAGGTGGGTCATGAGTCAGACTGATTGTTTGTGTAACTGCTCTTTGCTTTACTGGAACATGTTTAACTTTAGGGACCTTAGCTTTAGGGACGTGCAGTAGATACTGGACAGTCTTCTAAATAGCAGAGGACACATGCTGAGTGTCAAGTCTTTAGATGGTGCTACTCATGTGTTAAAAGACTTTACTTGACTTCATTTAATGCTCGGAGATTCTTTGTGAGTTATAAGAAGTATTTTTTAATCTCCAATTTGCAGTTGAAGAAACAGAAGTTTAAAGAGTTAAGTGTTTTTCTTAAAGTTAAACTTTTAAGTGTAGATGCAGAATTCACATCCAAGTTGTTCATGCAATTGAATATATATCTCTTTTTTTTTGTTTATGACAGAGTATATAATTAAACATTGAGATGAACAAAAATTTCTCTTGAACCAACTTTTCTATTTAGCTGGACAATAGATGACCTCATTCCATTTTTTATGTATTACACTGATTTACTGCTGTTAGGGAATCATACTGGGCTTTCTCAGGCATGTATATGTATTCCCTGCTGCCTCGCCAGGTACCTTTTGCTCTTGCAAATACTTGTAACCTGGCCTGTTTGTCTTGACACTGTAGTTGCTACAACATAGGGTTGCATGTCGCCACGGGTTACCGTGGGGGATATTTTAATGTTTCCCTTCATGTCCATTTCTAGGGTATATGTTAATCATTTTATACTATTTAGAAAGTGTAAAAGAGACTTGTTAAAAACATCTCTGGAACTTTTAACATCTAATTGTGATCGCCAGGGTTACCATTTTGTTATATATTCTTTCAGTGATAGTGCTCTTTAAAAAAAAAAAAAAATCTGTGTTTGAATCTTTTTTTTAATGAAATAATATCTTATTGTAGATGTAGTATATACTGTATTCAGCTGTTTTGGACCTAATGTATTCTTGGGGCATAAACTAATATTTTGCAAACACATGATTTTAATGGCTATGTAAAACTCTCCTGAGGCTATACCATGATTTATTTAACTGTTCCCCTGTTGTTCAATATTTAGATCATTTCCAATTATTTGATCTAATTGTGCCATGTGGAATAGTCTTGTATATGTTCATCTTTTTGTAAATCTTTTCGTAAAATTAGTAATGGAAGAGTATGAGTTATTTTTAAACTTTCGTTATGTATTGCTAAATTGTTTCTAGAAAGGTTATTTAAATTTACATTCCTACCAGCCATAAATGAGTGGTAATCATTTGAAACAATCACCACCACTAAGTATTGTAAGTAAAACATATTGTCCAAATTGATGTCAGAAACTTTGTCTTATTGTTTTTATTTGTATTTATTTACTTAGTAATTATTTTAAACAGTTTTAATCATATTGACCTTTTGTTTTTCTTTGTCCATATGTGTTCATATGTTTTTGCTCATTTTTATATTACATGGATAGTATTTTTATTATTTCTTTCTCGTTATCTATTTATTTTAACCCTTTGTCACTTTTGTTGTAGTTTGCAGTTTTTCCCCAAGTTTCCAATTACCTTTTGATTTTGTTTTGAAGTATTTTAGTATAAACTAAAGCTTTATTGTGTATTTGTTTCTGTGGAAAGTTGGTGAAACCATTTAAACTGGATCGAAAAGTTTTACTTTAGTTACTCCAGGGAAACAGAGCAGAGTATAATAATTGTAATATAGACTCAACAGAAATTATACAAATAGTGCTATTCATTCTCTCTGGCTTCCATTCAAATGGAGCTAGCTTTGTTATTTTCATATTCCTCTTTCCAGGTCTCCATCTGTGACAGTCTCTTGGCAGGATTTCAGTCCACTTTTATATTTATGGTTGGAGCTGAGCCAAGTTCTCCTGTTTTCTGGGAGGAGTTCCCTGTTATTGTACATATATTGACTTGGAGCTCTTGCAGTACATGCCTACATGTGGGACATTCAAGTTTCCTAAGACTCAAGTGGATTATATCCATGTCATCAAGCCAAAGCATATTAAATCTGGAAGTTACCTTAAAGATCATGGTCTAAAAATCTCACGGTCCAGATTGGTGAAATCCAGACACGCTGCTTTTTCTTTCTCAACTCAGGCACACAGACTTTATTGAAGAATGGTGAACTTGGTTGATTCCCTGATAGTCACATATGGTGTAGAGACGTTGTTGGTGTTGGTCTCATCGCACATTTACTTCCTACTCTCTATATGGGAATACAATATTTTTTTTTGATCTGATAAACCAGGCTACTATAGTGGACGATTTTTTCTTGTCACAAAGTTTGTAGGTTGAGACTTGGCACCATAACCTTGCCATTTGAGGTTTTTTTCCTGAGAATGTGGTATCTGTGGTGGTATTCTGTCTATGGCATTATGATGAAAGGCAATTGTTAAACATATTATTTGTGTGTTAACATAGTGAGATAAAAGAAACTTTTTCAGTTTACATAACTTAACAAACATCTCAATCCACTTAAGTGCGACTTAACTGACAGGTGTCACAGTAGTTTGGACTAGCCATAATTTCCTGGCTTGGGATGTTGTAGATGTTGTAAGCTAGAAATATGTTGGGTCCTCAGATGACATATATTATTCCCTCCTGACCTAACAGGACTAAAGCTCATGTCATCAGATATCAGGGCTTTGAGCAAGCCTGACTCTGGGTGGTTTATCTTTTCCAGTGACTTGAGACCTGTACTTGCATTGAATGTACTTGAATTTCATGTATAGCTCATCTTTATTAGTATGCATTTGGGTTGTTTCAAGGGATTTTCATTTTAATATGTAGATTGAAACATTTTTAGACATGGTACTAGAAGTGCTTTTACACTGCTGCTGCATTTTAGAAATCAAAACGATAATACATATGGTGTTCATTGTTTTTCTCCTTCAACCTTTTTTGATGACTATAACCTTTCGTTGGAAGTGTTAGTAACATTACTTTCTCTTTTTATTTTTCTTTACTCATTTATTTTTCTTCTTTTTTTAAATTTAAATAAATTTTAAAGATTTTTATTAGAATATAGCTAACATACAATTATATCAGTTTCGGATGTATACTGTAGTTACTCAACATTTATATACCTAAAGAAGTGATCACCATGATAAGTTCAGCAACCATCTGACACCGTACCATGCTATCACAGTATTATTGACTGTATTCCTCATGCTGTACGTCTCCATGACTGACTTGTTTATACCTGAAAATTTGAACCTATTGTTTCCCCTTCACCTCCCCTTCACCTTTTCTAATTTTTCAATTAAAATTGACAGTCAGTAACGTTTTATATTAATTTCAGGTGTACATCATAGTGATTAGATATTTATATAATTTAAGAATTGATCCCCCTGACTAGTATAGTACCCTCCTGGCACTGTACATAGTTATTACACATTATTGACTGTATTCCTTATGCTGTACCCTACATCCCCATGACGACTTTGTAACAACCCATTTTTACTTCTTAGTCTCTTTCACTTTGTCACCCTCCTTCAATCTCCCTACCATCTGACAACCATCAAAATATTCTCTGTATCTATGAGTTTGTTTTTGTTTTGTTTGTTTATTTTGTTTTTTAGATTCTACATATAAATTAAATCACATTGCATCTGTCTTTCTCTGTCTGACATACTGCGCTCAGCACAATACCCTCCAGGTCCATCCATGTTCCTGCAGATAGCAAAAAACCCATTCCCTTCTATGGCCAAGCAATATTGCATTGTATATATGTGCTACCGTCTCTTTATCCATTCACCCATCGACAGACACCCAGGCTGACGGACACATCTTGGCCATTGTAAACAATGCTGCAATGAACATATGGATGCACATGTCCCCTTGATGCAGCATTTTGGGTTTCTTCAGATAAATACCCAGAAGTGGGATTATTGGGTCCTTCTTTGTCACTCGTTACAGCCTTTGTTTTAAAGTTTATTTTGTTTGGTATAAGTATTGCTACTCCAGTTTCTCTCTCTCTCTCTCTCTCTCTCTCTCTCTCTCTCTCTCTCTCTTTTGTTTTGTTTTGTTTTGTTTTGTTTTGTTTTCATTTTCATGAAATATCTCTTTCCATCTCTTTACTTTCCATCTGTGTGTGCCTTTCAATCTGAAGTGATTCTCTTGTGGGCAGCATATGTAAGGGTCTTATTTTCTTACCCATTCAGCTACCCTATCTTTTGATTGGAGCATTTAATCTATTTACATTGAAAGTAATTGTTGATAGATATGTAGCTATTTCCATTACATTAATTATATTTTCTTTTCTTTTGTCTTAAAGAAATTCCTCTAAGACTCCTTTTAATACTCATTTGTAATAATGAACTCCTTTAGCATTTTCTTGTCTGGGAAGGTCTTTGTCTGTCCTTTGATTCTAAATGATACTTTGCTGGGTAGAGTAGTCTTGGTTGTAGGTTCTTACTTTTCATCACTTTGCTTTTTCCTGCCACTCCCTTCTGGCCTGCAAAGTTTGTGTTGAGAAATCAATCAATAGCCTTATGGGAGCTCCCTTGTAGGTAACTAACTTCTTTTCTCTTGGTGCTTTTAGGATTCTTTATCTTTAACCTTTGGCATTTTAATTATGATGTGTCTTGGTGTGTGCCTCTTTGGGTTCATCTTGTTTGGGACTCTCTGTGCTTCCTGGACTTGTATGTCAATTTCCTTCACCAGGTTAGGGAAGTTTTCATTCACTGTCTCTTCAAATCGGTTTTTAATTCCTTGCTCTCTTCTCCTTCTGGTACCCCTATGATGCGAATATTGGTTGGCTTGGTGTTGTCCCAGAAGCCCCTTAATCTATCCTCATTTTTTTGGATTTGTTTTTCTTTTTGCTGTTCTGCTTGGGTGTTTTCTGCTACCATGTTTCCCTGAAAATAAAACCTAGCCTGACAGTCAGCTCTAATGCTGATTGTCAAAAATTAATGGAGCAAATATTAATATAAGACCCAGTCTTATTTTACTAGAAGACCCGGTATAATATAATATAATATAATATAATATAATATAATATAATATAATATAATATAATATAATATAATATAATACAATGCCAAGTCTTATATTAATTTTTGCTCGAAAAGATGCATTAGAGGTGATTTTCCGGCCAGGTCTTATTTTTGGGGAAATAGGGTACCTTGTCTTCTAGATCGCTGATTCGATCCTCTGCTTCATGAAATGTACTGTTGATTCCCTCTAATGTATTCATACTTTCAGTATTGTATTCTTTATTTTTGAATGGTTCTTAATTATGCTTTCTATCTCCATTTTCAGGTTTCCTATCTCTTTGTTGTAGTTCTCTCTTAGATTATTGAGCCTCCTTGTAACCAATATTTGGAACTCCGCTTCTGATTGCTTGTCTCCATTTTGTTTACTTCTTTTTCTGGACCTTTGTCCTGTTCCTTCATTTGGGACATGTTTCTTTGTATCCCTAGTTTGGCTGCCTCCCTGTGTTTGTTTCTATGTATTAGGTAAGGGTCCTATGTCTCCCCGTTTTAGTAGTGTGGCCTTATATGGTAGGTTTGATGTTGGGCTCTGTGGCACAGTCATTCTGGTCACCTGAGCTGGGTACTCCAGGTTTGTCCCTTGTGTGGGTGTACTCTCCTGTTGTAGTTGAGTCTTGATTGCTGTTTGCATGTGAATGGGAGGGATTGACCCTCAGGCTGATTGGTTGACAAGACTGTCCATTACTACAGTAGAGTAGTTGTTGCGTAGGGCCTGACCCTGTGGATCAGGGCTCTCGTGCCTACCCATTGTGCCCTTTGGGGGTGTTGTCCTTGGGGTGACCAGGTGATGCTCCTGTTGGTTCTAAAACTGTCCACTGGGCGTGCCAGCCCCTGGGACTCTGGGGAGGGACCCTACCACAAGCCAGCTTCAGCCACAGGCTGTGCCCTTCCCAGGTCCACCTGGCATGTGACAGAATGTAGTCTCAGATATCCAACATCTGTTTTGTACTTGAAGGTGCCTTGAGAGGCCAAGCCACAAACTGTGGCTGGCTTCTTCTAGTGCTGGGCTTGGGACTGCTCAGCCAGAGGTATGGGACACAATAAAGCCAGATGCTACTTGTTTGGATTTTGCAAACCTTTCAGAGATTTTAGGAAAGTCTGCAGTATCAGTGAAGATAAGCCATTTATATGGGAAAGCCATTAGAAGTGCCTTGGGTAGGGCCAAAAATTGGGTGGGGCAGGGTCTCAGAATTAGGGCAGATGAGTGATGTTAGTTAGTTTGATGGAGACTCAGATATGGCGTCTGTCTGTATCTTTACGTGGTGGTGGAGGGAGGGCTCTATATAGAAGCAATGGCTTGTCCCATCTCCTCCATCCAGGAGAAAGTTGCCCCTCCAGTACTCTCTTTGAAGCCTGACAATTCAGTTCCTTCCTGTATTTCCTTGGTGCCTTTTGAGCTGCTGCCCTAGCACTGGAGCCCAGAGCCAGTGAGTCCATTGGTGAATAAGTCCATGCATGGTCCTTTAAGAGGAGTTCTTGGTACTCCCGCCACCCTCTGTCTCACTCAGCCACAATCTCCACTGGTTCACAGCCAGTAGTTGTGGGGACTTCTCAGCACTGGAATTCTGGGTTGTGGAATCTGGTGTGTGGTTGGAACCCTTTGCTCCACTAAGGGGCCTCCACAGCTGAGATATCCCTCCCGATGTTTAATGGTCACACGTGGATGTGGACCAGCCTGTTCTGCATCTCTCCCGCTTCTACCAGTCTTGAGGGGGCTTCTTCTGTGTTTCCTTAGTTGTAGGGCTTTGCTTCATCTTGACTACAGGAGAGTCTCAATGACAGTTCTGTATTTTAGTTATGAATTGATGTGGTCGTGAGAGGAGGAAGCACAGTGTTTACCTAGTTGGCCATCTTGACTAGATCCTCTTGTTGTTTTTAAAATAATAATAATAGTAGTAGTAGTAGTAGTAGTAGTAGTAGTAGTAGTTAGTTTTTCAGAGAGGCCTGACATTTCCCAATTTGAAAATACACTGTTCATTTTTGTTTAGTAAACTTTCTTTTTAAAAGTGGTTTAGAGTTACAGGAAAATGAAGCAGAAAGTTCAGATTTCTCAAATACTCTTTCCCTACCCCCACAGAATTTTCCCTATTGTTAAAATCTTGCATTGATGTGGTATATTTGTCACAATTAATGAACCGATATTGATACATTATTTTTTTTTGAAAAACAAAAAGATATTGTTTATATTTGTAATATTAACTACTTCAAAGGAGATATTATGGACATGAAGCATAATAGTTTAAAACATCTCAACTTAGTGTACTTAATACCAAATACCCCCGTTTCTTTTGTCACACCCATATTTTTCTACCTGACCCATTTTTTTTCTTACAATGGATTATGCTTATCTAATGGAGGATTTATTTAATTGATGCGTTATTTTTTAACTAACATCCATAGTTTACATCAAGGTTTATTCTTTTTGTTATACAGTTCTATGGGTTTTGGCAAATGCATAATATCCTGTATATCATATACTGATAATGTGACTTATTCTTTTATGACGGTATTGTCTTTCTTGATTTATTCATTGATTCTGTCACCCATTTCGATCATACATTTCTCCTGTAACTATTTATTGAGTGCTCTCTATGTTAAGGTACTCTGACAGATGGTGCAGGAAGTCGCCAACCTATGCACCTCCGTGATGAAATGAGGTCAAGTGTGAGAAAGGTTTCAAAAGGGAAAATCCTTTGCTGACAGAGTGTTATAATAACTAACTGATTACTGATTTCAGATTTCTGCTTCTGAAGTGTTTACCTAAGTTGAAACAGGGTGGCACGTTCCAATCTTGTTTCAGATGTGTTTGCAAGGAAGTGGGGACTGTTTTAACTAGTGTCTGTTCTGAGCATTTTCCTGTTTGTGACGGATATTTCTTCATATCTCCCCTCTTAGGAGCTAGTGGAGGCGTTTGGAAAAGCAGTATTTTTCTTTGGAACTAAGTATTTGTTGATTCTGGGAAAGTGTAATTTAATGGGACATTTTGTCTTTACTAAGTTTATATCCCCGTACAAATTTTCTGCAATAAGGCTGTTGATTTGGGAGAAATATGTATAATATCTACCTCCTCTGGTGGGGTCAACTATGTATGAATGGGCGGATCATTTTTACTGGAACAAAGCATTCCAAATAAGGAAGCAAGTAAATAAACAAATACATACATAACAGCAGAAATAAAGAATGTAAATATTGACTTAACTGAGTTAATCCATCTTCTTTTCTAGTTCTATCATTCTTTCCCTCTTTAATTGTAATATTGTACATTGACTATCTGGCCATGATATCTCTAGGCTAGGCATTAGCATAATTGTTTGGTAAATTCTTACATAATCTGCTATTACTCTTTTAGAGGTTAGTTGTTATTGTTCTTTCTAGAGTTTACTTGAGATCATATGATTTGAAACCAGGAAGCCTGAGTTTAAATCTTAACATCTATGCAACCAGAGGCAGGTGTTTTAACCTCTCTGAATCTCAATTCCTGAGAAATAATGATAGCTTTCTCATACGGTAGTGCAATTAAATAGAACAATGTATGTGGAAAACATTGCATTGATCACTACTTTTTGTGTGTGTGATAAGGATGACTGTCATATTGTCATAGACCACGTTGGAGTTCTTCTTGATCCATGAATACATTTCTAATGTTTCTTAGACGAATTTATTAAACTTGGGAGAGCTTTCTTTTAATGGCCGATAGCTGTGCTTTGGAAAAAAATTCCTATTAAATGTAGAACTACAGTCCTCTTTCTATGTGAATAGGGAAGCTATTAATAGTACTTTATTTTCTCCCTCTCAGGCTTCTCCTTCATATGTTTTCATTGAGTTAATATGGAACAATTTCTAATGTCAAAAAATAAAATGAAGGAAATGGACAAGTCACATTGAAAATAAAATCTAATCAAAATTCCTTCAACTATATTACATTTCAAAATAAGAATGCTTGGTCTTTGAGTTTTGCTATCATAATATCAACTTTTTTTCATGTATGCATGTGTATTTTAAGCTAAACGACTGAAACACTATTTCTGATCCTTTCTGTTTTGTGTGGTCAATTCAACTTTGATTGTCTCATAAGAATAGAAGAAATGAAATAATTATTACCACTAAACTGGAGAAACTATTGCTTCTTATCATCTTGTTTGTTTTGTTTGCTATTTAAATTGACATTGAGGCAAAATTTAAGTGCTATTTAAATTGACATTGAGGCAACGTTTAACTCTGAGGCAAAATAACCCGTGAAATTTGGAACTCACTGTTTTGGTTAAAATATATCATACAAATCAACTTTTAACCAGCTACTTTTAAGTAGGTATAAAATCTATTGAAGATGCTTTTATGTTTTAAACAACCTTAAATTTTGCATTTTTGAAGCATACTAGTCTGGTAATATCTATATATTAAAATACATGGACATTCATTCTGATGGTTCAGATTTACTAATTTAGACGTACAAAACGAGATTTATTTTGTTTTATGCAGAATAAAGGCTGGCAAAACCAAATGAACATTATTTTTTAATATTAAATTTCTGGCTGCAAATGTTAGTGGGATTAGAACTACTGGCCCGTTTGGTAGTCTCTCAAAGAGCGAATGCTTTTTTGTGAATGTGAGCTTCACCAATTTCAGCATTTCAATTTCAGAGAACCTAAGATGAGTCATTTTTCATAAAAGGCTTTATCTCTTGGAACTCTTGTGCTTTCTTTGCTTGACAGAGAGAGCATTTGATGCCCTTTTGAAAACTCCCTTCTGCTGCCTAGCCCCATCATGTTTTAGTTGCCCTGTAATAAAAATGGAGCAGAGAATTGAAAGGCCAAAACAGGGGGAGTTTTATAGCTTTGGATATTTTAAGTTTCATGAATTCATTTTGTATTTAAATACTGGGGAGTGGGGATGGGCGAGGTGATGGATTCTGTCATTTTTCATTTTTTTCTGTTGGGGAAGTCAGTTGTCCAGAATATCAGTTTACTTATTTATATAAAAATAGTTGCATTTCGCCTTTTCTGGAGGACAATTTTAATTGCAGAGTTGTAGTTGGAGGGAATTATAGACATGCTTTTAATATTTATAAAGTATTTTGAGGTCCATGCGTGAAGACTGTATATAAATATATACTATCAATAAAATAACAACACTAATACAATTGAGATATTAAAAACAGAAAAAAATCTACTTACCCTCTAGTGAGCAGAGACTTTCTTTCCCTAATTTGCATTTAGAAAGCTCTAAATTAAAATGCTAAAAGGAAGGCAAACAATTTCAGCCAGTGCTGCTGGTATTGTAAATACAACTTGCTTACTTGATATAATTTTAAATAAATGCTCTTGACATTAAGACATCATGCTTTCTGATCATGTATTGGTAAACCACAGAATAATAGATATGTGTTTGAAATGGGCCTAGTTTTTACCACAGTGCAATATTAATTGCATGCTTCTATATCTTCAGATTAATTTGTGACATCTCTATAGAGAAATAGACTGTATAAAGAACAGTGAATAACTTGTTTGTCTACAAGAGTGTCATTTCATTTGTGAACCATTACAACAGAGTTTTCTGTTTGGACATACAACAAAGAAAATATGTAATATTTCACTTTCTAGAAATATTTTGCTGTATAATAAGAGATCGTAATTTTGCAGTAAAAGAAAATAAAAATCCACTAAGCTGATATATATATTTGTTAAATCCTACACATGACCAAATAGACCCTCAGTACTGTCTTGTACATTTCCTAGTATCCTCGCTTGAACACAGCCAATTCATAAATTTTCTCTTCCTCAACTTCTTTCATGCCCCACTCCTCAGTCCCTAAAGCACACACCACACAGACACATAAGGACACACAGATATATGCACACTCCCATGACCTGCCTCATAATTAATTGACAAATCTAGAAGCACTCACTTAAGTGTCCCTTGAGCTTCCACTGGGAAATCTACCAAATTACCCTGCATCTGTATCCATAATCTTTCCTATTAGCTACAGATAACTAGAGTCCCTGCGCCTGTGGGAGAGGAACCCGTCCACTTAGGTAATGGTTCCCACACCTCAGTTGTTTATCTTCTTTCCTTATGCTATATTCATGTTTTCTTTGCAATGGATCATTTTCAGATGCGCACTAACATGCTCTAGTATGTCCTCCCCTGAAAAATAGAACCACTTTTGACCTCACAGCCCTCTCCATCTATTCCCCATTTCTCCATTGTCCAGAGAACAAAACCCCGTGAAAGACTTCTCTATTCGTCACTGTCTTTACATTCTCATCTCACTCTTTCTTCGGTCCAAATAATCTTTTATCCCCATCAATGCACAGAGTCTGTTCTTCTCAAGATGACCAGTGACCTTCAGTGTTTGCTTCTCAGTTATTCTTTTAATCTTTCAGCAGCATTTGTTACAGTTGATCATTCCTGTTATAGAGGAAGTTTTATTGACTTGCATGACTCCATATTTTTCTGGGTTTTCTCTGTCACCAGCCCACTCTTTCTCAGTTTCCTTTCTTCGCTGCACTGCTTTGGAGGCTTTTGTGATATGTTTTGGGGAGGGAGTCAACAAGACTTGCTTATAAATTGGATGTGTGGGATAAAAGACAAACAGGAATCCAGGAAGGCTCCTAATTGTTTGGCCAGAGCAACTGGATAATGGTGACATTATTGAGAAGGGGAAGACTTGGGTAATTGTAGGGACAGGGGATAGGAATAAAGAGTTTTGTTTTGGCCATGCTACTTTTGAGGTACCTGTTATAAATCATAGTGAAGATGTCAGGTAAGTGGTGGGATTTGAGTCTAGAATCTCAGAGATTAATCGTAGCTAAAGATACCAGCTTGAGATCATTGTCACATAGATGGTACTAAAATAATGTGTCTGGATGAAATCATTTTGTGAATGTATGTACATGGAGAAGAGAAGGAATTATGGGACCAGGCCCTGGAGTGTTCTACTGGTTAGAGATTGGAGAAAGGAGGACGATTCTGCAAAGCAAATTGAGGAATGTAAGGCCAGAAAAAAAAAAAAGCGGAACAGTGTGGTGTCATAAAACCAAGATAAGAAAAAATTCCAATAGGGAGGGTACAATCTGAGAGATTAGTAAGTGGACTATGAAATATCCATTGAGTTGGCAACATTGAAGTCATTGACACCCTTCGGAAGTTGCAGAAGAGAGTTTGACCTAGATGCCATGTTGGCATGAGATGAAGCGTGGAATAGGAGGACAGGGAGTGCATGCGCTGTGGCCAGGCAGCCCTTGAGAAGCTTGGCTCTGGAAGACCACACAGAGGGTGGTATCTGCAGGGAGAAAGGTCGAAGATGTAGGAGAGTGATAAGAAAATAAAAAGTGAAAACTATGGAAAGGGAGGGGTACTAGATCCATAGGTGGAAGAACTTAGCTTTGACAGAAGGATCCTTTTCTCCTCTGTAATAGGAAAAAAGATGATGGTGTAAATGCAGCTCTGTTTGCTGGTGGCATGATTAGGTGTTTCCATTTGATGGTTTTTATTTCCTCATGAGTTAGGCAGCAGGGGCATCACCTAACAGTTTAGCAACAGTGTGAGTTGATTTGATGAGCCGGTGATTTGAAAAAAAATTGAAAGAATTCTTGATATAGTGTTGCCATCATTGCTGGGTGATACTGAGTATTCGTTTGAAATTGATGATTATTACTTGAGGGTGATGTGTTATTTTTTTCAGAACTACTCAGCTGCAAATGTAGGCCTAGAAAATGGAATAGAAGCATTAAGAGGAAAGTGTGTTGAGAATGGGTGTTAGACAATGATCACGAATGCCTTGTAATACTTACCTGACCATGGATTGGATACAAGATGGGAAGAGAACAGGAAAGGAGTGAGGGATGGATGGTGTGTGAAAGGACTGGTGGTCTCAATGACACTCACATATTGATTCAGCAGGGTTACTTGATCGATGAAGGTAGAACTGTAGGAGAACAGGTCATCAGATACTGCACGCGAATTGGGATTTGGGAGGTTGAGTTACGTTTGGTGACTCCCGTATCACCATGGGATTGAATAGCTATTGCTGAAATCAGGAAGAGAGAGAGATGAAGAAGCACAAGGAATTGCGAGGCTAGAGAGGTCTTGGATGTGGCCGATGAAGTCAGTGAAGACAGCAACAGAAGCTGAGCGGACAAAAAGATTGAATCAGATGCCCAATTCCTCAGTAAATGAGGGGGAGGGACTGAGGGATGTGAAGGTAAAATGGAAAAATGGTGTATATGGATTTTGCTAGCTACTACCTATTTGTCTCACAAGGGTAGTATGAAAATTAAATATTGGCAAACCAATTACCTTATAAACCGATAATTGAATGAAGATCACTTCGTGCACTGTTAGATGTAGCCCAATGAAAATGGATTCCATTGTGTTTATCTAGTTTAGATGGTACATTTAATGAGGGCAGTTTAAGCGGAATGACATTAATGATTTTAATGAATTTTTGAAGCTTAATCATTGAGGTTTATATGATACCCTTTAGCTAAAAAAGCATGTTGTGAAGAGAAGAAATATATATAAATGCAAACTATTTTAAAATAATCACTTCAAATATATAACAGTTATAACCATTTCAGAGATAAAAAAACATGCTTTCTACTGTATTTCATAGGAATGGTATATAAAGGATTTACTTGAAATATGTCAGCTTATTCATGTTAGCCAAGTTATATATGTTTTGGAAGGTAACAAGGCTCAAGAGGAGTCCTGGTGGTTTAGTTTTGGTTCTCTGTGACTGTGTGACCTCAGTTCCACACACAGAAAAATGAGGAGGATGTATTAAGATATTTGTAAAGGCGATCCTTTGATTTTGTTCTGTGATTCTAAAAAAATAAATTAGAAATATTTAAAATACTTGTCTCTTAGCTTTCAGTGTAGACAAAAATATATGCTATGTATATGTCTACTCACCTTGATATTCCAAGCAATTAGTGACGGAGTAATTTAATGTGTCTGGTTTTCCTTTTATTTTGTAATATCATTTGCTCAATCATTCAAATAATTTTCTTTAAAGTAAGACCAGGAAAATAGTTAAGATAATAAACTAAGAAAAATTAAGAAAAGACGACAGATTTTAAGTTTTTACTTAGAAATCTTTTCAGACTTATAGAAACTGCAAGATAAGAATGTTACAAAGAATACTTGTATATATCCTTTATCCATATTCACCTATCACTGATACCATTTATACCATTCCCCCCCCATCTTACTCCTTCCTTCCCCCCACCCCCACCCTACCCCCATCTCTATCTCTATCTCTGGCTCCATTTCTTCTTCAGCCGCCTCCTTTAATCTGGAACATTTCCACAGTCATTCTTTGTCTTTTATGACATTGATATTTTTGAACAATGTAAATCTGCTTTTCTTTAATAGAATGTTTTTCATCTTGTATATGTCTAATATCTCCACATGAGTAGATTCAGGGTATGCATTCCTGGCCAGAATCATAAGTGATGTAGCGGGTATCACACTGGGGGGTCCATGCCATCTGTGTGCCCCTCACGGTGATGTTCATTTTGATCACTTGGTTAAGGTATCATACAGTTTCTCCAGTGTGCAATCACTGTTTTCCCCTTGAAATTAATAAGCATTCTGGGGGGTGACACTTTAAGACTATGCAGATATCCTGCTTCTCATGAAAATATTCCTCTAGGCTATCTAATGGTTGTAAATGGTTGTAATGGTTATAAAATGACGATTTTCTAGTTCTAGGCCCCTCTCAATACAGTTGGCACTCAGCATTCTGCTGGAAGACCTCTCCTTTCTCATCTATCGATTGATCTGTTGATCAGTCTACTTATTGATTGATTTATTATCAATATGGACTTATAAATTCCTATTTTTCAGTGGTTTATGTTTCTCTACTGTCCTGAATTATTTTCGTGCTCAATTTTTTTTATCACATTTGGCCAGAGAGAGCCCCCTCAAACTATTCTTGGGACATCCCACCCCTCCTGTTTTTCAGTACTAACTTACTTTCTGATATAAAGACATTTCAGTTTCATCTTGTACCTACCCTTCCATAGCCCTGGGATCAGCTATTTCTCTAAGGAATCTGCTTCCTTTTAGTGAGGAGAACAGACCAACATGACAGACTAATACCTGGGTGCTCAGTATGACTATGTTGTTACTGGAATGCAGGAAAAAACAAGTTACTTTTTTTTTCTCCCATCTTTATCCACTCTGCCTTTATTGATTTGTGGTACCTTTGGGGCCTCTTCTGAGTTTTTTTTGTAACAAATATGAAAGGAAACCAAATCGTGAATACCAAAGAAAAGATGGAGCCATTTACAGAAACAGCATTTTATCTTTTGCTTTAAGTCATTATGTCTCTGACCACATCTTCATTTGTAAAACTACTCTTTTGATTCAAAATGGTAAACTTTGTTAAGTTACACTGGCAAGTTCTTTTTTAATGATTTTTAAAAATTAAACTTACTGGGGTGACAATGGTTAATAAAATCATATAGGATTCAAGTGTACAATTCTGTAATACCTCATCTAAATATTGCATTGTGTGTTCACTGCCCGGAGTCAGTTCTCCTTCTGTTACCATGTTTTTGACCCTTTACCCCTTTCCTACCCTCCCCCCACCCCAATCTGGTAATCACTAAACTGTTGTCTGTAAGACAAGTTGCTTTAAATGAACAAAATACGAAGCATTAAAATGTAATTAGAATATAACATTTTTAGTCAAATCATGGGATTTCACATTTACATATGTCCCATTGGTGTAATAGAGGTGTAAAATTATTTCAAACCCACATGTGGTAGGTTCATTGTAATTGATAAGTTTAATTTTTTATAATAATAATTAGAATGTATCATGAGGAAATAGCAAATACTTACCTGCCCTGATGTAAAGAAAATATTGCTAACTTATGTAATTGGCAATATTAATGCTCCATTTGAGTTGCTTCTGTGACTCAGCTAATTAAGAAATTAAAATGTCAAACAGAATTGGAACAAAGAATTTTGTGAAGAAAACAGAATCTACTTGTACTTCAAAATGCTACAGTTAAAAAACATCTTTAATAATCCACTATGGCGTACTATAGATGTACAAAACTCTTGCATTTATTGATATTTCAGCTGTAGCAATCTCTCAGATTATGGGGTTTCATAGAGTCTGTGCTATGTATAAATAGTTCTTTCATTTTTGGGGAATATAACTTTATTGTAATTGGCAAATAACATTTAATGAAACTAACTTCCACACATTCAATGCATTGAATAATTCAATTCAAAATTCAGTTTAAAACTCCTACATGTAATGTTCTATTTCATTTTCTGAAATCACTGTTTATTTTCATTCCTTTTTTCTTCAGCCTCTAAATTTTGTCCTTTCACTCTTGCAGTGCTTGATTAATTGTCCTCAAGAAATCAACATACACTGAGCTACAGCAACA
The DNA here is from genome assembly GCF_036562045.2 of Rhinolophus sinicus. NCBI lineage: Eukaryota > Metazoa > Chordata > Mammalia > Chiroptera > Rhinolophidae > Rhinolophus > Rhinolophus sinicus. The sequence continues at coordinate 64,355,309 of NC_133768.1, forward strand.
GAAACCTAGTTAACACACTTAGAAACTTTTTATTACACTCCCGGCATTAATTGAGCACTTGCTATATGCCTGGCACGGTGCAACGGGCTAATTTTTTTTTTTTTTAGCAGTTGTTTGAATTACTGGTGTTTCCAGTGCAGCTGGTAGTAGAGTCTTCCCCTTCTCCACCCAACTACATTAGACCAACTTGTCAGATGCCTTACTCATTAGGTTGTTAAGGTATAAGGTCAAAACTTGAAGTTTATAACATAATGACATTTGATGTTTTTCTTCTTTTGGTTATCAGTGCCTTATCGGGTAGTGAAAACAGATATACTTTTTATATCATTTTTTCTCGAAGTACATATTTTTCCTAAAATTCCATATTTTTAAACTAGTAAGTTTTCTCTAAAACGTAACTTGGAATCGGTGGTATATACCGTTTCCGCCCTGACTACGACAGTGATGATCAAGTGCTTCCTTTTTGAAACATTTTCTTGACATATCTGAACTGGGTATTTTTTTTCCCCACTGCTTTTTCATTCATCTTTTCCTTTTATTGCCTCTTGCTTTGTGAATAATCATGTAGTCTCGCTTGGTTCATTAAGCAGTTAGTAGCATAATTATGAGAGCATATTAAAAGAATTTTTTTTAGATTGACCTAATCTATGCGATGCATCAACAACTAAAAATAATTGAACCATGTTTGTTTTTTGTCCCCCCCCCCCAAAAAAAAAAAAAAAGGAAATGTTTTTGTTAAATTGAAAATGGAGTCATCTTTGGACTTTATTCAAATGTTTCAGTTTTGTGAAACCATACAAAGATGTTCACGTAGCTTAAGGGAGCAGAACTCTGTTATGCTCTTTGAGTGTTACATTAAACTAGATCATTGCCTCAGGATCCTACTTAATATGTCCATCTGATTTATGATATTTTTGTAGTCCTTTTTCTTTGATTTGTCTCATCTTTGGAAAACTTGGCATTTACTTGTGTTTCATTTTTTACACTGTCTCAGTGATTAGTTGTGCATTCGTTACTCTCAGTAGTATTACTTGCTGAATTTAAAGCATATTATGTAGAATATTGTGTTTTGAATTTACAGTTGTGGTGTGAAGGAAGTAACATGGGTGGTTAGATATACAGAATGTTTTTTTATTAAAGCATTAATTTCCATGAATTCTTTTTTTTTGTTATTATCCCCTTTTTTTTAACTTATTGTTTTAAATTAAATTTATTGGGGTGACAATGCTTAGTAAAATTGCATAGGTTTCAAGTGTAGATTTCTGTAATATGCCATCTATATATCACATTGTGTGCTCATCACCCAGAATTTCCATAAATTCTTAAAACACTATATTTAGTTTCAGTCTTATGTTATTCCCAGAACAACATGAATGTTAAATATACTCTCATTCTAATTTTTATTATTAATTTAAAGAGACTTTAAATTTTTACAGCAAATCACATTTCTCCCTTTCTGGCCATCTATCATATGATTAAGGTAATATCGAAGACTGATTAGAATATTTAAGTTATTAAGATTTTAATTCCAGTTGTACAATCTCCCTTGGCAGGATTGTTAACTTTTATGATACAGGAGGATAGGCATTCATCAGAGACATTTATTTATTTTCTTTTATGAGCAAGGCTGTACAATTTGCATTTTTCCAGGTGGTGTTGGGAATATATGACTGGATCACACAGCTGCTGGCTTGGTAGGTTTGGGGAGTATGTTTAGCAGATGCTTTGCAGAATCTGGAATTTCAAGTATTCTCACATACATCTAGAGACACAGATATCTGTTCTCTGGTTTAGCATTTCAGATAATGTCTGTATCTTTGGCATCTTGGTGGTATATGACTGTCTTGCTTTGTTCCCTATTTTTTTGGTACCAGTTTTTCTGACATTTTAATAACTTAGAGAATATAGCTACCATAACCTTCGAATTAGATGGACATTTCCATTAACTATCTGAATATATTTTTAAGGATAATGTGTGATTTCTATAATTAGTGCAGTAGGTTACCTACAAGAGAGAAAATGAAAACTGCAGTCAGCCTCATTTTCCATGGCTCATTTCTATAGTAAAATCCCCTATCGGGCCTAAAGAAGTATCATTTTCCCATTTCATTTGAGACGATCCAGCGTGTGAAGAACTTGGGTCAACCTGATATTTTTTATCCTTTACCTCATTAGGTGCTTTGATTAAGGGTAAAAGCTGACAGACCACAGGTTTTGGGATGCTCACGATTCAGTTTACAGGTCTGCTATATAGCGATTGCTGAGTATGTGCTTGTTAAAGCCGATTTATTTGGTAATTCAAACAATATTTCTTAAGCTACATGAAAGCTACTTTGTTAAGTATTGTGAGATCTACAAAGATGGCTTAGTAGACTTGGACCCTTATATCTAGGAACTTAATGTTCAAAAACAAGAAATGCACAGAACTAATAGAACATACCAAATATATAATAGTCCTACAGGTGAGATTGAGGTGAAGTGGTGCTGGTTTGAAGTGGATAAGGGAAAGGGAAGATAGTGGAAGACATCATGAAAGTGAAGGCAATTTAGCTGGGCTTTTAAGGATGGATGAGATTTAGGCTTTTACTAATGTGACTGAGAGGGCAAAAAAGATGTTTTCAGTAGAACTAATTGTATGTTGAAAACCCTGGCGCTTTCCCCAGGCAACAGCAGGCATGTGATGTGGCTAGACTGAAAAGTGCAGTGCATGTTGGAGAAACTGGAGTGTAACTTCAGAGGAAATGGCAGAAAACAGTGTTAGAAATGTATGTTGAAACCAGATTATGGGGGCCTTTAAATGCTAGACCAAGAAATTCAGACTTTAATTGATAAGAAATTTGGAAGGATTGAGGGGTCTTAGGAGACTGACATGAGCAAAGCTTTTTAGGGAAATTTAGTAGAGCCTTTAAGGTGAGAGGGCCCATCGGGCCTGAATAAAAATGATGCCTTGAAGTCAGAACCCCTAGGACTAGAGAACTTACTATTGTTGCCTAGTAAGGTATAGGGAAGAGTTAAAGACTGCAATTTTAAGACTATGTGAATGGTAAAATGGCAATACTTTTACATTTTAACATAACTTAGGGAGGAAAAGAAAGAGGAAGAACAGACTCAGAGGAAGATGACAAACTGATTTTGGAAACCACGAGATTGGGTTGCTAGTAATTAACTTCCAGGAGGAACTATCCAGTAGGCATCCAGACTAGTCTTGTGCAAAAATTCTTTTGAAGTATATTCCTGGGAGTGAAATTGATGGGTCATAGGGTATGCACATCATCAACAAAACTAGTATTGCTATTTAAAGTTGTTTTATGAATTCATTATTTGTTTTGATCTGCCCATGTTTTTTACCTCTTTCTTTGCTCAACATGCCTTGGTATATTTTCGAATTTTCTTCTGTGATCATTTTCCTTCCTTGAAGTACGTCCTTGATATTTTCTTTTAGTGAAGATCTCTTGGCAAACTTCTAGGTTTTGGTTTATTTGAAAATGCCTTTTTTAAAAAAATCTCTTTTTGAAATATATTTTGTCTATTGTAGGTTATTATTTTTTGCTCAACGCACTGATGATATCATTCCCTAATTTTGGCTTCTGTTTTTGTCGATAAGTTAGCTCTCACTCTATGTGTTCCTTTTAAGGTAATGTCTTTTCTCTGTATTTGATCTTAAAATCATCCATTTATCTTTGGTATGAAGGAGTTTGCATCACTATGTTCAGGTGTTGATTTTATTTATCCTACTTGGGATTTTGTCAGCTTCCTGAATCTGAATTTATGTCTTTCTGGAATGTTGGAAAATTGTCAGTCAATATCTCCTCAGATATTGCCTCTGCCCCATTCTCCCTTTTCTGACCTGCTAGAAATTGGATTATAGAAATTATGCCTTGTCACTCTATGCTACATTTCTCTTTAACCTGTCTTGCATGTTTTCTGTTTATCTCTAAGTGATATATTCTGGAAATTTTCTTCTGCCATATCTTTTACTTTATGAAACTTCTTAAGCTCTGTTTCTTCTGCTGCTAAGCCCATCCTCTGAATTTTAAATTTTTAATTATTACCTTTTGTTTGTCTTCAGTTTAAGAAATTTCATTTGGTTCTTTCCCAGATTTTCTTAGCCATTTTAATATATCTTGCTCTTTACTAACAATTTCAATCTCTTTGTATTTCTTTAAACATATTAAACATACTTATTGTTTCTTATACTTTTCAGGCCTCATGTACAGGTTACTATCCTTCCAAGGAGATTCGTGTTAGTGTTTGCTAGGTTGCTACCAACCTAAGATCATGTCAAAATTTTGGCTTAAGTTTCCTTAAACTCTTGAGGAAGTGTGAATTCTGGCTGTATGAGGACTGACTTTTGATTGCAAATTCTCCAAGAAGATTTTTAACTTTCACCATTTAGCATCAAGATTTTGATATGGGCATTTTTCTTGATGGGCCCTCTTGGGAGATGGGCAAGTTTATTTCAAATTTACCGTTAAGCTGAGTTGTAGTCCTCTGAGGTTTATAGAGCCAGGTTTATAGAGCCATTTGCTGTTACTGTTTCTGCTTTGATCAGGCCCCGGACTTGGTTTCCATTCCCCCCTTACTTGAGGTCTTGAAAACTGAAACTCAGGATCATCTGGGTTTAGCAAATTCACTCAAGGTCAACGCCGGCTCTACTGATGTTTACCTCACTGAGTTGGTCTTCATTTAGTTTTTGGCCTCCAGGTATTCTTTACTTTCTTGCCAGATTATCAATGCCTTTTAAAACATTTTAAAAATATTTATTACATTTAGTTCTTTTCAGTGGGAGGGGAGTAAGTCAGGGTAGGTATTCTACCATACTTTCAGAAACAGAAGTTCGGGTGACCCATTTTTATGTGGGCATGTGACATCTCCTAATGTGTTTATTCTTAGGTTGTAGTTTCCTAAACATGAGATATTGGTCCTTGAATACAAAAATCATGGTAGCCAATCTTTCCTGATCCAAATTAGTTACTAATATTTATTTTTATCATGGGAAAATTATTATAACCACCTCTTGAATAATCAGAGTGACGCAAGAGGCGATTTCAGGGGCAAGAACTGTGTTCTGCCAGTAGTTACAATTTCTAGTCCCTCTTGCACAGAAGTTTCCCCCTCCCCATTCACAAAAGGAATTTTGGAAATGTGAGGGGGAGGACCAAGACAAAAAAATCAATGCAGTTCACCAGAGCACTATCTTACTAATGGTCCCTCAATAATAAATGCATGTGTGCTTCTGTGTGTATGTGGGTATGTTTCCGATTTTTCAGCTCAGAACTGGAGGGCACTGAGTACAAGCTGCCTGTATATGGTTTCTCCAGGCTCTAGAAGCACTCACAGAGACACTGCTTATTATGTAGACTGACTTGACACTAGGATTTTTGCCACAGGAAAGTCTGTCTTAGTTGTTATCTGCCACCAATAATTGATTTTTATCAGGGAAACACATATGCCAGCTGTTAAGTTTCATGCCAGTGATAGAAATAGAAAACATAAATATCATAGAATCACTATTATTAAATGCAATATACAGCAATGAATGACTGTGGCACCTTTAATGCAAGGGTGACGTCTAGGAACTATGGAGAGGTGGCAATATAGTACTTTCATTCAATTCAGCAAGCATTTTTTTTTTTCAATGCCTCTTATGTACCAAATTGATACTAGTTTCTGGTGATACAAACATGGCTGACGGCTTTAAGAAGCTCACACTTCATTGGGGAGCTGGATATCTAAACTAATGATAATGCAGTGTATTAAGTGCTATATCCATGCTAGGAACAAAAAAACTGTAGAGGCCAGAAGAGGAAGTAATTCATTCTGCTGGAAGAGTTCAGGAAGGCATCCTAGAGGAGATGGTATTTTAATCCAGCCAAATGTGTCAGGCTGAGAACGAGTGGGGTATAAAAGCTTTCAGCAGAGACATACAGGCTTAGAGTTTCCTGACTGTTTTCAGGAATGGTGAGTACTCTGGTGTGGCTGGCATATTGGGGTACCCAGGTGCTATTACTTTTCATTTCCAGCCTGGTTTTGAAAGACCCCGAGTGCCATGCTTATTACTTAAGCTTTATCCTATAGGTAGGGAAAAATATTAATTATAAATGAAACACCATAATATTTCTAAAAGGTTAACCCAGTAATGAATGTGTAGGAGAAATTAGAGTGGATCGAATGAAAAAAAAAAAGCAAAACGAAAATCCAGGAGACTACTGTAAATTCATAGCACTCCCATACACCTTCGTACATTGTTGTAGTTTTTCATCTGGTCCCTCTCATAACAGAGGTTGTGCTTTCATCATTTTTGTATTCACGTTTCCTACTGTAGTGCATAGCTGTGGAATAAATGGATGAATCGATGAATGGTTCTAAGCAATAATTGTTGAAGGCTCCGAAAAAGGCAATAGAAATGGAGGTGGAATTTTGTGCGCGACAGGTAGGCTTAGCGAGAGAAGAGTCAAAGATGACTTGTTGTTTTCTTACTTGTTTGATATGTATATTGGGTCATAATGCCTTTAACCAATGTAGGGAACAGGCAGACCACTTTTCACATTACTGGATATAAGTTCATGTTGGAACGTCTTTATTTGAAGGTCCTGTGAAACAGGTAAGAAATTGGGTTTATGAATCTGAAGCTCGGGAGGAAGGTATTTATTAGTACTTTCCTGTCTGGAAGTGTATGATCTCATGGATATACGAGGCCAGACAATTAAGTTCCCGAACTCATCCTAGAAAAAGTGCTACAATACCCGATTGCTGAATATCACTACGGTCACCTTCAAAGTACTCACTCCCCTTGGGGAGCTATGCACTGACGCCAGTGCCTAGTCCACCCTTCAAAGCAATTTTGGAACTCTTCTTCTGGAATGGCCATCAGAGCTGTCATCGTATTACCCTTGATGTCCTGAATGTCATCAAAATGTCTTCCTTTCAGTATTTCCTTTCTCTTCGGGTAAAGAAAGAAGTCATTGGGGGCCAGCTCAGGTGAGTAGGGAGGGTGTTCCAATGCAGTTGTTTGTTTACTGGCTAAAAACTCCCTCACAGACTGTGCCATGTGAGCTGGTGCATTGTTGTGATGTAAGAGCCATGAATTGTTGGCGAAAAGTTCAGGTCGTCTAAGTTTTTCCCGCAGCCTTTTCAGCACTTCCAATTAGTAAGCTTGGTTAACTGTCCAGTTTGTACAAATTCATAATGAATAATTCCTCTGATATCAAAAAGGTTAGCAGCATTGTTGCAACAAGTTCTCGAACTTAATTGTCAGACCTCATATATGTAACACATATATTAATATAGATTTGGAAGAGAGCAAGATAACCTGTCTCTGGTGTTAAATAATTTCAGATTGAAGCAATAGGACAGTTTCTAGGAAGGAGGGAAGAGAACAAAGAACACATTTCTCATCTAATAGAGTGGTGCTCTCATTCCTCAAGTGATCGGCTTGAAGTAGTTTTTTTCATTATGTGTGTTTATGCATTTCAGTTTCATTGATTACATGCTTTAAAAGGTTTTAATGTGGCCAAGTATTGAGGATGTAGCTGTGAGAGCCTTTATGTGGTGGTAAACTTCAGCATTTAATAACTCCTGAAAATGCAGTGTCTACTCTCTTATTGTATTTGACAGGTTTTTTGTTATTGTTTTGATACTTTTTATTTTGCCAAGAGGTAACTCATTCCCAAAGGTATTTTATGCCAGGGAAATTTTATTCCACTTTGTATAGAAGGCTAGGTTTTATATTATCTTTTGAGTGTGCAGTTTTACTGTGGATTATAAATTACTGGAATTACTTAAGCAAAATTCATACCGCGATTCTTTATTTTGCATCTGATAGTAGCCATATGCCTTAGAAAGCTAGTCCAGAAAACTGCCAGCAAATAATCATCCTTGCCTTTAGGAAACGGTGAAGTCAGTACATCGTGCTTTTATTGCCATTAAATGTATCAGTGGATATACTCATTGATTCATTTCTGTTAGTTTTGTTAAACCAGATTTTTCCTTTACCGTCTTTAGCGATGTAATTGGGTATGTCTGATAAGCGTACCTGTAACTTTCCAGAACCCCATTTCTTTGTGTAACTCACTTGGTTAGAGTGTATGTGTACAGTACTTGTAGAATGATCGTTGGGGGGCATTGAATAGGAGTTGGCATTTATGGAGGTTCCTAAGTGCCAGTCGTTCTGCTTTATATTTTACACGTGATAGTTCATTTAATGAAATGATAGGCAAACACACTGAAGAGTGTCAGCTTGCTGTAGTGGAAGGAATATGGGCTGGAAAGCTCTACTGCGCTGAGTTTCAATCCCAGATTGATTCCTTGTTAGATGGACCAAGTTAGTTCACTGCCCTGAGCCTAAGTGTTTGTATAGTCAAAATGGGATATTTACCTTGAAGAGTTATTATGATAATGAAGGGGTGGAGATTTATAATCTAAAGTACCCATTAAATAGGTAATATAATAATCAACATCATTAATAGTGACTGATATTATAAAAAAATTAAAAGTTTGATTTTCTTTGGACGTTATTACTAAATGTTAATTCAGGCACAGCATCCAGAGGCATAGGAAGGAATAAGCCATCGCCTTTTAAATAAAACCTAAAACAAAAATGCAATTGAAATGTTCATTTGGCAATCATGTTAGATACCATAGGTTTCTTAAGGCAGTGAGTATTTCCTGGAACTCCTTTACTTCCTAGCGTGATACCTTGTCCCCTAGTTGGAACTTAACTGTTTCTTTAATTACATTGCATTGAAATTGTTTGAGATAGCATGCGTTTGTCACTAAATTGACCCAGCAAACAGTGTTCTTGCCTTTGAATATTTTCTCTTAATAAGATGACAAATGCAGTCAGTAAGTTGAGAAAGCCACCTGCTGTGTTGTTGGTTGGCCACCTAGCTGATCCATCTGTACTTGTTGTGGAGGGAATCTTCCATAACTACCGTTAGGTCTACATATGGTCAGATTTCACACCTTTAGGACACTGTGGGTAATTGGGTGACAGCCAGTTTATTTCCTTCAGCTAATGTTGTAGATAAACACTTCATATTTTAGTTAAGCCCTGGTATGACAGAATTAAATAGTTTTGTGATCTTCATCAGCAGTTTGTTATTCAGTAACTTTTGTATTCCAATTAAAATGGCATAGGCTACTGCTTCTGGAGCTTTGACCATTGAACATACCAATTTTATTCATTTGCTGACTCGTATAGATGGAGTTATTATGTTTCTTTGCCATAGATGTTGACAGGGCCGTTCGGGCCGTGCTCATTGTCTAAGCATTTAGTTCTCTAAACAATAATTTTGAGCCTAGTTCGCTTGGCACTGCTGCATACTCCATTTCTATTCCTATAACCCTGAAAAATGCTATGTTGTCATTGGTAAAAAGAGGGCGTCGTTCTTGCTTACTCCCTTTGGGGACTCACTTTTCTTGGTTGATTTCATTAAGGAGCGATTCCAGGAAGCTTTGGGCCATTGTATCACCTTGTCTTATTCCATTATAGATATTGATGCAACGGGATCGCTGAACAGTATAATCTCTTTTGCACAGTTTCTATTGATCCTGTCCAGTAAGTCATTGTATGCTGGGTTTGTTCTGAAATCATTTGGAGAATAAAAGCTGTTCTTGATTTTGACAGGTGCCTTCTTATGCAAAGCTGGGATTCAATCACATTGCTCCTTTCTCCTTCATACTATAGAGAAATTTATTTTTCCTACTCAGCTTCTCAAAGGAGTGCTCTTTACTCACTGTTTCCATTCACTTCTTCGTTGCATCCTGTAATATGGTGCTTGTTCTCATTGTTCTCTTGAAATTGCTCCGTATGGCTTGAAATGGCCTATTTTCTTCTGGTCTTTTTTTTTTTTTTTTTTGAGAACTTAGTCTATGCTTGACCTTCCTGGCTGTCGTTGACACTGTTGATGACTTTGTCTTACTGAAACATTTTTCTTTCTCACTGTGGGGACAATGAGTTCCCCTGTTTCTCACACCTTTCTGATTGTTCTTCTTGTCCTCTTAATTGGCTGTTCTTTTGTCTCTGTGTCCGTGCCTTCGGGCCTCCTCCAGGGTCTAATCTTCTGTCTTGGATTCTTTCTCTCTGTTCCATCACTGCTTAGGCTTTAGTTACTTCTTGAATACAGAAGGTCATCCAATTCTTCTTTCTCTTTCTGTGCCCTCATCATTTTTCCACTCTAATATTTTCACATATTTTATTCACCGAATATTTCTTGATTATCATAGTCTAGAGACTTTGGGAAGTGGGATGGAGGTGGGAAACAAAGTTGGACCAAACGTGTTGTTTTCCCTGTGAACTTGTAACTAAAGGAAGGCAATAGGATGCATACATGAGCCTTAATTAAATAGGGCGGCATGTGGAAAGTACCTTATCAGTGATGGACGTAGGGAAAGAAGGTACTGGTAATTGGAGAAACTTCATAGAGAAAATGGTACTTTATTTGGGTCTTAATAGATACAGGTTTGACAGCTGAGGTGTGAAGGGAGTCAAGCTCAAAGTATTTTGCAGTCATTCAGGGGTCCTGTCATACATTTTCTATTTTTAGGTAGACTTGTCCTAGGTAGACAATAGGCAGAAATCACTTAAAATTACAACCTGTAATCTTTTCATCTATATTAAGCATGCAAAATAACTGTGCCCACCACAACTCATGTCACACTCATAACATATTAAAATGCATATATTTTGGATGTAGAACTTCTAGGGTGATTTTAAATAAAAGTAATGCCATTTCATTTTCTTTATTCACTTACTCCTGTTGTATCTTGTATGCCTCATTATTTTAAAAATAGTGCACCGGATATCAGATATGTAATCTCTGCTCCTTTAGATGTCTTACCAGATTTATTTCCATGAGATCTAAGTGGAAAGCTGGATAAATTAGTACTTCTTTCGCTCACTTCGTGGATTGTCACACCCAACTTTGGAGTTCATGTTTATTACCTGCTATTTTACTATGGTTTTCCAGTAAGAAATAGGACTCCATCATGTCTTATTAGCCAATTTGAAGCTTTTAATTTGATTATATGTCTTTATGACGCTTCTGTTCCAAATTTTATGTGTTGCCTTCCTGCTCTCTCTCTCTCCAGTCATAAGCGGGGCTTAAGTTCAGATTGGAAGCATTCTAGGCTAAAAGCAGAGGCACACTTTGGGGGCAGCCATGAGGAAAGCAGCAATGAGCCCCCATGGCGGTGGGACTGAAGTGGCTGGGGTGAAGTAAAGGCCAGCCTAATGACGAGCACAGCGGGTTGGAAATAGTTTGCTAGGAAAAAGAGTCAGCAGGTTGCTGTCCTGATCCAGTCAAATTTATTTGCTGTCTGAGACTAATAGCAGCTGCTTCTTACCTGGGTTATTACTGTCTCTTTTATTTTTCCTGTAAAACCTTAAATTCTAGGGATTTCTGATTTTTCTTTTTTTAAATAATGCAGTTTCATTCTAATCTTTATGAGATGTATTTTACTTTATATGGTAATAGCTCTATCTGCATTCTAGATTTCAGAGAATTTAGGGAGCCATATATTGAGGATACAGTGTACATTTGAGTTTTGTTTTGCTCTGAGATTTAGTGTTTAATTGTAAATGTTGCTTTTATCTTACATATGCCTTTATAAACCATACAGGACCCTCGATTATCTACCTCTTGAGCTTCAAAATTAATAAAAGTTGCACAATAGGTAATTACCAATTATTCTGCAATAAATAACTAGGCTTATGTTCTTGTTTTATAGTATATCTTTTGCAGTTATATTAAAAATGCTCTACACCTCTGAATATAGTATTATTAAAAGATAGTTCTCACGGGAGTGAGTTTAACATAGCTGGGCCCTCATCCAAGAACATTTTTTTGAAGTTCTTAAAAGCTTACATTCCAAACTGTTTCTGGCATTTGTAAGCTTATTGTTAAACTGGAGCCACCTAACTATGATAGATTTAATGACACGCGCACACACACACACACACACACACACACACACACACACACACCAGTTATGGTTATCAATGACTGAACATCACACTAAGTGCAAGTATTGAATTGGTTTCACAGAACTTGACTTAATTTACTTTGATAAATAACTTCCATACTGAACTCAGGTGATCATTAGTCTTCTCATTGTCTATAGGTGGTATCAACATGCTACTGGCTGGCAACATAACTGAAATTGACCTTGCCATAAACAGAGTATTCTATTTAGAAATATGTGCTTTGTGTTTGGTTTTTGAGATCTATTGGTCTAAGGCATACAGACTTTAAAATGGCTACATGGTGTGCAAAAGCAATGAAACCAAGCTATGGTTAGCTAGCTTAGCTTTTTGTCTAGCTCAACGGTAGATTTTGGTTAGACTGAATCTTCCCGTTATTGAGAGCTCCAGTTTTTATGGAATAAAATAGTTTGTCTTTTCCTATTTTGCATATTCCAAGTCCTTAACCTACCCTGGTTATTTTCAGTGACTTGGTAAAACAGGAACATATTTACATCCAGCAAGGATAAATTCGTCTTGAACTACCTTACGCTTTTCTTTTCAACGGCAAATCATTGTTTTCTTCTTTGTCTTCTCTTCTAGCAGTGTGATAACTACATCTCTAAAAGGGGAGAGAGACAATGGTATTTGTTATCAATTTTAGTATGTATTATGTACATTCATGTTTTTAATTAGTGCATAACATGCATTCTTATTTATTTCTAAAACTCCTGTGTACTTAGCAGAATGATAAATTATAGAAATACAGGGCAAGACTCTTGCCCTGAAGTTGATGATTGATTTAAAAATAGAGTGTGCCTTGAGTATCCTTCGCTTTCTCTTTACTTGTCACTAAATCGCAATACTTGCCACTAAATGAGCTCAATTGTTGACAAAGTGTCGCCTTCAGTGTTAGATTATAAACTTGAGACGAAATTACACACAGGGCTTCCATGGGTTACTGTTGATGATATTCACACTTTTCAATTTGGGGAGTATTTATTGAGCTGTTAGAGTGTTGTATTATATGCCTTAGAGCAGCTGTGGCCAACCTTCCTAATATCCAGAATTACCCGGGGAGTTTTTACGAGATACAGGTTCTGAGGCTCTACCTATAGAGATTCTGACACTCTGATTCCATAGCTATGGGTATGTTCAAATCCAGATTCCAAATGGATGCGAGCTTAGAGAAGCACAGGGAGACGATGCCAAACATTCTGCATTCTTGGTAGTGTAACACAGAGGGTGATAGACTGGGAAGAAAGAGGGTCATGAGTCTGTCCTAAACACAGTACAACTTTAAGCTTCTTTCAAGTTTGTTCTTATCACGTCTTTTCACATTTCCAAAATAGTCTCATATGTTGCTTACCGCTTTTAAATGGAAAGCTACCAACAGACTTCACTTGAATTAAAAAAAAAAAGGCAGGATGAAAACTTCAGGTACTCTCTCTCCTACCCTTCTCAAAACTTTTCTAATGCTTCCGTTGCCTTAATACACTGACTTCGTTTCTGAACTAAAGAAACTTACTGCTGAAAGATAAAATTGAAACCAGTTGGAATCCGAAAGGGGGAAACAGACTATATAACTGTGGTGGTTTCCCATTGAGCTCAGCCGGCTACAAACCAAATTGAAATACTCAGTAGTATTTTTATGTCCATAAAGTAAGAGAACTGTATTATGTGAAATTCAAAGGTCTGATTTATATGCTTTTTACAGAACTCAGATTTTCATCTTAGCATAAACCAGTGTATCCCAAGTGAAGCATTATCAAACATTGTATAAGCTCCTTAGGAGCTCTCATTCTACCCAGATATTGACGGGATGGTAAAAACTAAATTTATAATTTTATTAAGGCTGATTGGGTTTTAGGGTCATTTTACATGTAGACATTTGATAAAGTCATATGAGAATATATGGGGAATTAATAGGAGACAGTTGCTGTTTAGGATCGAAGCATTGATCCCTGTGGGATTGACACATATAAAAAGCATGGGGAGTATAACTGTACTTGATTATGTGAATGCTATTTGAAAAACAGAATTATCAATCAACAGTTTTAGTGAGGCACTTCTAGATGTTATTTTGGAAGAAGGCTGAACACTTTCAAAGGTTGAAGCCAGAAGAAGTTGACCTCAGTGGCAAAAGGAAGGGGAGAAGGGACCGGACACGTAATGAGCACCTGTGATGTCGGGCCTTGGCAAACTACAGAAGCCAAACCCAGCCTGTTTACAAAATCTAGTTTTGTAAATAAGTTGCTCTTCGAATGTCACCATGCTCATTTGTTCCTCACTGCCTGTGGCTGCCTTCACGGGGCAATGCCAGAGTTGAAGAGAGTCGCAACAGTGACTTGTATGACATACAAAGACTCAAGTCTTGACTATCTGTTCCTCCTCAGAACTCCCACTTAACACAATTCCTGGCATTTGCCTCAACTGCTTTTCAGAGACTCTGCTGGTTCATTTCCGGGGCCTACGGGGGTGGAGGTCATCTTGACTCATCAGCTAATGTTCTTTGGCCTGAGCTTCCTCATTAAGCCTGTGCGTTTTGTGAGCCTGTTTCTCCACCTTTCACAACCATTTTTTAGATCTCATGACTTCTCTGCACCCTTTGGTCCCTGACGTAATCTCAAAGCCTCTCATTCTAGTTCTTTATTCACAAGTTATTTTAAAAAATCAGTTTTCAAGGCTGGACCATGTGGGAACACATACCCCAAGCCAGTCCTCCACTTCTTCACCTTCCTGTCAAACATTAAAAAAATAATAACACTCAGCACCTCTTGTGGGGGTTACTGACCACTGAACTCCGAATTCCACTTTGGGCAAGCGGGGATGCCAAGCTTGTGTAGAAAAAGAAACCATGGCTTTGATTTATACTCTAGAAGGTACAGCAAAACATTTGGTGAGGCCACAAGGAAGAACTCTATGAGAGATTTTAAACCATGGGGTGTGGTCAGCATCTCTACTGGACCCGCTTATCTTGAATTATTTAGTAACAAATATATGGGAGGCAACTGTGAATCTCCTTCTGTATCTGTAGAGAATGGGGGAACCCTGTGTCAAGAGCACAGACTTTGGGGTCAGACAGCCTGGGATTGTATCCCAGCCCTGCCATTTAACTTTTCTGTGAGATCTTTTGCAGGTTTCTGGGGACCTATTTGTAAAATAGGATTAATAATACTGTTATGGACTGAAGGTTTGTGTCTCCTCAAAATGTATATATTGGAGCCCTACCTCCCTGTGTGGCTGTATTTGGAAGTGGGGCCTCCGAGGAACTAATGAAGGTTAAATGAGATCATAAACATGGGGGACCTGATCCAGTAGGGTTAGTGTCCTTGTAAGAAGAGGCACTGGAGAGCTGGCTCACTCTCTCTCTCTGTCCTGCGCATGCACCAGGGAAAGGCCACGTGAGCACAAAGCGAGATGGTAGCTGCCTATAAGCCACGAGAATAGTCCTGAGGGTGAGACCTACCTTGCCAGCACCTTGATCTTGAGCATGCCAGGCTGCTGAACTGTGAGAAATTTCTGTTGTTTAAGCTACGCAGTCTGTGGTAGTTTGTTACGGTGTCCTGAGCAGACTAATACAAATACCTATCTTGCACCGTTAATAGGAAAATCCATCCTGCGTAGTGCCTGGTGGTCGTTGTATGTATACTCTTAATAATTACGTGTACCCAGTATTTTCCCAACTCATAAGAGTCTGGAAATAGAAATAAAATTACAGAAACTGTAGTTCGAGTAATGTACCTGAATTGGTCTTGCAGGAGCTCGTCTTCTCATGTTCTCCCCAGCTGGATTATGAATTCTCCCGGGGAGGCCTACTTGTTTGTATATCTAGGTAGCCCTTGACTTTTATAGACCTCGCCTTCAGACTATCCTTTGCAGATATCATAATTCATTGAAACTCTTATTTAAGTTGCCTTTTGTACAATGAACTCAGGCATTTTTACAGACATGACAGTGCTGTATACCAAGCAACAGTTCTGGTTTTGTAGCATTGCTATTTTTGTCTATACAGGAAATATGTTTGTGCAGGTATTTTAATATTTTATTACAATTTGACTTTCTTTTATAAATCATAAGTGGTGAATAAGGAAATGAATATGTTGATGCCGGTGATAAGAAATATGGGCATCAGACATAGTAAATTGTGAAGAAGATGGAATTTGTTAGGCACATGAATCTTTAAGCCCCCCACTGTCACAGCATATAGATATGTTGTTAAAATTTTGCATGTTTGAATTTCACTTACACATTCCGGTAACCTCTATGACTAGGCTGCCATTTGGTGTGTGTCACTTTGTTCCTTCTCTGCGTTGTCTGTTGATTATGCTACTTGAAGCCTTGGCTACATTTCTACACTGCAACCTGAGCTGCATGAAGTACTTTCTTGCCAACTTGTGCCCTAGGGCATTCCTATGCATTCATATATTAGAGACCTCTTAGTGGTGAAAGCCTTTTGTTTCTTGTTTTATTGTTCTACTCATTTTTGAGTTGATAATATATTTACATGGTTGAAAATCCAAGAGGCACAAAAATAGCATGGTGTGAAATTTCCTCCTCTCACTTCGGTCTCTCAGTTGCTGAATTTCCTCCCATAAGTAACTAATAAATTTCCTGTAAATCTTCCCAGAAACATTTTATGCATATACCAGCAAATACATATAAATATTCCTTCCTCTTTTTTCCCATAAATGGTAGTATGTCCTGAGCAGTCTAGTATACCTTCTTTGCTTCATTTAATGATACTTATTGAAGATCATTCCATAAAGAGCATCCTCGATCATGGATATAGCAGCGGAATAGTCTACTGAGTGGGCATACGGTGGATTAATCAAGCAGTCTTCTAATGATGAGCTTTTGGGTAATTTCAAATCTTCTGCTATTATACACAATGCCTAATATACCATAATTAATTAAATTTGTTTCCAATTGATGAACATTTATAATCTTTTGCTTAATAATACTTGAACACATACTCTTAATCCATCAATCATTGGGCACAAATGAGAATATATATACGTAGGGTAAATGCCAAAATAATTGGAGTGCCTTTTCTTTTCCAGGCACAATTCTAGGTGCTAGTATACAACCCTGAACAAAAGAGTCACAGATCCCTCTTTTTAAGAGAGGTTACATCAACGTTGAGAGCATAGACAGTAAATAAGACATATACCTTGTTTCCCCTAAAATAAGACCTAGCCGTACAATCAGCTCTACTGCGTCTTTTGGAGCAAAAATTAATATAAGACCTGCTCTTGTTTTACTAGAATCTGAGACCCGGTATAATATAATATAATATAATATAATATAATATAATATAATATAATATAACATAATATAATGCTGGGTCTTGTATTAATTTTTGCTCCAAAAGATGCATTAAGGCTGATTGTCCGGCCAGGTCTTGTTTGCGGGAAAACGCGATTGTCAGATGGTAATGATGGCTATGGAGAAAAATGAAGCATGCCAAGGGGGAAAGGAGAGCCAAAAAGGAGGGGTTGCTGTTTTGAACCACATCATCAAGAAAGGATTCTATAAGACAGTGACATTGAACCAAGGTCTGAAAGAAGTGAGGGAAGGGCTGGAGATGAAATAGCATCAAGTGCAGACATTCTGCTGTGGGAGTTGTTCTCGTATATTTGAAGAACAACAAGGAAGGTAGTATGGCTGGAATAGACTGGATGGGAGGAACGCAGTTGGAAGTGAGGTCAGGGGAGCTAAGGAGGGGATATGAAATATGAAGTAGGACATTTTAGACTATTGTAAAGACTTTGGTTTTTACTCTCAATAAGACAGGAAGCCACTGGAGGATTTTGAACATAGGACTGACATTAATTAATTAATTCACAGGATTGAGTGAAGAAGGCCAAAGACCGAATGGAGACTGCTTATTAGGCTTCTGCAATAACCTAGGCTAGAAGTAATGGTTGTGTGAGACCCTTAGGTAGAAGTGGAGATGATGAGAAGTGATAAAATACTGGGTTTGCCACCAGTGGGATGTGGCCTGTTAGAGAGTAGAGTCAATGATGATCCCACTTTCTTGTTATTCTTCTTCTTGTTGTTCTCCTTCACCTTCTCCTTCTCCTCCGTCTTCTTCCTCTCCCCCCTTCCTCCTCCCCCTCCTCCTTCCTCCTCCCTCTTCCTACTCCTCTCCCCACTCCTCCTTTCCTTCAACAGTTAGGATTGTGTTGCCATTTATTGACAAGAAGACTAAAAAGCAGGTTTGGGAGTAACATAAGGAGTTTGGTTTGGGATGTACTAAATCTGAGATGCTTATTAGACAATCAAGTGGAAATACCCAGGAGGTGTGATGTTTCTCTAAGGATACGTAGTTTCCCAGTGGTCTTTCATGTGAATAAATCTTCGGTGAGATCTACAACATTGACTTTCTTCTAGATACGCGCAGGTAATACCTGAAACCCAGACTGAGAAATCCTACGTTGTCAAATTGAGACACTGGCTACAAATATTTTGGGGCCTTATTTTGTTTAGTCTTGCTTAGCAAGGTTAACTGCATTCTGCATTAAACTAAATTGTGTGCAGGATTGTACCAGTCTGAGATGGACCACATTACAAGAAGTAAAGCCTAGCTAGGGTGAATATCCTAAGTGTATTCTCAACAAGAAATGGCCTATTAGCCTAGTGGTACTGGGTTTTAGCACTGGAATCCGGAACGTGATGCTTTTCTTAGTACTCCTCTTTATTCGACACACATAATCCTTGAGGTTTTTCCTGGATTTATTGATTTGTGACAGGAATTAGGAAACGTAACATCATGGGAGGTTCTCCGAGTGCAAGAGGTGGCCCACAAAATTTCAGTCCATACTTACAAAGCCTGAGCCAACCTGCAGGTAAAGGGGTTAGCTATAGTTTGAGTAAGGTACCTCACACAGGTTAAACGGTTAACAAGAAGAACTTCCACAACCTCACTTGTCAAATATGGTATTTCAGTTATCACTTCAAACAAGGGAAATTCTCCCTAAAACCTCTGAGATAACTTTATTTGTCCTTCCTAAAATATACATTACCTGCTGAGCTACGGAGGCCCAATTGAAAATATCCAACATTAGCTAGTGCACGTTAAACATAGTGTTCTGGTGATATTTTGCAGTGTTCAGTAATTGACTTAATGAACAGGTGTATCAGTATATTAGTTATGCAGATGTTAATTTGCAGTAACACGTGCTGCCTGATTTGGGGGGTTCTTGTCTAAACTACAACCAGTAAGATTTGTTCCTTAATTAGGAAATCGTTACAAAGTATGCGTGTGTGATTCCCACCATTAGAACCATTACTCTTGTTTAATGTGCTGTAAACTTTGGGAACACTCCAGGTAATGCCATTCCTATGACTTCAGGTACTATGCAGGTGTCAGAATGAAATCTACCTTTCTGTGGGATGCCTTAGTTAGTGTACAGCTGTAGGCAACACAGAGAGGGGACGTTTCACAGCTGTAATATGCAGCACATAAGAGGAGACAGAAATGCAATCTCGTACTCCATATTGCATCAGCTTTGCCTCTCAAGGTTTGGTAAACAAATGTGTCATTCCTCACAAAATGGATTCAGAAACTATTGAAAACAAAATCGTGCTTGCTTACCCAACTGACTAATCTTTACCTGTAGTTTTTATTATTCTCTCCTCTATTGTTTCTGATTCCTAGCTACACTTGGTCCTTGGGATTGTCAAGGCGAACAGTTTATAAAAAGGAATGTGTATATTTAATTTAGTCATATCATTTTTATTTTTATGTTGAAAACAGTGGAAATTTGCAAAGGCAGTTACAGCACACACCCGTGTACCAGCCTCCCAGAGTGAACAAATATTAACATTTACTCATATTTACTGCATGTCTTTGCTTTTAAAGAAATAAAACATCAGAGATAAAGTGGAAGTTTCCAGATTCTGCTTATTCCAGTGTCACTTTGCTCCTCCAAGACAAACACTGTCTATAAAAGACAAGCACTGTCAATAATCTCCTGAATATCTATTCCATGCATTTATAATTTGGCTATATGTATACTCTCTATATATATATTCATCTATAAGCAATACCACACGTAAGATTAGTCTGTTTTATTTTTTATTGAGGTGAATGCTATTTATACTGCATGCACCATTTTCCACCACGTTTGTTTTTCCATTCAGGATTGTATTTGGGATCTAACTTTGTTGAAATATTTAGCTCTAATATACGCATTGTGAGTGCTGGGTTGTAGTTCATTATGTGAATATCCCACGATTTGTTGATCCGTTCCATTACCCCTGGCACATGGGTTGTTTCCAGTTTTTATACTCTTCTCAACATGGCTGCAGTGGTTGTCCTTGTCCTCGATCAGGTGACAGTGGAAGGATTGGGTTATACTTATGGTAAGCACCTCTTATATATATTAGATGTTCATGAATGTTTATTTTAAGGTTGTTGTCCTAACTTTTACTGCCATTGTTGGCACAATCAAATTCTTACTTCTCGGCCACCTCCTCCATACTTAGTGTTGTGAGACTTTTTTGTTATTTCCAATTTGATGACTTTGAAATAGTATTTTATGGGTTGTTTTCATTTGCATTTTCTTGATTCTGGGAGGGCTAAGCATCTTTTTATTCCTTGCTATACGATCTTGGGCAAATGACTCAATTTTTTTGTTCGTTAGTTTGCTCCTTTGTCAAATGACAATGGTAATGCCTACTATATGAGGTGACATAAAAATGAAAAGATTTCCAGGCACAGAGCAGATATTTAATAAAAGTTGATTTTGATGGTGATTGTGTTGATTGGTCGTGGTTACTGCTAGTACTACTACCACTATTATTGTTGTAGTTATTATTATTACCCTTTCCTCTTTTGCCCATTTTTCAATTGTGTTTGTGCAATATTTCCAGAAATGCAAGGATAAAGATGATTTTAAAAAAGAGTGGAAAATAACAATTAAATTACAAAATCATCACAGTTATCACACGTAGAAAACATAGTAGAATTTCCATGCCTGCCGTGTCACATTTGCACTCATTTTAACATTGAGTTATTAATTGAAGTTAAAGTAACTATTTCAACTAATCCATGAAAAAATATTTCTGTATAGTTAGAATCACTTGTGGAATTGTATAAAATGTGGATAAAATATGTATTTATGCAGGGTGATCACAATTTTTATATTAGCTTTATTTACCCTGGCTTTGTGCATTTAGTAGAAAGTGTCATACTTTTACTTCTCCACATAGTTTGTATAATATGTTGTAGCACATCAGTTGATGCTGATTCAAAGATACAATATTCTCTGATGTGGAACTATGGCTTCCAATAATGAAAAGAGAATTTGCTGAGTGATGTGCATGTATTAATTTAAGCTATGCTGTCATTGATAAAGAAAATTACAAATATTAGATATCTTGGAGACACATAATTAGTGGTTTTCGTAAGACCATGTATTTAAGAGTATGAGGAGATGTTTTAGTGGATGTGAGTGGATGTTTGTCCATTTTAAAATCAAGTCATGTGTAGCATTGTATGCTCATGCTGGGCTAACATATAGTATAGGTGTTCATGAAGTATGTACTGAATGAATGAATGAATGAATGAATGAATGAATGAATAGTATTGATGCTGACTTTAGGAATCAATCTTTCTCACTGGACTTTTGAGATAAATAAAGTGGTTATAAAAATTTGTTATGATTTATGGTTAGTTATCACTATGTAAATCATTCAGTATTACCCATTTGTAATATCTTCATATTTGCTACAAATTACAAATATCTTGTCATATGTTCTGTGTTTCCATTGGGATAGCAGAAATTAATAGGAGATTTCTGAACATTGCCTAAATTAGATTCGGGAAAGAATATAACCATGTTTACTTTATTTATGCTGATGAGCATCCCTCAGATGTAAAGGAATACATTTATAGTACAATTGCATGTAAAATTCCATGTATTAAAGGAAATATAAGAATACTCAGTGGGCCTTTTATCTTAGATAATTAGTATCTTGACGTTAACGACTCTTTAATAATAATACAATGTATTATTACATTATTATCTTTATGCAGACAGTATCTTATAATTTTCATTATTATTTGGTCGATTAGCAGTACTCATTGATGCACTCTAATTAATTTAATCAATTGGATTCAAAGCCAGTGGCTGTATGGGTTCTCGTTTGCGTAGAGAGAGATCGCATTTGACTAGAAGCCTAACTATGAACCTGAGGACCATAGGGCCATCGATGAGAAAATCAGTTCTTAAAGTTTTTGTATTGAGGCTTAACATCTTTTCAGTCACATCCAAATAATTACAGAATCCTGTACTTTAAGTTTCTAAATTATTTTTTAGTGTTATAAGCACATTTAACATCAGATGTACCCTCTTTTTAAGTGCACCATATGTTAACTATAGGCACAATGTTGTACTGCAGATCTCTTGAACTTCTTCTTGTATAACTGAAACTTGATTCCAATTGAACAGCAGCTCCCCACTTCCCCCACCCTCCAGCCCCTGGCAACCACCATTCTACTCTTCGTTGCTATGAATTTGGCATTTTAAATGCCTCATATCCATAAGTAGAATCATGTCCTTCTGTGACTCTTTTATTACATACACTTCCTGTCCTCCAGGTCCATCTATGTTGTTGCCATGTGGTGGGATTTCCTCCTTTTTTAAGGCTGAATAATATTCCATTGTGTGATATGCAGATATGTGTATATGCATTATACATTTTCCTTATCCATTCATTCGTTAATGGATATGTAGGCTGTTTCCATATCTTGGCTGTTGTGAATAATGCTGCAGTAAATACAGGCAAACAGATATATCTTTGAGATTCTGATTTCGGTTATTTTGGATTATGTACCAGAAATGGGATTGCTGGGTCATATGGTAATTCTGTTTTTAATCATTTGAGGAATCACCATACTTATTTTTAGAAAGGCTGTACCATTTTATATTCCTACCAACAGTGTACAAGGGTTTCAGTTTCTCCACATCCTCACCAACACTTATCTTTTGTTTTGTTTTTCTTTGTTGTTTTTTTTAAATAATATTTATCTTAACAGATGTGAGGCGATATCTTATTTTGGTTTTGATTTGCATTTCCTTGTTGATTAGTGATGTTGAACAGATTTTCATATATCTGTTGGTTATTTGTACGTCTTCTTTGGAGAATATCTCTTCAAGTTTTAATCAAGTTATGGAATTGTCCATTTTAAAATCAAGTTATGGAATATTTAAGATTTATAAGCATTGGAAACATATGGAATAAAAACATCTTAGGACAAGTGGCATTTTGTAGTCATTATGAAACCGGGGGATCTTTAACATACTTGTCTGAAGGCTTTAATACTGTTGGGGGAAGTTTTACATAACATTGCCTCTCTTCAAATTCTCTATTTATCTAAGCCAGTGTCTGTGATTGGTGAGGAGTGCTTCTAAAGACAAGAAAGCCAAAGGCAATCATAGCCACTGGTCAGTATCTGTTGATCATGGCTAAAACATGATTGTTTTGGAAAGCCTGTCTAGGTAATGGACACTTAAACTAGCTTTGCTCTAGTAATTCTCAGAATAGCAGTGCCCACTCATGGAATTCTTACCATTTCTTGAACCTAGGACAAAGCCAAATTGCATAATACAAGGAAAGTGTATTAGGATTCCAAAACAAAACTGTGAACTCAAGTTATTGAAGACATCGAGTCTTCATTTTAAATAACTTGTTCACTTAAAGAGGGGAGAGGTTGAAATGTAGAAATGCATTAATCAAAGCAGTGCAGAAATATGAAGGCATATAAAATGAGCATTGTGTATGCCTGGGTTAGTCACGAGTCTGCTAGTTTTCAGCCTGTTAATATATCCTTTGTTCAACGGCATTTTTATTCTGTATATGCTTGGTTAGCCAGTCTCCCATAGTGGGGCTTAGAGGCATATCGAGAGCTGAGGACAGTTTTCTTGGCTATCTCTATGACTGGGTTAAAATTACTGAATAATTCTAGGAATAAGTTCAATATGATTCAGATTTTTTTTTTTTTAATTGACAATGGGAATGACTCTTGGCCTATCATTTCTTTATATACAGTTGTCTTAAGCTGGGACTGCCTTGAAAATTAAAATAAAATTCTGATTATTTCATAGGAAAGATCCTTTGAGGAACATCCTTTGATGATTTTAAAAGAAATACATTAAGTCATTTTTCTTCCAGTGGTAGCGATAACTCTACAGTGTTAAGTAAACACGACAAACTGCTTGTCATCTCTCCTAAGATTATGATATTCAAGTGTAATTATCTAGTCTGCTTAGACTCTGCATCACTTTAGATTGGTCATATCAGTAAAGCTTAGAACTAACTGTTAGGACTTTAATTATTCAGACAATTTATTTTATCTGTTATTTTTATAGTAAGTTTATTTAATTTTCACCTATTTTGCACCATTGAAATAAAGGGCGTCTCAGTGGACTTGCAGTATTTTGATGCATTCTATAACATGTCTAGAAAGTTTTCCAGATGCTAACATCTTTGAACGCATAGCCTAGCAAAACTGTACTGTGGTTGTGTGTTGATTTTCCTCTAAAGAAAACCGATAACTCATTTGTGATCTCCTTAAAAATGATGAGGTAAATTAAAATAGCAAAAGTAATTATTGCCTCAAAATGAAGTTATATTTTTTAAAAGTAATAAAGAAACAGCGAGGTTATGGCCATATGATTTAGTGACGAAGTTTAGAAGCATGAGTTTGGGGGCAAGAACCTATCACTCTACTTAACTGGAAAAAAAAAAAATGGTGGCTTTACTTTTCTTATACGTTTTCATGGTCCCATTACCTACAACTCTATTTTTATATTAGGAGAGGTAAACTGCCAACACATGAGCACAGTGGTAGCTGTAGAATTTCTGCATAGGAAGGGTTTAGGGATTTGACATAAGCTTCATTTTCATAGCAGACAGTCGCATTGTTTTTCACATTGGTTTTTGGAATGGCTTATTTGAGGGGAGGGCTGATGGAGGTAATGGGAGCTAAAGCCACTCCTCACAGTTTCAGGTCATTTTAACTGTTTGTAACTAGAGGGTTACCTTGTGAATACAGCGTAATTCTGTCTTTTGTTCTAAGAAAGCAGATAGTACTAAAAAATGGTGGGGGAGACAAATCTAACTTACTCAAAAGACCATGGCTTTGAGGTTGGTTAATAATGTGTATGCAAAGAGCTGCTAGCATTGTGCAACTTGTAAGTGGTTCATTTCTATTCTTCAGAGCTGTGTCAGCAAAAATTTTTATATGGCAACCTGTGTAGTCGTTAAAGTTACCTTAGGTACTTTAAAGCAATTTCACTGAATGGAAGACATGCCTAAGTTTTAACATAATTTAGTACAAATGCATTTCTTTTTCCTCATTTAGTCCAAATTAGGGAGATTTTACTACATATTTAATTCTATTGCTGCTTGTAGGTACCTGGTAAAGGACTAATTAATGTTGCACATTAGTTAAGAAGAAGTAATTGATTTTTGGTTCCATTTGGCGTATCTTTTCTGCTTAAGTGCTGATATTTAATTTGTAGGGAAATCTCTAAACAGGTCTATATTTTTGTGTTTATTCTCTTCGTAGAACTAATGAAATAAACACATTTATTGATTTTGGCATGAGGTTTATTAATGTAGTTAATATGCCTTACTAATGTTATTTCGTGCATTTGGATTAGTACCATTATTGTTTATGAATGAACATTTTTCTTTCAGTTCAAAAGAATGTAGAAGCTTCAGAGGAAAAAAAGACCCTACCTGCAAAGAAGAGAGTGAAAGAGTTGAGAGTTTTGGATGCCAAAACAGCCCAGAATCTGTGTATGTGACCTTTCCTATGTAGGGAGCAGGGTGGTGATGGTGGTAGTGAGAGTGGGTTGTTGAATTTACAGAGGGTGCCAGAAAATGTATACACATTTTCAAAAAGGAAATAAACCGTGTTAAAATTGCAATACAATGAATGACACTAGCATTCATCTGATTAATGCCATCCATTGAGCAGACGTCACACTACACATTGCTACTGTAACTCAACTTCAAAAAGTAATACATAGATAACATCTCTTAAGATGTGTACATTTTTTTGGCACCCTGGTATTTAAACAAAGTTGTAACTTCCTTGAACAAGTATATTTAGCACCTGCTAGAAACAGGATTCTGTATAATCATGATTTGGTTTGCCTTTTTGTTATTTCGCCAGAATGGAGGCCATCGTAATTTAGCTTTGGTTAGGCTAGATGAAATTTATGAATGATATACGCATTGTTAGAGGACACAGTGAGACATAATAAGGCAGAGTTGAAAAGAATGTTATTTGTTTTTCCTTCTGCGTAGGCATGGTAGTGATAGTTTTAAAGTATTCACTACTCACATTGGGCAAATCCTTTCACTGCTGTTCCTTTATATTTGAAGTAATTGTGATGTGAGCTAGTTAAATTGTTAACCACTGCACTTTAAAACTGGTTACTGAACCTCAAAACCTTTAACAAACCAGTCAGCCATTAAGTATGCTTTTGCCAAAGCAGCTTGGATAGTTAAAGCCATCGTTATTTAAGTAGGCCTTAAGTTTTACTTGACAAATTCTCCCCTTTGTATTGAATTCAGCATTTTTTTTTTTTGTCTCCACAGTAGATTGTGTTTATATTCTGAGGATACTAAAACACTGTGCACAAGAAATTTCAACACACCAAGCATTTCTAATTACGCAGAGAGATACCATAGGAGTTTATTTTGTTAAAGAATGTGCTGTAGGGAATCAGAGTAAAATAAACAATTCTTCATTCTGTCAGTAGAAATGTTACTGTCAGAAAAGCAGTCTCCTAATAGCTGTTGTGAATGTGTACATTGCTTACTTGACAGTACATTTCTTTATAAAGTGGAGGGATGTTCAGTATTGTTTGAAAAACACAGTATGATCTTTAGTGGCTAGTTGATATCTGTCAACATTATTTATTTCGATTTTAGAGTTCTCATTTGGTGTTTATTTCTAGGTAATCATTTCCCTGGACAGTAAGGATGTTTTATTCTTTAGGTGCCAATGAAGTCATAAAGACCTTCCAAGAAAAAAATTCTTAGGAATATATTCATGTTCTGATGATAAGAACACACGAATGTTCTTTAAAAAGTAGTTTAGTGGAATGTATTGTTTGAAAAACACTTTCTAAGTAAGTGTAAGCTTTTCTGGGTATAATTTGTTGAATTATTCCAATATGGCATAGTAAAATTTAATTAAGAAAAAATTGACAATGGAAATCGTGATTCAACATATAATGCAACTAGTGGTATACCACGTGGCTATCAGCAGGAATGCAGAGAACTTTGACAATCCAGACCCTTTAATTGTTTCTAATATGGGCGAACTATAAAGTGGATTGATAGGTTTTTTTTTGTATTTGGTTACTTTATTGTCATTCCTGAGAAGTACTGCATTGGATGCAACTGACAATCTCCATACTAAATTCAGTGTTGAATTAAAAGGCCAACTTGAAATCAAATCTCTAACTTTTCATGGGTTGTTTTGTATCAGCTCAATCCAAAATGCATAAACATGTAGTCATCAGTGCTATTAGCAGGAGTTTTATTTTGTATATAAATATGCGTGAAAACTGTAAACATTAGAGCCTGTGATAATAGGCCATTTTACCTGCCTGAGTAGTATAGTCCAGCCAACGGGAAATATTTTTGTTTGTTCTTAACTCTGTAAATTAATATTAGTGACAGAAGTTTCACATTTTGAGTCTATGAAATGGGAATCAGGTATTAAGTAGAACTTGAAAATTTTGATACTGTTCTATCTGTAACAACCTCGTTTTCTATTTTAGCGATCTTCCTAGGATCATATCGTATGCCATATGAAGATATCAAAAACATTATTCTGGAGGTCAATGAAGATATGTTGACTGAGGCCTTAATTCAGGTAACTTGCATATTTTTCTAAATTCATTTTCTGAGGTATTTCTAGATTGCTATCTTCTGAATGGAGTTAGGAGAAAATGTTCTGTGTTTGGATAATACAATCAGCTGTGTTGATAGTCAGGGGACTCGACAGAAGATCTAGGTTCTAGCTCTGTTTCTGTCATTTTTTAAATACGTGGTTTTTTTAAAAAAGTTTTTGCATATATAGACACATTATGTCATTCACTGTACAGATAGTAGCATGTATTTCATTATCACAATGACTCTGTAAAGTATATATTGTTATTACCATTTTGTGGATATAAAAGAGGAGAGAGCAACAGGTTAAATAGGTTGCTCAAATCAGTGGGTAAAGAAATGGTAAAGTTACCCTTTGTTAGGCACTTAACGTGCTGGGGATTTTGCCAAGGACTTTATGTATTTTATCTCATTAAATCCTACCACAATCCCCTGAGATAGTACTAATATCCTCATTTTACAGACAAGGAAACCGAGGCTTAGAGAGATTGCCCGATGTCACCTAGCTGGTAAGGGACATTGTGGCAGAGCTGGGGTTCAGAGCAAGGTCTCTCATGACTCTAAAGCCATTGCTCTTTCTGGTCTATTACTCCACGTCCTGTGGGCAAACCATTTCCACCTGCTGCACCTCTGCGTCCTGATTTGTGATCACAGAGTCACTGTGATGATTAAACCAAAGAAAGAGTTTTCTAGACTAAAGCACTATACAAGATCTAACATATTGGAATTTTCAGTATGTCTTTTAATTTCTAGAAGGAAACACTGCAGAGTTGTTTTCACAGAAGGGCATAGTTAGGCATTGTAGTTTTTTGTTGCTGTTGTTTGTCAGCCATGCAGTTTGCTTTGATTTTAAGAAGACTGAGTAGTTTATGCTTTACTAATTTTGCCATGTCTTCCTCAGACTGTCTCTAAATCTCAGACAACCCGTGTTTGTCATTTGAGCAGGCTGTGTCTATATGGAAGATCTGTTAACCTAAAAATATAAAGGTCTTTCAAAGTGAGAGGCAAACAAGTGTTTATTTGAGATCAATAAGAGCAGCTATTTGGGAATCATTAATTCAGGAGGAAGTCCAGGTAATGTGCTGATTAGGAGACAAAGGCAATGGGTATTTATGAGAAAGAGAAGGGAAACAATTGCATCAGTAGAAGGAAGGCATTTCACTTGGTGTAGATAAGCTAACAGTGATGTTAATCCTAAACAATGTTTTTAATTTTCCGTCCAGTAGTCATCAGTTCATTAGTCATAATAATGTCTTGCTTGTTATCTTTGCAAACAGTTCTTTTGCAAGGCACAGGTCTCCTAGTCTCAGTCCAAAGGTTGTTTTGCCCTGTTTTAACATTCTTTTTTTTTTTCTTTTTTCTTTTTTTATTAAATTTATTGGGGTGACAATTGTTAGTAAAATTACATAGATTTCAGGTGTACAATTCTCCAAAGAGGACATACAAATGGCAAATAGACATATGAAAAAAAAAATCCTGTTTTAACATTCTAAATATTTGAAGCTAAAGACGTGCAAGGCAGTTCCTCTGGCTTGGTAGCTCCAGCACAATTTTAAAGGTGCTCCATTTGTATTTTTTGTTTACAGTTCCTCCATTTTACAGTTTACTTTCTGTAACGTGTTTCCCCGAAAATAAGACCTAGCTGGACTATCAGCTCCAATGCATCTTTTGGAGCAAAAATTAATACGAGACCCGGTATTATATTATTATGTTATGTCACGTTATGTTATGTTATGTTATGTTATGTTATGTTATGTTATATTACATTATAGAGACCCGGACTTATAGTAAAATAAGACCTGGTCTTATATTAATTCTTGCTCCAAAAGATGCATTAAAGCAGATTGTCCAGCTAGGTCTTATTTTCGGGAAAACACTGTGTATGTTTTAAATATAGATATATTTATTAATACTAAGGTCTCTCATCATTTATATAGGATCTTTGCGATGTTAATAAACACCTATATTAATTTCAATAAGAGTTACACTTTGATAAGAAATCCCCTTGTGGCAAAGGTGAAAAAAAAGCTTTTATCTGTGCAAGTAGCAAGTACATAGTTCTTTGAGTTGAAATGGAAAGCAGGATTCTTGTATAACAGTTAGAACGAGCAAGGCATGAAGCCAAAACATGATTTTGTTTTATTTTTTTTTTTCAATTAGACAGTTTAAATTTAAACTACAATAAGCCAAACAAATTTCTGACTCCTACTCTATAATTGAAACTTTCTAGTCTTTTCTCTGTGTAATGAAATTATTGTAAAATAGAACCATATTTGGAAGAATTAATCGATGTAGCCATTTATTAAACCCATTAAAACTGTAGTTTTTCTTTTACATGCCTTGGTAAATTAATAAGAATGTAAATATGCAGAATGTTACTATGGTATTTATTTCCCAGTAATATTAGAAACTATTATTTTTTAAATCATGTTTTCAACTCTTTAGGGAATGTAAGAAGAGAAAGATTCTTATTATGAATGTCCCAGTAATATGCAACAAGCTTTTAAAATGTGTATATAGAAATGTGTTACCTGGGATTATTTTTTAATGTTTCACTTTATTTTGTAGCGTAAACAATATATATTTGTTTTTCTCTTTAAATCGGGTAATCATTGTCCAGTTGGGTGGAATGAATTGCTTACAATTTAGAGATGGCAGTAAATTATGTGCAAATTTTTGAATTTGCTGATTTAATCATATCCACAACGCCGACCAAACAACTGCTTGTCAAATCATATTATCAGGCTAACTTTTGGATTGTACTGTGGGGAGGTGAGTGAAGGAGAATCACAGTGTAGATCCCGCCAGGCTCCTTTTGTGCATGTTACCTTACGCTTCCGTGCATTACCTGTTTGCTGTGTATGGGTTAACCTGGTCCTGTCTTATCTCTTCCTCTTATCCAGACCTCCCTTCACATTTCCAAGCGTTTATCTCCTTTTTCCCCCCCTCACATATCTGTGTGTGTTTTTTTTTTTTAATTTTATTGGGGAAGGGGAACAGGACTTTATAGGGGAACAGTGTGTACTTCCAGGCCTTTTTTCCAAGTCAAGTTGTTATCCTTTCAGTCTTAGTTGTGGAGGGCGCAGCTCAGCTCCAGGTCCAGTTGCCGTTACTAGTTGCAGGGCGCACAGCCCACCATCCCTTGCGGGACTCGAGGAATTGAACTGTTAACCTTGTGGTTGGGAGCCCACTGGCCCATGTGGGAATCGAACCGGCAGCCTTCGGAGTTAGGAGCATGGAGCTCTAACCGCCTGAGCCACCGGGCCGGCCCATATCTGTGTGTTTTACCCCTTGCATCTTCTGCCCCTTCAATTTTGTGCCTGCTTTTTGTTGAAAGCACAACACTGACGCCTTTTTTTTTTTCTTCACACAAGCCTGCTTTCCTTCTCAATGCCAGATAGTCTAAAATTTCCTCCTTTACCCTACTCAATCAAAACTCATTTTCTTAGTTCTGCTTGTGGGAGACAAGAATTTAACATGCAGTATAATAGAATGTGTGATTGGAATTGTGCTGCTTGGGTACAAGGCACAACTGATGAGTACCTCACCTGACTTATTGAAGTTAATGTGGCATTTATCCAGACAAATCAAATGTCTGAGTATCATCTGGTAAGGAGAAAGGGCCTGGGTTGAAGCAATTATTTGATTTGCCAGCACCCAAAGGAGTGCTTGCACCCTCAGGCAAGAGAAAAGAGTAGACTCACCAGTGCCTCTTTCTCCCTCCCATCCCAGAAACATTTGCTTCAGTGATGCAAAAGTAACATCAATTTGCCATTCATAGGAGCCGTTTGCCATTTATGTCTAATTACCATGTAGCACATCTATAATGCATAGCATTAAATATGTATCATCAGATTAACTTTGTTGCAAGCTCTATTTGATTACAGTGCTAAACTCTATCCATGCATAAAGATAGTTGGTTGCTCAAGTGGCATGGTTGTCTCCTCATAACAACAAAAACAACAAAAAACAATTAAGGACACATTGCTTTCTAGAGACTTGAATAAACACCAGTATTCTCTCTCCTAGTATGGGTCAATAGGCTCTTGCCTGACAGAAAACTAATATATTTTAGTTATTTGGCAAGATAAATGTCTTACTTAAAAAAAGATCAGCAAGATCAAGCCCAAATTTTAATGTTTTTAATAAATAAAAATACTAATGTCTCTTTTATTTCAAAATATCTATCTTTAAGCTAGAAACTGAGTTTGCCATGTGGAAGAAGTTGAAATGTCCTAAACTACTCACAGGAGCTCATCGTAACATTTAAAAAGTACATCATATCCTGAGGTTGTTGAAGAGCTTTTAATATATGCAATTATGAGTTAGTTCCAAATAATGTGTACTAAATTTAGGTGATTTTTGGAGTCATTGTTTCAGCTTTGAAAGTCTCTTTCAGTGTAATTGCTCTCTATTGAGAGAAAAATCTAAGACCAGTAACTGTTTTTAAGATATTAGTAGTAAAAAGGAAATATTTACAGACGTACTTACCTATATAGAACATTGACAAAAAATGAAAGTAAGTTTCAAAAAAGTGATTCAAATCTTGAGGGAAAAATAGAAGTATGTTCTGTTTTAGAACATTAATGCATGCAAATGATTCTTAAATGCTGAGGAAATTCTTGTTAGTGTGGAATTTATGGTGACATTCACAAAGCGTATACAGAAAAAAAAGATAAGTAACATAGAAGGTAGTACAATATTACTGCAGAATAATTTACAAAGATATGTGTAAAGCAGAGGTTGATAATCAGGTTCAAAGCCCCCTTTGGGAACCAAAAAGATTCACAGGCTCCTGAACTTAGATGTGAAAAATACTGTATCTTTTTTTCTTTAACTTCTATTATTTGGTATTTCATTTGATTAGCAATGTAGGCAACAGACCAAAAGTAGTATAATATTAACAGTACCTCTAACTTTGTCACTAATAGAAATAATAAATATTTTCATATCTCATTAAATTTGTGGTAAATATCTTAAATCACTATTTCAAAATTACACTAGTTATTAAAGCTGTAACTAGATCTTTTTAATGCTTTAATCAGGAAGCATATCTATTACATCACAATTTATTTTTGTGACTATGTTGATAACTATGTCAATATATTAGGTTGGTACAAAAGTAATTGCGGTTTAAAAGGTTCAAAATAATTGCAACAACTGCAGTTACTTTTGCACCAACCTAATAACTGCTTTCTTTTTTATTCCTATGTATTTATTCTGAGAAGAGATCCAAATGCTAGTACTAAAGGGTTCATGGCACAACAAGAAGGATAGAAACTAGTACAGGAAAGTTTCCCATTCAAGATGGCAGAAATAAGTCTTCTCGATTTCAGTTGTCCCTCACAACTATCCGTAGAAAGGACACCATTGTATAAACCCCAGAACCAGTGTTGATTCTAATGCACCCTCCTAAACCACAGAGATGAAGGACCACATTAGAAGGGTAAGAAGAACAGCCTCATTCTGACCATTTTGCCGCTCCTCGTATGGGCATAGCACTGCACTGAGAGTGTCCCTGAGGAATATGGTTCCTCTGTTGGGAAAAGAGAACCCTAGGTGGACATCCAGCTATCCCAGCATTGTGCAATGCTTTCTAGAAGGCTCACGCGGATCTCACCTCATGAAGAGTTACTGCAGGAGTCTTCAAGGCTTAAGAACTGGCGATCAGATAGAGATGGAGAAAGGAGGGTGGGGCTTATAGCAACCAGCACTCAGATATAGGCAGACCACATTCCTGCTTCTAGCACCACTGGAGAAGAGATCCCAGCCACTGGCTCTGCCAGTCTTCAGAGCCAAATTGGTGGCCCCATCTTGCCAGGGAGTTTGGTTGGCAATTTTGACTGATTTGGGTCCCTAATCAAGGGGCTGTCCCAGCCGTGGAACCTGTTCTACTTCCTGCCCAGGCAGGGAACAAATTTGCAGTCCTGTGTAAATGCTGAATATAGCCTTCAGTCTCATCTGTCTGAGAAGCCTGGCTAGAGAACCCAGGTAGCAGTGGAGCCCGTTCTACAACCCTGCCCAACTGTTGAGTATACACTCTGGCCCCACATAACCAGGGAGCCTGAACAGGGATTCTGGACAACAACAACCTCAGAGCCCGACCTACAGTGGCACCAAGTCATAGAGTCCAGCCTGTAGCCTTGCCCATCAGGGAGAATAGCCAATGACTCTGCCCCATTGCTAAACACAGCAGTGACCCAGCCTCGTTAGTGAGCACAGCCAGTTATCCCACCTAATTGTGGAGCACAACCTTTGGCTCTACCTGATTCAGGAACCTAGATAGTGACCGCACTAGATCACAGAGCACAGTCTCTAGCTCCACACAGCTGTGGGATATAGTTGGAGGCCCCTCCTGATCTCAGGAAGTAATATCACTGTATCAGAGAGTTATCTGCATGTCCATGTTCATTGCAGCGTTTCTGTTTCTTTACAGTAGCCAAGACAGGGAAACAACCTGACTGTCCATCGGTGGACAAATGGGTAAAGAAGTTGAGTCTCTCTCTCTCTCTCCCTCTCTCTCTCTCTCCCTCTCTCTGGAATATTATTCAGTCATAAAGTAGAAGAAATAATTTGTGACAACATGGATGGACCTTGTGGTCGTTATAAGTGAGAGAAGTCAGACAGAGAAAGGCAAATACTCTGTGATCTCACTTATATGTGGGAAAAAATACAAACAAATTTGCAGGAACAGATAGATTGGTGGTTTGCAAGAGTTGGGGGAAAGACAGAATGGGTGAAAGTGGTTCAATGATACAACTTCCTGCTATAAGATAGATAAGTCCTGGGGGTGTAATGTAAAGCATGGTGACTGCAGATAACAATACTTTTGTGTATTTGAAAGGCGCTAAGAGAGTAAGTCTGAAAAGCCCTTACTAGAATAAAGAAAAAAATTATGACTATATGAGTTGATAGATGTGTTATCTAACCTTATTGTGGTAATCATTCTGTAGTATATATGTTTATCAATTCATCAAATTGTATATCTTAAACTCACACCGTGTTATATATCTCAATGAAATTGGAGCCATATTTTTAAAAGGGATTTCTCAATTAAATGACTTTGAAATTTCCCTTAAAAATAATGCAAGACATTAAAATGATCAGTGATTGCCTTCATTAGTAGGGAGGCAGGGGTGAATAGGCAGAGCACAGAGGATTATTGCAGCGGTGAAACTACTGTGTATGATACCATAATGGCGGATACATGTGATACATTTTTCAAAACCCATCGAATATTCCAGAAGATTGAATCCTATTGTAAATGATGGACTTTGGGCAATATTGACATGTTACTGTTGGTTCATCAGTTGTTACAAACGTACCATTCTAGTGGAGGGTGTCGATAGCGGAGGAGGCTGTGCACATGCGGGGGCAGGAGGTATATGTGGGGACTTCTGCTCAATTTTTGCTGTGAACCTAAAACTGCTCTAAAAAATTCAAAGCTAGGGTGGGCTGTGCTTAGGTTGTCCTCCTGGAATGAGTAGAGCTGGAACTGGACTTTGAGGCTCTATTAAGATTCTGATAGAGAGGGCTAAGAAAAGGGAGTGCTGGGCAAAAACTTGAGGCACAGAAAGGAAAATCTCCGTAGTCTGGCATAGCTCAGAAGTCATGGAGGGTGGCAATAATAAGAAAGTGTATGAAAGATTGGTTGGGGTCATATTGTAGAGGCAAAAAGATCACAAATTCATGACCCGTAATATGTTTTCTTTGGCCTTTGTGGTGCTTAAATATTGAAATTTGAACGTCATGTATTGTCCCACTTGCAACAGGCCCTACCACCCCCTCACTGCATTTCACCGACTCTGATTCATTCCTAGCCCCTGTACGCGTCAGACTTCCTGTGCCTTGATAGACAACTTGAATACCTCCCTGCTGAGTTTGGGCGTGGACAGATATGTGTGTAGGAAGATTAACGTAGCTGCAGTATGCCAAATGGCTTGGTGAAAAGAGATTAGAGATCAGGAGGTAATTGTAATTTCAAGAATAAGGTAATATGAATCCCTGATATACATTGCTGGCAAACAAAAGAAAAAACAGGAAAGTGGGTTAATAATTTTAAAAAATCATTAATTGAAAAATCTTGGCAATAGATCGAATGGTTGTACTAACAATAAAAGAGGCAAAGCAGGTGGGAATGAAAATACTTGCAGGGCAGAGGAGAAAAAATTTATGAATACATTACAATGTATATTGGAAGCCGGAATAGAGAGTAGGACTTTAGAAAGTAAGGATTTTTGGAGTCATTTGTAAATACATGCTTGTTGGAGTATAAAAACCACAGAAGTTCTTAAAGTTGATAGTAAAAAAAAAAAAAGGGACAGATGGAAGGGATCTGCATTTCTGGAGACCACAGAGGTTGAGGGGATGGATGGCAATAGATAAACCAGAACAAAAGGAGCCAGCTTGCCAGGTACTGTGTGTGGTGTGTCAGAAAAGCCATCGCAGGAGAGTGTTTTCAGGAGTGATGAATGAGACAGTGACATCAGGGGAAATGATACTTTAGATGTTCTTTCTGAATTGCAGTGACTTATTTAGCTTAAGTAGCTGTTATTTTCTTGTAGTTCTTTCTTAAAACAAACCACACTACATACCAGACACCTGTGTTCCCTAAGGAACTATTCTATTTATTGTCTTTTGGTGTCGGTCTCCCTTATTTTTAAGGGACAGATGCATTTCTGCTGGTCATGCAACTGTCTGGTGTCCTGTTTTCTGCTCCCCCTCAATCCGCTTCATTTTCTCTGACCTTTTCTTTCTTCCCTCCCTCCCTGCCTCCCTCCTTCCTTCTCTTCCTTCCCTCCCTCCATCCCTGCCTTCTTCCTCATCTCTCCTTTCTTCTTTCTCTCCTTCCCTTAACTCAATTGTTTTTTTTTAATAAAGGGCACTAATCTTTCTTAACAATACCCCCTCAGTGAAATCCAGCTCTAGGGCCCTCCCTCATACCTGGAAAATACAGAAATACCTCAGTAACTGTCTTCCTGTGAGTCATGCACGGGGATAATCCAGCTTGCTACCCGCCCACCCACCACCCTGATAATTCCTAATTATAGTGGCTGTGTTATTTCTCTGAAACCCTTTCATGTATCCAGCACGGGACCCAATGTGTGGGGTCTGCAGGTTGCCACAGGATTATGTTTTCCCAAATGCTATTTTATATCTCAAAACAGATTATATGCTCTCTATAACTTATCGCTGGTTTCTGACAAAATGAGTAGAATGAAGCAAGGGTCATTGAATCCATTCCCTTGATTCCACACAGTGCTACTCCTAAGTCATCAAAGATAAATGGGTATCTATCGATTCTGCAGGGAAAAAAGATTCTTCAACTTCCCTCAATTAACCAGTTCTAGAGTATAATTATTCTTAGAGTCAGGAAGTTCATGCATGTGTAATAGTAGACCTCGTTTTTGTCTCCTCAATCCATCTTTGTAATCATTGATCTATTTACGCGGCTATCGACCATCTGTATTTTATGCAGCTTGTGAGTCTGCATGTGCTCGTGCCCTAGAAGACTACAAGTCTCTATCAATTGAAGCTGTAATGGCATTAGTGTTGTGGAATTTGGAAACATTTTCCTGTTAAATAACAACTTGTATTCACCACGTTCATTTTCATAATGCTTCAGGGAAAATTAAACATTAGCAATGACAGCAACAATCATAAAACATTTCTTTCCCATTTATCATCATGGTGTTACGAGTAAATAATTATTGTGTGGTATGCTTATTGCAATCTAAAACTACTTGTATCCCCGAGTTGCTGTTCTTTTTCATCTTTGTCTTCTAACTGGTTAGTTGAGGTTTTTTTGTTGTTTTTTTCCCCGTTACCTTTCTTCACTGAAGTTTTCTTTGGCCCTCGTGTGCTACTTTCAGTCTACTGTTAAAATCACAGCTATTCCAAGCAAATTTTATGACTGCTTTATTTTTATCCCTTCTATGTCTTCTTTTGATGAATACCAGTATTTCATTTGTCACCAATACCGGTTGTGTTAATTGCCCGTGAATGATACCAGACTGTTTAAAGAAGAAAGAAAAAGTAGCTTGAAACAATTAATTAATTAATTGGATTATAAAACATATTAGCCAACTTACACTTTGAACAAAACATAGGTCTTATTAATAGTTGAGCAATATGTGACCTTAAAGATCACGTTTTCTGCTGCCTTGCAGCCATGGGCAGTACTTCATTAAAATTCTGGTTATTTCATATGATAGATCTATTGGGTCTGTTGAAGTGCATTGATGTTTGAGGTAGACCAGGAATTCTCTTGCAGTTATAGAACTTGGAAGGTACCCTCACGTTCCTCACACAGACTTCCGGAACCGTGAACTAGGAAACGACAAGCAAGGTTAGACCCAAACTCCTACTCTAACTTGCAGCTCTGAGGCTACCTCTGGACAAAGTGCAGAAGTCCCTGAGTCCCAGAGAAAGGAGGGCAGTGTCTGCGTGGCACTGCCCTTGATGAAACAAACAGAGATGGAGAACCCACTTCTTTTCTACTAGCTTCCTACTCTTTTTTTTGTATTATATAAATTTGCTTTAGATCCAAATATTGTTGACTAGTCATATATTTAATGAATTATAACACCATTATAATTGATTATATCTATAGAACCACTTCCTCTCTGTTACATATCCTGGGAGTAAAGTAAGCAAAACATTCCTTTCTATATAGGAGTGAATATTTGCGTACCATATGGTTTTTTGCAATGTTCTATAATAATTCTAGATCTCCTATATAAAGTAGAAATACAACCAGCATCAAATCTATTACAGTGATATGATAGTTATAGTATAATTCAACATAAAATAATATAGTTAAATGTTGTAGCATACTTGAACACAGTATAATATAGCCGTAACATGATGGATATGTTTACTAATTCTTTAAACATCTTTTAGTGATACAGGAGAGAATTTATAAGAGAGACTGAATGCTTTTTATTTCTTTAATTCAGTTTAGGCACATGTAGTCATTGTCTTATGTATGTATTTTGGAATGTCTTAAATATTACGTAATAAACAAATTTTAAAGTATTTTGCAAGTGCTGAAATTCATATGCTTAAAGCACAGCTTTCAGCTTTGGCACTATTGCCATTTTGGAACCAATAATTCTTTTTTTGTGGATGGCTGTCACGTACATCGTAGGATATCTTCCTCTATCCTTGGCCTCTACCTACTAGATGCCAGTAGCATCTCCTACCAGCAGTTGTGACAACTGAAAATACCTTCAAACATTGGCAGATGTCTCCTAGCAGGCAAAAGTATCCCTGGTTGAGAACCACTGTCTTAAGAATTACTCTTATTTCTGAAATATAGGTGGTAAAGTTTCAGAGTTTAATAAGCTTCCAGTCATTTGCTTTTGTTTTCTGTGTTCATTAGAAACTTCGACAGAGATTTTTGGACATTTGATTCGTATAGGCAAAAAGAAAACAAAACTTGATTCCATGTGTTTAAAAAAATCTTTTTCCCAGGAATGTAAAGCATTTATGTTAAGTTTAAATTGCAAATACCCCTAGTCAGGATTATTGAAAATATAGGCCATAATTGTTTTTCAATTGTGAATACAGGCAGTCACATTAGTGTGAGTTGACTTTTTTCCTTTACCATACAGTAGATGGTTTTTTTGGTTTGTTTTACATTAACAACTTAATGGTACTGAAGAATTCACTTCATAGCATTTCAAAAACCTTATGTTTATGATTTTTTAATATGTCATTTATGTAAGCCAAAGTGGTAATAAGTTTGGAATCAGAAAGGTGGGCCTGAACCCCAGCTCTGTCATGTACCAACTTGTGAACCTGAGGAAGTTACCTAATCTCTCTCTGTTCATTCCTTTTTCTCTTTTAAATAGCTAATGAGTATGTTGTGAGGATTAAATCAAATAACATACATAAAATCTTCCTAGCATAATGCTGGACGCATGGTATTTGGAACGAGTGGGATCAGTTCAATTACGTTTGGTATTTTTCAAACATTTTCTTCAAAACTTTTAATAGTTTTCAGTTTTCTATGTTAATGGAAAGAATTATCGGTGTAGTGATCATTCTCTTGGAGCTTCTTCCTTTCTCTGCACTGTCTGGAATCCCAGAAACAGAGATGTCAAATAGAGACAAAGGAAGAATAGAATAGTCCAGGAATAGTTTGCTATTTTTTAAAAAATAGTTTTTCATTTTTCAATTATAGTTGACATACAACATTACATTTCTTTTGGGTATGCGAAAGTACAACATAGTGATTAGACGTTTATGTAACAAACGTAGTGATCACTGGGAAATCTAATACCCATCTGACAACATACATCGTTATTACAATATAATTAAGTGATAATTTACATGCCCATGGCTATTTTGTAACTACCAATTTGAATGCTGTAATCCCTTCACCTTTCTCACCCATCCTCTGAACCTCCTTCCCATCTAGAAATCATCAAAATGTTCTCTGTGACTATGAGTTTGTTTCTGATTTCTTTTGTTCTTTAGGTTCCACATATAAGTGAAATCATGTGCCATTTGTCTTTCTCTGTCTGACTTACTCCACTCAGCACAGTAATCTCTGGGTCCATCCATGTTGTTGCAGATGGCAAGACTTCATTCTTTTTTATGGCTGACTAATATTCCATTGTATATATGTACCGCCTCTTCTTTATTTATTCGTTCATTGCTGGACACCCAGGCTGCCTTCATATCCTGGCTATTGTCAGTAATGCTGCAATGATCGTATGGATGCACGTGTCACTTCAAAGTAGCATTTTCAGTTTCCGCAGGTAAATAACCAGAACTGGAATTACTGAGTCCTTTGTCTATTATTATAGCTCTTATTTTAAAGTCTACTTTGTCTGGTATAAGTATTGCTATCGCAGCAGTTTTAAAATTATTTTTCTATTTTCATGAAACATCTTTTTCCAATCCCTTTACTTTCAGTCTGTGTCTTTTGGTCTGAAGTGAGTCTCTTGTAGGCAGCATATGTAAGGGTCTTGTTTTCTTATCCGTTCAGCCACCCTGTCTTTTGATTGGAACATTTAATCCATTTACATTGGAAGTAATTGCTGATAGATATGTAGTTATTGCCATTTTACATTTATATATTTGATCTTGTTTTTCTTCTTTTTATAGAAATTCCTTTAACATTTCTTGTAATACTGGTTTGGTGGTGATGACGTACTTTAGTTTTTCCTTGTCTTGGAAGCTCTTTATCTGTCCTTGGATTCTAAACGATAGCCTTGCTGGGTAGAGTAGTCTTGGTTATAGGTCCTTGCTTTTCATCACTTTGAATCACTTTGAATATTTCCTGCCACTCCCTTCTTGCCTGCAAAGTTTCTGTTGAGAGATCAGCTGACAATCATATGGAAGTTCCCTTGTCGGTAACTAACTGCTGTTCTCGTCCTACTTTAAGATTTCCTTTTGTCTTTAACCTTTGACATTTTAATTATGATGTGTCTTGGTGTTGGCCTCTTTGGGTTTATCTTGTTTGGGATTCTCTATGCTTCCTGGGCTTATATGTCTATTTCCTTCACCAAGTTAGGGAAGTTTTCCATCATTATTTCTTCAAATAGGTTTTCAATTTGTTACTCTGCCCTTTCTCCTTCTGGTACCCCTATAATGTGAATGTTGGTACACTTGATGTTGTCCCAGAGGCCCCTTAAACTGTCCTCATTTTTTGGGATTCTTTTTTTTTCCATGTTCTAATGGGCTCTTTTCTGCTACCTTATCTTTTAGATTGCTGATTTGATCCTCTGCTTATTCTAATTTACAGTTGATTACCTCTAATGTAGTCTTCATTTCAGTTATTGTTTTCTTCGTTTCTGACTCATTCTTTTTTATGTTTTCTATCTCCATTTTTATGTTTTCTGTGTCTTTGTTGAAGTTCTCCCTGAGATCATTGAGTGTCCTTATAACCAGTGTTTTGAACTCTGTATCCGGTAGATTGCTTGTATCCATTTTGTTTAGTTCTTTTTCTGGATTTTGTTCTGTTCTTTCATTTGTGACATGTTTCCTTGTCTCCTCATTTTGGCTGCCTCCATGTGTTTGTTTCTATTGTATTAGGTAGTGGAGCTATGTCTCCTGGTCATAGTAGAGTGGCCTTATGTAGTGGGTGTCCTGGGGGGCCCAGGGTTGCAGCTCCTTGGTCATCAGAGCTGGGTGCTCCAGGTGTGTGCCTTGTATGGGTTGTGTGTGCCCTCCTCTTGTAGTTGAGCCTTGGTTGCTATGGGCACATGAATTGAAGGGATTGACCCTCAGGCTGATTGATTGTGAGGACTGGACATTACTATAGTGGAGGAGCTGTTGTGCAGCCGCTGACCCTATGGAGCAGTAATGACTTCAGTGGGGCTCTGGTGCCTGCTGAGCTTGCCCTTTGGGTGTGTCATTTGTGGAGGTGGTTGGGTGATGCTATAGTGTGGTCTGAAGCTGGCTACTGGGTGTTTTGGTTCTGAGGCCTCTTGGGAGGGGCTCTGTTGCTGACCAAGTTCAGCTGCTGCCTGTGCCCTGCCTGTGGCCCCTTGGTATGAACTACAAAGTGATCTTCAGATGGTTACCACTTGTTCTTGGTTTGGAGGTGCCTGGGAGAGGCCAAGTTGTGAACTGAGGCAAGCTGGTGCTACTGTCAGGCTTGAGGCTATTTAGCAAGAGGTGTGGGGCACACCGAGACCAGATGCTGCTTGTTTGGTGTTTGTGAAACTTTGATTTTTAGGAAAGTCCAGAGTATTAGTCAAGACAGGCCATTTGTATGGAAGAGCCACTGGAAGTGGCCTTGGTCGGTTGGCAAGTTGGCCGGGGTGGGGTCTCAGAATCACCAGGGTTAGGTAAATGGTATTACCCAGGTTGATGAAGACTCAAATATGGCACCCTCTTGCACCTGCATTCGGGGTGGTGGGCGGCCTCAACAAAGGAGAAATGACTTCTGCTAGCACTTCTGTCTGCAAGACAACTGCCCCTTCAGCCCTCACCCTAATCAGTTCAGTTTTTCCCTATATGTCCATGGTGCCTTTCGAGCTGCTGCTGCATCACTGGAGCTCAGGTTGAGTGAGTCTATCAGTGAGTAAGTCAGTGTGCTGGCCGTTTAAGAGGAATGCCTGGGACTCCAGCCACCCGCTGTCTCACTCAGTCTCAATATCTGCTGATTTTCATAGTCACAAGTTATGAGAACTCTCTCCGTCACTGGAACCCTGGGTTGCAGAGCCTGGAGTGAGGTTGGGACCCATCCCTTCTCAGAGAGGGCCTCCACAGCCAAGATATCCCTCCTGATTTTTGATTTTCAATCACCACACGTGTGTTGGACCAGCCCATTCAGTTCCTCCATCCCTCCTACCAGTCTCAAGTTTGCTTCTTCTGTATATCCTTAGTCAGAACTTCTGTTCAGCTAGATTTCAAGTCATTCTCAGTGACAGGTGTTCTGTAGTTTAATTGTAATTTTGAGATGACTGTGGGAGGTGGTGAGCACAGTGTTTGCCTACTTTGTTATTTTGACTGGAAGCCAATAATTTATTATTTTTGAGAGGATTGTCCAGAAGCCTCACTTTTTACCTTTTTGATCCTTGATATTGAAACCCTTATTTTATATTTCATTCATTTGCATGCTGGCAAGGAAAATGTACTCTTCTAAGTGGACAAATATACTTTAGTGACGATAGAAGTAGTGAGTGGAGCTGACTTTGAGGGACTCTGCTAGGGGAGAATGAAGACTCTCCTATCAGAG
Source organism: Rhinolophus sinicus (assembly GCF_036562045.2). NCBI lineage: Eukaryota > Metazoa > Chordata > Mammalia > Chiroptera > Rhinolophidae > Rhinolophus > Rhinolophus sinicus. The sequence goes on from NC_133768.1 coordinate 64,398,895, forward strand.
GACTCAAAACCTTTTAATATTTTAAAGTGTTTTGTAGATTTTTAATATTCTACTTAAAATGAAAGAACACTTTATTCACCAATTGTTTTCCACAATTATAATGTGTTTTTGAATTTATATTATTGTAAGTTATTCATGTCTCATTTCTTGTCTTATAAAATTACCTTTCAATCTTTATACTTTTATTAAGCATGAAATAGACTATCATAATTTGAAGTCCTTAGGGCAGATGATCTGAAAATGTTTTGCATAGGTACTTGTGTATTTTATATTTTTATATTTGTGTTTTATTTGTTTAGGATTGTTTCATTTTAGTATGTTTGGTATTATTAGATCATATTTTATATTTGGAATCATTTAGAAATATACGACAACATATATGAAATCATTGATTTATGAAATGATCATCTATTATGAGTGAAATTGATTTTTTAATTTGAGTATTAGTAAACAGTATTTTATGAAAATTGTACTGGACACTGAGAAATTGTACTGGATATTGTGTAAAGGTGTGGTAGTAGAAGAATGTGTCATACATGAAAGAATCAGAAATGGTGTGATCTATTCTAAATAATTAGCTACGTAATATGTACTTTGGGTGTTTGTTCTAATAAAGAACCACAAAAGGTAATCAATGTTTAGGGGCTAACAAACTTAGATGACAGTGCTAAAATGTGGCTTCAGGAGTGTTTTTGGTAAGCCTAGAATGGGATGGGATTGTTATATGACAGCAAGGAAGTGGGACACTTGTTAGAGGGGTGTAACCTGCAGAAGTCTGGCTTTACATGAGAGATTGCAATCAGGGTAATCTCTTATAAATGGTAAGAAAGCATATGGACAAGAGCAGATATGATAGGGTGAATTCTGCTAGGTGGAATCTTAAAAGATCTTATTGTTCCTGCTCTTCCAGTTGTAGCAACCTATCTTTTGTGGGGTATTTGCTAAAACATGACGTTTCTCTTCCAACCATGCTCGCCGTACTGAAATTTAATTTTACCTTTGTATCTTGATTATAGAATTAGAAACCATCAAAAGTTAAGTCTTAAGGTAAATTTCATAAATTGTCTTATTCATTTCCCTTATTTCATAGAAGAAGACACTGAGGCTTAAAGAGGTTTATGTCACACAGCCAATCTGGGATCATAACTCAGTTCATGTGAAACCCAGTTAATTGATTTATTTTAACCCCTGTTGCTTGACCTGTGTATTTCCCTGCTGTAGTAAGCAGATAGGTGAATAGGTTCTGGAATTTCCAATTGGACGGGAATAAAAAGTGGCCACAAAATGTTTACTAATTAAACAGTTTATGTAATGTCTGTCATCGGAAGTCAGCAAAAATTAAATTACCCTTTACAACACCTTCTTCCAGTATTAGAAGACATTATAAATGTCTTCATTGACATTCGTTATTGTTCATGTTGTGAAATACATAATTAGGTGCCAAGAAACAGACTTAATTTTACTTAATGCATTATAAGGGGTTTTGGATTTTGTTTCTGCATAAATAAGCAGCATTTTAGTAAAATGAAAGTATAGTTCATATACTAATAACACCATCATTTATTTTATCCCATATGGAGGATGCAGAGTGATGGACCCTTTTAATGATTTCAAGTCTTTCAGCTTTGTGAGAAAAACAAGAGTAAATATTTTGGCCTTCATTTTCTAATTTTTCTTTAATGAGTATAGCTGAATAGAGTTGAAAAATTAGTTGCTTCTAAGGAAAAGCAAATAAGGTGTCTGCTTTTCTTCCTTGAGTGCTGAGACTAATTGCTGCATCATCTCATTACAGTTTCTATTCTTCAGTGGTTTATTCTTAAAATACCACTCTCAGTGTAGTGTGAAGAAAAGCATCGTGTTCGGGTTTGTCAGTTATGCCTTGTGACGTCTTGGGCTGGTCACTTACCTTTTAGCTTTAAATTTCTTGCCTATAAAAGGGGTGGATGTGTGCCTATAACACTGGGTTATTATACAAATTAAATATGAGCATATGTGAAAACAGTTGCAAACTGTAAGATGCTAAACAAATTGAACACAAAGATAGATGAGTCCCTTGGAGATCTCCTTAGCCCTACCCTCTCACCTTTTCTACTTGTTCTCTACTCGAACATTCAACCATGACATGAAAAAGTATCCCAAATAGAACGCATGTTGTTCCTTCCTTCAAGTGAAGACCTACCTTCCTTATCTCATAAAGTTCCTTTCATCCCTTCTCTCTCCCTTGATCTTGCCTAAGACTCATCCCAGCTCATCACGCATCCTTCCTGATCCGTTCCCTGCAGGTTCATTAGATCCACTCTGACTTCCCGTTGCCTCAGGACTAGTCATCTGTCATCACTTCAGTAATTTTACTGCTGTTGCTTCCTGGCTGGCCTTTTTGTCTCTAGGCTGCCTCCAATCCAGTGCATCGTACTACGTTCAACTAGGTTATCTTTTTCCTCTATTCATTCTTTTTCTTTCTTAAAGACACAATAGCAGTGAATGCCATTTGTTTATTTGTGTTTATTGGTTTGTTTTAAATACTGTAGGGAATCTCTAGTTAATCTGCAAAGTTTGGTGAATTTCTGAAAGAGATGATTTTGAATCATCCGTATGTGACTTGCCTTGCGTGTGTCCTTCCATGCCTTACTTGTCTTTCATCTCTTTCAAATCATAAAACTCACCGTCTCCTAGAAATGCTCTCTGCTTTCTATACCATCCTGAATACTCTCCCCATTCTTCATCTGCTCATATGTACTGTGTTCTTCATAGCTTTTTGAAGTGGTTTTTGAAAATGATTTTGCATATGATGCTGACATTTTGAGCGATATATAAGCATTATCTATTTTAGTCATGTTTTTAGTTCTTTTCGAACCAGTCGGATATATGATATTCTGTCTATATGATAAATATCATCATATCATGTGATTTGGTGCCATTCTAAATTAGAGATTGTGAAATTGTTGGACCAGACTGACCCTCTCTGCAGGGCCATATTGAGTGGGTGAACAGCCCATGCTAAGCTTGGTGGTAGAGTTTTGGATTGCCCTTTGACAGGTTAGATCTGTGTTATGTCTCAAGGATTTCTGAGAAGTACAAGAGCAACTTCCTTTATTGCACTAAATAAAGGTCTTTATGAAAGTAAGCACAGCGATTCCATACAGTATCAAAGCAATACTTACATAGACTCATGATTACTGCTGGGCATTTCTGCCAGTCCTAAACATTTCTGTCATTGAGGACTTTGCTCTGTAAATTCTTTTGCACTGAGAGGTGAAAATTATCCTATTCCCTGCAGTTTCCCTGGGCCTCAACTGCCTGTTTTGGGGGAGTGTGGTTCAACTCCAGGAATATTGGGATTCTTCATTAGCCTAAGTGCATGCAGACAGTGTTTTTGGCACACTAGCTCCAAAGGGAGCAGCTATTACATCGTTTATGTAAGTTCTGTATTGTATATAATTTTAAAAATCAAATTGTGGCAACCTTGAAGTGAAGAGATTTTCTGTTGTTGATGAGCAGCATCTCACATAGGGAAGCTTTTGTTAATGGTTGCCGTAAATCCATGAAGAATGTCTGAAATAGTGTAAACACAAGAGATGCTGCATGGGGTGCATGTAATGTTAAGGTAAGCTTCTGCTTTGGACAGGGGACATGCCACACATCTAGAGAAGGGCTGAGTTTGGTAATGTTTACCTGATATCTTCCTTGGATCCTGAACATAGGGATTCCACTTACCGGATCTTATGCTCAGGTCTCCTCATAAGGACCAATGAGTCCATTGTCATAAAAAGGCAGACCTTCAGAGGATGGGCAATTAGTTGATATTGGAGTGAACAGCCAGATGGGAGTGACTGTTTGGAGTGCGACTGCATCTGACATGAAACCAAGATTCCCCAAAGTGATAAACTCTACATAACCACCACCAACAACAACAATAACAAAAAAACAACAACAAAAAACAATCGTGGAATAACAAATGTATTCGGTCAACCAATATTGATATATTGTCTTAGATGTGATAATTTATGCTCATTTTATTTTTGTGGTATTTGACATTGGCATATATTCCAGATCCTTTCTACATATCTAATTCATTGCTTTGTGTTTGGTGGGTAGAGTAGGCTTAATGAATGTTTATAAATAAACATTAACACATGTTGCTAGTTGGGAAAACAATCAATTTTTGAGGATTGCAGGGAAGACTGTTACTGGCTTTATAGCTTTTAGAAACTCAGTGCTCCAGGCCAAATATATTTTATTGGCTATTTTCATAAATAATTTGAATACTGCTTTGAGGGGGAAATATTTCAAACAAAATTTGTGATTTGTTGTAGAGTTTCCTCTCGGTTTATGGTACAAATGAGTGCCTAATCGTAAGAGTTTTTCAGGATCATCTCATTGCCTCTTACCTCATTCTGTTTAAACTCAATTGACAGTTCTCCATGTGAAAATGAATGGAATATTTGGAAAGGGTCCAGAAAAAAGCCAACAATTGCTTTTCCTGTTTTTTGTTTTTTTTAAAGTTTGGACTAGATGAGTTTAAAACCTTGGTGATTATTACTTAACCTGTGGAGGAAAAGTAAACTGAAGAGCATCTCTAGACATTGCAAAAGTGAAGAGTCATTATCTACATGTTGATGACCAGCTAAAGTATGTCCCTGACTAGCTCAACAGAAAAAAAAAAAAAAAAAAGACAGTATTGCATTGAATTAGATGAACAGAAGCCTAAGTCACAAACGGTAAAGTCTTAAGGCAAGAATGTGAACTCTCCCAGCGTAATCACGAATACCTGAGGACAGAAGATTGAGTTGAGTTTTACAAAAGTATAATTTGGGATACTTCCCTCATATGTGGCTGTATGTGTACAGTTCAATACATAACATTAATAAAATGTAACCGTATACACCCACATCACCAATATCTGTGAAGCCCATTGCCCTTTCTCCCCAGAAGAAACCTCTATTCTGAATCTTGTGCTCATCATCTCATGCTTTTCTTTATAATTTTATCACATAGGGATGTATTCCTAAAATACGTATATGTTTAGTTTTTGTCTTTGGTTTTTTTTAACTTTGTATGAGTGGAATCATACTGCGTACAATTACTAAATTGCTCACCATTTTTTGAGATTCATCCATTTTGATGTGTGTAGCTCCCCCTCACCCCCATTTCTGCTATTCCATGATTTATTTGCTTATTATCCTGTCAGTGAACATTTGGATTATTCCTAGGTTTCTGTTTTGCTATTATTGTTAATAATGTTATCATAATAATGAACACTGCTAATACAAATAATGTCACCATGAATATTCTTTTGCATACTTTCAGTGCAAATCTTGGAGTTCTCCTCTAAGTCAGTAGTTCTCAGACTATGATTGCTGGACAAGCAGCTTCAGCATCATCTAGGTCCATGTTAGAAAAGCCAAATCTCTATCCTGAACCCAGAACTATGGAATCAAACTTTGGGGGTGGGGCCTGGCAGTCTGTGTTTGACTAGCTCTCCATGTGATTTTCTATAAACTACAGTTTGAGACTGGTTCTCCAGTCCTATCTTTCCAGGGTTATGGGGTGTATGCATCTTCCGCTTTACCAAGTATGCCACATTATTTTCTGGAGTGCTTATAGCAATTCACCCTCCTGCCAACACTGCATGGGAAGGCCCATTGTTTTAAATGAGTAATTCTCATGCCTAGCTATGCATTAGTGTCATTTACGGACACATAAAAATACTGTTGCCATGACTTCTCCCCAGAACAATTACATAGTAATTTCTTGGGATGGGACCCAGGCACCATGTTTCCCCTAGCCTTACTGAGGGATAACTGATACACGGAAAAATGCACATATTTAATATATACAATTTGATGAGTTGGGACATATGCTTATACTCATGATATCATCACCACATGAAGGTAATAAACATATGTCACCTCCAAACATTTTTTGTGCATTTGTTTATTTATTTATTTATTTGGTGTTTATGGTATAAACACTTAGCATGAGATCTACCCTCTTAATCAGTTTTTAAGTGTACAGTACCATGTTGTTAACTGTAGGCACAATGGTGTACAGCAGGTCTATAGAAGTTGCTTGTCTTGTATGTCGTAACTTTATCACCACTGAACAACTCCTCAGTTACCCCTCCCCTCATCCTTTGGCAATCGCTATTCTATTTTCTGCCTCTATAAATGTTCCTATTTTACATACTTCACATAAATGGAATAATGCAGTGTTTGTCCTTCTGTGACTTATTTCACTTAGCATAATAGCTTTCAGATCCATCCATTTTATTACAAATGGTAGGAATTCCTTCTTTTTTTAAGGCTGAATAATATTCCATTGTGTGTACACACACGTGCGAGCATGCACGCACACACACACACAGTTTGGGTTCCAAAAAATGTATACATATTTTAAGAAAGGAAAATGGTGGTAAAATTGTAATACTCAATATATACCGATAACAGAAGATGAATGCAAGTCACGTTTGACTTCTGCAATTACAAGAGGTGCTCAAAGTGGTGACCATCAGCGTCCAGACACTTCTGATTACAGTGAACTACTGCTTGGCCAAAGTGTGCACTTCTATACATTTTTTGGCACCCATGGGGTGTGAGTGTGTGTGTGTGTGTGTGTGTGTATCACGTATTTTTTTAATTCATTCAGTTGTCAATGGACATGTGGGTAGTTTCCGTATCTTGCCTATAGTGAATAACGTGGCAATGAACCTGGGAGTGCAGATATCTCCTCTAGATTCTGATTTCAGTTCTTTTAGATAAATGCCCAGAAGTGAGATTGTTGTATCATATAGTAGTTTCATTTTCAATTTTTTGAGGAGCCTCCAGGCTGTTATCCATAGTGGCTGTTTCATTTTATATTCCTACCAACAATGTACATACAAGGTTTCAAATTTCCCCACCTCCTTGCCTGTACTTTGCCATCTTAATAGATGTGAGGTGATACCTCATTGCAGGTTTGACTTGTGTTTTCCTTGTCATTAGTGATATTGAGTACCTTTTTATGTACGTGTCGGTCATTTGTATGTCTTCTTTGGGGAAATGTCTATTCAGGTCCGTTGTCCATTTTTTAACTGGGTTATTTGCTTTCTTTTTGTTGCTGTATTGTAGGGGGTTCTTATATATTTTGGAAATTAACTATTTATCAGATCTGTTGTTCGCGAACATTTTCTCTCATTCTGTATGTTGCCGTTTCTGTTGATTGTTTCCTTTGCTGTGCAGAAGTTTTTAGTGTGATGTAGTCCCACTTGTCTATTTCTGCTTTTATAGCCTCCGCATTTGGTTTCATATACATTAAATCATTGACAAAGCCAGTGTCGTAAAACTTTCCCCCTATGTTTTCTTCTAGGAGTTTTACAGTTTCAGGTCTTATGTTTAAATATTTAATTAAGTTTGAATTGATTTTTGTATATGATGTAAGATAGGGGTCCAGTTTCTTTTTCTTTCCTTTTTTTTGGCTATCCAGTTTTTCTAGCACCTTTTCTATGTCGATGTCCAGTTTTCATTTCCCCACTGTGTGTTCTTGAACCCTTGTCAAAGATAAGTTGACCACATATTCATGGTTTTATTTCTGAACTCTGAATTGTTTCATTGTACTATATATATCTGTCTTTATGCCAGTACCCATACTGTTGATTACTGTAGCTTTGTAATATCTTTTGAAATCAGGACGTGTAATGCCTCCACCTTTGTTCATTTTTCTCAAGATTGCTTTGGCTATTCTGGACACCATTTTGTTTTAAAGCTTCTCAGGTTATTTTTATGCGAAGATGGTGTTGAAAACTAAAGTTTTAAAACCGGACAACACTTGATATTTTAAGAATTTTATATTTTTGCCAGTCTGGCACATTTGAAAAAAGAATCTCATTTGTGTGTTAAAAAATACTAATGAAGTTGGCCCCTTTGGGGCCATTTGGGCCACTTATTGACCATTTGTGTTTTCTGTAAAATGCCTGATTGCATCTTTTGTCTCTTTTTCTTGCATTGTGGAGCTTATCTTTTTCATGTGATTTGTATGAGCTCTTCATATATTTTGGAATAATTATTTTTTGTTGCTTATGTGTTGCAAATAGTTACCCATTTTCTTGTCTTTTCCCTTTCTTCATGTGTCTTTTTGCGAATAGTTATTGCTAATTTTAATGTAGTTTAAATCATCAGCCTTGTCATTTAGTCTATGTTTTCGTGTCTGATTTAAAAAATTTCTAATCTAAGGTCACGTAGGTATTCTTATGTTTTCCTCTAAAAGTTTTAAAGTGCTTGTCATTTACTTTTAAATCTAATCCACCTGTAACTGATTTTTATATATTTTGTGAGGAACAGATTCAGTTTAATTTTTTTTATAGATGAATCACTGCTTTCCCAGCATAATCTATTAAATCGTTCCTCTTTCCCCTAATTTTTATGATGTTGCTTCTATTGCATATCAAATTTTTAAGTATGCATGTGTCTGTTTTGGGGGCTTAATTTCTGATCCATTGGCCCATTTGTCTTTCCCTATACCAATGTCACACATTAATTATTATATAGTTATAGTAAGATTTGATATGTGATAGGGGATGTCAACCCACATTCTTGTTGTTCATCAGAGATATGTTGCCGATTATTCTCTCTCTATTCAGCCACATAAATTTTATAATCAGCTTGTGAAGTTCCAACAAGACCAAAAATTCTGTATGGATATTTGACTGGAATTACGTAAGCAACCTGGGCAAATTTGGGTATATTGAGATCCATGTGATATTTGATTCTTTCTGTCCTTGAACATGGCATGTGTGTTTATTGGTTTACATCCATTTTAAAGACTTGCAGAAACCTTTTTAGAGCCTCCTATTTTATCTGTTCCATATTATATATTTTGCTTTTTAACTTAGCAAGTTAGATGTTATTTTTACTGTTTAATGCATGTTTGCTTAGATTTACCCACATATGTAACTTCTACTTTTTTTCTTGTGTGACAGCACTTCCTTCTAGGATCATTGTACTTCTTACTAAAACACTTTTTAAAGTACCTTTAGTGAGATTCTGGTCATAGTAAACACTTTTTATTTGTTTGATGCTGTATTTATTTCACTCTTGTTGTTAAAAGGTATTTTCAATGGGTACATAATTCTAGCTTTCAAATTATTTTCTCTGAACTAATTATTTCATCATATTTTGTCTTTGATTGTTGTTAGACAAGCTGTACACTAAATTAACCTTCCCTGGCAATAGCCTGTCTATTCTGTTTTTTGATCTTGTTGTCCTTGGTGTTCTACTGTCTCATTGTGATGTATCTTGGTGTAGATTTCTTTAACTCTTCCTACTGTTTATCCTCATTCATTGGGCTTCCTGAATTTAAAGATTTTTCTGTTTAATCAGTTTTGGAAAATTACCAGCTATTTTTATATAGAATATTATCTCCCTTCTATGCTCTCTGCACTTGACTTCTGTAACTCCATTTGAGCATATTTTAAACATTCTCAGTCTGATTTGTGGTTTTTTTGTTTTTGTTTTTACATCTCTTTCATATTTTGTCTTTATGGACTGTACTCCACTAGATGTTTTTCTGACGTACATTCCAATTTATTAATTGTTTTATGATTTGCGCCTAGTCTTCTGTTTTACCTATCCAATGAATTTCTAATGTCAATTATTATGTTTCTTACACCTAGTCTTTGTTTTTCAAATAGTATGTCTTATGTCTTTGTAGGTCTTATTCTCTTGTTTGTTTTTGCTGACTCTTACTAATATTTGTTTGCTTCTTCCTGTGTTTTTTGTATTTTTTTATTGTGAATTAATGGTTGCTGAATCTTGACCTGAGGAATCTTCTTCTTGGAAATTTGCATGAATTACGGCTATGTGTCTGGGAACACTACCAAAGAGTAATCACTTTAAATTTAAATTCTCAGCATATTTTTTGACAACTAGGTAGTTTAAATTCTGGCCAAAAACCTCCATAGAGGCTGTCCTGTGGTTAGAGAATTACAGGGGAGAAACCTCTTACCCAATTCCAGAGTCAAGCAAAAACTGACAAGTATTGTTTTTCTCTGTGGGTGGGATTTGGTCTTTCTTCAAGGTAAGCCATTCACTGAGGATATTACCTTTGGGGGTTTTAGATTTACATAAGGAACTGAATTTGTCCTTAGTCTTGTGAAAAATCTAGGCTTTGTGTGCCATTCTATCAATAGAAACTGTCCTAGTGATTGGGCATTTCTCCCATTGAAGCCCATTAACAGCTAAAAGCTCTAGACCGCTAGAGATAGAGATTGGTTGATATTCCTGGGGCAGTCTTGACCTTTCACATTTGGATATGTGTCTAGATTAGTGTTAGCTTTTTGCTTTCTGGGGGCGGGGGGCTATGGGAATTTTTCTTAATTTCTTGGTAGCTAGCTTTTCATCTAAAGGTATTTTGAAAATATTTTCTGTGTTCTGTAAATTGGCAGTATCCAGTCATTTGACTACTCAGTTGACGAGCGTAACTAGTCATCTAGTGTTTTCTACATTGTCCCTCAATGACTCTTTTATTGGGAAGTTGGGAGAAACATATTATTAGGTTGGTGCAAAAGTAACTGCTGTTTTTACAATTATTTTTTTCAACCTTTTAAGCCGAAATTACTTTTGCACCAACCTAATAGCTACTGCTCACCTGCCAGCATGTTCAGGTCAGTGTATTTTATTTATTTTTTCTAGTGACTGTAGATTTATTAATAAGGTGAGGCTTAATCTGAAAAATCTCTAAGCACATTTATTCCATATCTTGTGAAATGAAAGTAAGTCCAATAACAACAGCCACATACAAAGTTTATGGCTTTGAAGGTAACTCTTAAGTTCATGAATGATCACATCATATATATGTTATATAAGAAGACTGTCAATAGTTCAGTCCATTGACTTCTAATCACTGGTGAATGGGTACATTTCCATCAGCTACTAAAAGGGTTTTAGAAACCTCTCCCAAGATGGAAAATAAAGACACCACCAGGGAAGGAGGAGAGTCAGGCATGGGTATCTTTCCCTGTTCACTCCCGTTCTAAGATCTAGGGAAATCAATTACAAAAACAAAACAAAACACAACAAAACCTCCATGTTTCAAATTTTCACTTGGAAATGAGAGAAATTACTATTAACACATCGGAAATAATACTGTGTAACTGAACACATGGAGAAATTACCAACTTTGTGACCTAATAGGTCAGTGCATTTTAAGTTCCACAGACGCCAAGTGTTGTTTCTGCTTAATTTAAAAATATGTTGTCATCTTGACATGGACACCTGATATGTCAAAATGTCCAGTGTATTCTGGATATTTCATATTGGCTTTCTGTTCCTTTAATATAGAGGATAAGTGTATACTTTTGTGTTTGCTTTGGGTGCAGGCATCTATAAGGAGTGCTTATATGAAAATAGAGAAGTAAATACTTAATACTAGCCAATCATGTATGAGAGTTTCTATTACAAATATCTTGAACTAATTATAGTGATTTATTGGTACTGTAATGATCTTGGAAATAGAAGCAACCTTGTGTTCGTGTGTGGATTGTTTACGTAGACAGTGAAGTGTTTGTACCTTTGAATCTGCCTGGAGTAGTGGCATTCTGATGCAGCATGATTCTTTTAACTATATGTACATTCTGTTAGTTTGCTATTTTCCTAGTCTATATAGAATTGTCTGGTTTCATGTATGCAAACAAAAACCATGGAGGAGAATGACTGACTTTATTTAAAGTGGAAGTGATTGGGTATAGCATTAGCTATATTCACCTCTGTATACTTGGATGAAATTTGCAGATAGTCCTTTGGGGTAGTCTGCATAAAATGCATTGCACTGTTTTCATTTCATCACTTATCAGCTGTTAGCACTCTTCAAACTCTATAGTTATCCTAGATGGGCGTCTTGGATATTGGGGTAGGATTCAGCTTTGGAAACCTCTATATGTAATATTTTATACTAATGCATCTTTGCGTTTGTTTGTGGCCATTTGTCATGGTCATGATAAGGTGATATCTAAAGGAAGCAGCCTGTAGCATGAACAGGATGTTGTTCACCTGTCACTATTTTAACGAATCCAAACCTATTATGTAGCTGAGAATATCAGTTTGGCCTCTTATAATGAGAAGAGATTTTATGTTTTATTTGAAATATGTTAATTTAAAATACATGAAAGATATGTAATTTGTAAAAATATTAATAACAGGACTACAACATGTACTATACTTAGGAAGAATATATTACATTTAGACATGGCATACACACCTCATATTCTATTCAGTATTCATAGTGAGTCATTCTCTGTGTTCTATATTTTTTTAAATCTTAAAATCACCTTTTAGGTTTAATATATTTTATTTTTGAGTACAAAGTGGGACAAAGTAGAAGATAATTAGCATCAAAGGAATACTCCTAGCACTTATCTTTAGACTAACTATAAATCATAAATCATTTTAGTAAGCATTATGTCTCTGCAAATAGGATTGCGACTTGAGCGGGAGTTGAATTTTTTATGTACAATGTTGTCACATTTTTTCCTTTTATAATTGTAGAAGTTGTAAATATGTCTGTGATTTCCATTAATCTACTACAGAGCTAGAACACTGAATAATTTAATTGAACTTAAATTAGGAAGTCTTTAGATACCATGTGATTTCCTTAGCCCAGATTTTTGGCTGTAGAATGTGAAAAAAAGGTTAAACCCAAAAGAGATTTTGCTGGGAAGAATCATCAGAACTTGTGACTGAGCGACGATGGCCATTTTGAAAGCTTAGAAGATGGAGAGGATGCCAGTCCAGTTGGCAGAATGGGGTCAGTAGGAGAAGCTGGTAAGATGTAGGGGATTAGGGGTTAGAGTGAGGATGCATTCTCCTTTAGATTTGTTTAATTTGCATTAACGATGGGACATCTGGGCAGAACTTTCCATCGGAAGCATGGAACTTGAAGATTGGTAACTGTGGTGAGGGCTGGAGCTGTTTATTTGGCATTATTAGTGCTGAGGTGATACTTATCCTGGGAGAGCGGATGAGTCTTCTAGGGGACTGAATTCATGTGACGTCTCAGAATTTCGAATCATTTCTTTAAGAAAAATTTTCCTGTATGGGCAAAGTTGAAGATTGAATAGGTAGGGAAGGTTTCTGAAGGCTGCCTCTTTGTAAGACACAGTTGTTATATCCCAAGGTTGAATTTTCCCATCAGCTTTTCAATGCTTTCATGTCCTTTTTATCAGCTAATATGTTTTTGGAAGGAGTGGCTTCGTGAAGAGGGCTAGAAAATCTCCTCCTGAATTTTTGTCCAGCTAATCAGCATTTTGACATACTGTCGTGTGCCCTTGGAGTCTGTTTTAAGCGTTACAAAAAATGTTAGGAATTTCCAAGGAAAAGGAGAAAATTCTAGCATAACCACCTGACAAGAAATACATTTTGGATAAAATGCAACACAAATTACTGTCATTCACATGTTGATGTGGTTTCATTGTGTATGCATGGCCTTTGTGCACCTGGAATATTTGTGAGGCAGACTCTCCAATGCTTAACGTGGGGGTAGTCACACAGTCGGCAGCCAGTATGCATTAGCTGAGTGGATGAAGAAAACACACAAGTATAGAACCAGGCCTGGCATCAAACGTTTTGCCATTTAACTCAAAGCAAAGAACAAGAATACATGAAGCTGATATCAGAACTTTAAATACACACACTCAGTATAAAACCTAGGCCATAAGAAAGTTGTAAAACATATAATAAATTATAATAATTAAAGGGTTAATTTTTTTGATCAGGGCAAATGGAGGAGGGTTGTGTTAAGATCACAGGAATTTAGCCAAAACTTTGGGGAAATATTTCTTTTCTGGACTTTTTAAAAAACATAATATTTGTCTATATAATAAAAATAATACTGTGTGTGTATGTATGTATGTGTATATATATATATATATATATATATATATATGATACGTGAAATATATAAAATCTTGTACATATACTATAATACTATTTTTAAAAGAATAAATAATAAATTTTTGCAAAGCAGTATTGTCCCCATCCACATATGTGGGGAACGATAGACTGAATCACAGTGGACCTAACTCGGCTCTCCTACTACTAGTAAAATGACTTAATGAGATATAAGAGAAAAAAGAAAGGTTATGTTTTGGCAAGAAGGAAAGGGCATTATGGTTCAGTACCTTCACTTAACTAACCTTTAAGTGTGCAATTAACATTTAAAGGAAATAAAGTTTTGAAAGTATTATAGAGTAATTGCGGAAATGTAAAATGTACTTAAAAGCCCATCGTGTGTTAGGAGAAATTCCTTCGAATAACAGTGACAGTCATCAGAAAGTGAGTTTGTGATGCATAAAAGATGATGAAAAATCTGTTCATTTGGTGACATAGGTACCGCTTTCTCCTTCCTTGTTTCCTTTGCGAACTTCAGCTCACTGAGGTTTTCTCTGACGAAACTTTTGTACTGACCCAGAAGTGATCTTTTAAACACAAATCTTGAAATATTTGAAAGAAGATGCTCAGTAGTAAGCAGGGGCAGCAGGAAGGAGAATTGGAAGGGCTTGCGCCTATCAGCATATTTGCTTATCAACTCACGCTTTGTTAGAATTTAAGTTGTATTTCAAAATTTATAATTTCTAGCCTGTGCTATTCAGCTGTTCAGCTTTTCTCTAACAGTGTAGAGGGTGTCTGAACTCATCTTTGCAATTTATTTAGAGAATATACAGAGGGTGGCAAAAAAATGTGCACACATTTTAAGAAAGAAAAAAAAAACTGTATTAAAAGTGTAATGCTCGATATATACCGATAACAAAAGATGAATGCAAGTCACATTTGATTTCTGCAATTATAAGAGGTGCTCAAAGTGGTTACCATCAGCGTCCAGACACTTCTGGTTCCAGACACTTCTGGTTACGGGGAGCACTGTTCGGTAGACTTAGACTTCTGTGGCGAGCGTGTAAACTGTCCCAGCACCACAGCAGAAGCCGCAGGACTTGTTGCTGAGCGAGGCCTCCCGGGTCTTCCCTTGTGCACATCACACACAGCACCGTGCGTCTCAGACTTACCATGGATGTGTGCAGTTGTTAGGCGCGTTGGAGGTTCTGTTGCAGACTCACGCCTCCATTGTCACTACTTCCACAACGTTGTCGAATTTCAAATACCACTTCAAAGTGGTCTTGCGCTCCTCAGATGACAACTGTGCTTCCACCAGTTTCTTTGACTGTCCTGTCTGTCGCTTGGTGACGCTGGCATTCATTTGATTATCGCTATCTTTTGAATCAACGTCATACTATACATTGCTACCGTAATTCAGTTTAACTTCGAAAAGTAATACATAGGTAACATCTCCTAAAATGTGTATACTTCTTTTGGCATCCCCGGTATGTAATGACAGTATTAATAAGGGACCTAAACTCAGAAGCTTTTTACAATTTTTTAAATCCAGAGCCCTTGGGCAATATGGATTTGAAACACTGGCCCAATCCACATCAGTTCACTTGTATTTTTCTTGCTCTTGCAGGACCCTATCTCTTTTCAAAGCCCCTACATTAGATGTTTCTAGGAGTCTCAGGGAATATCTTACACATCCCATGAAATGTCTGTTTCATGTAGTGGCTGCAGGTGATTTTCCTTATTTCCTGTTTTGAACCCTTTCCTAGGGACAACTGTGGGGCGAGGGGCGGAGTTTCCCACTGGGCACAGCTGGTGTGTACTGAAGCCCTATAGGTGCCAACGTTATGGAGTATTCTGTGGCAAAGTGTGGAAATGTGTTTCTTCCTTTCTCCTTTTTAAAAATAATGGAGCAAAGGGTACTGAAGGTGTGCTCATGACACAGCTCCTCTTTCCATAGCACCCAGACATAGGACTATATTGGGGATGGGTCAACCAGACCTGGAGACATGGCCATGAAATAAATATGCTGCACTCAGAATCACCCCAATCCTTTCCAGAGTGCAGGTTTGTTTTACTGGGCCCTGCCTGATTATGTGATGCACACTTCCCTTCTGACCGACGGGAGCGCTCTCTCCCAGGAGGCCCCATAGTCCACCATACAGACAGGCTTCCTGCTGATTCCCGGGACTGTTCTCATTAATCTCAGACTGTGCCTTGAACCCCTACATGGTTTTCATTTTCCTTCAACATGCTTTTGATGAGTAGCTGAAGGAAAGTAGAGGCAAATGAGTAGCACTATGTGTCTCTTCTGTCTTAACCTCTTTTCTATTCAGGAATGTATGCATGGAAACATATTAACGTCCAAACTTATCCTACATCTTTGTCTATAACGTTTAGCATTATGTAAAAAAAATAAGTACAATTAAACAATGACTACAATGGCCACTTGCAGCATGGGATTTTAGAGGTAGCCGACTCATTAAGCTATTAGAATAGTAGCTGGCATCTGTTACACGTGTGAGAGAGTGAGTTTTATTTCAAACCTGATTTGCAAATAGAACCTTACTAAGCACTAGCAGTTACGTATATCAGCATGTAACTCAGTCATAAACCGGTATCCAGAATCAGGACACATCTAAGCCCACTGAATGTATTAAATATTTCATATAGCTGACCAGAGAAAGAAAAGATATGTCACCTACTGTGGAGCTTGCATCCTGCAGATGAGTGAACAGTTACTTCTAGCTAGAAGAGAAAGAAAATAACACGTTTTGTGCTCTGTGCTTATGTATTATTTTAGGCCTGATTCATTCCATGATACTTCATTTCACAGTTAAAACTTACAGTGGAGACAGAAAGTTTAAAATATGCAGAATTGTTATTTTCATAATTTTAATAGTGTTCTTAACTTTTCTAACTTAGTTTCTTGTGGTAAAAATTATACAGGTTACCAAACTGGTTTTTTGTTTTGCTTACTGACATACTTCAGAAAAATATCCCATTAATAGAGAAAAAGTTTTCGAAACAATTGAGTAACTTACATATATCAAAATTATTCTGGAAAAATAGAAATACTACCTTGTTATTTACTTAACTTTTCATTACATAACATGTAATGATACGAGTGAAGCAAAATAACAGATGTTCTTAATTTCGTTTGCTTATGCATATATGTTGTTATGTCAATGTCAGCATATCTTTTAGTCAAAGGGCATGGTATTTTAAATCTTTAGTCTCATCAGTTACACAGTCGCAGTGCGGTGCAGGTCTAGAGCTTAATGGAAATGCAGAATTGAGTGGGAGGACATAAAAGATAAATGTAGAGAACAGAAGAGCACTTAGAGTAGAACGTTATATAGTTGTTTTTCCCTTCAACTTATTCTATATGTTGCGTACTCCATTCTTTTTTTAGTGTAGAAAAAGCTATAACATAAAATTTACCATTTACTGGTTTTTAAGTGCTCAATTAATTGGCATTAAGTATATTTACATTGTCGTTCAGCCATCACCACCATTTCCAGACTTTTTCATCATCCCTCAAAGAAACACTATATTTGTTAAGCAGTAACTCCCCATTCCCCTCGGTTCCCTGGCCACGGTAACCTGTATTTTACTGTTTCTAAGAATTTATCTCTTCCAGATACTACATATAAGTGGATTCATGCAACAGTTGTCCTTTTGTGTCTATCTTTCAAGATTCCTTCATGTTTTAACATGTATCAGTCTTCATGCCTTTTTTGGGTGAATAATATTTCTTTGTACGTATGTACCACATTTTATCAATTCGTCTGTTGATAGACAAATAGGTTGTTTCCACCATCTGCCTATCAAATAATGATGCTATGTACACTTGTGTACAAGTATCTGTTTGAGGCCCTGTTTTCGGTTCTTTTCAGTATATACCTAGGGGTGGAATTCTGGGGTCCTGTGGTAATTCTATGTTTAATCTCTTAGAATCCACCAAACTGTTTTCTACAATGGCTGCACAACTTTACATTCAAGCCAGCAATCCAGCTATGAGGATTGCTATTTTTCCACATCCTCACCAACACTTCTTATTTTCCTTTCTTTCTTTCTTTCTTTTTCTTTCTTTTTGGGTAATGGCGGTTCTAATGGGTATGAAATGGTATCTCATTGTGGGTGCTTTCAAAAATGCTATAAATGGAATTATTTTCTTAGTTTCCTTTTAGATTGTTCATTGCTAGTGCATAGAAATAGAACTGATTTATGTGTGCTTATTGTGTATCCTGAAGCTTTGCTGCATTTATTAGCTCTGACAGGTTTTCTTGGGGGGAGCGGGGGGGTTAGACTAGTGTTTTCACATGTAAAGTCATGCCATCTGCAAACAGAGACAATTTTTTCCCTTCTTTTTCAATTTGAATGTCTTTTATTTAATTTTTTTTTTTTTTTTGCCTAATTACTCCGGTTAGGATATCCAGTACTATGATGGATAGATTGGTGAAAGCAGTCATCTTTGCCTTTTTCCTGATCTTATCAGATAGCGTTTCAGTCTTAGTATTGAATGTGGTGGTAACTGTGAGTTTTTAATACATGGCCTTTATCATGTTGAGAAAGCTTCATTTTATTCCTAGTTTAAAGAATATTTTTCTCAGAAATGTGTTAGATTTTGTTAAATGGTTTTTATGCATCAGTTGAAATGATCATGTGTATTTTTTCCCCTTTATTTTATTAATATGGTGGATGACACTGGTTGGTTTTTTTATGTTGAACCACCTCTGCATTGTGGCATGAATCCCACTTGATTATGGTGTATAATCCTTTTAATACTCTGCTGAATTCAGTTTGCTAGTCTTTTTTGAGGAATTACACCAGCTTTGGTATCAGGGTAATAATGGCTTCATAGAATCAGTGAAGAAGTTTCTCCTTTCTTAATTTTTTTGTAAGAGTTTGAAAAGGATTGCTGTTAATTCTTTAAATATTTGGTGAAATTCACCAGTGAATCCATCAGGTCCCGAGCTTTTCTTTTTTCAGAAGTGTTTGATTACCGATCGAATTTCCTTCTTATAGGTCCATTCAAAAATTTTTTTTTTTTAAATTCTGTTTTGGTAGTTTGTGTGTTTCTAAGAATTTATGTGTTTCGTTAAATGTCTGGTTCCAAAAAGCAGGGGAGGTGTTTCTGGGTATTTAAGTCTTTTGATAGATGCCATTAGAATAAGCTGCTGTAACCAGAGAGGGTGGAAACCAAGGCAGACACCTTCACTGGTCCTTCAGGGAACTGCCAAACCAAGCAAAATGTACAGCCCCAAATTTTGGAGAACAAGGCCCCCACTGGCTCCCCTGGCATCCGCTAGCCCCTCCAGGAACACAGAGGCGCTGAGGGATGGAGTATGGGATCTGTTTTGTACATGTCATTTTCTTACCAGAGAACAGCAGTCTCTCTTCATGAAACACTTGCCTTGTAAGTATTCAATCAGGTTCCAGAGTTCTGCCATTGTTTATTTAAATCACTCCTTCCAGCTCAGTGGTTGCTTTGTTCCAAGGACCAATCCCTGGAACTTCCTTCTGTGCCATTTTGTGTCAACCCTCCTTTCTTAAATTTTTTGTTTCCTGCTTCCTCCCTTTCGTATGTCTTCTGAAATCCCATACAAGTCCCCAAAAGGTTGGTTGCAGGCGGATGTGATGATAATTAGAACCGTACCAAAGTCCAAGATAAACTAGGTTGAGAAGAATTAACCAGTTTTAATTCTCTTAGGCATCAGACTTGAGCACGCATCAGATTCATCACTTTTGCTTGATTCTCCATTAAAGTAGAAATGCATTGTGTGTTTAAACACAGACATTGTAAATAATGGGTTTTGTTTTTTTTTACAGGCTTGATGTGTTTTATAAGATTGAAAATGATTATAAATTTTGCCAATTATGAAGAGTAGAGTTGATTTATTATTATTATCATTATTATTATTACACATGAGTTAATTTCTACATAGTATTTTTCTGTTTTGTGTATGGATTGACAAATTATCTTGACAGAAAGTAAACCTTAAAAATTATGTATTTAAGGCCATGAGGATGAGTCAGTTTATTACTGTGATGTCATTTATTGCTGCCTGCTTTTTTAATTTAACATTTACATACTACAGTGCACAGTAACCGAATATATTTATATATTTATTCACATGAAATTGTAGCTCATTATTTTAGTTAAGTTTTTAGTAAAGAGGGTGTGGAAACACTGATACTCAGAACCCCAATCAGAAATTTATATACTGTTGTATTTTGTCACTTTTAGAGTTGTTAATGCATGTTTAAGAATTCTAATAATAAAATACTAAACTTTCATACTTTTATTTCTTTTTAGAACCTCATAAAACATCTTCCTGAGCAGAAGGTCCTCAATGAGTTAGCACAGCTGAAGAATGAGTATAACGAACTTTGTGAGCCTGAACAATTTGGAGTTGTGGTACGTATCTAGCCTGAGGGCCCACAAACGCAGCTTGGAGGTCACACTTGTCAGAAACAGTGAAAAGAAAATTTCAATTGTTTTTTAACTGGATCACTACATAATTTAATGTAATATTGACTGTCAGAAAAGATTCCTTTTTTATCTGTTGCTTGTCATCATATTGAAAAATAGAGAAGTCAAGATTTATAGTCTATAGAACATTTCAAAATATCTCATGGGAACTCCTCCATACCTGTGCCGAAATTTAATTCTATTAATATATGAAAAATAGTAGGTATATTACTGTATTGGCTATTTTTTCTTCTATTTAGATCTTAATGTTAGAATTTGCCTCCCACCCCTCCCCACCCCCATTTTAGGCTAATAAAAATGGTAGTAACTAGATAAATAGCAATATTCTAAAGATATTTTCTGTTGTATATGTTACATCAGAAAAAGCACAAGGATTTTCAGATTTCTTATAGTGTTATTAATTGATTGTAAGCTTTAAATACACTTTTTCAGCCAGGAAGTGAATCTCGTAAATATAGATCATGCTTTAGAGTGGTTAAATCGTTTTTGGAATGTATTATGTTTCCTTATCCCCCCTTCATTTTAAGGGGTACGAGAGATCACTAGGTATAAATTATACATTAAAGAACATAGTTATACCGAGGGTGCCAAAAAAAATGTATACAAGTGGACAGTTTGGTCAATGTTGCTCAAGCAGCAAGCAGTTCACTGTAATCAGAAGGGTCTGGACGCTGATGGTAACCACTTTGAGCACCTCTTGTAATTGCAGAAGTCAAACGTGACTTGCATTCATCTTTTGTTATCGGTGTATATTGAGTATTACAATTTTAATAGTTTTATCCTTTCTTAAAATGTGTATACAGTTTTTTGCCACCCTCTGTATGTTTTAAGTACTCCCCAAACCTGCTATTTGAATAATTGTACCCAAAAAATGGTGGAAAAGAAGGCATGATGATTCATTTAATCTCTTAGAGAAAAAGCTGTTGACTTTGATGTTCAATACAAGTTTGTTGGCTCTATGAATAAACAGTTCTAGAACAGCTCCCAGCTTTACCCTGGCTCCCTGACCATTTTTCATCTGTCTAATAGGACGTAAAATTACCATCAGACCTAATATTCAAACACTGTGTCTGCTTTATTCAAAATATTGTGTAACCTTTTAAATAGCAACATATTTGAATTGATCCGATTTGGTACTCTGCAATTTGAAAATTTTGTTTAAAGTTAAAAAATTGATAGATGAGACAGGGAACGTTCCTTTTGAACATGTACATTAACTGCTGGCCCATATTTAGTGTTTATTAATTCTCAGCCATTGCATTGTGTACACTGATGTAGGAGGGTTCTTTCAAAGCCTTTCAAAGCAAATCAGGAATGTATATTTGGGATGAGATAGAGCATATAAATATACCTGAGGAAGACATTTCTCTCATTTTTGAGTTAGGGAAATCAATCAACTGAACTGGCTAGATATTATTTATTGAATAGCCACACTTTAGTGCAATCTTAGATAATCAAAATTTTTAGACCCAAGTCCACACTTGAAACCTAACCTGCCTGAATTCATATTATAATTGAAGCGAGGCTGTGTACCATCTGAGAATTCAGCTGTGTTTTGATGGTTATGAGTTTTAGTAGGTGCACTACACAATTTCTCTGAAGCCATTTTTTTTTTCTAGAATGCAGTTTATCTTGGAAGATGTATTAGTTTGCCAAGCAAGTCCTTCAAAAGGAATATCCTTGGTACCACACTGAGGAAATGAAGTTTGGGGACATAAAAAGCAATATACCTTCTGAACCAGAAGCAAAATAGAAAATGGAAGAGATTTCTTGTTTATGCACATAGCCGTAAATAATTCTGGGTCTGTGTACATGAAGTCACATGGTCCTCTTATTTACTCTTCCCATCCTTAGCTACATGTCTGTAGGGAAGAAAGTCAAGGACATTGCAAAGTAGTTTATGCTATGTAAATCTTCTAAGGCAGGATCAATTAATATTTCCCAAATAAAGTTTAGATAACCTCATATCTAGCCGAAAGATATTTAAAATAATGATATATGCCTTAGTCATTTAGACATGTCTGCTTTGCAGTGCTTAGGACAATGTCTTATATACAACAGATAATAGATTAATGTTTATTGAATTGAATTATAGGACAATTATTAAAACCACCTGTGAGCCTGAGATTAAAAATAGCGTATTTTAGATCTGTAAAAGTAAAAATACTAAAACATATTTTTCCCGGTCTATGCTGAAATTAAATTCACTTCTGTGTGGCTATTCCCAAATACTTTTTAACCGTCAAAATTTATCAACAGCTTCCATTTAGGGCTACTTTGAAAATGTGTAGAATCATCTGTGCTAATGAGAGAGGCTCCAAATTGGTTGTCTGGCTTCTGCTCTCTTCCTGCATAGTCTTCGTAAAAATTTCTATTCATCATGCGCTATCCGCATGAGAAACCTTCGGTGTCTCCCAGAATTTACAGAAGAAAACCTCGTCCTCCTTAGCATTCTCTGTCTGCCTCTGACGCTCTGGTTGTATATCTCCCTGTTCTCTTTGGTGCACTCAGTGAATTGGTGTCTTTATGACATGTTAGCCTTTACCTCAGCGGTACACACCCTTGTTGCCATTTCAGCAGTTATTTTACTTGCTTCTCTTCAATGGTTTTTCATTGTTCCGTAGCGGGTATACCATTTCTTACCTGCTCTCGTGTAGTCTAGCTTCATTCTTTTCACTTACTACAAACAACCGAATCGCTTCCTCGCCAGAGAAATAGGAAAGCACTTGGGCTTCAGAGCCTCCAGTATCTCTTCTATCTACAAAGTTATCTTCACCCATATCCTTTATTAACTTATTCTCTATCAGACTTCAGAAAGAGGAATAGCTTATTTAGTATGACTAATATTGATGTTGCCATTATTAGTTATAGAAACAAAAATATATGGAGGAGCTTCTGTGTCAGATACCATGCTAAGCAGTTTTACACACATCACCTCAGGTTGGCACTATTATTAGCTCCATATTATGGATGAGGAAACTGAGACCAAGGAAGGCTGAGGAGCTTGTCCAAGGTTCCATAGTAAGTAGTAGATGCAAAATGCAAACCCAGACAGCCACACTTCATAGACAGTGCTTTTAACCACTGAACTTTACGTGTGTGTGTGTGTGTGTGTGTGTGTGTGTGTGTGTGTGTGTTTTCCTCTGTTACATGCTAATTTACTTACCTCTGTTGGAGGACTATTATCCCCTGCCTACTTTAGTTCTGTTATTCTGTTGTCTCTTCAATTTGTCAGTCTCCACTTGGCCCTTCTCTGCAAAAAAAAAATAACTTCTTCAGTCACTTCCTGCTGAAAAACGAGTGATTGGATACCTGGATAGATGGACGAATAAGATTCCTTCATTGGCCTTCAGGTCTCTGATTCCTACTTACCTCTCTCTATTTCTGGCATCAGTATTTTCAAAGGTTACTTTCCTTTGTCTCTCTCCTTCCTTACCTTCAATGAAAAGAAATCAGAATTCTGCCTTTAAATAAGGCACTGAAATGACGTAGGAGAGGTCTTTAATTGCCCCCTGATTACATCGAAAATATACAACAGATATACTCACATCCCTTTATCTGTGCTGTCACTACCTTAGCCCAAGCCAGGATTGTCATTCCCTTTAACCATCACAATATACTTTTAGGTTGTTTTCCCCACTTACACTTTTGCCCTTCTCCAAATCTGTCTCGGCACAGCCCTCAGTGACATTTCTAGAGTGCATTTGTGTTGCCTCATACTATTTATCTGCTTCAAGTGTCAGTGCGTTGTATGACACTAAGGCTACAATGTAAACTTTTTACCACAAATTACCACCTCTCCTATTTTTATCTCCTGTGGTTGAGCTTCGTACTCATTACGCCGGGCCTATATCGCATTTTATTTTTCAGTTTTTTACATTTGCCATGTTCTGTCCTGCCTCTGGCCCATTATGTATGCTGTGTCCTGTTACTCCCACTCACTGCCTGCCTGTCTCCTACTTATTCTTTGAGTCTCAGCTTAAATTTCATTCTCCCCATCATGCCTGCACTTACCTATCGGTCAAAATTAGGTCTCCCTATTAAATTTTCTTAGAGTACATTTTACTTTCCCTTTCCAGAAATCATCATGGTTTTAAATTATGTGTTTATTTGTGAGGCTTTTTAAAATTATATATTTTTTATTTTAAAATTACAGTTGGCATGCAATATTATATTAGTTTCAGGTGTACAGAATAATGATTAGGCATTTACATAACTTGCAAATTGATCACCCCAATAAATCCATTACCTATCTGACACCATATATAGTCAGTACAATAAAACTGACTATATTCTTTATGTTGTACTCTACAACCCCATGACTATTTTGTAACTACCAGTCTGTACCTCTTAACCCTCTCCTACCCTGTCCCCCAGTCTGGCAGCGATCAAAATGTTCTCTGTATCTATGAGTCTGCTTCTTTTTTTTTCTGTTTTTTTGTTGTTCATTTGTTGTTTTCTTTAGAGCCCACATATAAGTGAAATCATATGGAATTTCTTTCTCTGTATGACTTAATCTACTCAGCACAGTGCCCTCTAGGTCTGTGCATGCTGTTACATGTAGCAAGATTTCCTTCTTTTTCATGGCTGAGTAATATTCTGTTGTATATATGTACCACTGCTTCTTTATCCATTCATCCACTCAGGGACATCCAGGTTGCCTCCATATCTTGGCTATTGTAAATGCTTCAATGGCTGTATGGATACATAGTCTTTTTTTGTCTTTTGTTGTAGCATTGGTTTTAAAGTCTATTTTGTCTGGTATAAGTATTGCTACCCCAGCTTATTTTCTTATTTCCATGTTCATGAAATGACTTTTTTCATCCCTTTAATTTCTGTCTCTGTGTGTCTTTTGATTCAAAGTGAGTCTCTTGCAGGCAGCATGCATAAGGGTCTTGTTTTCTTATCCATTCAGCCAGCTGATGTCTTTTGATTGGAGCATTTAACCCATGTACATTTAAAGTGATTATTGATAGTTATGTAGTTGTTCCCTCTTTATTATTCATATGGTTTATCTTTTTTTTCTTCTCCTTATAGAAGTCCCTCTAACATTCCTTGTAATAGTGGTTTGGTGGTGATGAACTCCCTTAGCTTTTTCTTAGCTGGAAAGCTATCTGTCCTTGGATTCTAAATGATAGCTTTGCTGGGTAGAGTAATCATGGTTATAGGTCCTCGTTTTTTATCACTTTGAATATTTCGTTGCTGTCCCTTCTGGCCTGCAAAGTTTCTGTTGAGAAATCAGCTGGTAGTTTTATGGAGGATCCCTTGTAGGTAACTAACTGCTTTTTCTCTTGTTCCTTTAAAGATTCCCTCTTTGTCTTTTATCTTTGACATTTTAATTATGATGTTTCTTGGTGTGGGCCTCTTTGGGTTCATCTTGTCTGAGACTCTCAGTGCTTCCTGGGCTATATTTTTATTTCCTTTGCCAGGTTAGGGAAGTTTTCCATCATTATTTCCTCAAATAGGTTTCACTTCCTTGCTCTTGCTCTTCTCCTTGTGGTACCCCTCTGATGCAAATGTTGGTATGCTTGATGTTGTCCCAGATGCCCCTTAAACTATTCTTATTTTTTGGATTGTTTTTTCTTTTTGCTGTTCTGATTGGTTGTTTTTTTTGACTACCATATCTTCCAAATCGCTGATTCGATCCTCTGCTTCATCTCGTCTGTTGATTCCCTCTAACGCATTCTTCATTTCAGTTATTGTATTCTTCATTTCTGACTGGTATTTTTCTTTATGTTTTCTGTCTCCATTTTTATATTTCCTGTGTCTGTTTTGAAGTTCTCACTGAGATCATTGAGCATCCTTATAACCGGTGTTTTGGTCAATTGCTTGTCTCCATTTTGTTTAGTTCTTTTTCTGGAGTTTTGTTCTCTTTTTTCATTTGGGATATGTTTATTTGTCTCTGCATTTTGGCTGTCTCCCTGTGTTTGTTTCTTTGTTTTAGGTAGGGCTGCTGTATCTCCTAGGCTTAGTAGAGTGGCCTTACAATAGGTGTGCCATGGGCCTCAGTTGCACAGTCTCCCTCTTTACCTGAGCCAGGTGCTCCAGATGTAGTAGTTCAGCCTGGATTGCTCTTGGCACCTGAATGGGTGTGATTGTCCCTCAGGCTGATTGGTTTTAGAACTGGCCCTGACTGCAGTAGAGGAGTTATTATGCAGTGGCTGACCACATGGAACAGGATTTCCTTTAGCAGACCTCTGGTGCCTGTTGAGTCTGCCCTTTGGGTGTGTTATTTGTGGAGGTGGTTGGGTGGTGCTCTGTTGTCTAAATCTCTGTTGGAGAGATTTTAGTTAAGTGTGCAATGGGAGCCAAGATGGACCATTTTTATGGAAAAGCTACTGGAAGTGGCTTGGGTGGTCCCACAAGTTGGTTGGGGCAGAGTCTCAGGGAATCACCAGCCAGGTTGATAGAGACTCAGATATGGTGCCCACCTGAGTCTGCAACCTGGGAGTGGGAAGGGCTCAACAACGAAATAACGGCCTCTACCAGAACTTCTGTCTGGGAGAAAGCTGCCCTTCAGCCCTCACCCAGATGAGTTCCGTTCCTCCCCATGTGTCTCTGGCACTCTTTGAGTTGTGGTCCCAGGGCCGGAGCTGAGCATGTGTGAGTCTGTCCTCAAGTAAGTCCATGCAGGGTCTCTTTAAGAGGAGTGCCTGGGGCTCTAGTCGCCCTCCTTCTCATTCAGCCACAGTCTCCACTGGTTTTCACAGCCAGAAATTACGGGAATGTAAGGATTTTATTCAATGTCTGTAAACCCCCACTAGATTTCAACTTCCATAAGTACATGCATCATGTTGATTTTTTAATGTATTAGCATGAATACAAATCAAGAGGACTCTTTTCAGGTCTGTCTAATTCTCTATCCATATGGTACTTGATAATACTGAAGTATATAGCCTCCTTTCGAAACGTTTTCTTTCCTTGTTTTCTCTAGTGATAAATACCCTTTCCTGATTTTATTCCTATAAAAGGAATTTTACAGGAATAAAATTCCTATCACAGGTAAAGACTGGTATCCTGTAGTTCGCATTATTATATAAGTTCTTGGGTGATAAATACAGAATCTCATCAGTTAGGGATAGACATGCCAGAAATGAGAGGACTCCTGCAAGATTCATTAAAATCATCATCATCGTTGTCAAAGAAAAACCAGTAAAATTGACAAAACTCGGGAGGAAATCTGGCTTTGACTTTTTAAAGAAAATAGCCTTACCTTAGACAGTGAATGGTCTGCTAAGCTCTCTCTAAACTTTTTGGGTTTTTTTTAGCAGTCACATCATTGGGTTTGCTTGTATTCACATGTAATCAGTTCAAAAGAAACCCTAAGAAACAGAAAAAGAAAAAGAAACAAGTGAAAAATACCCAGGGACCTTTCTTCTGTCTAGAGGCAGACCTCCTGGTAAGAGGGATATGCTAGTTCCCACACCTTCTATGATCAATAATCCTTTTCATTAGGGGGCAAGATTGGCTGCATAGCTTCCCACCGACTGGTCCTCCAACCCGCCTCCCACAGAATTGGATCTGGTACATCGTTATAATTATGTGCTGTACCTTTACCGGAAAAAAAGCACAGATCTTTGAAAGCTCTGCCAGTTAGAACCCCAGCAGGAGCTTTTAGACTCTTCGGAGTGTGTTTACAGCTCAGCTGTTCTCCAACCTCAGAGCGATGGAAATTCCCACTTGTCTTACACTGAGGATAGAGACCCGGGCAGTGTATATCTATTAAACTAACGCATCTTCTGAGAAAAAGAAGGCAATAATTAGTTCTCTTAGTAATCGGTACTATGTTTTTCTGACATCAAAATTGCCCATATTTTTCAATTAAAAATATTGTAAAGCTATAATCTAACAAAACGATGTTGAGATAATCTTATGCATAAAAACATAATGAAAAGCACAGATTATGTGATATTGTTGACAGCACACATAATTCTTTCTCTGCACAAATACATAAAGGTGGGAGGAGTGGATTTAAGCCTATAGTTGGCAGTACAGCTATAAAGTCGGTGTGCTTTTTAATTTTTTTAAAACCCCGTAGGAGCTTATGAGCTCTATTCAAGATAGCTTAAACAGGTGAAAGGAAAATTCTTAAAAGAGTTTTTTTTTTCCCCCTCCCACATATCATCAAAGGCAATTACTGTGGATGGAAAATGTTAGCTCCTCTGTTCCATTAATATGAAATCATTATTCAGGTTTGCATATTCATTGGAAACATCGCATTTTCCTTTGTTTTATCTGTGCTCATTCAGAGTGTTCAGTGTTTTGATGTGTAATGCCTTGATTGTTTCTATTTTCATTGCTAGTTTAATGATTTTGAGATCAGGTAAAAGAAAACTTGCCACGATTCATTCTCAATTCCATGTATTCATATTCTTGTTCATTTCATTAATTTTTCATAATAATCCATTTTTGGTACAGGATTAACTTATTTCCATCAGCTTTTCAATAAAGTAAGATAAAATAAAACCACCCAAAATGTAAATATTCAGATTATGTTTATGAATGTCAGTTTTGCTATTGATTGCTTTTCATTAAATTTAAAAATAAAAAATTAACTCCGTCTCCCCCGTTTATCAGTCATGCCTAATACAACAGCATAGCAACATAGTAGATGTATTGATGGCCGTTCTTGGCCTTAAACAGTTGTTTTCACAATGACTTTTTGCAATTTTTGCTCAGATTTTTAATATGATACTTCTGAGTTTATAGTGTCTTTTGAGACAATTTTACTGGGTTCTGTTCCAGACCAGATAAGTAGATGTTTGTTGATGTATAATTTCCCCATATTACTATCTTTAAAAAAAAATATTCTTCATTAACACATCATTATTTTTCTGGTACAGAGTCAGTTTTCAACACTCTATTTTTCCAAAGCCTCATTTTACAGATCAACTCTGGCTCTTATCTGTCCTGACATCAAATATACAAACATTTGCCGTTGATTCCATGTAGCACGTACACTTGAACTGATTATTTTGTGCAGGCCAGGTACTAGGTGTACTGCAGAAAGGACAGCAATGAGCAGGAGAAACCCAGCCCTTGAGGAGGTTATTATTAAAAGAGGATACAAAAGTGATTTTTTTAAGTAGGGAGTCACATATGTCCCTGCGTTATTTCCATACCACCAGGCACAGTTTTGCTCAGTCCTTGAGTCTGGATCTCTCAACGTTATAGGCAGTTCTGCCTGCTGTCTAACTTAAGTCTACCCATCTATAATGTGACTTCTTTAACATAACCTTTATTATCACTGATACAAAATTATTCTGTATATTTAATGTACAATGGGTCCGAATAGTATTTAACTATTTGGGGAAGCACCTTGCAGCAAATGTTCATTTGTTACAAATATATCTGTTAATTCTAATGAATTCTTAACATTGTGTTTTGAAGAGACCAGAGGATTAAATATGCTGAGAGTTGATGGCACTTGGAGGTGTGTTTCTTAGCGGTGCAAAAGGAAAGATAATAGAAATAACCGTAAAGGCAAGCGACACGTGACTGCATCGCCACCTCCTTCACACACGATTTGTCTACTTGTGCCTTTTTTCTTTCTCTCTCGATTCTTTTGGTAGTTTGGCAGTAGATCAATATTCACCAGCTGTATAGGTACTGAAGCGTATAAAATTCAAATTACGTAAACAAAACTGTCTAATTCTTTGGGGAAATAACCCACTTGTAGCTACTCTCACTATGTCAGTGGACTTTTTAAAAAAAATATAGTACAGATCAGCTGAAGAAATGATAGCTGCTTGATGTCATTTGATTGACAAGTACCTCATAACACAAATAAAGCCCCTACATAATACAACACC
Organism: Rhinolophus sinicus; assembly: GCF_036562045.2. Classification (NCBI taxonomy): domain Eukaryota; kingdom Metazoa; phylum Chordata; class Mammalia; order Chiroptera; family Rhinolophidae; genus Rhinolophus; species Rhinolophus sinicus. The sequence continues at coordinate 64,429,059 of NC_133768.1, forward strand.
ATGGTCAGCATCCCATAGCAGTTCAAGGAATGAATTATAAAATAAAGGATGCCAGTCAACTAAAACGCTGGTAGAGACCACAACTGAAAACAAATGCACATTTCAGCCGAGTTTTTGTTTTATTTACTTATATCACTTAGGTGCACTCAGGTGCCTTTGTGAGACATGAGCCTTTTAATAATTTTATCAGTGGCTGGGGACGTTGCTTGGTGCTTTCTATTCTTTCTAAGCTTAGTTATCCAAGACATTTATCCAAGTTATCCAAGACATTTCCTTACACACCGCAATCCTCTCATGGAGACTCAGCTGCTGTCTATCAGTGTACCCTGGTCTGTTCAGAAGCAGTCACACGTACGGTTGCAGCAAATTCTGTTAGCGTGACCAATGCATGCTGATTTAAGAACTGCACCCAGCAGAGCTTCACCTCCTCCCTAGTGTCTTCATTTTTATAATAACACGTTTTCAATAATAACATTTCTAGTAGTGTTTCTTATGAATATAAACTGGTTAAGGAGAGCTGAGCACAATATTTATAGTGTATTTAATAGATAATGAGCTCTGTTCTTTACCAAGCCCTGGAAACACATACACCTTTCTTTTGGATAAGAGAAACTTTTCCTCGGGTTTGGGAGAACAATTGGGGATCGTGGTTCCTTCTTCTTGAGAATTTCTGAGGATGAGGAAAGAGGGTAATAACAATAGCTGTTGTTTCAGAGTGCTTGCGTTGTGTCAGCTCCTATGACAGGAGTGTTGTCGTAGTGTTGTCATTTAAGTCTGACTGCAACTTGCAAGGATGACTTACGGAATGCATTTTACTGATGAGGAAGTAAAGTCTCAGAAACATTAGGTAACTGCACTAGGTCATGTGCGCATGGTGGAAAGTTCACGAACTTAAATGTCCGACCTTCTTCATGTAGCTGGAGAATGAGAGAACTGTGGTTCAAATGCAGGTCTGTGTAACTCAGAAGTCCCTGGTTCTTCAAGTACAGTTTACATATGGGTCTGGAGAATTTAGAGAATGGTTTCTCTCCCTCTCTGCGTATTAGGGAAACATTTCCCTCAAAGCTAGCCTTCTAGAAATTAGGTTGGTGCAAAAGTAATTGCAGTTTTTGCAATTATTTTTAACCTTTTAAACAGCAATTAGTTTGGCACCAGCCTAATAGTTACATGGGGCTCTGAATTTGGGCTAAGATGCAGTGTTGTCGGAATGACCCACATGGTGGCCGTTTTCCGTCCATAGGCTACCGTCTTCCTAGCCCACGTCAGCCTACTATACCGCTGCACACTACGCTTTCTCTTCCCAGTCCAGCCCTTTGCTGACATTGGAGTTGCTATTTATATGAATGAATGCATCCGGTTTCATCCATTTTACAATTATTTATGTTTTAATCACCTATCATATTTATCATATTCTATGTGCCAAACCTGGTTTTAGAGGGTGAGTGAATAAAGACATGTTGCCAGGTCAGAGGGTCACTCTGACCCCTTATCATGTGCAACCTCTTCCTGGAGTCAGGCTGTTCAACAAAGTTAATTCCCTAGTATTTGTGGTTTGAAATCTTAGCTAAGGACATTATTTTACGGACAGTAAAACATTACCTTCTGCTGTTACTTTTGGTCAATACACAATCTATCTGTTCTACTTGGCAGAAGATCTAGAAAATGGTTCGTCAGCTAAGGAGTGCTTTTAAAATTAATCAGCAAATGTGTGAATGTCTAATTTATACGAGCCCCTGTGCTTGGTGCTGTCCGAGGTGCAGTCTTTGACTCTTTTCTGTACTCACTCTCCTCATCGATGACCTTGCCTCCCACGGCATCTATTCGAATCACTTAAATCTGCCAACTCCAATACTTATCTCCTCTTAAACTCAAGGACTGAATTTCCCAATGCTATCAGGTATCATAATAATACCTAAAACTGAAAATGTCAAGAAGGCAATATTTTTTCCCTACCACAGAAGTATCATTTTACCATTTATGTGAGGATTTGGAGCGGGAGGCTGGAGGGATGCGGAGTACATTTAAATAGCCTATTGTAGTAATGCAACCTTGAAATACATAAAAATGTATGCTTGAAAGGCGAGCATGGGAAATGAGAGACAATTCTAAGAAATTATTCAGGTCAAAATATAGGTAAGGGATGGTATTAAATTACATTGTGTTTACTATGATTTGAATATGAAAGCAAGATTTGGAGCCTTAGTAATGGGAAGCTAATAATGTCGTTTTTAGTAGCAAAATACGCTACTAGTAGTCTGCGAGGATGGAGAACCAAGTTCACTTAAATGCTAATAAATTGTTTTTGGTAACAGCCAAGTAATTTTTCTATTAGTAGATCTAGCATCCTTTATGCCGCCTTTCTACAGCTCTAGAGGCAGAGACTGAAAAAGAAGGAAATAGTATTTATGGATCATTTATTTGGTTCCTGTCTAATAATCAAAACAAAGCTGCGCGTCAGGAATTTTCCATACTTTTTAGATGAGGAACTGAAGACCAGAGAAATTAGGCAGATTAGTTTCACACAGTCACATTATGTGACAGTTTCTAGGTTCAGTCATTTGATTGAATTTGCTGCCAATCTGTACCCTCCCTGTTTCCACTGCCTTAGTCCCTGATTAGCTTCTGGAGTGGAGGCAGCAGCAGATCAGGGGCAGCAAATTCATGTACCCTCATTCCCTGAAACAAAACAACCAGCCAAACAGTAAACTGCACCGAATCAGCACCTCCTTCTGCCGTCATTATTGCCAACTGTGTTCTACCTTATAACAAACTTAAACCTTGGAGCCGCCTTTGACTTTCTCCTCCCATAACTGGTCCGTTGCCAATTCCCAGCGATTCTTCCTTAATTCTGGCTCTTATATCCATTGCTTCCTTTCCCTTCCTAGTGTCAACATCCTAGCTCATGTCCTGCTTCTCGGGCTGTTCTGAACACTCACTGATGGTCTCCCTGCCACTAATCTCAGCTTCACCTAATCATGTATACTCTTCCCGAGATGAGTCAAGAGGCTATGTGCTGTAGTGCTCGGGAGTCTGGGTTCTGTGGCCCACATGCCTGAGTTCATGTCTCTAGGTCTTTAGTATACAGTTTGACTTGGTGTGTTCCTTAGCATTACCTAGTATTCCTGTGCCTCACTTTCCTCATGTTTACAGTGAGACTAATGCTAACAACCTTCTCCTGGGGTTGTTTTGAGACTCAAGTATCTATGAGCGTCCCAAAAATCTATACACATTTTAAGAAAGGAAAACTGGATTAAAATTGTCATATATACTGATATATATGACATATATACTCAATATGTCATATATACTCAATATATACTGATAAAAAGAGATGAATACAAGTCACGTTTGACTTCTGCAATTATAAGAGGTGCTCAAAGTGGTTGCCATTAGCGTCCAGACATTTCTGATTATGGCAAATGACTGCTTGAGAACCATTGACCAAAGTGTCCACTTGTATACATTTTTTGGCACCCCCGGTGTGTGTGTGTATAAAACAGGTAGAAAAAGGGTGTGTGTGTGTGTGTGTGTGTGTGTGTGTGTGTATCACGCATATGTAGAAAAATGTTTGCCACAAAGTACTCAATAAATTTTGATCACTGTTATTATCACTATTATTATTAAAATGCATTTCGAGTCACATTATTTCAGTTGGAGCTGGTATTAAAAAAAGTAAAATAGAATCCATGCTCTCTGGGTTTGTAGGCCAAGGGTTGAAATACAAAGCTTCAAAAGGATAAAAATATGAATGAAGCCCAGTGGTGTTAGAACTGAAGCAAGACTAACAACCCACGTAAGCCTCAGGTTGACACTCCTTGTTGATCAGGGACAAGGCCACCCTGGTGAGCTGGGTCCCCACAGGTCCTAGAAAGCAGGATGACTGGCCCCTGCTCCAGGGAGCGCTGGCTCTTAGCCCTCATGGACACTGAAAACTGCTCCCTAAATACATAAACGTGATTCTATGCTACGGATGGTGAGTTAGCAGTGAAAGAAAAGGAAAACTCAAAGTCTGGAGGGATTTCGAGTCCGTGGTAGAGACGAAAGGAAGGCAGAAAAACACATGTAGAAACTTAGAGAGATTCCCACACAAACATCCGCGAGGAGATTGGCATGTTCATGGAGACAGACTGTGATGTGCTTGGCCTTTCCCTCTGCTCTGCAGGTACTTTGGTCCAAATTCTGCCCCTCGGTTTATACCTCATTTATTCCTGACCTACAAACCTTTTCTCAAACCGTTCTTTCTCTCCCCACCTTTGTTTTGGCCACCATTTTGTCTCTAGATATCTCCTTCCCTCCCTCCCTCCATCCCTCCCTCCCTTCCTCTGTTGATTTATCCATTTTATCCCTCTACTGTGAAGCCTTCATTAAACATCGTAGTCATAGAGTTTAAAGTTTTCTCTTCCTTCAGTGAACATCTCCAGCACTTAATTTCTATTTACCCATCTAGAATCACACACTGGTTGTATGAGTAGCTGTAGTTTTCAAGTTACTACATGGGTCATGATTTTTAGGCTGTATTGGGAACTTTATGTGAGAAGGTTGTGTGTCTTATACTTACCACGTGAGCCCTGAAGAAGCAGTAGGATGTTTTGTGTATTACTCTGATCATATAAATCAGCTAGTGATAAGTGATAAGACCTACATAAATATAGTAACAGGTGGATATTCCCAGCATACTTTGATACATCTGTCTATAAAATCATGAAAGCATAGAGGACGATTAGCAGAAGGCAAAGGTTAATCTTTGGAGAGGCAGACACCATGGTTAATGGGCAAGTTCATTTCAAAGAAGAAAAATGATGGACCATGCCTTGTTTTTGTATTAGAGCAGATATGGTCTATTCCACAGCTCATTTGCTGCTTTTGAAGGGTAGTTTGTGGTTTAAGGATTTCGTTTATGTTTTCAAGTTCTTTTCATGTTATCCACAAATATCTTAGTGCCTAACCTGTGCCTGACAAAACTAAGCTGTATGTGCAGAAAATAAATATAATTAGGAATATTAATAACTTCTTTTCATGGTGTGTGTGCTTCTGTATGTTCATGTGTGTCTATCCTCCCCTGACCTCTCTCCCAGAATTGATTTGGTGAGTGAAATCTAGTTAAATGATTTGAGGTTATAGGAAAGACTAAAATAAGTTTTTACCATAGGACCTATACCAAAGGGAATAGAGAATGTGCACTAACACTGTGAAACATGTAATTGAAACCTAAATTGAACTGTTTTGAAGAAAACCAATATAGAATTCTTGAATAATGTACTTAAAAGTTCATGTGATTTTACCGTAACCTAATTATTTAACATCAACATTCTGTCAAGTAGCTGAAATTCTTTAGAGCAAATATAAATATTTCATATATATTATAAATAGAAATCATAGGTTTAAAATTATTCAATGCTCAACCAGAGCTAGTCCTATGATTTCAAATAGCATAGTAATGGGTAATTTTTTAGGAAAGTGGTTTTCTGTCATCACGTACATCTTTTATCTATGACCCAACAATTCACTCAACTCAATTTCATATTTGTAAATTTTCATAGTTCACCTCACGGACAGATTTTTGGCCATTTAAATGCTATTGACGACTAATGATTATGCAGTTAACACGTAGCAACTGTTTAGCTTCAGTAATAGTATCTTAATGCTATTAGGACAGTTTAATTTATTTAAAAATGAACAGCTGTTTTTAAACTTAGATAAAAATATTCTTTAGGAATGTTTAAACCAAATGATAAATAATACCTTTTAAAACCCAGAGAGAGTTCGTTTTATACAGAAATTTTATTGTATTGTCTGTAAAATTATCCCCACTAGAGAGAGAGATAACAGCCTTTAAATATATGTTCTTATGGATCATTCTTTATCTTACAGATGAGCTCAGTGAAAATGTTGCGGCCTCGTCTCAATAGCATTCTTTTCAAACTCACGTTTGAAGAACACATAAACAACATCAAACCAAGCATCATAGCAGTAACTCTTGCCTGTGAAGAACTGAAGAAAAGTGAAAGCTTTAACAGACTTTTAGAGTTAGTTCTTTTGGTTGGGAACTACATGAATTCAGGCTCAAGAAATGCCCAGTCTTTGGGTTTTAAGATCAACTTCCTTTGTAAGGTAAGAGAACATTTTATAATGCTTATTAACAACAGTAATTTCATCTATGACAGGGATCACTCTAAATAGCAACAGTATATAAGCCAAAAAAAGTATTTTTTAAAAAGGGTTGATTGTATGGTATATGACTTATATCTCAATTAAAACAGATAAATAATTTTTCAGTCTCACTATAGTAAAATCTCACTGACTACAAATTCTTTTGTAATGTAGTATTATACTCTTGTTGATCAAATGTTATTGGAGTTTATAGATTAAGAAAATTTGCTTTTATTAAGTAGATGCAATCTTGTATCCCAAATCCCTTTTACTTACTTAATGCCTGTCCAAAAAGTGTTTGAGGAGTGAAATTCATTGAAGTCACTAGCCAGAAATTTGGTGTTGAATGTGCTTTACTTATTCCGCTCTAAGAAAGTAATATTCTTTATTGTTAAATAGTGCTCTGTTACCACGCTTATACTAGGTATTAATGTATTTACTAAAATTTTTTAAAAATCAGGCGATAATCATCTTATTGTTTGGATTGGGCCATTTCATACTATTATTTTTGAGATTTAAATTCTTGTGAAAAGTAAACAAAGAAGCAGAGACGCGCACAAGTGATTGTATATGCCCATTTCTAGACTAGAGCAAACCACCTCATTCAAGGGAAAGAGCTGTCTGTTATGGACAGAAAACTGAACAGAATGAGGTGAGACCTGTATGAAAGCTAGAGGCGAAAATAAATCTGAAAACAAGCAATCTATCCTTGACATCTCACCATTCTTTCACCTGTTTTTTCTCTCTCACATCTGAAAACATTACAGAACTTTGGTTAGTTTTTGAAGTATATTATAACGAGAATCTCAAATCTAGGAATGGATATAAATTTCTTTTCTATCCATGCATTAAATACATGTGCATTACATATACCCGGATGAGCGTTTTAATATGTATCAAAAATGATTTGTTCCTGGTATTTCAAACTCAGATAGACAAAAAGAATAATATTTGCAGATAATAGGATATATAAAGGAATTGTATCCGTTTACTCCTGATTTATTTCTGAGGTATGTAAGGAAAGCGAAAAAGGAAGATACCTGGAATGCTAAAATTTGTCCAAAAAAACCCACATTTGTACTCTCTCCTCTTGTGACATCAGGGGACATGTGAAATTATTTGCTAATGACAGAGAGAATAAGGCAATCCTTGTAATAAACTAGAATAAATCATAACCAGATTCGTAGGGTAAAACTAAATATTTAAGACTCTTTTCTTGTATTGCATACCATATACTCAATACTAATACAGGTATCTCTTACCAAGATGCTGTTTGCTTAGAGTATATGCTGTATGTGTAATGAGTGATTCTTAAAGTGTTCTTGGTTATGATTGTCAAAGTATCATAAAGTCAGAAAAAATCATTGGGAGTTTGTATTATATACCTATTTCACATTTAATTCATATAAAAATGACATTTAAAACAAACTATCCTGATTTGAATAAATATGTACCTTTTTAAGTGTCATAATTTCACACTATTCAAATTAATTACATGAACGGATTTTTTTTCAAGCAAGAATGAATAAATCATTTATACACAGGAACAAAAGATTATTTTAACCTCACAGAAGGATTTTACAGTTGCATCTTATATTTTGGAGAGAGGCTTCTTCCTGTCATCTATCTGTCAAATAAAAGTTCTTCCACACAACGCTGATCTGACATCTATCACTAGAGGTATGCTCAAAGGATTCAGCACAAAGATTTTTGCCACCTTCACATAAAATAAAAAAATAGTCTTGTGGGAAATACTATCATGTAGTAATAGGTGTTCTAAAAGAGAAAGAAGTGCATGTTTTAAAATCTCCCCCTCCCAGTTTTTCAGTAGGATTTTTATCTTCAGGGAGATACTTGTCATTAAGAAAGACAAATATCATATGCATTCATGATATTCCGATAATGTCTAGAATTAAAAGGATGTTCCTGGAATTCAAAGGATTCTGAGTAGACATATAAATATCTAAAATGACAGAAATTTACTGAAGTACATAGAAATGGTTCGCTTAGGTTTATAATCATTTAAAAATGAATTAACAAACTAGTGATGCATGATTAGCTAGAATTGCTGTTAAATTCCAGTTATCTTATAAAGAATACTTGATTGATTTTTCTTAGTGTTTTTTTTTTTTCTTAAAAAAATGGCAGAGGAAACTTTCTTTGTAGATTACTGATTATGCTTTAAAAAATGGTACCATTTACCAACCTAAATTATTTTAAAGATAATTTGCTTTCTCAGTGAATTTAAAATCGCAACCTACCATTTTTCATAAGAAGATTCAGAGCATGTTAAAATATCCACCTAATTAAAAGGGAGTCATGGTGTAAGCAGTTAAACTTATCCAATGTATCTTATAGGAAAGTAATATTAAACATTCAGGTGGTCACAATTGGCTCCTATAATATTTGGGAAGAAAAGGAAAACAGATGGGTTAACCTAAATGTCAAATATCACTAAAGGGTATCATTACTATAAGTACTACCCTCACTACACAATTCTTTGTTAATTTGCAGCAGTGAATTATCACTTTGTGAGTCACCAAACCAGGGTGCTGAGCTGTAATAAAAAACATTTCTATGCGGATGAGTTCCCGGTGTTAGCTTGGCCTGTGCTTGCCTGGTGGTTATTAAAATTCTAACCAATAGCAATGTTGCACCTCAGGGTCGTTTGTCGTTTGTGTTTTCAGTGTATAATAACATACATAATCTGCATAAAAACAAAACATTTGAAAATACTAAGCAGTCTCTAGGCACTAAGCTTTGCGGGTATATCCGATAGGGATCTTTGTTTGTAAGCAACAGAAAGAGCAGAATTTATTGGGAGGGTATAAGGTAGCTTAGCTAGAAACTGAGGAAAGGCTGAAGAACTTGGGCTGTAAAAGAACAGCAACTATCACAGCTTTGAGAATACAGGAGCAGGAACTAATGGGAAGTCTTTTCAGGAAGTTGGCTTTTTGGGTGTATTAGCTCCAACCATTTTTCTCCTCCCTTCCCTGTGTTTGATTCAAATTCTAATTAGGAAGAGAGACTGATTGGCCTAGTGTGGATTATAGGAACGCCCTTTGTCCAAGGGAGAACAGATAACTTTGACTGGCAGCGCTACCAAGACTACCAGTGATGGAAAATTGGTCATGCCCTAAAGGACATCATTACCAAAGATAGGGATTCCAACTGGTAGAGGCTGGTGAAGGGACATCAGGCAGGCTCAAACAAAGGCAAAACAAAAGAGATGGTTGGTACACCAGCGGGATATAAAACATACAGAAGACACAGAAACCTCAAGAAGCTTGAGGTACAGTTGAGTAGCCGGGAAATAGACATAGAGAGTATCCTGTAATATCACAAGATACACTGGCAATGACTACAAAAATGAAAGCCCACTGAAATTACACTGAGATTAGCAGGACTTCAGAGAAGGGAGGAAATTTTTGGTGATGTAGGTAGAGATGGGTGATACTAACAAATTGGAACAGAAGGATGTTGAAGGATAGGTCCAATTCAGTTACGTGAAAGAAAGAAGCCCCGTCACCTTACAAAGCGGGAGACCACTGGGCTCAGAGCCTACATTTTCGCTTCCCTTTTGCTAATTACTAGCCAAATTATCATGGCTAAGTCAGTCCCTTGCTCTTTCTGAACTGCAGTTTTTTCATCTGTACATGAGGAAATACAGTGAGCCTGGTTTATTTTTGTAGTGTTGTTTTCAGAGTCAAATAAAATGATGTTTGTCAGACTACTGTGAAAAATTATAATATTAAACAAATGGTAGTAGTTCTTTTTAATGATGGTGCACAGCTAGGGACAATCATGTGTTTGAGGATGAATTAGAAAATCCCACTGCCTGGAATACGGGGTCTGTGTCGGAAACAAATGATAACATTGGTAGGCAGGTTGTGAAAAGATTTTAAGTGATTTGAGTATTAGTTTGGATATCTTACCTCCATAACTATATGTTTATTTGCGCTCATTCAGAGCCCATTTCATAACTTGTGAAGACCAAAAACCTTTCTTTTTCTGCCTTGAGTTAATATCTCCTTCACCTATACTGTAACTCTCTAGTCCTTTTAGTTGGACAGAGAGACATGACAAATTATGATGCAGTAGGATAACGTGCTTTTGTACAGATGTGAAGTATGTCATACAGAGAAAGTGAAGAAAACATTTCGGTTTACTGCGAAGAAAATTTTAGATCTCTTCCTGTAAGTCATTAGGATTAACATAATAATGTAATTGTGCTACCTTTTCTAAGAGTCATCATTTATATAAAGCATATGATGTAACATGTAAAGGTCTCATTGCCTAGAGACGCACACATGGTTTTAGTGACAAAATATTGGACATCACCCCAAGTATACAGAGGAAAGTATCCATCTTCCCCATAGAAGTCGTAAGAAGGAACGTGAAATAGGTTCAGTTCCATTGTGAAAATAGAAGATAACTTACCAGACTATGTGATTTGTAAGGGAAATGATTGCTGTCTATGGAAGAAAAATTTGGAAATATGTAATCCAAGAGAAAATCTACAGAGGACCTAAGGAAAAAGTCGTATCTACGTACTCTAAAAATTTCACACATTCTAATAATTTTTAACTGAAATGATGTTGATTGTAGTCATTTAAGCGTAGAGTCTTAACACGTTGCGTACGGATCACGAGACTCTTCACGAGGGATTTAAACCCCGCCGTACGCAACGTGTTAACATTAGAAGGTATCTAGTCAAGCCTCTTCAGACTGATGAGAAGAGTTACTCTCAGAGAAGTAAAATACTTTGGTTAGTCTATTGGTCATCTTGGATTGCCATAACAATACCACAGGCTGGTGGCTTAAACAACAGAAATTTATTTTGTCACAGTTCTGGAGATTGGCAGTCCAAGATCAAGGTGGTAGCCTAGGTGGTTGTTTGTGAGGGTTCTCTTCCTGGCTTGAAGACAGCCATCTTCTGGCTGTGTCCTCACACAGTTTTTTTCCATGCATGCAGGTTTGGGGGTGGGGAGGCTGAGAGGAAAGCTCAGGATCCAGATCAGGGACTGCTTCCTCGTGTAGGGACACTGATGCTATCAGACTAGAGCCTACCTCTTCGACCTCATTTAACCATAATTACCTCCCTAAAGGCTTTATCTCCAAATACAGTCACACGGCAGGTTCGGGCTTCAAGTGTGGATTTGATGGGGAGGGAGCACCATTCAGCCAGGTTCATAAAGGTGAATATAGTGACCAACTGCCCTGGTTTATCGAGGACTGAGGGTTTTCTTCAGTTGCGGGACTTTCAATACTAGCATTGGGACAATCCAAGGCAAACCAAGACAGTTGGTTACTTTAGTTATAAAACTAGAGGTAGGACCCTGGGCTCTTAATTACACTCTTTTTTTCTCGTTTTGAAACATGGAACTGAAGCAACTTGCCTTTTTTGCATTTTTATGATGTCCTTTGCTACTCTTCATCTTGTTTTGCCCTTTATTTGAGCTCTTCTCTGGTTCCCATTGCACATTGTGAGGACAGCTATTATAAAACTGTCCACATGTTACTATAATTACTTCATTTCTCTTATTCAAGACTCCGAACTCGTGGAGTTTGGATATGTATTTTATTCTGCATTATATCCCCAGTGCTTATTGGATATCAAGTCCTCAATAAATTCCTATTGAATGAAGCCGGGCAATTTGATTAAATAAAGGATTTGCTGTGAGTGTTCAGCATAAGTGTTAACGTTTTTGAGAAAATTTAGTTCCTTACAGCTATAAACGGTATATTTTTAACAGCAAAACTGTTGAGTATGTAATTCTAGCGCTTTGCTATGGTTTATTTGTAAAAACATAAAAATATATTATTTGCTATAAATAGAAACCAGCAATCCACTCTCAAATATGGGTTAAGAAATAAATATGGGACTGTTAATTTAAATCCAAAGATAATTTAGAAAATAACCACTATAGGATATACTGAAAGGCACCGTAGCAAAAATCAATAAATCATGGTCAATAGTCCACACATTTGATTGGTGTGTTCTTACAGTTTCTAAAGTGCTTTCCTTGTGATTCAAGGAGGTTAATTATTATTAACCCCATTTTGCAAATTAGAAAACTAAAGCCCAATGAGGTTATATGATTTTTTCCAAGATTAAAAAGTTAGTAGTAAATGTTCACATTCGGGCTTAAATCTGGGTTTTCTGTGTCCAAAACCTTGCAGCAAACTGCCTCTCATTGCACTGTCACAAAATGTTTCGTTATACTTAGCCCATTTTGAGGAAGCATTTCACAACCTATTTGCCTGGTATGGTGTTCTGAAAATGGGGACCATCACATGTTGCCTTTCTCGGCTCTGGTAGCTTGAAAAATCTGTTTTTCTTTCTCTTTTTTTTTTTTTTTTTTAATTCGAATTGAATTGAAAGTAATTGTAGACATCTTACTAGAAAGTTTCTCTTCCCCTAAATAGATTTTAATATATCCAGGCAGTGCAGCCTCTATATTTCTAATAAAAACAACAACACCTCATCTGAATAGTTACAGAGCTATCGCGTGGCTTTGTGTGCTTTGGCTCTCGGAGCACGTAAGTTTTGCATAGGCAAGGTTGGCGGCTGTTCTCTGTATTTTTCAAGTGAGGATCTGCTCTCTGTAGAGATGGCTTACCCACGATCGCTCAGCGTCAGAGGCAGAGTTAGAATCCAACTTTTTCTGGAACTCAAATTATTTCGCTGGCTCAAGCTATTTTAGAATGTGATGGTCTCTTTTGCTTCACTGAAATATGCTTTTTCATGACAGCATTTAGCGTTATTTGAATTTGGGGGAGATGTGGTTGATAATTGGTTGAGACGAAAATTGTTTTGAGGGCTATAATTTGTCTTGGAAACATTCTGTGTAAGGGAAGATTATACTCTCTATCAAGTATGAGGTTGGATGGGTTGTTAGGTCCTGTTTCCAAACTTTCCTTTTTCTCCATGTGGGTCTTTTAAACTTTTCTTCCTGTGGGGCAGTTTGTGCAAGAGTTTTCAGTTGGTGATCTCTGGAGTCACTGGTTTGTAATCAGTGATAGGAGATCCAATCTACAGCAAAATGCAGAGGAGCTCATTCATGTCACTTTGCATTTTAATATGGCATCATATACAATATATGACACACCATACCGTTTGTTCATATTTCATGACCAGTAGACAAACATTTCAACTTAAGGGTTTGTCCGTTCTTCATTATATTACACTGAAGCAAGAACATTCACCATTTTTGACCTCTGCAATAGCTAAGCACCCTAGAATGACATAAGGACAAGATGTCATTCTTAATTTTCAGTGGTTTCCTTTGTTCAGCTTATTCGATGGTTGACCTTTATTTAAATCTATTGTGTTTTATTGTATTGTACTTAATGGGCTCTCATCACTGAGAACCAGTGAATTAGTTTTCTTAAGCTTAAAGATGAATGTTGCAGCATTGTGATACTATGCCAGTGGTGACATTTTAGATTCAGTTTCTATAATTGTGTCATGGGTTTTTGTTCCCCGCAATTTGTCATGTAGATCAATATACCAAAAGGTGTAATTTGCAAACAGCAAGCTTTAATATTACTTAAGCCAATAGTGTCCAGAAGTGTTTAATTTTATAGAACACTAAATTTATTTGTTTAAAGAAACAGTTCTCCGTAAGATCTTTTAATTCCCATATATTACTCGTTATATATCTTAAAGCACATATTATTAATTATTGCATGTGGACTTGTGCATATAGACAAATGGTGATATTCAAAGATTGCGTCAGTCATCTCCCTTCTCCAGTAATCAAAATGCTTGGATACCAGCTCGGAAAGCCAACCCGAAGTCCTCACCTTCGGTGCCCTTCATGTCATTTAAAATCTGAATGAAACACTGGCTTCTTCTTCTGATTTTCCTTCTCTTCTTTAAAAAATGCAGCCCTCTGAAAGTTGGAAACATGATCATGGCTTCCTGATTTTATATTTCCATGAACACACTACCATGGGCTTTGTCCTTCAGTTAGAAAATCAGCAATTTTTCTACTTCTAAGATGGAGGCTACCGAGTCCCTTTACCTATACTATAGCGGTCTGCACATACAGATTAACTCCTTAAGTAGAAAGAAAACTGAATGAAGGTTGTGTGCATTTCTGTCTTTACAAGTGCTTTCTTCTAAGATGGTTCTCTCACTTGTTCCAAATGATCACCACGTTTTCCAGATTTATGTCAATGTGGAGGTACATTCTATCTTTCTTATTCTCTGTGGCCTGTGTTATGCAATTGAGAGGGGAGAAAAGGCTAACTGCTGTGCCAGCAGGAGTAAAACGATGTGATCATGTTGGGCACAGAAATTTACCAGTTTTGTAGATGTACTTCTTCAAACCAGTATAGTTACAAAAGGGTATGTCTATCACAACGCCTTTTTTTGCAAACTTGTGTTCTGGTGAAAAGAGACAAACTCACGCCTGTACTCCCTTACTTCTAAAAATACACAGTCCCGTGAGCTTATTTAAAGATTTTTCTCTAAATTGAAATATTCATTAATTTATATTCATTGGTGCAAATTAGTCATCTAATACTTTAAATGTACCAGTTGTTTGTTTTCTCAGAATTGGATTACATCTGTTTAGGTATTATCACATTTACAACATTATAGTTTAGGTTGTGTGAAAATTTCATTATACCCCCAATTTTCAGTTTATTAAATTCTCTAGAGAACAGTGGTTTTTGAATGTAATTTGTCTGATGCAGACTTGGTTAGTATTACTTGTCAGTACTGACTGCTTTGGAGACCTATTTTTTTCTCTCAACATTTCTGTTTTACTTAGATATGTGAAAATGTTCTGTCCTCTAAACACACACACACACCCATGCCCTTAGCTATGATTGTTAATACTGTGAAGCCCATGCTGCCATCACTGGTATTAACTCTGTGTCACAGTTCACTGTGCCTTCCAGATGCCCAGAGACCTCGCTGGGAGGGGTAATATGAAAATATGTAGGACACACTTGCTTCGTATACTAGCTATGCCTAGTTTTTGTGCTCCATTGTACAAACATGTGACTGTTTTAATATGGAAGATATTCCAATTTTTGAAAGTTTTACATAAGAAAAAGGAATTGAAAGCCACAACCAAGCCAAAAAGTGTGTGTGTGTGTGTGTGTGTGTGTGTGTGTGTGTGTGTGTGTGGAGAGAGAGAGGGAGAGAGAGATTGAAAGATAAAATAAGAGAATGAAAAAATGAGAAATAATCAGGGATAATTTTCGTACTTGGATGATTAGAGTGAAACGGGCTTATATTAAATATTTCTTCCTATACATAAATTGACAAACTTGTAAAGAGCATTTAAAAAAACAACTGAGAGTTGCCAAGTTATATTCCTTATCTTCTGTCTATAGCAGTTTTTAAAAACCCAACAACATATACTGGGGATGCCAAAAAACTGTACACATTTTAAGAGATATTATCTATGTATTAGTTTTCAAAGTTGAATTGAATTACGGTAGCAATGTGTAGTATAACGTTTGCTCAAAAGATGACGTTAATCAAATGAATGCTAGCGTCATTGTATTACAATTTTAATACAATTTTTTCCTTTCTTAAAATGTGTATACATTTTTTTTGGCACCCTCTGTATTTGAATATAAAACTATAGCGAAGGGTGTAATTTTTCAGTAGGGGCTCATGAGGCTTGGTTTATGACTCGTTAAATACAGATGCATTTCAAAGAAACCAAAAGATGAATACATCTGTATTTTCTTACATTTTTAAAAATGTTGTCTTCCTACTGATACAGAAAAACACTATCAACTTAATACTGTGCCATAACTATATTTGTCGAAATCATTGTGACTAAACAATAATGCATACAATTAACTGTTCTGTGGGGTAGTGTGGCTGGTGGAGATGAGTAATTCTCTAGTTTGCAAAAACCCTTTTTGTGTGTGTGTGTGTTCTTGATGAGTTCCCCATGTAATGGGTGGCAATGAACAATTTCAGCACTGGAGCAGACAGAAAATGATGATTTGTGGCACTAGCTGTAGGTCTTACTCGGTTCGCCACAAAGACCGTTTCCATACAGGATTTAAATGAACCCAGCTGGCTTAGTATTCTGTGAATTGCTGTAGTCATTTTCTGAATTTTATCTTATGACTGATTTTGTAATTCTCTCAGTGGGGGAATGTTGACAACACGAACAGCATTTAGCGAATATAATTAGTAAGTTTGAAAACAAATGCCATTTTATTGTATAAAAGCTCTGTTCGAAGAGGATTTCCTCCCTGTATGAGATTGTTCAAAAAATGTGGCTACTGTGACTGAATGTGACTGATCATCTTACAGACTGATTTTCCCGTCGAAGGAAACCATACTAATGAAGACCTGGGCTGATAACCGTGGGAGGGGATTTCTAAAGCAGCAGTTGATATTTGGATAAAACTCTGAACATCCAGTTATCTCTGTGATAATTTTAGGGAGTCTTGGACTATTTATGTACAGTTGACCCTTGCATAGTGTGGGGGCTGGAGGTGCAGCCACTTGCACATTTGAAAATCCGCATATGTCTTTTGGGTCAAAAAGTCAGTCCTTAGCATCCATGGATTCAACCAACCCCGGGTCAAAAACTGTATTTTTGATCTGTGGCTGGGAAGCTGTGGTCAGGAAAATGAAAATACTGGTTTTGATCTACGATTGGTTGAATCTGCAGACGTAAAACTTGTGGCTACAAAGGGCTGACTGTATTTACTGAAAAAAATCCAAGTATAAGTGATCCCACCCAGTTCAAACCCATTTTGTACAAGGGTCAGCGGTACACATAAGTACTTTTTAGCTAGTAAGGGGCCAGCAAGTTGGCTACATTTATTGAGCGCTGACTTTCTGTCGAACCCTGTGCTAGATGCTTTACAAGGAGAAAGAGAAATAAAACGTACATCTCCGTCCTTGAGGGCCTTTGGAGCTAGTTGCCCAATACAGAATATTGTAATTCAAAAAGAAGAGACAGGTAGGGGAAGGGAGGTAGGGGTGGGAGATTGGGGGAAGATGGCTTTCGTATAATAGCATACATACAAAAAAAAAAAATCTATGTTGCTATAAGTACTGCTTAACTAACTATAAGAGAGTAACGTGCTATTCGAAGATAGCCCATACTGTAAAGCTGTCCCACTTCTTTACAAAGGAAAAGCACAGTACCAGCCCCATTATACTTTAGCAACAATTGCTTAGATTCTGGGTGTTTGGACTTCTGTCATGGGGACAAACACAAAATCTTTCCATTTAAAAAAATTTATTTTTTTATATCTGCATTCTCAGAATTCTTTATTTACTTTTCATGTTATAATAAGGGTATCTTTAATACTGCTTCTCATAAGTTGCTACCTACTTTCTACTATAATTAAATGTTACTATTTTTTAACGAATGTTGGGCAAAATTAATCAGTACCTACTCAAAACAGTAATGGTACTACTACTGTGTTTCCCTGAAAAAGAAGCCTAGCCAAACAATCAGCTCCAATGCGTCTTTTGGAGCAAAAATTAATATGAGACCCCATCTTATTTTACTGTAATGTAAGACTGGGTCTTATATTAATTTTTGCTCCAAAAGACACCTTAGAGCTGATTGTCCGGCTAGGTCTTATTTTCGGAGAAAATCGGTATGTGACTGTTACATGTTTGTACCCTTCCTGATCCACTGATTGGGCAAAAAGGCAAATAATATTTCTTTTAGTAAGAGGATGTCATGAAATTTTTCAAATAAATAAGAATGAAAGAAGTCACTATTTAATGCTGTGTATGAAAGATCACTCTAATATCTAAGCAACTTATTGTGAGGAAATATAAGCTATTCAAAGGATGACTGTTTAGAGAAAGGAGCTCAACCTTAAAATTCAAGCAAATAGCTTGATTCTTATGTTAAGACAGAATATTTTGCTTGGAAACTTGTGCTGAGGGAAGTGGGAAAGCATTTGGGGAGAGATGTGGATGCATGATGCCAAGGAATTTTTATCACCCTGGTCCATTCAAACCCCTTTGTGTTTCTAAATTTAGCCTCCATGAAGAATATGAGAAAGGCCAGGGTACACACTCAACTTCTGAAAGCATCTCCTTAGGATTTTGTTGTGTTGTAATTATTTGAGACGTAAAACAAATTCACGACCAAGGGACATTTGAAATTAACCTGTAATTTTTAGAGGTAACTTTACCAAAGTATAACTGACGTACTCCCATTTACTCATTTATAGGTATACAGTTTGATGAATTTCATTATTTGCATACAATTGTGTAGCCTCCACCGCAGTCATGAGATGGGATAGTTCTACTAACCTGTATAGTTTCCTCGTGATGCTTTGCAATCAGTCCCCACTTCCAGCTCTAGGCATCTCCTTATTTGCTTTTCTATCACTATAGTTTTGCCTTTTATCTAGAATTTCATGTGAATGGAAACATCCAGCAATGTAGTCTTTTGTGTTACTCTGTGTTTGGTGTGACTTTCATTGAGCACAATGTGTGGCATGTATCAGTAGTTCATTTTTATTGCTGAATAATATTCCATTGTATGGATATGTCACATTTGTTTCCATTCATCAGTTGATGGACATTTGGGTTGTTTCTACTTTTTGGTCGTTCAAATAATTCTATTAATATTCATGTACAAGATGTAAATTTCATTTATCTTGGGTAAATACCTAGGAGTGGGACTATTGGGTGATATGGAAAGTATAGGCTTAATTTTAAAAGATACTGTTTTCCAAAGTGTTTGTAACATTTTACATTCACATCTACAATTAAATTAAACTACAATGAGATACCATTTCATACCCATGAGAATGGCAAAAATTTAAAGTTCTGATAGTATCTGGTATGAGTAAGAACACAAGTCAAAGGGAACTGCTGGTGAGAATGTAACTTGGTACCTCTGTTTTGGAAAATAATTTGATACTATCTAGAAATGTTAAAGATACTATACCCAAAAATGGCACTCCTCATATATTTAGCTAGATTCTTACATAAGGATTTTGGAGACGTATATAAAAATGATCACAGCACAAAAGGATATTAACAACATACCAAAAAGGTAACCCACAAAATGGGTAAAAATATTTGTAAATCACATATCAGATAAGGAATTAATATCCATATTATGTAAAGAACTACAACTCAACCACCACAACAAAAACAACCTAGTTCAAAAATGGGCACAGGACTTTAATGGACATTTCTCTGAAGAAGATGACCAATAAGTACATGAAAATATGCTTAGCATTACTAATCATTAGGGAAATGCAAATCAGAACCACAGTGAGATGCCACTTCATTACGATGGCTACTGTCTAAAAAACAGAAAACAGAAGTGTTAGTGAAGGTATGAAGCAATTGGAATCTGTGTGCATTGCTGGTGAGAATGTAAAATGGTGCGGCCATTTTAGAAAACAGTATGGTGGTTACTCAGAAACAACATAGCATTACCGAATGATGCAGGATTCCACTTCTGGGTGTACACATAAAAGAAATGCAAGCAGGGATTTCAGTAGATATTTGTACACCAATATTCACAGCAGCATTGTTTACAATAGCCAAAGGTGGGAGCAACCCAAGTGTCCATCAGCAGATGGATGGATAAACAAAATGTGCTGTGTACATACAATGGAATACTTTTCAGCCTTTAAACAGAAGGACATTCTTGTATGCCTACAACATATATGAATTTTGAAGACATTATGCTAAGGGAAATAAGCCAGTCACAGATGGACAAATATTGTATGATCCCAGTTTTATGAGTTACCTAGAATAGGCAAATTCAAAGAGAAAGAAAGTAGAATAGTGGTTGCCAGGGGCTGGTGGGGAGTGGGGGAATGGGAGTTATTGTTTAGTGGGTAGAATTTCAGTACGGGATGATGGGAAAGTTCTGTAGATGGACAGTGGTGATGATGGCACAACAAAGTGGATGTACTTAATGTCCCTCAACTGTACACTTAAAAGTGGTTAAAACCATAAAGTTTATTTGAGGTATGTTTTACTGTAGTAAAAGAATGTTCACAGTAGCATTATGTATATCATGAACCCCCCGCCCCCCCCCCCCCAAAAAAAAAAGTGAAACCAGATCACGGAAATGTTCAATAGGAGATTATACCTAAAATTATTCATTTATATTCATATGATAGGATATTATACAATAGTACAAATGAATGGATGGATATAGCTACAGACATCAGCATAGTAGTTAAATAACTCACCCCTAAATAGCTGCTCCTCAGTGCTAAATTCTGATTATACTTTAGCAACTTTGCATGTCTTGGACCCTTCAGAGTTGTTCTTAAATAGGTAAAACCACTAATGTTGAACCACTGAGTGCCATTTATTTACAGTGTATATACATAGCAAGGTCAGTTCAATACACTCTTTGGGTAGTGGTGATAGTCTTTAAAGCTATATACAGAAAAAAAAAACAACACCTTAGAAAGTATTCCACCCACTCTCAAATCTCATACATATAAAACAGTTTTGTTAAGTAAAATGCTCATGACAATAAAAAAAGGTTTAGTTAAATGCTTAAACCATTTCTGAGAAGAAACTACTTAACACCTTAGAGATATTCATGCTTGCAAACTATTTCTATACCAATTTAAAATAATTTGATTTTTGTTAAAACTATTCTCAGAGGAATTTCTATTTGGTAAGCCTACTACAGACAGGTTGATTACCTAAGAGCACTTGAAAGTACAGAGTTGCTTTTCTCTTAAGAAGTATAGGCGTAATTCATTAATTCTTTCTGGCCTTCCCTAAAAATAAGTATAAATGGTTGTTGATTTGCCACTGGTCCTGGCTATTTCAGGCTAATGCTTATATATACGGCATTCTGCTGGAGTAAGTGGAGCTAGGAGGGAGAATGCTGAGAGGCGGGGCAGGAAGAGCAGAAAAGCAAAATTTGTCTTTTCTGGGAAACTAATGTCACAGATGCCCTGCTGGGCCTGAAGGTGACAGTTGATAGGAATCCTTATGCCATTTAATGTTGTCATGGTTTCAAGTTTAAGCTCTCCTTTCACAGATTGCTGCCATAAATTAAGCTAACAAATATAAAACTCTTAAATTGCTTTACTTTTACACAGTTGGTATCATCTGTTCCCCCTTTGTTGGAAATACCATTATAACACCAACATCGAGAGTGTAAAACAGGAACGATCGAGCCTACATAAAGAATTAAGACATCTATCCACTACAAGTTACATTTGGCTGAATTAGTGTCAGCTCTGGTCATACAGCACCCAGAAAAGCATTTTTGGTGACAGATTTAGAAATAAAACCAGGAAAGCATGTATTAAACCTGGCTGGTCAGAGCTACAGAGCTCATGTCTTTATGGTAATTGTAATCCTTAAAAATGCATTATCTTTTTCAGTGTTATTGCGGTGTATGGTGGTGTTGAAGAAAGCAGTAATTTGCAAACAAATTTGTCTTTTGCAGAGAGCACAGGACTTAATTTGTTTAAATAAAGGAGATCAACATTAGAATTCATGTGCTGTATCGAGACTGGCAAGCAGCACTGGAGCATTCATGATTGCTTAGATATTAACTGTCCCATGAATATACAAATATAATAGGGAAAGAGAAGCCATGATTAGGGGAAAATTCTGCTAAAAGAAATGAAGTTGAATGATCTGATCATACTGGTAGTTTCGATGGGTTTATTCCAATGACTCAGCCAGATTTCTCCACTGCATCCCACTCTCTCCTCTTTCCAAGGACAATCCGATATAAATGTATACTGTGTCGTGTTGCTATCTGTCAGAACTCTTTCCTTGACACAGAGGGATTAGGCAATGCAGGCTTTTCCTGAGAGTAGGATCTGTTGATAAATTTGCTGAGTTTCATAGGACCATTTGTGTAAACACTAAGGGCGGAAACTGCGGGGGTCTGAGAGGCCTTCCTGCAGATGTGATCTATAGGCATAGACATTTATCTCACATTCACATTTGCATTCACTTCAAAGCGAGACCTGCTTAAATGTTTCCCGACACTTTTCCTTTAGTAATATCCACACTGTTTTACTACTTCATTTCTTTCATTCTTTTCTATGAAAATCAGTTTCATCTCTGATAAATATTCATTCTATAGTCATTCGTGTAAGAAAACCTGGTGTTCCTCCTGCACATTATTGCTTCTTTCTGGAAGAGAACATTTTCCTGTAGCTGACTGGATATTTACTCCTTTACTCAGCCTAATAATTCTCTGTGCCGCTCTGCAAGCTGGGTATACGATTTCTTTAAGTCAGGGCATAAGGTCCACAGTTGTGCTCCTATGTGCCGGTCGGTAATATGTGAACACGTTCTCGTACTTTTGGCCTGCAGCCCCCAGTGGGGTTGCCAACACAGGAAACGCAGTATCAGATACAGTGTGCCTGTATCATGAGTAAGGGTGATGCCTCCTCCTTTTGCCTTCTTTTTCTTTAAATTCACCCACCGGGTTCTGATCTCTGCAGATTCACGTGAAGAAACTCTGTTTGGCATATGGGTCGACATGTTTTTCTGCTTAAAACCAGTATGCACGTTAGCCCAGAAATTAGGAGGAGCGTTGAAATACATTTGCAGTACATGACTTTTATGGAAAGCATTGAAACCTGGTGTCTGCCATTAAAATATGATACTATCATTCAAAATTCTTGAGTATGTATTTAAGAAACAATGCACATTGGCCAGTAAGAAGTGAGTCTTCAGCTTGAGTTAAAGTTGGAAGATGAATGATCTGCCGTGTTATCTGGTCCATCACTCTGGTAATACACAGTAGACAAGACACCCTACAGCGTGATGTAAGTGTATTTTCAATATAGTTTTAGGTGAAGGATGAGGGACAGTTTAGGAGACTCTTGAATCTTCACAGCAAAGAGCATATTGTTTGGGTCATCTAATCTCGGATGACTAGATGGTAAATTACGATGCAAATCAGTCTCATTTATGTAAATTAATGAAGAACATTCATAGTGACTCTGTCCTTCATATGTCATAAATTGCTAGGCAAGGCCTCTCTGGTTTTAAATTGACACTAAGTTTTCAAATTATGTTGACACTTCAACTTGTTACATGTAAAAGTAATTATGAGAGGGTCTAGGCAACTGTGGACAATTGTCAAGCATCTCACTGCCTGGAAATTTCCTTCAAAATCTAATGGTTCTCAAAATTCAGCATGCATCAGAATCACCTGGAGGCGACATCAGAATTTCTTCCTAGTATATTAAAGCGCAGATTGATGGACCCCACCCTGAGAGTTTCTGATTCAGTGGATTTGACGTGCAGCCCCGAAATTTGCTTTTCTACCCAGTTCCCAAGTGATGCTGAAACTGCTCATTCAGGGACCATGGTTTGAAAAGCCGTGAAGTAGTCAGTGCACATCCATTTTTCTTTCTCATGATTTATAGTCCTTAACTCTTCCATTGCTTCATCCCCTCAGGCCTAATTATACTGAACTGATTTGGGACAAATAATTACAATAACTTTGTCACTAGCCTCACCATTTTCCAGCTGCCCGCTCTGCCGCCCTCCCCCCCAACTATTATCTAGTTATCATGCACAGTCAGTATTTTGAATAAATTAACTTACATGGTACCTCCTCCTTCTGGCTATTCATTCTTTTAATTTTTCACCCCTGTATTGAAACTGTGCTCGAAGGTCACCGTAGATTTCTGTAATCATCAAATCGGTTCTAATTATCTTCGGCCTCTCGCTAGCATTTATTCATTCAATAAACATTTATGAAACAAAATTGATAAAGCCCTCATTGTTAACGAGTTTACAATCTGGTAGGTGAGACTGACTGTGTAAACACAATTATATATTGTGGAACAAATGCTGTGACTGGAGTATATATAAATCACTGTGGGTAAACAAAAACAATCTATTAATTCTGTTCAGGGCAGTTAAAAAAGATTCATTAACACCAGTCTCCCCAAATGACTCCTCCCCTACTTCTGCCCCTCCCCACACACCTTCTTCATCAACCATGACACTTAATTCACTCTGGTATGTATTAAACACCAGTATACTTAAGTCACCTGGCTGTATTCTGGCACCAACTCTGATTAGCTGTGTGACCTAGATCAAGTTACGTAAGTGCTCTAAACCTAGTCCCTTATCTATAAAATGGACATATTGATAACCAACTCACTGAATTGTGTGGAAAACTCTTTTTAAAAAGTGGTGCATATAAAGCATTATCGAAGTACCTGACCCATATGCACATGATCGATGGGTAACAAATGTTGGTTCCCTTCCTCCTTAAAAGAGGAGTGAGATACTACCAAGTGATGAAGGACAAAGAGCATCTAGGTTCAGGAAGAACATAGCAAATGGGGCAAAACTTTCACCCATTTGTGCATTCAAGAAATAGATGAGGGCTGACAATTAAGTCCGTGAACTCATCCTAGAAAAAGTCCTGCATACCTCATTGCTGAATATCACTATGGTCACCTTCGAAGTACTCCCCTTGGGAAGCTGTGCACTGACACCAGCGCCTAGTCCACCCTTCAAAGCAATTTTGGAACTCTTTTTCTGGAATGGCCATCAGAGCTGTCGTCATATTACCCTTGATGTCCTGAATGTCATCAAAATGTCTTCCTTTCAATATTTCCTTTATCTTCAGGTAAAGAAAGAAGTCATTGGGGGCCAGATCAGGTGAGTAGGGAGGGTGTTCCAACACAGTTATTTGTTTATTGGCTAAAAACGCCCTCACAGACAGTGCCGTGTGAGCTGGTGCATTGTCATGATGCAAGAGCCGTGAATTTTTGGTGAAAAGTTCAGGTCGTCTAACTTTTCCATGCAGCCTTTTCAGCACTTCCAAATAGTAAACTTGGTTAATTGTTTGTCCAGTTGGTACAAATTCATAATGAATAATCCCTCTGATATCAAAAAAAGGTTAGCAACATCATTGTAACAAGTTCACGAACTTAATTGTCCGACCTCGTATATTAAATGCTGATTATGTGCCAGCCATAATGGATGCTGGGAATATAAAAGTGAGCAAAGCAGACAGAAAATATCACTGTACTTGTGTAGGCGACTTTTCTAGTGGAGAGAGAAGTACAGTAATTAAGAAAATCGATTACATAGTATATTTGAGATAATCGCTGTGGAGAAAACTAAAAGAAGGAGGAGGTTAGAGGTATTGGGAGAGTAGATTACAATTTTAGACAGAGTGGCTAAGAAAGACCATGATGAGAAAGTGACTTGTAAGTATAGCTCTTGACCAAAGGGGAGGAACTAGCCATGCAGGTTAGTAAGAGGGAAACTCTCTCGGCAGAGAAAAAAACACTCATAAATGCTCTGAGTGAGGGGCATGCCTGGTGAATTTAAGGAGCAGCAGTGAGGAGGCCAGCATGGCTGAAGGGGGTGGTGAGGGATAATAGCCAGAGCTAGAGATAGGATCGAGGTGTTAACTGGGGACCAGAGCACAGAGGGACTTTTAGGCTATAGCAATGACTGTGTGTGAAGATGGGAAGCTAACGTAGGCTCTCATCACTTGTAATCTGGATGATGACGTGGTCATATTACGTTATTCAATTCTATAACTTGTGAGCATAAATACTTATCTAATGCCCAGTTTATGGATGGGAAAGCTGAGACATAGAGTGTTTAAGTAATTCACTAGTGATTCACACAACCACTAGTGAATGATAGAGTCAAAGTTCAAACCCAGTTCTGTCTGAATCCAAAATCTGTGCTCAATAACTATTCTTATTAGAAAGTTGAACTTTGTTATATGAGTTGTAGAGAACCATTGAATTTTTTGAAAGAAGAGAGTGACGTGGTCATGTGGATGTTTAAAAAGCATAATTAGGTGAAATCTTATGGGATAAAAGGAAGTAGAAAGAATGGAATGGCCATGATCACCTTCTCATAGATTATCTCCAGGTGTTTAGAAAATGAGCTGTCCCCTTTTTCCTAAGGTCGTCTCACTCCAGAGTCATCGCTTTTCCTTGTTTTCAACACGCTCCAACCATTCTTTCAATCACCAGAACTTAAAACTTTTGGAGTCTTGATTTTTCCTTTTTCCTCATCCCAACTATTTCTTTTTAATGACTTAATCCTATTTGTCTTTACATTGTGTCTAGAATTTTTCCTTTCTTTGCCTTTTTCTACATATACCCTAGTTATCATTTCAATTATCAATCCTTGCCAGTTGCCACCAAGTTACTCTCCTACGTTGTGTCTTTTCTGCATAACTTTATGTTTTTTCGTAAATTCTGAGCTCCCTGAAACTTTGAAGGTACTGTGGGGTATTTGTCTCTGATCCCAAGTTTCCGGCAAAGTCCCTGGCCCACAGCACATCATCGAATGTACTTCTGCATTCATGTTTGCTTTCTTCCTATCCTGCCCTCCTCCCACCCCCAAGTGTATGATGCTCCACTTCCTGAAAGCCACATTCTAACTGCATTCTGGCATCCACTCCCACCTCTCGTCAAATATGTTGTACTGGCAAAGTCTAGCTTTGTAGTCATCCTGTTTGAGTATATGGGTATGTACACACACACACACACACACACACACACACACACACACACACAGTTAATTTAGAAGTATTGATGTATAGCATATGCAAGTGGTGCTTATGTGGAGAAAAATCTTCATTGAGAAACATTTATTGTCTACCTAGTATGTTCTAGCATTCTCCTACGTACTCTGGGGAGAAAAAAAAAATTAAGAAAACAGAGTCTCTATCCTTAAAAGAGCTTACGTTAACTGGAAGAATCGACTGTTGAAATATTTATAGTGAAGGAACATAGCAAAAGCAGGTGTTAATTAATCCTGAGTCGGAGAAGTCTTTAGAAAGGAGGTGCTGGTTGAGGACTGTCTTGACATATGACAGGAAAAAAAAAAAAGGAGGGAGAAGTAAGAGGATTCTAGAGAGAGAACAGGACTTGCAAAAGCACAGTGGTTATGACACTGTGCGGTATGTTCAAGGAGTTGTAACCAGACTGAAGAGAAGGGTGTGCGGCAGGGGACAGGTTAGAAAGGTAGGCAAGGGCCAGCTTACGAATGGCCTTAGGTGCAAAACGAAGTTTGTACGTCCTAGTACATGGCAGGCGCTTTCACAATGGAAACTTGGAATGGATTCTAACTATTCTATTCACGTGTATATTCTATAATAGATTCCATTCCTAGATATATGGATATACGTAATATAAAATAGTCCATTCCTATATAGTCCTATAGTCCATTTTATTTATTTATATATATATATATATATATATATATATATACACACACACACACACACACATATATAAATTATAATCAATTTGTAGTGGTAAAATATATTGATTAAAAATCATTAATTTTAATTAAAATTCATTAACTTTAATGATAACATTAAAAGAAAATGTTTAATTTACCATGACAAAATTCAACATTTGAAAACTAACATCTGTGTGGTGAGGTTAAATTAACTGAACTTGTTTGATTTAGAGAACAGGACACATGAGAAGGGCACCTTCGCTCTGTGAGAGGTGGTTATACCATGGATGGTGCCCTGTTACTTTCAGTTCCCACTGAGGACAGAGCAAGAAGAAATAGGATTAAATCTCAGCAGAGGGGAAAATTACCTACAGAAGGGGTCCTTCGCAGAAAGATTGAATGTGACTGACGTAGATGATTAAAATATCGTCATCTCAGACCCTCTGGCTGTGTGCTGGCTTCTGTGTTCTCACAGCGCCTGATTTCAAAGTGAGGTCCAAGCACAAAGTCTCAGGCTGGAAGGAGAGTGTATGAAATAAAAAACATCTCTTGCGTGCCAAATTCGTTGTTCAGATATTTTGCTTTCTGCCTATCTTAAGTTTTAGAAATGTATTTGAACATGTCAAATAAAAATATTATCTTTCATAATAGCACTCATATTTATTAGAAAAAAGAGAAATGATCAGAATTTGCTCTAGGAATAGGTATTCTCTTCAAGGTATTTTTGTATTCATGTACCATTTCAGGAAGTTATTAAAGATTAGGGAGATACAGTCAGTACAAATTCAATTATTAATCTTTAAGTGTAACATTTATTGGTCAGATGATTACAATAAAATTGCTGCATGGTTTATTAACTGATGGCACTTTATCAGTGAATATAGTGAATTATTCTATCTCACTTTTATTGTTACCATTCCTCGATCACTCAGCTTGTTAAAATATAAAACGTTTTGAAATTTTTGAAGATTTCCAATTTCTGGAACTGCTGTATGTATTTTCATTGTTTGAAACTATTTGCAAGACAGAGGATTATAGGGTAAAATTTTTTTTTCCATCCTTTTGCATCTTTTAAAGAAAAGTCCTATGTGCGTCACACCCCTGCCTAACTGGCTGGTGAGAGGGAGACTGGGAAAGCAGGGATGCCAAAAGGCTATTGACTCCTGGTTGGGGCAAACCTTGAAATGCTTACAGGGCAGTCACCACTACAATTTAGGCAATCTGGACAACTGTTATTGGAATATTTGATGTTAATGTAAAATTCACACAACTTCTAGTTCACCAGATATCAAATGGAAGTCAGATTTATTAATAAGCTAACCCAAGTACTTTGGATGTATTTTGTACAACCTCAGATTAGATGACTATTATACTACCCCGAGAGATGTGTATATCCTACCTGTATACTTGGATGAGCAAATTATTGGATGCATGCCATTAGCCATTAGAATTGATGAAGGTGAATGTTCTCAGTTACTTTCTGTGCTGACTGACATTGAACAACACCATAGGTCCTGAGAGAGAGAGACAGCGGCTAATGTGGGAATGGTGTAAAGGTGGTAAGAGAGACCAAAGACATGATAATACAAAGTAAATATACTATAATAAGTAAAAGTTCTTTTCCCTTGTTTGTAATATTATATGTTTATTTTTCAATGATTGGCTTAAGGGTCATACACATAGAGTAAAAAAAAAAAGGACCACATATTTGTCATGATTGTTCCCTGCCAGTTTGAAACTGAAACTGGAGGCCGAACGAGTCCGGGGTTCGTGCTGCCTGCCCCGCTCAGCCAATAGACCGACACAGGAGTTGGGTCATAGAATGAGCCTTCATTATCAGAGCATCGGTGGTCTGAGAAGGCAGTGGGTGAACACCTCCAAAAACTGCCTACACATTCTCAGACCAGCTGGGGGTATTTAAAGGAAAATCTGGGCATTCCTCCAGAGGCCACATAATGGTTCCTCCCTCTGACGATGTGGCTCTCCAACATGGCCATCAACCCAGAGCAGTGATGACAGTAACCTGGAAAGAATGCTAGGCCATAGAGATTGTGATCAGCAGCAAGCACAGGTTTCGGGGTAATTATCTAAAGCAAGGAACTGGACAGGGGACATATCAAGCTCAAACTGGAAGGAGGGGGTTTTTCAATCATTAAGCTCTAGGGCAGGAAGAGAGGAGGCCGGGGACATTGCAAGGCCTCTTTCCTGGGGGTCCCAACTGGGCCCTGTTTCAAAACCTAAAAATGGACTCTCTGTGTGTGGTTGTTTAAAAACTAAATCTTGCAACACAGGTTTAACACTTTGTCTCCCATACCGAGATATTTCTCAGCTTGATAGGACAGTCGCATGGCCATGTTAACCCATGCTTTGAAGGGAATATTACAATTCTAAAAAAGTACAGGTGTGCTCTGTCTGCCACTCTTTCTGATTTGAACAAAGATACCAAGATATTTATTTAACTGAAATGTTATACTTTATCTTTTTTAAATGTAGCCATTGATTCTACTATATTTCTTGACAGAAATTAAATTAATGGTCCTGATACTGTGTAAATATTTATCAATTAAAAATGGTTTCTGAAAAATAAGCGCTTGTAAGTATGCATGGCAAAGGCGAAGTTTTAAATCACCCATAGAATTGACATATGAGCACAATACTTTTCTATTTTTGTGTTTTCCTTTCTAGTGTTGGCCATGTGCATTAAAAAAAAATATAATAGGCTTGTACAATTCGGTGTCCTGAAAAAGTAGGTGGGCTGTTGTTGTTGTTGTTGTTGATGGTGGTGTGTGTGTGTGTATCTGTCATCACAGATTTCATAAAATATAGATCAATTTCCTTTCCCTTTGGAAGATCTTTGAATTTTCCCTAAGCGCCTCATGGTTTTAGGATTTTAGGATTTAGGAATTCAGGTAATTTGTAAGAAAAAAAGAAGATATTAATTTCCTTATGATTTGGAATATACAGAGTACTCTGAAAACTACATACTTTGTGAACATATAACACCATAATCCCAGGTAAAGAGCTCTATTTAGGAAAGTGAGCCTCCCATTGATTTCTCTACAGCTGCAAACCTTACTTAAGACAAATTGTCCTTGAGGGTTTTGTTGCTTTTTGTTCTTAATAGCGTGTCCTTGAATTGTGTCATTTCAACCTTGTCATACTTACAAGTGTTTGGTGGATCAGCATGATAATGCCAAGTCTTAAATACTTTACCTATGTGAGATGAAGTAATCCTAGAAATTCTAAAAGGAATCATTGTGACCACTTGAACTGTCAGCATCATGCTTCCTGTGGCTGTTTTCTCTTGAGTCTTGACATTGATATTTCTTTTAAGTTGTTCGTATCATTTGGCCATAAACAGTTGTTTAAAAGTTGTAGTGCAAAACAGATTCAGTATGGGCCTGATTAATTAAATGAAAACTTTTTTGTTGTTCTTAGTCACTAAAACAATAAGGATTAAATTACTCTGTAATTACCTAAGTATCCTCCATAGCCTTTTCATAAACCTGTTTGCGAAGAATATTCATTTATTCTAAATAGAGTAATCCTTAAAGCTGAAAACCCCTGAATCAATATGAACATCAGTAGACAAACCCATCATCTACGGATTATAGAATTAAAACATCCAGTAGAATGAGAAAACTTGATACTTTATGCCATATTTATCCTTTGTTTTTCAGTAAATCCTTGATTTCGTTTGCAGCTTAGTCTAGTGTGAGAGTTATATTAAAGAAAGCACTTAGATTCTCATCATAGTTTTTTTTTTTTGCCCTGTACTTTAAAAGATTTTTATCATTCTAACTGTAGCATCTCTTTTTCAGTGTCTTTGAAAAGGAAATACAATATATAAGCAGAGAAATAAACTTTGTCACATGATCACAATTGTGTGGTCAAATTCTCTTTATAAATCCACATATGAAATTGTCAGTTTTTCTTTGTTGATGGTCCATGCAAGTAAAGGAGGGTAAAGTGTGCTTACTGTTTAACATTCATTTGCATCATTGATGGCTAGAAATAAATATAACTTCACAAACAAATCAGTTTTCAAGGACATATTTCTGTGATAAAACAAAGAACAGAATGCTGATAAAACAAGCACACATTAATTTGGACTCTTGTTATCAATACTTAAATGAACGCTCTTTTCTCACGCAAAGCATTCATTTTGCCATAATAATTTCGGTATTTCAAATAATATAGACTCAAGTAGAATTTTTCACTTTTTTGGATCATCATTTTCGCTTTTAAAATGTGGAGTTCATTTTAAAATGCAGAGCATTGTTACTAGACCCCATTAGGAACCTAACTCAATCTTTTTTTTAAACTAGTTATAATGAATTGAGTTCATTCATTCATTCCACTTGTTTTTAAAAAAAGTCTTTTTGCATTACTGAAAATACTGAAAGTTTTGTCATTTCATTGCAGATCAGAGATACTAAATCATCAGATCAGAAAACAACCCTCTTGCATTTTATTGCTGAAATTTGTGAGGAGAAATACCGGGATATCCTGAAATTTCCTGAAGAACTGGAACATGTAGAAAGTGCAAGCAAAGGTAATTGATTTGTAACTGCATTGAGACTATTCCTTGCCAAAGTATTAATATTATGTTTTAAATGGTGGGAGCTATAATCTATAAACATTGATCGTATATTTTTGTTTCTTTGTTCATGTAAGAAAATGGAGTTTCCATTAGCTTATATTTGATAGCATAGTGTGTTTTAATGGCATGCTTTTGACTTGCTTTATTTTTTTTTAACACTGCTAGGTTATTGAACTTTCATATCTCTGATCAGATAGTACATTCGTTCATTCATTCATTTCATAAACACGGGACTGTATTGTTTGCAAAGGAATCATACTATGGGTCTTTTGGTGATATCAAAATGATTGTGAGACTGTTCTTGCCTGAGTGTATTTAAACTCTGGCAAGTAGAAAGAAACACACGTACAAATACTTTATAAAATAAGGATCAATATGAGAAGTGCTACATGAAAAGTTAATGTACTGTGGTTTAGATGAGAGAGAAAGTACTTCTGAATGGGTAGATGAGAGAAGGCTTCATGGAAAAGTCCAAAAGGGATTAAACATGAGGATAGGATTTTTATAGGTATGGAAAAAGGCATACTTTTCAGAGAGCAAACAGTATGAGCAAGGTCGAGTGGCAGAATGTATTAGGATGAATGGAAGAGTGCTTGACTGTAAGGCTGGAACAGTAAGGTGATCCTCTCAGAGATTTCAGTGTCGTGCTAAGCAGTGTGGTCATCATTGAAGAATTAGAATAGGCACACCTTGGCACCACTGAGGAATAGGAAATGGAACAAAAATGTCTCCACGGTTGTAATTCAAGCTAATTAGCTTTGTTGGTTAGTGAGTATTATCTCCCGTTGCAAGAAGTTGAAAAATGAAAGGAAGGAGGATTAAGGAAATACTTTCTCAAGGTGAGATTATGTCTGTGGAGAAGTACATTGTCCCTCGTAGATAAGAGAAGTATGCCACAGATTTTATATTTTAAGTTGTACTGTGGTAATTCCATTTCTCTCTAACTCTGAGGACTTTCAGTAAGGACTCCAAAGCATATACATTTACCAAGTTTATTACAATCCATACAAATCTGTTAGTTCCCTTTGAAGGGGAAAACAGTGTGTCTATAAAGCCCAAAATATAGTTTGCGTAATATTGTTTAGCTGTCATCTCTGCTGGTCTGGTATTGTCAATCAGATCGTCACCGTATTTCTTTAATTGAATTTAGTGTGTCGCAATTTGTAGTCCAAGGACCAGAATAGCACTAGGAGACCAACTTTGACTCCATAGTACTATTTATTTGCTTTCTTTTTTATAAAAAGGAAGTTGATGATGTGATGGAAAATTATACTCACTGCAACTATAATAGCAGCTTTCTGGCAGGTGCTTTTCTAAAGAACTTCTATATCTTGGTCCATGGATTAAAAACACACCTTTATGACTAGAGGCATATTTACTAACATGTAAATAAAGTGGAATAATAACAACATTTAGAAAATTTGTATTATAATTTGAAACGAGAAATATCACAAATCAGACCAATTCTGAAATTAGATCATTACAGGGCTGTTACTACTTTTTCATTGCCCTTTACCAGAGTTTTTTTCTAAATTTCATTAGCTCAGTGTGTAGATTCAATTTCAGAAAGATTTTGGGAGGAAGCATGCCAAGGATATGTTCAAATAAAATGATCTGTCAGTTGTACAACGGTAGTTTTTAATTCTTACATTGAGCATACTTTGCATGAATATAGCTGATAAACATATTTTTAGTCAAAATAATCTGGAATAACTAATGAAATCTGGAATGAAGCTTATATCGGCTTTGATTTTTAAGTCTGAACACCTGTTTATCTACATCTATGTATCTATATGTGTGTCCGTTTCTAAATCTATATCATATCGTACACTTTTAGCCACTGCTGCTATTGAGGCCTGTGGAGCACAGCCTTGTGAGTTAGATAATATAAAATTGTAATCCTAGCTCTAGTACTTAATTAGTTCTATAACCTTGAGCTAGTAATTTATACTTTCAAGTTTTTTTTCCTCATCTGTAAAATGGGAATGACAGTAATAATAATATAAATGAGTTAACATGTTCAGAGTACGCAGTAAAATGTTTAGCACATAGTAAATATTCAGTTGTTGCTATACCACTAGTAGCAGTAGTAGTGGTAGTAATTGATATAATACTATGGATATTATAGTTGTTGCTATTGCCTTATTAGAAGGAAATGATCATAAGTTTCCAATAGTTCCTCCAGGCTCGGCTAAGAATGTGTTATATATATTCAATTCTATTTGTTTCCTGTGTCTGGGCTTTTGGTAAATCCTTTCATATTTTTCTTTTACAATATCACCAACTTCTTCCTCTCTATCCATTTCAAGAGCAAAATCTGTTTTTGTGTATTCTTCCTGCAAGTGTATTCAGGAGATTTTGCCAGAAATCCTCTTCCTATTTCACTGTTTTGGCCTCAGCAATCCCCATTCTCACATTATTTTCACTAGTTCTTTTTCTTTCTCTGTGAAATTCAGGCTCAGAGTTCTCAACTCAAAAAGTTCTTAAGCACATTCCGATTGCTTGCATCCCGCTTTCATTGCCTCCTAGTTCTTATTTCAGTGTGCCCGGACATATTTTCTCTTGAGCCCTTTTTAGTCCTTTCTAATAATCGTGTCTCTGTGTTTGATTTCATACTGTATCCCATGCCTGGAAATCTCACCTGCCCTGTCCTCCAACACAACAGATTCTTCATTTGTCAAATCACTGTCCAGAATCCTTTTATTTATTATTTATTTTTTTCCTCATATTTCATTACAAAGTCTTAGGAGAAAATACTTTTGAATTTAGTCTGCAGGAAAAAACAAATCATGGTGAAACAAGCCAACTACCTTTTATTTATACATTTTCTTGGTACTGGAGTCTAACTTACCCTGTTTGCTTAACATACATTTCAGTCCTGTTTGAATCTCATCCTGTAACCTCCAGTACTGTGTATAGCATATATACCGACGGTGCTCCACCCATCCAAAAAAATACACATTTTAAGAAAGGAAAAAACTATATTAAAATTGTAATACTCAATATATACTGATAACAAAAGATGAATGCAAGTCACGTTTGACTTCTGCAATTACAAGAGGTGCTCAAAGTGTTTACTATCAGCGTCCAGACACTTCTGATTATGGCGAACTACTGTTTGAGCAACATTGACCAAAGTGTCCATTTGTATGCATTTTGTTGGCACCCTTGTTATATTCCACAGTCCACCAGCAAAAATTGGAAAAAAAAAGAGATCAACACCACATAATTCATTTTATTTGATAATGGGCTATCTCCTTGTGAAATGATTGCCTTTGAAAACTAAAATAAAAAAGTACCTTTCTTTTTAAACTGGAGAGAGACAAATAAGATGAAACTAATTCAGTTAATGATTGAATTATATAACTCATTTTTAGGGACAACTGTATGACTACTAATACCTTTTCTCTCTGTTACTGGATTATTAGAATTCGAGTATCTTATTTTGACAGAGCAAGGAAGGAGCTTTTCTGTCTGGCATAGCAAATAACTGAAGTCATAGGCCTCAATTAACTGACAAAGAAAAAATTATGTCGAAGTGAAAGGGATACTGAAGGTAGGATATATGTGAGATCCATAGAAAAATTTATTTTATAATTACTTTTATTCTTTGTAAAGCTGAGCTTCTAAAATTCTGCGTATCTTGAAAGTTGCAAAGCTATAGTGTAAAATTAGCGTATTTTACTAGAGCTCTGCAACTCAAAGATATTGGGGAAAAACACATAATTTCTACATTGAAACAGATATATGTGTAATGGAGTAGAATGCAAAGTCCACATGAATTTTTAAAATAAAAAAGATGACTTCACAGAAATTTCACACTTGCAGCGGATCCCTAGGGGTACGTGTTCAATCTTCTCTTCCATTAGGGCTACTTGGGTGGGAAAAATTTATGAAGCATCGCCTAAAGAATTATAGACTGGTTTTGTTTTGTTTTGGTTTCATGTGTTTATTTATCTATTTAGTTGGTATTTCAGGGAGTGAGGAGGCAGACAGGCAGGGTGAGAGAGGAGAGGGGCAAACTTTCTTCTAAACAGAGATTCTCATAGCCCGTGTGAATAAGTTCAGAATCAAACAGTACGATGTAATTTTGTTACCAGTGAAATTAATAAAATAATATTGCTCTGGTCATTTTATTCGAGGTTAAATTACAAATCTGCAAGTCCTCTCATTCATGTTTGACATACCAATGAATCTGGAGAGAGAGAGAAAAAAGGTTGCTATAGAGACCCTGACACCTTTAAAATATTGAAGGTACTTCAGATAAGCCACAGTTACCTTTTCCCAATGATTAATTTTAAAGATTACATGTATATGTGCGTATATAAATACATATAATAGATATCTAGATATTATGCTGTATAAAGCATTGCTAGTTACTAGACATAATTTATAAATCTTTATTATTTTTCCCCCCTTATGGCTATCCCTTTAACTTTCAGCTTTGAGGATTTTTACGGTTTGATTTAAAACCTCTAATGTTTTATAGGTCAGCTCCAGGGATTAAACCAAAGGGGTTAGTAAAGTTTAATAAAACTATTCCACTCAATAGGGAAAAATTACATTAATGTCTTTGAGGGCACTATTAATCCTATGGTTTTGCGTAAATCCAAAATGGGGTTCACTTCAGTTATATTAGTGTCAGCATACAAAAGAGAAGCTGGTTACGTTTCCTATAAACAGTGTTAATTTATTTTGTGTTAAATCAATTATTATAAAATTTAATGACCAACTACACCTTTTGATATCTGCCACTTTTCCATGTCATAGTAAATAACTCTGATCACGTTTTTATCCACTCAGACTTCTTCACAGGATTAATAATGATAAAAGTTCAGATTAGAGGACATACTGTAGGGAAAAACATCTATGAAATAAAGAAAAAGAAAAAAGTAAAACAATAGCAGAGTAAAAATATTGGGGAATGGAAAAACAAACAAACAAACAAACAAACAAAAACCATTTTCTGAAACTCTAGAGCTGGCAGAAGCTTTGGAGATCATCTAGTTCCTGCGAAAAGGGACCCAAGATGGCATTTTGTCCAAATTCATCTTTTTACAGTTGAAGAAACTGAGGCCCAGAATGATATAAGAATCACACAACTGGGTGGGAGAGTCAATGAAAGTTTGCAGACCTTGTCTGGAGTTATTTTATTACATATATTTCAGCTCCGTTTTTGCTTCCTTTGTGGTCTAAAATATACAACAGAGATTCATGCTCACATATTGGAAAACATATAGAAAGTAAATGCTGACCAAATGAAAGACTTACTGGACTGTAAATGCTACTTCCTCTGTGTAGTGGTCCACAGTCTCTCTTGCCCGATTTTGATGAAATTACTCTCACCTTTTTCTGTGTCACAGTAGCACGTTAGCCTTATTAGTAATACAGCACATACACATTTGCATTTTTTATTAATTGTTTGCTTCTCTATGTACCCGCTAGATTGAGTTCTTCAGTGGCAAGGACTACGCCCCATTTGTCCCTACAGTCTCAGTGCTAGTGCAGCATCTCCGAAGCAGATGCTCAATAAATGTTTATTAACTTGCAGCATTGCATGTCATTTTAGTGTAGCAGGCATGTTTCAAATTAAGAGGTGGGAAAGTGATAAATAGAGACTCGCAAACTCAAAATTACTGTTTGCTGTAAATATGAGAGAAAAAACAAGATCAGTTAGAATAAATACGACACTGGGATTTAACAATATTTCTTCGTCCATATTTTACTCCTTTCAAGCAGAAAGTTAAAATCGGAAACAATTGAGTTAATAACAGAGAAGACCTAAAATAACGGAGGCCACCAAACCATGATGGTTTATGGTGAACAGTAAAGATTAAAAGTCACATGAGAACTAATGGCAGTAACCTGTCTCACTGTAATATCTGCTGAAACTTCTATAACAAGGGCTGAAACTTCTATCTTTCATTGTAATGCCTGAAAAAAATTACTTTTACATTGTCCACTGTTGGTTTTATTGACAAATATTCGAATTATGGAACAAAATCCTGGAGCATTTAACATATAGTGGTTACTCACAGGACAAGATGTGAGAGAATATTAAACTGTAGGATTTCCTAACAGATGTAAACTTTGAGTTTTAGTCTAACTTTTTAGAAGCACAGAATGATAATATACCAATGTGACAAAATGTCAATAGAATTGACCTTACTTAAATGTTAGCAGTTGAGTTAAACTGAGTATACATCCTACAGTTACATCATTTTAATAAAAAAGTTAAATTGTTTGTATAGCTTCCATTGGACTTTTTCATATATACTGTTTAAAATAGCTTAGAATGCGATTCATTCAGCAAAAATTATATCAACACCATGAATAGCTTATGAAATTTACGGGAATGTTAAGTTTTAGGGAATCCAAGTCGTAAATTTTCCCATTTGTTATGCTTCTTTCTTCCTTACTCTCACCAAGTCACCCCTAATTTTTTTTTTTTTTTAACAAACTGAATTTCTTTAAAATAATAGAAACTATAAGAGGTCTAGAACAAATATAGAAAATGTCTTCAACCTCAAATATGAAAAGGACTTAGGAAAAAAAGCATGTTTTCTTGCTGGTGAGTACTCATTACCAACCAGTGTTTTCAATTCATAACATATCAAAACACTCTAATTCATTTTCATTTCAAGAGGAAACTGTGGAAAATATTAACATCTTCAATTAGGAGTAGAAGGAAGCAGAGACCATGGCCATTTGGATTTGAGCAAAATGTTTCAACGTAAATCAACATTTTTTTAAATTAAAGTTTAATGGGGTGACAGTGGTTACAAAGTTACATAGATTTAAGGTGTACAATTCTGTATTACATCATCTATATATCACATTGTGTGTTCACCACCCAGAGTCAGTTCTCCTTCTATCACCATATATTTGATCCCCTTTACCCTCATCTACCACCCCATTCCCCCTTACCCTCTGGTAACCACTAAACCATTCTCTGTGTCTATGAGTTTTGATTCTTTGTTTTTCCTGTTCTT
Source organism: Rhinolophus sinicus (assembly GCF_036562045.2). Classification (NCBI taxonomy): domain Eukaryota; kingdom Metazoa; phylum Chordata; class Mammalia; order Chiroptera; family Rhinolophidae; genus Rhinolophus; species Rhinolophus sinicus. Next base: position 64,467,973 of record NC_133768.1, read on the forward strand.
TTTGTTATTTTCTGTTTTATATACCACATATGAGTGAAATCATATGGTTCTCAACTTTTTTCTGTCTGACTTATTTCGCTTAGCATTATAATCTCAAGATCCATCCATGTTGTCACAAATGTTCCTGTTTCATCTTTTCTTACCGCCGAATAGTATTCCATTGTGTATATATACCACAACTTCTTTATCCATTCATCTATCGAAGGACATTTTGGTTGTTTCCATGTCTTGGCCACTGTAAACAAAGCTGCAATGAACATTGGAGCACACGTGTCTTTATGTATAAATGTTTTCATATTTTTTGGGTAGATACCCAGGAGAGGGATTGCTGGGTCATATGATAATTCTATTCGTAATTTTTTGAGGAACCTCCACACTGCCTTCCATAACGGCTGCACCAGTCTGCATTCCCACCAACAGTGTATGAGGGTTCCTTTTTCTCCACAGCCTCTCCAACATTTGTTACTATTTGTCTTGTTGATGATAGCCATTCTGACTGGGGTGAGGTGATATCTCATTGTGGTTTTTATTTGCATTTCTCTGATGATTAGTCATGTTGAGTATTTTTTCATATGTCTATTTGCCATTTGTATGTTCTCTTTGGAGAAATGTCTCTTAAGGTCCTCTGCCCATTTTTCAATTGGGTTGCTTGTTTTTTTGTTGTTGAATTTCATGAGTTCCTTGTATATTCTGGATATTAACCCCTTATTGGAGCCATTGTTTGGAAAAATCGTTTCCCATTCAGTTGGTTGGGTCTTTATTTTGTCAGTGGTTTCGTTCTCTGTGCAGAAGATTTTTATGTAGTTTGATATGGTCCCATTGATTTATTTTAGCATTTACTTGCCTTGCCTTTGAAATCAAATTCATAAAAATCCTCTTTCTACCCAAGGTCCATAAGTTTAGTACCTATGTTTTCTTCTGTGCAGGGTATTGTTTCAGGTCTTATGCTTAGGTCTTTGATCCATTTTGAGTTAATTTTGGTACATGGTGACAGATAGCAGGCTAGTTTCATTCCTTTGCACGTGACTTTCCAATTCTCCCAGCACCATTTATTATAGAGGCTGTCTTTTCTCCATTGTAGGTTTCTGTCTTCTTTGTCAAAAATTATCTGTCCATTTTTATGTGGGTTTATTCCTGGGTTGTCAATTCTATTCCATTGGTCTATGTTTTTCTGCCAATACCATGCTGTTTTGATTATTGTTGCCCTGCAGTACAAACTAAAGTCAGGCAGTGTGATACCTCCAGCGTCGTTCTTTTTTCTTGAGATTGCTTTGGCTATTTGGGGCTTTTTTGTGGTTCCATACAAATCTGATGATTTTTTTGTTCTGTTTCTTTAAAACATGCCATTGGGATTTTGATGGGGATTGCATTAAATCTGTATATTGCTTTGGGTAATATGGACATTTTAACTATGTTGATTCTTCCAATCTGTGAACACGGAATGTCTTTCCATTTCTTTGTGTCTTCTTCAATTTCTTTTAACAATGTCGTATAACTTTTAGTTCATAGGTCTTTCACATCCTTGGTTAAGTTTATTCCTAGGTATTTTTGTTGTTGTTGTTGCAATTGCAAAAGGAATTGTTTATTTTTTCTTTTATTTTTTATTTCTTTTTCTGAGATTTCATTGTTAGTATGTAGGAATACAGTGGACTTTGGCATGTTGATTTTGTAGCCGGCAACTTTACTGTATTCATTTAATGTTTCTTTTTTTTTAAATTTTATTTTATTAAATTTATTGGGGTGACAATTGTTAGTAAAATTACATAGATTTCAGGTGTACAATTCTGTATTACATCATCTATAAATCCCATTGTGTGTTCATCACCCAGAGTCAGTTCTCCTTCCATCACCATATATTCGATGAGAGAGTAATGCTGAGCAAAACAAGTCAGACAGAAAAAGCAGAGAACCATGTGATTTCACTGATATGTGGTATATAAACCAAAAACAACAAAAGAACAAGACAAACAAATGAGAAACAGAAACTCATTTAATGTTTCTAATAGCTTTGTGGTAGAGTCTTTAAGGTTTTGTATATATAGCATCAGGTCATCTGCAAAGAGTGACAGTTTGACATCTTCATTCCCTATTTGGATGCCTTTTATTTTTTTCTCTTGCCTGATTGCTTTGGCGAGGACTTCCAACACTATGTTGAAAAGCAGTGGTGATAGGGGACAGCTCTGTCATGTTCCTAAATGTAGCACGAAAGGTTTTAGTATTTCACTGTTAATTATGAGATTAGCTGAGGGTTTGTCATATATGGCCTTTATTATGTTAAGGTATTTTTCTTCTGTTCCCATTTTATTATGTGCTTTAATCATAAATGGATGTTGTGTCTTGTCAAATGCTTTTTCTGCATCAATTGATAAAATCATATGATTTTTGTCCTTTATTTTGTTTATGTGATGTATCACATTGATGGATTTGCATATGTTGAACCATCCTTGTGTCCCGGGGATGAACTGCAGTTCGTCGTTATGTATAATCTTTTTAATGCTTTGTTGCTTTCGATTTGCTAGAATTTCTTTAGGATTTTTGCATCTGTATTCATCAGAGATATTGGTTTGTAATTTTTTTGTGTTATCGTTTCCAGGTTTGGTATCAGGGTAATCTGGCCTCATAAAATGAGTTGGGGAGTATTGTCTCTTTTTCAGTTTTTTGTAATATTTTCAGGAGGACAGGTATTAGATCGTCTTTGAAGGTTTGGTAGAATTCAATAGTGAAGCCATCTCGTCCCGGACTTTCGCTTTTGGGAAGGTTTCGGATGACTGATTCAGTTTCTTTCCTGTTGATTTGTCCATTTAGATTTTCCAGTTCTTCATGATGCAGCCTACCATGTTTCCTCGAAAATAAGACCTACCCAAACCATCAGCTCTAATGCGTCTTTTGGAGCAAAAATTAATGTACGGCCCGGTCTTATATAAGACCCACTATTTATATTATGTTATGTTATGTTATATCATATCATATCATGTCATATAAGACCCTGTCTTATATTATAGTAAAATATGCCTGGGTTTTATATTAATTTTTGCTCCAAAAGATGCATTAGAGCTGATGGTCCGGCTAGGTCCTATTTTCTGGGAAACACGGTAGGAAGGCTATATATTTGTAAGAACATGTCCATTTCTTCTAGGTTATTGAATTTTTTTATAGACTTCTGTAGGCACTTGTCAGGGTTCCTAAGCTTTTGCATTGCAGCATCTTTTTCTGCTAGGCGATTCTATGCATCGCTTAATGTGAAGCACACCATTGCCTTGCCTGTCTCTGAGCGAGCATGGGCTTCTGCACTTTTTCCAAACTGAAATGACACTCCCTTCCCTGCGCTCTTTTGAGCCTTAGGTATCTTTTTGAAGCCGCAGCTTAAATCTCACCCCTCCATAATGGCTTCCTCAACTGTTTTGACTTTGCCTGGGCTCTCACTTTCCTGTTCTTCCATAGCACTTATTGGAACATCTTAGTTTGATACTTGATCCTCTCCTGCATCACAATATAAGGATTCTGTGTTTTTGACTGCATCCCGGCATGGTGCTTTCTGAAGTAATGTAAGACTTCATTAATCTGATTTAGAGGGTAAAATCTGACACAGTAGTGGCATGGGAAACTCAGCACAGTGAATGCTTATTGAACATGAGCCTCATCCTAGGCGCTGTCTTTATTTAATCCCAGATTGGATAATTAAATTAACTGACATATTGACAGATATTTAATTTCAACTTCTTACACATTACATAACAGGTAGAAAAAATCAGGTCTTCAGAATGTATTCTTGAAAACTAATGTATGGTTTTAGAAATCATTATACTGGTTACCCATCGAGTGGGTTAGGGACTGGAAGGGATCACGTACGGGGCTTCTGGGGTGCTGGTCATGGTTTGTTTCTTGATCCAGATCCTGTTTTCATGGGTGTGTTTAGTTTGTGAAAATCCATTCCGCTGGTCACCTATGTGCACAATGTGTGTATGCCTTAACAAAACATTTTTAATAAGCTGGTCATTCAGATTTTTAAAATGTGTAGTGTCTTAGGAAAAGTGAGAAAGATCCCACATTTTAATTCAAAAGGGTTTAACCTGTGCTTAGGTCACATTCATTGTATAACTATCTGCTGACAGAGTTGATCTTATGTTATTAGAAATAATTACTTTTTTCTTTTTCAGCAAGTTGTATGTCACTTAAGGATTTGATCAAAGTGTCTTTTAGTCTTAAGAGTTGATGTGTGCACTCTAGTATTTAAAAAAACCCTCCACCCATATTATATACCATGTAAACATTCAAGGTGATTTTTCTATAGTTCTTGTCAATATTATGCTGTCTTGTATATTGTTGAATCCCAACGTGTCCCGAGCATATGCTGAGTTAAAATTTTCACCAAGAGACTGTCACTACTGTCATTGTTATCGCTGTCTTTGCTTCAGTGTCAGGAAACAGGCTATGTGGGAATATTGCTCAGTTTTGTCTCATTGTAAATTCAAGCTCGTTAGCTGAAAAGTGAATATTCATACATAAGATGTTACAACTTGATTGACTCCTGAAGTAAAACCCGGGGACATACTGATGCAATAGGTTAAAGTACTGATGTTGGGTAGTTATGTCAAGGTAGAGAGGGGAAAGTAAGGGAAGAGGTTAAGAATGACATTAATGAAGAAAGAAGCAGCTGTTTGCTGCCATAGCAGAGTCAGAAGAGGTGGCTCATGCCCTGAATGGCGATTCCCTTGCCCCTTGAGAGAAAATTGGTGGAATCTGGAAATCAACTTGGTTACTGTTCCTTTGCTTTCATGACTACCATTCCTTCTGACAGAGTCATCAGTAAGGACCAGCCAGGTTTGAAGGACATAGGAGGTGGGGATTTCAGGCGATCACAACAGCAGTATCAGAGCGACCTAAGCAGTTGCCTGCATTCTCCACTTTTCACACCCTTCTAATATTGCTGGAACACAAGAACCAAGTTGTAGGGGGCTACACTGCTGAGGTGATTTCTTGAATTTAGTTGGGGTCTTTATCTGGAATACATATTCTACAAGTTGATGAAGTAAATTGGTAAGTGACAAATACAATATTTACTTGTGCCAATTTTATATGACCCAAACTCCTTAACAGTATTTCCACGTGGAACAGTCAGAATGGAGCTGACATTTTTATGTAAACATTCAGTAAAATAGTAAGAGAAAAAACCCTGAGACCTATTGGAAGCTAAAAGCTCTGTGGGAAAGGATTCTGGTATAGTCATATGTGGAAGAAACACGTGCTAGAAGTAATATGTGCAGAGAAGAGAATCATAACATTTTATATGTTCTAATTTCAACTTTGTTGTTACTTACTTGTTGGGTCATAGTTTGGCCATTTAACCTTTCAGAGTCTGTATCCTCATTTGTACAATAATGGTCCTTAATTTGATAAATAGAGGTGGTTGTATTTAGCTTACTTAATCCCTCCATGTGATTATGATAATAAAATTGGATATTCAGTGTGGAAATTCCTTAGAAGTAGGGTGACAGATAGAGAGATAGATAGATAGATAGATAGATAGATAGATAGATAGACAGACAGACAGACAGATAGATAGATGTTTATTATTCAAGCTAGTATGACAGTGTTAATTCCATATGATTTCAATCAGGTTTTTTGTTTTTGTTCAGTCCCATTTTAAAAATGAAGGTCAGAATTCACTTTTTAAATCATAAAGCTTTCCGAAATAATACACGATGTCATTAATTTTATTTTCATCACAGGTTGCTTTACTTTTCTCCATTTTTCAGTCTTTTAGAAATATGACTCTAAAAGCATGATCACAGAGGCTCATCTCATGAGTTGATCATAAAAGTTCCAATATCTTATTTTGTTGGAGTATCTCCTTCCTTAGTATGTATAAAAATTGAAGAAAAGAAAACACGTGTAGTTTTTAATTGAATATTCTAAGTAATAGTAAACGTTTAGGGGAAAATAAAATAGACATGAATTTTAAATATTATTATAATAACTAATAAAAAAATCATAAAGCATTTCTTTTATGTGCATTTTAAAGAAAAGAATTCTGCTAGCATTTGTAGCAGAAAACCCAAGTCTAATGTTTATACTAGTTATTGTTTATTCACTTCATTGTGCATTTTTCCAAATACCTAATAATGATAATAATAACCATTTATGAAGAGCTCACTAAGTGCCAGGCACTGTATTAAATATGGTTTTATAGAAAAGGAGACTGAATCTCAGAAATATTACGTGAAGTGCTCAAGGTCACACAGTTAATAAGCGCTGAGATTTTGGCTACTTCTATATCCCTTGTTCTTTTCACTGTAACGTCACTGAGAGTAATATCAAAAACAGAGTTGAAAAAACTAAAATAAAAAATTGTATCCATAAATTTAAGAGAAACTGAGAAAGCATTGCAAACCTTGGTGAATTCTGTATTAATAGGAACACTGATTATTATAATCAGTGACACCCAATGACACCATACAACTACAGACACTTGTTGGTGTACTGTAAAACTACAGACACTTATTAGTATTAGTACTGTAAAACTACAGTACACCAATAAATATATAAAAATGATGTCATTAGAATTTGGGGTTTCATTCAGTTGATGTTTGCGTGTCTGTGTCCACAGAGAACAGTAATACACACTGATGATGAACAAAGAATAAATAACTCCATTGGCCACACTTCCTGAAGGATATGCTCATCGACTAAACACATGTTTATTTTACTCTAATGAGACAAGTACTTGTGGTCCCAGGGTTGTACATTTGTAGCCCTTGTGTTAAATATGTCACTTTTCTTCAGTTATCTATGGAGGTATGGATATGCTTCAAATTAATTTTTGCATTTATTCATGTATCTTTTCTTACTAGAAACCACCATAAATCGGTGGTCTTCTAAAGAAAATGAATCATCTCACACATTTCTATTAATTGGCTTAATTTATATGCCAGCTTATTTACAAATTCATTAGAAATGATTCTTAACCCTTAAATGGGCAAATGGCACATGGACAGGACACTCTCAGAAGAAAAACATACCAAATATGTTCAACCTCATCAGTAATGGAAGAAATGTACATAAAACAATGAGATACAAGGTTTCAGCCATTGGATTGGCAGAGGTTAAAAACAAACAATAACACATACTCAGAGCTGGTACAGGTATTATAAGGGAGATCCTTATGTGTTAATGGTGCATGTTCAAGATGACTTCAGCTTTTTGGAAAGCAAAATGTATTAAGAGCTTCAAACTAATTGCAGACCTTTAATTTGTCCTAAGAGGATGATCAGAAATGGGCACCGAGATTTATGCACCAGAACTCCATTGTAATATTTATATCAGTGCATAATTAGGAACATCCCAAATAGCTAAAAATTAAGGGAATTGATAAAATGAATCATAGAGTATACATATAATGTAATATATTTGGAATAAAATCAAATTTTCAATGAACTTTAATGGCTGAGTGCAAATAACAAATTTTAAAAAAATTATATACAATAAGATCATAGTAATTTAATATACTTAGCAGTAATATTTTCTGTCAGTAATATTTTTGTATTTTTCATATTTTCTGTGTGGTGTATACAATTGATTCTTGTTATTTGCAGTAGTTATGTTCTGTGAAGTCTGAATTATCAAATACTGAACCATTGTTCCCAGGAGTAATACAGGGTTAGGTTCCTGTGAGCCTCTGGTTATAACATTTTCATCAGCTGATCAAAACATCACCTTGTTTTATGTGTGTTTCTGTTTAAAGACAACCATTAAGATATGTATGGCTGATTCATTAACATTGAACTCACAGCCAGCAGCTCTATAACTCATGCCTGAAAGAAGCCTATTTAACACATGTATTTTCTCTGTAAGGCACATCACAGCCTTCCTGCATATAGGAAGTCCGCACAGCAGTTTAGCACTATGCCTGGGGGTCATTTTGAAGAAGGAAAATCTGATGTAATACAGAATTGTACACCTGAAATCTATGTAATTTTACTAACAATTGTCACCCCAATAAATTTAAAAAATAAATTAAAAAAAAAGGAAAATCACCAAAAGAAGCACAAAAATGAGGAAAACATGGCATTAATTAGGTCACAAAAAGACAGTTTTTTATAGTATGTGAGGTGAGCCAAGAAGGCAGAGTGTCACCTGTTCAACCTTAGCTGGAAACATGTGCATGAGACACCTCACATTTTTCACTACTCTGTGCACGTGTGTGTCTGTGAACGACTACACAATCACTGTGAATTTTGACTGGGGTTACAGATAAATTTCAGCAAGCAGGCAAATTCACAAATACAGAATCTATGAGTAATGAGCATCCACTGTATATTTATATGTATAAATATAAAATAATGCAATGCTAGAACTCACCCTGCCGTTCATTTATTCATTCAGTCATATCCTAAACAAATAATTATCGAGCACTTATCATATGCCTCGCAGCATTCTGGACACTTGGGCTACAGTAGTGAATAAAAGTTCTCATTTTCATGGGGGAAATAGACTAATGTAGTATAATTCCATTCTGTCATCAGTGGTATGAAGAAAAGTAAAGTTAAATAAGAAAATAGAGGATGGCGGAGGGTGCGGTATTACATACAGTGGTCAGGGAGGCCTCTTTATGGAGATGACATTTGGCCCGAAACTTGATTAAACTGAGGTAACAAGCCACATTCATATCTCAGTAAAGGACATTCCAAACAATGGGAAGAGTGAATGCAAAAGACCCTGAGTCTTCTACTTGCAGACTGTACTTGAGGGAGCCAGTGTAAGTAGACCAAAGTGAGTGATAGGAAAAGAGGTTGGAGGTGTAGCCAGGGGCAGTAGCCTGTATGACCTTTCAGGCCCTGGAATGGACTTTAGCTTTTATTCAGAGTTTGAAGGGTAACCATTAGCAGGTTGAAAGTATGGGCGTAGTGAGATCTGACTTACACGATTTAAGAGAATCATTCAGGCTGCCATGTGCAGAAATGGATTTCAGGAGGGCAGGAGTAGAGGGAGATCAGGAGATGACTGAAGTCAATCAAGTGAGGAAAGATGGGATAAGGGTGAAGGTTATGAGCGTCCACTTACTCTTTTTTTTAAAGATTAAGCATTTGCTGATAAATAGGAGAAGGAGTATGACGTTATGACTTCTTCAACACTGACTCCAGAGGCTGTAACTAGAACAACTGAAAAAAGATGGATTTGCCATCGATTGAAGTGGGGAAGACTGTACGAGGACCAGGTTTGGGAGTTGGGAATATCAGGAGTTCAGTCGTGTACATAGTAAGTTTTATGTGCCTATTCGATATAAAAATGGACACATCAAATAGACAGTGGGATATGAGACCCTGGGGTTCAGGGAGATATTGGCGTTAGAGAGAGGCATTTGAAAGTAATCAGCACCTCGATAGTATTTAAATCCATATGGTCGGTAAGTGCACCAGGAGAGTGAGAGTATATACAGAACCCTGGGGCTATGGATCCAGGTAACCAATACGGTCCTTTTGAGTGAATTAGAAGGAGACCAGCCATCTGAGAGGGTGTAAAGTCTCCTGGCCACTTCCGGCATGTAGAGGAATTGAATTTGATTGAAACACTAAAGAATAATGATAAGTAGAACTTTAGATATGCTCTATTAAACCAGTGCACCAGATGTTGCTCTGTTCTGCATGTAGTATATCGTTTGTATTATCTGTGAAGGAGCCTTTGTTTTAAGGAAAGTAAATACTAACGCACTTGTGTACACATACGTGCAGAAAATACTACACATGTGTATGTATGTATATATATTAGCCCTGAAAATTACGTACTTCTCTCTCTAAACTCTTGATCGTCATCCAAGTCCATATATAGTTATTTGGAGAGTAACACACATGAAATCATACACGGTGTTCTGGGTTTGAGAGGCTCTGCGTGTGTGCAAAGACTTATCACCTAGAAATTCTTACATTTTTAAATATATATGATTATTTTTATTTATTTTGGAAATCTTTGGTTCCAACGTTTTCTAATCAGAACTCGGAACATATGCAAGTTCTTAAGAAAAATGCATTGAGGAAAACCAGACACCATTTTTGTGGCTTTAAGACTCTACCACTGTGTGCAGTTCACTCTATATTTTTTTCATTAGGCATGATTGACGAACAAAAACTGCATATATTTAAGTTACACAGAGTGATGTTTCAGTAAATGTATATATTGTCAACAAGCTAATTAACATATCCATCACCTCACAGAGTTACCTTTGTGTGTGTGTGTAGTGAGAACGCTTGAGATCTACTCTCTTAGCAAATTTTGAGTATACAATCCCTTATTATTAACTATAGTCACAATGTTCTATATTAGATCTCCGGAATGTACTCATTTTATAACGGAAAGTTCATACCCTTTGATCAATTATCTCCAACTTGCCCCCATCCTCCAGCCTGTAATCTACTCTCTGTTACTATGAGTTCAACTTTTTTTTTTCCATTTCACATATAAATGAGATCATGAAATATTTGTCTTTCTGTGTCTCGCTAATTTCATTTAATGTAATGTTGTTGCAAATGGTTGGATTTCATCTCTTTTAAGGATGAATAATATTCATATATATACACACACACATACACACACATATATATATACACACACATATATATACACAAATATATATATGCATGTATGTCGCATTTATATATGTACATGTTACATTTTCTTTATCCATTCATCTGTCCATGGATATTTAGATTGTTTCCATATCTCGGCTACTGTGAATAATGTTGCAATGAACACAGGAGTGTAGATACCTCTGAGATAGTGATTTCAGCTTTTTTTAAAGGGGAGACGGATAGCTGTGTTTGTATTTTGATTATATTTCTGCAACATAATCATTCTGATGGGAATTAAAACAGGCAGGTGATCGCAGGACATGGAAGCAGTTTAAACATAGGTACAGATCATGTCGATAGTAAGCGAGGATTCTGTGGAAATGAGTGCTGTAACACATTCCAAGACACCATTGCCCTGTGGCAGTGAGCAGCACCGTTTCCGACACCTTTGTATCCGCTGCCTTTTCATTGGTAACAATGAGGGTAGAAAACTGTTCCTCCAGAAAAAGCAGTGAGCCAAACGCTAGCCCTGCTAACAGCTTTCCTGGAGAAATGCTATTTACCAAAATAAAGCCTAGAAAAGTGAAATTCTAGGATATGCCTAGTGAACTCCATCTGGATGTAGATAACCAACTAATCCTGAATTGCAGATGGTCAGCACCAGAAGCGTTATCTGGTTTCTGTTGTCCTCTTCTAGAGACAGGATTATACGAAAGTGATCACTGACATTTTAATTTTTACCTCTTTATGACTATTTTACAATAGCAGCAATGTAGGTTATAGAATTTTCCCCACTCTCAGTATTTTTAATAAACTTGAAATTAATACCTAGAAAGAAACATTGTCCTTAGCCTTGAGAATGTTTTCAAAAACATAATTTACAGGCACAATTTAAACTCTTTCATTATGCTCTAATCTTATTTTATAATAATATCAAGTGTTCCAAGATCTGTCATCTCTTTTTCGTAACTGAGGAGCCATAGCAGTGAGAGTGGAAAGGAAAGGGGAAATTCTGGAGAAATGCAGGACTTAAATATTGAATTCATTTGGGGTGTGACATGAGTGGCAGATGAGGAAACCACAATGGGTAGAAGGGTTGCAAAAACAGGAGGAATATTTGAATGCAGATATATGCAATAATTTGAAATTACCCGTATCGGTTTTTCAAAACACACATGATTCCCTGAATGGATTTCTCTTCAAGCATCAGCAGTGTCATAAAACTAGCATTCCAAAGTAGCATAAAAATTCTAGAGTTACCTGCAATTTCAGATTCAATATCAATTAAGTTTGGAAGGACATATAAAGAAATGTTTATTCTGCCTGATCATATTTCAAAACAAATATATAGCAGGGTCATACATTTAGCATTTTTGTATTCTGTGTTCTATCTGCATTTCTATTATCAAAATTAATTATTTCTCTAAGATTTGCTGTCATTTAAAGTAGTTAGCACGTAAAAATATATTCTGAGCCTTAATGTGACGTTAAAGGCTCATGAAGTTCAAATATTTTGCAAAATATAATTTAATTTTCTGTGGCTATTAATCACTGCAGAATCGCTTCTCTGTAAACACAGTCATGTGCAAAGTAAATCACACTCACAATGTGTTATATATGAAAAGAAATGTATATCTATAAACAGCTTTTTTTCTTCTTGCTTCTCTAACAACCATTATCAGTTAATCATCTTCGTACTAGGCCTCACTCTGGTGTTCCATGGTCTTAAATCAGTGGGAAGTTGTTGTCGTTAATGAAGCCGCTTGCAAGATGTTGTTTAGGACCATATTCGTGTTGAAATATTAAAACGTGTACATGATAAGCAAATACCTGAGATTGGAGGAAAGAAGAGCTCTGCCCCCCATAAGTGATTTCGAACCTCAGCTAGAAGCAGTTAATCTGAGTTAAGTCAATTCTACATCATTCTCCAGATTCTTGAATTCTAATTTTGTGCCAGGTGAACTTGAGGGAGTAGCACCAGACAAGAGCAGCGACACTGTCGCTGGTCAGCATTGTTCTCTTCAGCAGTGCTTGCTGCCTGCTATCCAAGTGTGCAGTGTGTGAGCGGCTATGAGCGCGCGAGTTCTGTAACACCTTAATTAAAAAAATCAGGGCCGGCCCGGTGGCTCAGGCGGTTAGAGCTCCATGCCCCTAACTCCCAAGGCTGCCGGTTCGATTCCCACATGGGCCAGTGGGCTCTCAACCACAAGGTTGTCAGTTCAATTCCTGGAGTCCCACAAGGGATGGTGGGCTCTGCCCCCTGCAACTAAGATTGAACACGGCACCTTGAGCTGAGCTGCCACTGAGCTCCCGGATGGCTCAGTTGGTTGGAGCGCGTCCTCTCAACCACAAGGTTGCCAGTTCAGTTCCTCGACTCCCACAAGTGGGCTGTGCCCCCTGCAACTGGAAAATGGCAACTGGAACCTGGAGCTGAGCTGCACCCTCCACAACTAAGACTGAAAGGACAACAACTTGACTTGGAAAAAAGTCCTGGAAGTACACACTGTTCCCCAATAAAGTCCTGTTCCCCTTCCCCAATAAAATCTAAAAAAAAAAAAAAAATCAGTAGTGCCTGTCCCTGTGCTTTTGCTAGAGCTTTTTGACTCATGTGCTTGATTTCTGCTGTTTTTCTATTTTTATTTTTATTATTTGCTTGAAAGAAAAAAGAAATCCCTCCTTTGGCATTCTGGGGGAAAAACGTGCTAATTAAATTGTTGTGGAACATATTATCCTCTTTAGTTTTATACTGAGAATTTTAATGCAGAGGCACTGTAACAGGCTTTACAAATCAGAGTTTGCTGGATCCTTTACTATCGCTTCAAATTCACTGAAAAAGTCCATTCCCAGGGATATTGAGAATGCAAAGCAAGGTCAGACCAAAATAACATTTATTTCATGCAAGTTTCATTAGCCCTAGCCCTAGCTGAAGATAAAGGGGGGAAATGTTTCACAGGGAGTCATATGAGGTATTACTATATACAGACTTTTAGAAACAAAACACAGAAGTCTGAAAAGCTATCAGGTATTGCTTTGAAAGGAATCCAGAATTGTATGGATTTCTAGTATGTTGAAAAATGGTTTAAATGTACTGAGCTGTTCACAGCCTTTGGCTTTTACTTTTTATGTGAGTTATATCTGAACAAGGATTTTATTATAGTCACTGTTGTTCATGCTGCTATAGTTAAGTTTGTCAGCATTTCCATTACCACCCCACTATTTCAGTTGGGGTTCATAATTCAGCTTTAGAAGTCACCCTGGGCTAAGGGTTGGCATATGTATTTTCAACTTGTGGTGGTGATGGATGTAAGTGTGATTAAATATGTAGTAAACATTCAAATTAACATATACTACTTTTTATGCTATGAAATATTTTATTGGAATCATATATTGTTGTTCCTTAATTATAGAAACTGCCTGACAAATGTTAGCTCTGTCAATGTAACTGATTAACAGAATTCAAGAAAAGTTTTTCAGTCTAATTCGTTCTTGTAGCCAAGAAACTCTGAGCTTGTCTTGGAGCCATGAGCAAAAACACTTTCTGTTACCCACTGAGTAACAGCTTCCAAAAGCACTACGTAATGTATCAACATTACAGCCAAACAACTGGTTAATTCTGTCCAAAACTTAGTGAGTGCCATGGGGAGTGAAACGCTAAACTGACAGTTTGAGATTTTACATATGTCCATGGCCACATATCCAGGTATATACCAGATTTTTAAAAGTGGAAATGTATTTCTTTTGAATTGGTCTCATTTTTCTGGAATAAAATTTTCTCGTTATGAAAACGAAAATGTTATAGAAGAGTTAGTAAATATAGAAAAATTATTAAAGATGGAGAGGAATAAAGAGTAATCTAATTTACCCCTAATCCCTCCAACCAGGCCAATGGTTCCATGTCAGTTTATATCCTTCAGTGTTTTATATTATGCATACACACAGATACATACATTGATTGAGGACTGATCAAGGTATAAACTTTGCTGCAAATAACATTGCTCTCTTTCATTTTTTTGACGGGGGGTAGGCATTCACTGTAGGTATAAGATATCATTTACTATAAGGAGTTCTCTGATGTGGTATTTAGGTTTTCCAGGTCTGGGTAATCAATGACAAGGACAGCAGGCCCAAGGCAGAAAGAGTTCAATGTATTCTAGGACCTGAAAAGGAAGTGTGGCTAGAAAATAGTATAGACACAGGAGAGTGGCCTCCGATGAGGCTGGAAAGGACTAGGTCAGGTTAGAATGAAGTGCCTGGTGGGGAGGAGGGCCTCAATAAATCCCATGTTCCCTTCCTTCTGGGCTTGGGAGACATAGTCTGGGATGAGGGTTTTGGGGTCAAGTTACAGGAAGTTGTAGAGTATGTAAAAGTTTCCTCTCAGATTTGGATTGTCATCACTACGATCTGAAATGAGCTCAGCCTGATTTTTTGTGGAGGTGCCGATTTCTCTTTCTTTAGCCCCTCCTCCTCTGCACAGCCGCATTTACCCAAGAGCATACAGGTAAGTTGCCTGCTTAGGCTGCTCCATTTTTCTTGGCTTTTTCGTGCTTCCATATTTTCCTCCCACCAGCCCATTATGGCTTTTTCCCTCCACCTGGATTCATCTTCTCTTCTTTTTCTGGTTGTTTTGCAGCTCATGATGAGAGCTGGTGATACAAATACTGCAAATTAGTGAGAGGTCCAAAAAACAGCCAGACTCACGTGGAAAAATTTCTCTAGACGGTGAATCTTTGAAACGAAGTATTTCTACCAGAAAGGTTACCTACTCTCCATGGAACTAATAAATAAACCTTGTAGAGACTTACGCCAGTAAAAATAGGTCGACTAAAGCAAGCAGCAGAATTCATGCCTCAGATATCTGTATTAAGTGAGAGGAAGGGGCACTAATTTAACAAGATGATGACAAAATTCACACTGGCATTAGTGAAAGTTGACTTGCAGACTGTTTAGCAAAGCACTCTGTTTCTTTCCGTGGAATAACTAAAGGGCAATATATAGCCGATCCAGGAAGCTCCTGTGCCTCTGCAGAAGAATACATGGTTTGGGCATATGCTCTATGTGTATACATATGAATGCTTTTACTGCTGGCAGTAATTAGTCCTAAAGTACCAGTTTTGTTTGTCTTTACTTGTCTTAGATAGTTGCCTCACAGGTTTTAAGTATTATTTCTAAGTCTTATTATCAGTAGGTTATGTTTAATATTCAATCATTATGTTTTAAAAAGGAATGTATATTTTCCTAGTAATTGTTAATGTGTTCTTTAAATACTATTTTTTCTAGTAGGAGAGATCCTTTAAAAATTAGTTAATAACATTTGGCATTTCCACGTCTCCCTGCCAAATTCTTTTTATTGAATATACCTTTTATAGGGAAGGAAAAACTCTTTTCTTCTCTAGATCCTTCTAGGTTCTCTGGCGAGGCCCCTGTGCATTATACTGACAAAAGATAGGTTAACAAGAGAAAACCAAACAGAAGTTTATTAAAGCATGCAGGCACATGGGAGTGTTCAGTGATGAGTGACTCAGAGGGGTGGTTTGAACTGGGCTTATATAGCATCTTAATAACAGAATAATAAGTTTTGTGGAGAAGTGACAAGACAAAGAAAAAGGTCTTTGAGTTTGTAGGGGCAGCAAATTGTGCAGAGGTAAATAAATACATGCAGAAAATTAATAGATGCTAAGGGCTAGCTTAGTATAATTTGTTATGTAGATTTCCCTGGTGCTGTCTCTGGGCTGATTAGAGTTGTCTCCAGTAATTAAGACTCATTCTGCCCTTCATGGTAGAGAAGGCTAGGGCAGTGTGGTTTTTCTGTGTTTCCTTTGTAATTATCTTCAGCTCAAAATAGTCCTTATGTCAATGTGGCATATTCTGGGCTGGCCTCTTCTACTACCCTTCACTGTCATGTATACTCAAGCACAGTGTTATAGAAGTGGGCGAGAAAGAGTGTTCATTCTTACAATGCACACACATCCCATCATTGTTTTATTTTGACTAAATCCCCCATATATTTAACAACATTTATCATGTTTTAATACAAATATAATATGGAATTTAAAGACTGCCATTAAGAATGCTTTTCTGATGAGCATTTCTTCTTAAGATTGGGAGCATTACAATATGCGCATAGAGTATAATTCAGTTAAATGAACAGTGTGTGCTGTGTATATTTCTCTGTGCTAGATACTGTAAGGTGACACAAACATGAGTGATGTTGGGTCCCTGCCCTCCAGAGACTCAATCTTGTATGGGAGGTAGCTACCTTACCACCCCCATTTCCCAAAATCAGAAGAAAGATCCTAAAAGGCTGGTGTGGTAAATGTTTTTTTACATATGTTGGCTCTTTTAAAATTTGCTCCATTCCTATGGATTCCGAATCCCCTCTTTTTTAGGACAGGGACTAAACCCAGAACGGTTAAGAAATTCACCTAAAAGTCACATAGGCACAATGTGAAGTCCATACTGATTTTCTAGAACTGTAGGAAATACAGAGTCCTGTAATTATAGTTTCTTAAAATCATAATATTCTGGAACCAAGTTCTAAGGCCATAGGTTCCCGGAAACACAGCACTAAACTTCAAGCAATATTGTCCTGAAATCTATGTTACTTGTATAATACTACTTCTAGGATTTCAGTTAAGGCAGCAGTTAACGTGGGCCAAATTTTTAGAGGAGGTAACACTTAAACTTCTCTATGGGTGTAGGTGTTTGACAGCAGAGAGAAGAAGTAAAGGCAAGAAAAACAATGCTGTTAAATAAATAGGTAGAACGAACAGTTTATCTACAGATGGTCGTGACACAGTTGGCTTGATTGTCACATGACTGCATCCAGTTAGGTCCAGTTAGGATATAGAACTATGTTATGTAGGAATTGAAAAGTTGAGTATTGATTCACGCACTAAGCCTAGGGGGACATTGTCTAACCCTGAGCAAGTGAATGGTTTAATAAAAGTGCTATTCTAGGAAAATTATTCCAGCCCTGGTACCAAAATATCTTTAAAACATTAGCGGTAGATGGGAGTATCTTATTTTTCAATCTTTCTCTAAAATTCATTATTATAACGAAGAAAAGCCTGTCTTGTTACTTCTATTTTAGTTAAGAAGCAGCCAGAGTTTTAGCATCATGTTGTGTTTTTCAGTCTTGTAACATTTTAGTCTCTTTAATTTGCAATTCTTTTATAAGATATATTTGCAGCCTTCTTATTCTGTCATCCCCATTTTAACTGTTCTTTCATAGTTTCCATCTCTCAATATCTCTTCTTAATATACCTTTGTAATATCCCTTCTTAAACTCTTCTTAGTATTTCTTCTTACTGTGACCTTGATAGTATCAATTTCCTTGGATTTATTTTCTGATTCACTAATTCTCCCTTCATCTGTATGTAGTAAACTTTTCAAGTCATCTGTTAAGAAGCAGTATAGGGTGGTAGCTCTAAGTAAAGACTTTGAAGCCAGAATTCCTACATTCAAGTTCTTTCTTTGCCACTTAACCAGCTGGGTGATGTTGGGCTAGTTTCTTAACCTCTCTGTGCTGCTGTTTTCATCATTTGTAAAATGGAGATACGTAAGAATAGCATGTGCCTCATAGGGTTACTTTAGCATTAAATGAGTGATTGTATGGAATGAGCTCAGAACAGTACCAATGAAGTTTTCTGTTTTTATTATTGAGGTTTCATAATTTTAATATTTATACTTTTCATTTTTTGATAAGCTTGTTTCTTTTTTCTAACCTATCCATGCTTTTCCTCCTCTTGCTTTATACTACCCATTTCTTTTTTCGTTTCTTGGATCGTTTGAACATATTTTAAAAAATCCTTCTGATAATTCTGTTATCTTTAGTTCCTAAGTTATGAATTTTACCCTTTGTTATTTCTGCTATCTCATAAAGCTTTGTTTGTTCATAGGATTTGTAGTCTCTTTACTTGAGAGCTCACCTTCAACATAAATTGTTTTCTGTAGAAGTTCCGACTCTGGGTTGTGGAGGTACCATATGGAATGGTTTCTGTTTTTCTGCTCTGCCAAATGTTACCAATTTCTGTATTCATTTTTCAATACAGGGTTCCCACTGAGGTTGGTAAGGCATGGCAGCCCACTTTTCTACCCACACCTTGACATGGTTAGCTTATTTCCCTATCACATGCCTCAGCAAGTGGCTGATGTTTTTCTAGACCTATTTTCCGGATGGGACCACCTTTCCAGGCTCCTAGCCTTACTCAGGGAGCTCAGGGTTATGTACAAGAAACTTCTGACATAAATTAATTTTCAAATGCAGATATAAAAACCCTAGTCTTTATGCTTGTGTTCCATATTTTTCTTGGCCTAGCCTTTAGCTCCCTATCAGAGCTTTGGCTTTGAATTTCTTTTTTGTTTCTGGTCCCTGAGAATTTGCCAATCTGAATTTTGAGCCTGGCCTTTTTCCTTAAATTTTACACAGAATAACTTGCACAGCAGTAGTAGCCTTTCACATTAGCATATGGTACCATTTTGTTTGGTAGAATGCTGTCAAGAATGACAATGTAAATTTACCAAAGTTACATTTCTTTAATAAGTCAAGTGGCTCACTATATGCATTACTTGATTCATAAGCTATTTTCCCACAGCCTTATTGAGATGTTAGTGACATATAACACAATAAATTTAAGGTGCACAGTGGAATGATTGGGTGTACACATCTATTTCAAAATGATTACCACAATAAGGTTATTTAACACATCTGTCTTCTCATGTAATTACCTTTTTTATGTGTGTGGCGATATATCTAAGATCTCTGCTTTCAAATAAGTAAGCAAGATTCACTAAAATCAAGATATTGAGAATCTACTTGAATATATATTTTTAAGGGCATTGCTATGTTAGTTCAATTTCAAAGATGTTCTCAACACTTAAGACACTTACAGTCTAGTCAGAGGCAAGGAATACATAAATGCAGTATAATGAAAAGTGCTAAGACACTATGCAGAACAACTGTTTGATAATCCTGTAGATCAGAGTCAACTGGACTGGGTACCTTAAAATAGCAGGTCACACAACTGTACCTATACGTACCTAAGGCATTTCCTACTTTCCAAAAAGAAACTGTATAAAATGCCCCTCCACTTCCCCCCCCCCCCAGTCTCTACTGTCGATTAGCCAAAGGGAGGCCGATTTAGGGTGCTGAGTTTACACTACGGTTTTTTTAATGAAAAAGGAGACACTGAGTTGCATTAGGTAAACGAAAATTGTCAACTCTGAGCCATAGTAATGCATCAAATTTAGAAATGTGTGTCTTCTTTTTACACACATTGGCTTTCCAATTTTAACTTGTATGACTTATAACTTTTCAGATAATGTGTACCTGTTGTGATCTTTCTTGTGCTAAACAGTTTTTTTCCATTCTTGACCATTAATTCTGAGAAGTCTTTGTTACTTTTTTTTGACATTTAAGAATAAATTAAAATTCTCTGCTTTATCCCTTCAACCTAGCTGTGTTTTACAACTTCTCTGACCATGAATGATAGGTTAGGATTTTCTGCAGTGATTGATATAAAAGACGATGTGAATATTTACATCATGGGGCTTGTTGTATAGTCCTCTGTCAAATACCTGTCCTCATGGTACCCCATGGCATCATAAAAACAAAATGGAAACTGCAACAGAGGACCAGGAGAGAAATATGTTAGAGTAAATAGTAAAGCAGGAGGACACATTGCATGCAATGTATTTCATTGTTTCAGCAAACAGGTATTGAATGCTGAATACGTGCCCGGGATTATATTGGGCACAGGTGCTCCTGGTCATTGAGGCCCATGTGGTCTCTGCTTTCCTGTGCTTACAGTGTCATAGGAGAGACAGACGATTAATAACAAAGATATAATTATAGCCTTTGACGTGTGCTAAGATAGAGACATCCTGGATAAAATAATGGACAGTAATACTGTGGGGTGGGTGCAACAGGAGACTGGTAGTGTGCTCGGAGATGGCATCTCTGAAGAGCTGCCATTCAGAGGGGGTCCTAAAGGCTGAGAAAGCGGTTCCAGTGTGTTCTGTTGGCAGAGTCAGTGTTTCATGGGAGACAGAAAATAGTTTCCATAGAAACATTATCAGAATAAGATTCTTTAAATCCTAACCTGCGAATTGTGCTTCTTTTGTTTGTTTGTGAATATTTCACTTCACATCCATCCTTCAGAAGCTAATGCGGTTTTAGAATAAACTAAGGCAGCAAGCACCAACTATTCTGCACATTAACACTGCGTTAATACTGTAATGCATATCTGAATGTTGCTAAGAGAGTAAATCTTAGAAGTTCTCATCACAAGGAAAGAAATCTGTGGTTATGTATGGTGACAGATATTAATTAGACTTATTGTGATGATCATTTCACATTATATACAAATATTGAATCAGCATGTTTTACAGCTGAAACTAATGTTACATGTCAATTATACCTCAATTTATACAAAGGAAAAAAAAAACCCTGCAGCTCCTTATAAAACCTCCCTCCCTCCCTCTTACTTCCTCTCCCCTCCCTCCCTCAAGTCCTCCCTTCCCTCCTCTTCCTCCTCCTCCTTCTTCCTCCTCCTCCTCCTTCTTCCTCCTCTCTCTCTCTCTGTCTCTCTGTGTCTCTCTCTCACATCTTTAGAAATATTAAATCTGTTTCCATATTGCTTTATTGTCCTTTCTTATACTCTAAGAAAGATGTTTATACTCTGAGTTGTTTGAAAATAATGGAAAAGATGTTAACTTTCTTCTTCATTGAGTTCTAAATATTTTATTTGACTTTTTAATTAACAAAGCAATGCATTTGTCAAAAATTCCTCTGTCCACTAATTTTTATTAATATGCAATTGGCTTATGCATTATATACTAAGTAATTATATGATATGGAAAAAAAAGGCATAATGTCATTGTGTAATGCTATTTTATGGGAGAAAAAGAGCCTTTGACATAATGTAAAGC
Organism: Rhinolophus sinicus; assembly: GCF_036562045.2. Lineage (NCBI taxonomy): Eukaryota > Metazoa > Chordata > Mammalia > Chiroptera > Rhinolophidae > Rhinolophus > Rhinolophus sinicus. Next base: position 64,489,464 of record NC_133768.1, read on the forward strand.
GTCCTGCTTGTTATTCACACCTTGAATATCATTCTGTGGTATACAGTAATGTCAATAAAATGGTGTGATTATTGACAGCATCACTGATACAGTAAAGGTGGAATAATTAAATGTTTAAGAACATCTGAGAGATGTGCATATCTATTTTTTGAATGCAGGTTAGAATGTAACACAGAAATGGAGAAATGAAAATAAAAACATAAACACTTGGTGCTACAGGGACTAGTGAATAGTCTCTGACTCAACTCTTTTTCTTCTAGAAGACTAGAAAAATCTTCTAGGCAAACTGTAATCTTTCCTATTTTTTAAATGTTAGTAAAGACAATATAAAAACCATTATAAAATATTTCATGGTTATAGAAGAACACCCGCACTCATACACATAGCATGTAAATTGTAAAGAATAATAGTAATTTAAAAATCCACCATCTTACCACTCGACTGAAGAAATGAAACTCTATCGGTGCCCTTGTCATGCCTCCTGTGTGCTCCTCTTAGATCCCATCCACTTCCTCCCACTCCAGAGGTAACCACTGTCCTGAACTATGTATCTATCATCCCTTTCTTTTTCTTCATAGTTTTACCCTGAGAAATCCCTAAACAATGTATCTTCTACTTTTGCTCAGTTTTGAACCATTCCTTATATAAAGAGAATCATAAAGTATGCATTATTCTGCAGTTATTTTTTTCATTAAACATTATGTTTCTGACCTTCACCAATGTTGGTGTATGTACCCGAATTTCAGTTCCCCTGCCATGTAGTTTTCCATTGGATGAATACACCACAGTTCCTTAGTCATTCTCCTGTCAGTATACATGCAGCTGCCCTGCTCCCCCTAAGTCTTGTTAATACGAACAAAGCTGATGTGAACGATGTTTTATTTGCCTCCTGATATGTGTGTTCAGAGAGGTAACTCTAGGGTGACTTTTCTCAAATATTTTGATCTCAGAACCCCTCTACACTCGTACCAATCCAGGATCCCAGAGCTTTTGCTTCTGTGAGTTAAATGTATCAATATTTATTTGGTTAGAAATTAAAACATCATTTTCCAACATACGAGCACACAAGCACACATTCCGTTAGACATCAAAGCGTGATGCTATTGTACATCATGTAGACTCTGTGAAACTGCACTGCACATTCTTTTGAGAATGAGAGTGAAGAAGACAAATGTCTTAATATTATTATGAAAGTAGTTTTCACCTCATGAACCTGCTGAAGGGGCCTCACAGACCCCGAGTGTCCGTAGATCTCCGTCAAGAACTACTGCTCCATTATAAATCTAGGATTAGAATTAGCAAGTCATGAGTGAGTATATGTCTCTTTAAATTTACGAGATAGTACCAAGTGTTTTTTTCCAAGGCAGTCAGACCAATTTATACTTTCAGTAGCAGGATATAAATATTTCCTTTGCTATACATTCTGGCCAACATTTAGTATTGTCAGACTTTTTAATTTTTGTCAATCTAGTGGTGTAAAATGATGTCTTGCTATGGTTTCAAATTGCATTTTGGGATCACTAATGAGCCTCAAGATTTTCATTGGCTATTCGGAAAAACTGTTTGGTTTTTTCCCCATTCGCTTTTGGGTTATCTTTTTCTTAAGTCTATCAATGAGTTCTTTAAATATTGGAGATACTAATCCACTGTCAGTAATATGTGATGCAAATATCTTGTCACAGAGGAGGCTTCTACTTTTATTTTTTAGAACCATGCCTTTTGATGAACAGAATTTAAGAAAAATCCATGAATATAATCCATTTTTATCTGTCATTCCCTTTATGGCTTAGGCTCTTTGTGTTTCGTTTAAGAAATTCTACCCTGAGTTCATAAAGATATTCCCCTATATTTTCTTTCATTCATTCAAACAATATTTATTGGTCACTTACTACGTCAGATACTGTTCCAGCTATTGTGAACATGGCAGTGAAAAAAGTATTTAAAAACCTAGATTCCTGGAGCTTACATTCTGAAGGAGAGGAGGAAATTAATGAATAAATGAGCAAGTCATGATTTCATAGGAAGGAAAGTGATAAACATTATGGAGAATCGTAAAGCAAAATAAGAGTGCAAATGGCCAGAGGTGAGTTTCTCTAGCTCAGAACTGCAAAGTGCAGAGTTCCTATGGCAGTTATGTGCTTGCGGAGTTTTAGGAAACGTGCAAAGCCTGGGTGGCTAGAATGGAGTGAGCAAGAGGAAAAGTATTGGGAGATGAGGTCAGGTAGATCACAGAAGCCCTGAGCAGGCAGGGCCTCCGAGGCCATTGCAAAGACCTGAGCTTTTACTCTGAACAGGAAGGCACTGGAAAGATTCAAGCCAAGAAATCAGATGTTTTGATAACTTAGATTTTCAAAAGATCACTGTAGCTGCTGTTTTGAGAATAATCTATAGGCAAGGAAGGAAATCAGAAGAGTGAGGAGGCTTTTTCGGTAATCCAGGCAGAAATGACGGTGGCTTGCACCAGGTGGTGGCAGTGTTGAAAAAAATAAGCAGATTCTCGATATATTTTGCAGCTAAAGCTGTGGAAATTGATTAGACATAGTTTTCAAGATAAAAAAAAGGAGTCAAAAATGATTTAACTCCTCATTTTGGGGGGTACTATTTTTTGACATGAGTAACTAGAAAGAGAAAGTTGTCCTTTAAAGAGACGAGGAAGACTTCAGGTAGAATAAGTTCAGGTGCAGGTGTAAGGACTTCCTTTTGGACATATCTGTGGTCTTAGGCCCATCAGTTTTGCAAACAGGGATGCCTGGCATGCAGTTGGAGATACGAGCCTGGACTTATTGGGAGAAGTCCAACCTGGCTATATAAATCTGGGAGCATGTAGTCTTTTGAAGTCATGAGACTAGGTGAGGTTATCAAGGGAATAATTATGGATAGAAAAGGGAAGAGGCCTGGACTGATTCATGAGCCCCTGTAATGTTTAGAGGTCGGGAAGATGAAGAGGAACCAACAAAGGGGACGGAGCAATGACCAGTGAAATAAAACCATATTTCAATGGTGCCCTGGAAGTCTTGGGGGAGAGCGTGATCAAATTTGGAAATAAAATGAGGTCATGTAAAAAGAAGACCGAGAATTAAATATGGAATCTGGCAACCTGCCCTTGACAATTGCTGTTTGGATAGAGTGTGGTGGGGGGAAAAGCCGGATTGGAATAGATTGAAGAGAGAACGAGAAGGGGGACTTGGTAATAAGTATTTTCTGCTAAAACGTTTACATTTTGAACATATTCTATACTTATTACAAAAGTAATAGTGTTTTTAATAGAGGATTTAGGAAAGTCTTAAAAAGAATAAAATGAATGTTTTCCTATGATCCAACCATAACCACTGTTAATATTTTGGTTTATAGCTTTTAGGTTTATTTTTCTGTGCATTTTAATAAATTGGTTATCTAAACCAAAAATGAAAATGCAGTTTACATATGTTTGCTCTGATTTTCTTGCAGAACAATATACCATGTTTGTCTTTCCTTTACATGAAATATTTTTACGATTGTTAATGCTAGTGTAGCATTTTATTATGTAGCATGGTTTCTCTGTAGCTAGTACCCTATCAGACAATTAGGTTATTTCCAGTTTTCAACACCATTTTTTAGAAAATGCTGCAATGAACATATGACCATGTAAAAATGGGCTTTCACTGGCATATTCTTAAAGATTTAGACTATTAGTCCACTGGGACATATCCAAAAGTGAAATACTCTGATGGCGGCGGTAGGTCTGGGAACCATGTCATGCAAAGAAAGGGCATGTGAAGAATTGCTCCCATAGCAACAGTCGGAAGGAAGGCATTCAGGGCAAGAGGAGGAATATCCAGCAGCAGGAGGAGGACAGGAGGAGGCCCCATACACAGCAAAGATCTGGATAGAATTGCTGCATGGTTTTTATTGCAATTTTTGAATCAGAAGCTTCCCATGTTTCAATGAAGTGTCGGTCACACATGTTTATTATACCACATATCTTATATGTGCAAATATAAACTTTTTATGCATCTTAAAATCAAGCATAGACCCATTTGGATTGTGTGTGTGTGTGTGTGTGTGTGTGTGTGTGTTTTGAGGAACTTTAATTTCTATGTTATACTGATAGTTTATGGAATACAAGTTTTAAAATCGAATTCTAGAATTTAAAAATACTTTTAAATTGGAGAGGATTCTATTTTCTGGAAAAAAATTATAACTTAAACATTTTCTCTTTTTTTGACCTTGAACTCTATAGTTTTCCAGTTCATTTATTATCTTGAGGAATGTAATGTGTCAATCTAGCAATTGTTTTTTTCTTTTTGAGGCTTCTGTTGTGATTTTCAGCAGAAGGGTCAAGGTAGACGGCATTTGATGTGATGTTGACGTTGCTTAGGAACTGAATCAGGAGTAGTCTCTCTCAGCTCAGATTTATTATACAAAAGGCCAAATAAATTGGATATATCATTGCTGCTTGCAGAAACATCTGCATCTCTCGCCGTCCTTTTCAAACATCGTATTTACTAAAGCGTTAATATGTCAGATAAAATACTCTTTTCACTTTTAGACAGCCTCTCAATATTTCCCAGTGACAACACATTGCTTAAAACATCAGAGGGGGAAAAATAAAGCTTTTAAGAAATTATTTTAGATGATGAACAGAGAGCTCAAATAAAGAATTCAACAGATGTACCTGATAGGGATTGCTTTGAATTGCATCATTATAGAACTAATCGTAATGCTATTTAACAATCGAAATGCAAACGCTGTGATCTGAAGGTCAAGTCCCCTAGTTTCAAATTGTCTCCTAAAACTTCCCACTCAGGGGTATGTACTCTAGATGAACTAAATTGCTTTCTGTTCACCACTCACAGATTATACTTTTCTGCTCCTACCTGTTTGATATTCTTTCCACCTAGAGTTCCTGGTTCCATGACTTTGAAAGTCAAAATCTGATGCACAATTTTAGGTTAATTAAGTTGCCGCTTCCTCCAAGTAGACTTCCAGGAAATACCACAACTAAAAGCACAGCCTCTTCGATAGAACTTTAATTTCTTTCTGTATCTCCACAGACCACCCCCGTGCTGGAACATAGTTATGGGATTTTGATTTGATTTGCTCTGTTACCCTATTATAATACGTGATACATACAATAAATTATCCCTTAAGTGTAAGTTTTCCTCATGAAAATCTAGCATATGTTGATTTATATGTGTATATCTTGTTGGCAACCCTGAGAACTTTGAATTAAGTGTACACATATCCTCAGTATTCCTCTTAGGAGTATTTTTAAAAGTGAGAAAAGTTTAATAGAACAGTAACTAAAACAGCAGCGTTGAGCAGTAGAACGATAGTAGCATTTGTTATGTGGCACATAATAAGTTTTTATATGCATTATGTCCTTTATACATCACACACCCTGTAAGGTCAGATAGTATTGTTTTCTCCATTTTACACATGAAGAAGCTGGAACTTGGGGAGACTTGCTGACGTTCCCACAAATAGTCAAATACAGTGTATAAAGTTTTGACATGGAGTCTTAGGACCCAGAAAGGAAAAGGAGAGAAAATGAACCTGGGTTTTAGGATTGTATTCCTATGTGTGTTAGGGAGCAGGATATTACCTGAGTAAGAAATACTGATACATACGCTTTGTGACTTTGTTATGGAGAGGGCTTCTTACCATGATGGGAGGTTAAGAATAATATATCTTTAGTTGTCATAGATACTAATGGAAAAAATATTCATAAAAGCTTTCATAAAATAATTTGATTCCTTTATGTCTCTAAAGCTGTTTTCCCACGAAACATGAAATTTTTAAATAGTGAATTATCCCCAGTGGTAGTCCTCAGAAGCCGAATTCCTGGAGTTAGGTTTCGAAGACTGTGTCTGTTTAAAGGAACTATTACTAGTACTGCATATACTTTATTCCACTGTGTTATTTTCATTACCTTTGACTGATCCTGCTTTCTAAGTTCCAAATTGGAACAACTTCTTTAAAATTTTTATTAAGGAGAGGTACCTGAACCACCCTTTGACTTGACCTCAGCAGACGCCATCTTAGAGCCCCCCACCCTGCCCCCCGCCCTTTAGAGAATAGTGACTCGGGGAAGACTCTGTCAGTTAGGATATGCTGCCTGTTGTACTAGCATGTATTTCTGCAAGGAAGGGAGGGAGAGAGGGGGAGGAGGAGGGGAAAGGAGGGAAGGAATTTATTTTGAATATTCTGAAGGAGAAGTCTATCCAAGGTGTTATAGTAACAATTATCACAGCTTTTGGCCACTTAGATGAACGAACGCTGTGAGTACCCAGTACTACTGCTAGTCGAGAGGCTCATGTGCACACACTGCATTGTGAACCTATTTCCAGTAGATTAAAAACAAGTTATAGCAGGTTTGAGGCTTCTATTTTGCAACCACCTTTTGTGTCATTACGGTCTCAGAAGGAACTATCGAAGAAAGTAATTATTTACATTTCCTTGAACACTAAATGTCTTGTTCTATTTCACTAGTATCTAATAGGCTGTCATTTTCTATCAGCATTTAAGTAATGTCACAATAGGTGGTGCCATAGTTCTATACTGACGGACATTATAGGAAATATAAAGTGTTTTTGACCAGTGAAATGGAAAGGGGAGAGAAAAATATAAGAAGTCTTCTGAGCCCTGCTTTGAGGAAATTCATGAATAACTACAAGTTTTTTGAAGGACCGCATTCTGCTGTTCTTTGGTAGTAAAATGCCTTGGTTGCCTTCTTGATTCTGCTGGAAGCCAGTAGGGCAGTGCACTGGGGCCTGAATGGCAAAGGACATTATTTGTAACACTGATGTCAGCCTGCATGGCTGCATGGAGATTAATTACCATATTTGTATTGAAGAATTGGTTGGGTTGAAATCACTGCCTTTTTAAACTTCCCCCCCAACTTTGGTCATTTCTACTGACGATTTACAGTAACATAGCTGACAGCTGCCTATGATTAGTTTAGCCAAACTCTACTTGCTCTGGTAAATTCATTTTCCGTGTTTGACAAGACTGCAAAGATTAGTGCCGGCTTAACTAAAAATATTTTTACAGACGGAAGATACGTGAAAAGTCAGTTACTTTCCAGGTATGTGATGACTATGTAAATTAACTGACAACACATCTTCTTTGGTGTTTATTTGTGAATCATTTGTCTACTTTATAGAACAATTGGTGGAGTAATCTTTCCCAGGTATGTTCAGAAGATGTCCCTAAATGGAGTGCTTACTGCTTGCTGTATGTTATTATGTCACTCTATGAATTACCAGTGCCTCAGGGTAAAATTGGGAACCTCTGGATTAGAAAGTGACCATAAAAATGAAAGGTTCTCTCTCTAGCTACTTCTGTCATTCAACATCAAGAAAGAAGCTCTTTTCTTACTCTGAACACATTGTTTTTAAGAAGGGCTGTCCAGTGCCTTAGCTCCTTACATCATCGACCCATGATGACTGGTTTATTGGGATTTTTAAAATCTTTCCTTTCCTCCGATTCCTTGCTAACTCATCCCCCTCTTTATCTTCCGTCTTTCTTTGACACCCTCCTTTTTCTTAGCGTATATCATGCTATAGAAATGTCTCTTGTTAGGGAGTATTGTGTTAAATTTGATTAGTTGAATAGAAGTGATTTTAGATCCTAGCTTCCATCTATTCCTTGATACCTGAGAGCACTGCCTAATACCTTCATAGGCTTTGGGCTGTTTCCTATCCTGCTTCGCAAAACTGGGTGTGACTCTGTCTATTGGAACCATGTATATACTGTTAGTTCTGGAACAGGCTGGACATGCTGTGTCGTCGCCCAACCTTATTTTATCAATGAGAAATGTGAGGCCTTAGGGTTTCAATAATTTGTCACATATCACGTAGTTATTAAGTGGCTTGAGTAGGATGAGAACCTAGATCTCATCGCATTCCAGTGTTCTACCCACTTGGTTATGCTCCCTCCCAACTGGCTTGACTTTCTCCATTTGAATTTCTTTATACTTTGCTGGCTTCAGTTTTCTCACCCAACTAACTGACTTATCTGACTTCCAATGTGTAATCAGAACAAAGCAGCAATATGCATGTCTTCAGTTGCACCCCATTTTTTTCCTGTTTTCCTGCCTTTCTTCCCTCTCCCCGTCCTATAAGATCCTCCTTTTTCCTTCATTACTGCGTTTTCAGAAATTATAGTAGAATCTATAATTTTCTATTGTAATTTCCTGTTTACTTTTTCTGCATCCCTTTTGTGTTACACCTCTGAAAAGCCTACTTAAAGAAAAGAAACATCAACCTGCTAATTGGCTTTTCTTTCTGCCCTACTGAATAAAGCACTAGATTGGGAATAAGAAAACCTTGATGTTTTTTCTTACCTTGACCAATACTCTGTTCTCCAGTTTTCTACTCATAAAGTCGTATTTCTCTGTCCTGCAGTTATCAACCAAATTTAATTTAAAGGTCTGGATATGTTTAGGGTTTTCTCAGAGAAAAGTGAGCAGAAAATATGCGATGGTACTGTAATGTTTTAAGATATGAAAAAGAAAGATGATTTTTTTGGTATTGGTGGTTATTATTAATTTTTAAAGACTAGTCTATTCATAGCTTTTCAGGATAATGATTTAACGACCATGTGACAGGATTGTATTTCTCTTTGCCCTTATTTCACTCCCCTATGCTTTAAATTAACCCAGCCTCTACCATATACCTAGTAAAGTGGTGTCAGTGGTGGGGCGGGGTGGGGGGGTTACTTATGTTTGTGTGTGTGTTCAATGTTTATTGGTTGCATGAGAAGCTATAATTTTGTGGTGATGCCAGGCTCTGGGTACATGCTTTTAACAAAGGCCTTCCCTGCCATATCCTCATCCCCATCCTAGTTTTAGTTAACATGACAATGGTAGTCTTTAACAAGGTTAAATATGTAAGTAGTTCACTGTTTTAGAACATTATGTAATATACAGATTGCTACCAATAATGTGCTGTAAATTTATTTTTTATAGAAAGATCGTGGTGTGTTAATATGTAATACTCTGTAGGATAATTGTGAAAAGTTTATAAACACTCTTTTAAGGACATGAGTCATCCATTAAGCATTTGCTTTACCGCTCATTATTTGCTGTCATTCGTCAGTATTCTTAAAAATAAAAGTGGACTGAAATCCAGTACCTCAAATACTTTGGGAGTTCAGCGAAGGTAGGGGCTGCTTCTCGCTAGGGACCTCGGAAAGCGTCCTGGAAGCGGTGGAAGCCTTGGTGGGATTCCAGGAGGTTGAGGTCTTGGTATGGCCTATAGGGGCTAGACATGCCAGGGTGAAGAGAAGAGGTGGAAATTCAAGGTAGAAGCAAATAAATTATACCAAGATACAAGCTGAAGAATTTGAGGAGTATATTTGAGGAGTAGTGAGTAGTCTAAAACTTGGCAAAGCATAGGATATGCTTATAGTATTGAGAAAAATTATGCTGAAAAGGAAGTTTGAGATGATATCAAGAACAGCCTTAAATGCCATTTTAAGGACTTTAGATTTTATTTATAGGGCAGTAGGGGAGGCATTGAAGAATTTTAAGTAGCAGTGGAATATTATCAGAGGTGGTTTCGAGAAGATTAGTCTGACTGATATGAATAAAATGGATGGAGGAAAAATTGAAGGAGGAACTAATTAGTAGTTTCTCACAATAGTCCAAGCAAATAGAACCTATCCAGAATAGGTGCAGCCAACATTAGGAAGAATGGCTCAACAGTACCTGATTTGTTTTTATTTTATTTTTCAGTGTGGAAAGGAAAGGTCAAAGACAGTTCTGAGACTGAATAATTTGATGAATAGTGATATCACTTTTTTTTTTTTTTTTTTTTTTTTTTTTTAAAGTGCGAGAGTAGTAAGTTCAGAGAAAGGATCCTGTTTGGGGAGAAAGTATTTTTGAACTTCTCTGATTTGAAGTATACATTGAGTATATAGTTACAGTTGCCTAAGAAGGAGATGAACATATGTGGTTTGAATGGATATTAATAGTTACCCATTTTTGCAGGTATCCCCACAAAGAAAGTAATTAGAAATATGACATTAAAAGCGATCACTAGGGAAGAGAGGGTAAGAAGGGAAGAAGGTCAAGGAAAGAACATTGGTGAGCACCTCATTTGAGTACAGAAATAAGAGGTGCTCGAAAAGGAAAAGGTAGAGAAGAAGCTGGGTGAGGGAATCACACTAGGACAGTGTTTAGGAATCCACGGAGGAGAAAATGTCAGGAAGAAGGGATTAATCAACAATCTAAATTTGTAAAGAGGAAACAAGTGGGTTGAGGATGAAAAAGTAGGTCATTGGATTTGTGGCCTTGGTCGTATTGCTGATGCTGCAAGGACAATTTCAGGAGAGTGGAAAGGACAGCGATCAGATTGTAAGGGCTTAAGTAGGTCCTGGGTGATAATAAAGTGAAGTCAAATATGCGTAGATTGCAGTCTTTTCAAAAGGTGAACACTGCTTATTTTTGCTTTCATAATGTTAAACTGGGTCTATTATAAATTTTAATATCACACACAAGAAGCATTTTTATCATTCTGTAGCAGATTTTTAAAGCCATAATTTCAGATTTTGAACGGATCAGCATGAGACAGATTCTCTTTAGCACCATTTTAGTTCTGGACAAATTTCAAGCTGGATATTACTGATTACTCTGAAATGCAAATAGTGCTATTTTGTTTTACAGCCATCATTTAAAAAGCCATGTACTCATTAAGATGAATATGTGCTGCATGAACAACAGAAAAATGGGAAAGAAAATGGACATTATTTGTATTTTGTCGGTTCTGTGGTACGGAACTGAATGCACTAATGTTCCAATACTAATGAGCAGCAAAAGGTAATTTGCCAGTGCACAATCAACTTCTGACTGGCTTCCGGTGATTTGTGCTGCTATAACCCCTTACCAGGCGAAACTTCCCATTTTTAGGGATTTTATTTGACCAATATTTTTAACTGTGGCCAAACAATGAGATGATTATCATGAGAAAAATGTTATGTTGGAGTAAATCATACTTCCGTGGAGCTCCGATGACAGTCTTTCCACTGGGTTGTCTGCCACGAGGACCATGAACTTTTATTGTCCTCTTTCCCCTCTGTTCTTCTTGCCTTTCCCCCATCATTCACAAACAAGGGCTTTCCTCGAGTTTTCAATTTGGAGACCTGTTAGTAGCTTGTCTTAGTTGCAAACAATGGTTTATAGCTCATATGGCTATGTTTTCACTTCTCTCACTTTTCCTTCAACTTTGTTGTATTACTGTGTCATGTCGTTTATGTATACATACGTGTGCATATATGCATGTATTATATAGAACATACGTACATGTATATACATACTTACACCTGTTCATACGTATATACATACACACATTCATATCATAGACAAGTGGGAGAAGGGTTTTAAAGCAGAAAGGTTAGCTGTTTAGCTCACAGTCTGATGAGGCAGGTTTTGTTCCTTAGTTCCGCATGAGAAAATCCCTACTCCGCGATCATCAGCTGACATCCTAAATTCAGCTAGCCATTTTTACAAAGATGCCTCTGGAACCTGGGAGATTGGCTTGAAGTATATATGGCTCTGTGAGACCAATCATTATGATTGGCAAATGACCTCAAAACACTCTCTTAGTAATGTAAAGGCAGTGAGGAACTTTGTACAGCATCCAAACTCTAATACTCCGAATGAATAGCAGATTGAAAAATAGTAGAAAACTTTGAAGTCGTGATTCTCGTATGATTTGGGGTAACATTTGTTTCTTTGAATAATGAAATCCTGTTTGTTGGAAGGGACCTTAGAGGATCATCTAATTTAATCTCTTTCGAATACAGCAGTAATTTCTAGAATACCTCTGAGAGATAAATATTCAGTGGCATAGAATTCCTTGCTTTCTGTGGACTCCTGTCCCATTAACAATATATTCTTCCTACTGAATCGTGATCTGTCTTCCTGTCAGCTCTCACTCAGTTCTGCCCTAAGGGACAATATGGAATCCAAGTCTTCTTCATAATAGTTATTCAGCTGTTTGAATCTCTCTCCATTTGTTACTTTTCCAAGGTACTTTTCTATGGTATATAAGCCTAGTTTTAGCAGCCATCCCTTGATTATTGACCCCTTCAGAATGTCGGTTCCTACCCTTCTCATTGATTGCATTTTGTCAATGACCCTCCTGAAATGTCTTCCTACATTATTTAGCCTAATACTCCAAACAGAGTCTGATCTTTGCACAATAATACAATTGAACAATGCCTTATACATTACAGGTTTAAAGGTCCAATCTTTATTTTATTTCATTTTTATGTGCACACTTGTGTGAATATTTCTTTAGAATTAATTCCAAAAAGTACAAATTTGGTGTCAAAGCAAAAGTACCTTTAAAAGATGATTTACATAATTTGTCAAATTGTGTTTGAGTAAGGGTGTATCTATGTAACCTATTAACAAACAGCGTCATAAGATAAGAACCATTCGTTCCCTGCAACATGGGGCACTGTATTGTTATTCTTTTAAATCTTTGCCAATCTGACAAATATAAAATAGTATCTCACTATACTTTAATACACTTTGCTTTATTTTTTTGACCCATCCTCCAGCCCCCAAGGTCAAATCTTTAGAGTATAGGTTCCCACCTTAGGTTATCAATGACACTAAGATGTTTAACTTTTATAGTAATTTCATCAATTTCATTTTGCTGTGGGCACGTTAACTCTGTGGTCAGCTAAAAGCCTCATTCTTTTCTTTCTTTTTTTTTTTTTTTAATACAAAGCACAGTCAAGTTAGATTATCTGAAATCCTGACCCTGTGTCATTGATATTAAAAAACAAAACAAAACAAACAAAACAAAACTACCTGTAAGAGTTGTATTTATCCCTTTTAAATTTAACTCTGTTTTGCTTCTGTTCAGCAGTGCTATCTGTTGTAAAAAACTTTGAATCTCAATTCTGTCATCTATCATATTAGAATCCCTTAGGGTATTGTGTCATTTGCACACTTTATAAGTACACTTCAAACGTCTTCTGAGTCATTGGTATGTTGAAAAAGACAGGAACAAGAAGAAATGCCTGGGATTCACTACCAGAAACCTCCTACTGGGTCAACACCAATTTAATAAATTAGTAGACTTTGAATTTAAGTTTTCAACCAAATTAAAATCTACCCAACTGTAGTGTTATCCCGCTCATACTCCGTTTTCTTTGTCACCGTGGTATGGGGAGAATTTGCACCAAGTCATGAAACAAAAATAGTCTATTTATTTTCCTTTCATTTGATTTTCTCTAAGAAAGAGTTGCCAGTAATTTGACAGCAGTTGTTTTACATAACCCATGCTACTTCTTGATTTTTAGCATGATGTTTTATAAGCTCATGAAAACCTTTCTTCGGAGACAAAATCCAAGTGCGGGGAAGGGTTGTGAGTGCTTCATTTTCTTGAACACAACTGAGAAGCATCGATACTTTAATCAAGACTTTTGTTAAGGGAGAAACAGGGAAGGGATAAGAAATCTAAACACACTGGCTCGCAGAGTGTAGAATTCTAATACCCCTGTCGTTACTGTGGCCTTGATCCATTCCACGTGGATACTGAAGGAAAATGAGATGCTTGGCCTCGACTCCTCATTTCCATTATTTCAGTTCGCTTCCACGTTTTGAATGACATTTGATACTACCATCCAGGATAATCATCCTGGACTTTCTGACGCTTGAATACAGACCAAGAGAAGTGGCGTCCTCTTGCCTCTCTACGTTAAGGCCCACTCTCTCAGTTTTGGTTCCTTAAATGAGAGGCACGGCTTTCCTCACGGTGAGTGTTATGAGCTATGATCTCATCATCCTGTGTGTGCCATGCCACTCTACCTACATGTTTGTGGCTTTTTCCCATACAGGTTTCATAGAATAGTAACTGTGGAACGTGATGACCTTGGCACTCCGCAGTGCTAGGGAGTATGTCATAAACTGCCACTTCATCGGGCAGAAGTGTGGAGAATGTGTCGGAGGAAGGGGTAGGGATTGAAGGACAGTCCAAGAGCAGCCATTGCCTTCCATGTGAGCGTTGCGAGCCCCACAGCTAGTGTGTAGCAATGTGAATTAGGTACAAAGTCCAGGGCTAGAATGGGACATTGACAAAACAGGAGACCAGGGAGAAAAAGAATCAGATAATGAGTAAAGGCTTTGAGCCAATATGGTTGAAAGTTGATACTCTTTTTGGAAACAAGGAAGACAGAAATGATGTCTACCGGAGTAAGAGGGCAGGATGAAAAAGATGGGTTTATACTGGCGCTAGCATACCCTGGGTGACTTGAAGCATACAGTTAGAAGATCCTACCGAGAGAGATGTTTGGAGCTATTGCCAAAAGGATAATAAGTGAATTGAAAGAAGATTGTTGGGAGCAAAAGAGGAAGGGCTTGCAGGAAAAAAAAAAAATCTTGGAGAATAATGCGTACATTTAGGATGGGAGTTGAAAACAACTTGTCAAGAGAGTTAAGAAAGAGGGAGGATGAACAGAACTCACGCTGTATCTCAGGAGCCAAGCAAGAAAGCCTTTTTTTAAGAGTAGAAGGGAGTAAAACATTAGCATCAATGCCTACAAAAAAGTTGAAAAGTATACACTGATGTTGGGCTTTCTAGTTTAGGGATGACATAATTATTGGAGACCTTCCACATTCAGGAGGATGTGAAAGGCAGATTGGAAGTGCTTACATAATATGAGCAGGAATGGAGGAAGCAGACGCAACAAACTACTCGTCTGTCCGATAGAAATAGCTGAGAATGTCAGAAAACGGCTTTATTATGACTTCTTCCTATGTAACCAGTAGTTTTGCGCATGAAAGGGGAGAGGGAGTTAGAGAAACTTACGTGTAGAAAAATTACTGGAAGTTTGCTGTACTTTTTTAACTGATTTTAACTTCAGACTGTTCAGTAATGAGTACGTAGTTTAACCACCACAGGAATGAAATTAATTGAGTTCTTTGCTCTGCATAACTTTAATAACAGACAGATGTTATTTTTTTCAGTAAAACAGCCAAGGTTGTTCTCTAAATTACTTTGGATTTACGGTGCTACAGAGCATTTTAATTACATTCATATGTGGGTACTTTACAAAAAAATAATTTCAAAACATTTTATTATGGTAATAGAAGCACATTTATGCCTCCTCATGCAACATGGAAAGCACTGTCTCTAGAGGGGTGTGAAATGATTGTAGCTTTTGCATTTTTGTGTTTCTTCCTTTGAAACTTCTACCATCATTTACATTCCCTAGTAATCTAATTTTGAATTCCATCGATATATATGAGCATGGGCTAGGCAGGTTGCCAGTGGAATGCTAACACATGAAAAAGGTAAATAACAGCCAGGGGAGTTGGCGAGATTACCTTTCCTTTACAGTGCCAACACAGCGATGTTAGCAGAAAATAAGGAGGAAGAAAGGGGTGCACAGTAATTTCAAACTAGGTAGATCTAGAAAGAGAAAAGCTGGGCACATAATTCAGGTGTATAAGCAAGTTCAAGAGATGAATGAAGACATTATCCTGACTGTTGAGGAAAGAAAGTCAAGAGAAAGGTTGACTAATAAAAAGTCACATGTGAGCCCAGAGTAATGAATAACTGGGGTTGACTAGAGGTCTTGTACAGTAGTATTTGGAAGAATGGAAGAAAGATGTGGCCCCATGGGTCATATTAACCAGAGAGAAGGCTCTGAGAAACAAGATACAAAAGAGATGGGCTCTAAAAAATCTTACTTTTGTCAGGATCTTTAGAGTGCTAGCGTACTCTCCCTCTCCCTCTCCGTCTCCCTCCCTCCCTTCCTCCTTGTCTCTCCCCCACTCTCCTCCCCTCTCCTTTTCCCTCCCTCCTCCCCCCAATGTTAAGTAATGGCTAGATACTATAAAAACTGTATATCCCAAGGTTTACCTCAGGAATATGGATAATGAATTATAAATGATATTTAAAACTACCCATTGCCATTACTATATACATAAAATCGTTTGATTTTTTGAAAATTGCCAACCCCAGCTGTGTAAAAATGCAAAATAAAGCCTCAGCCAAAAGAAGAAAAAATAAATAAGAAGAAACGAAAAATTCTACCCTTCGCCTAGCCAAAAACAAAAAGAAAACAAGAAGATTTAGTGTTCGCAAATGTAACCTTTAAAGCTGGCATGCAGTCTGTTTCCTGTCTGTGTCAGGCAGGGCCCTTGAGAGATGCTTAACTAGGCAGGTGTAATGATTGCAGAGTTCTTAGGCTAAAAGCAGAGGCAGACATCCTCAACACGTGGGCAGGAAAGGCTGCCTACTCAAATTCTGAGCACTTTTCCTTGGCTTGTTTAGTTGTGTGCCCTGTGCATGGGTGTTTGGTCCAGGAGAAAAACTCCAGTCCTGTTAGAAACTGCCTGTTTCACACAGACAGTTTCAAAGTGGCTTTACCAATCCTAAATAACAGGGAAGTAGCAGACACAGATTTAGAACTTAACCCCTTGGTTTCTAGTCAGTGGCTTAGCTGCTGTTGATGTGCTGTGTTTTCCAACCAAATTCCGTGGTCATTCACGGTATTTATAGCCCAGTCTTTGTGTCTGATGAATGTACTGATCTCCAGAGCACCCATATCTCAAGGGATACAGGCTTTTAGTTCCGTTGGTGTAGTCGTCACTAGACCTTGTGGAGAGATTTGTGATTTCCGGTTGTTGTGGTAGCCCTGATTGGGAAAACGCTTTCACGGTTTTAGTGTGGACCTTCTTTCGTTTCAGTAGAGGGGTGGGAATTCAAAAACAAGTACCCTAATACTACCAGGAGAGTCTAACCTTTATATTGTGTAACTTTTAGAATTTTTTCAGTTTCAAGTGGATGGGGGGAGGGAGGGTCAGCCTCACTGGGGACAGTCAAAGGGGAGCTGCAGGAGCTGGGTGCACTGTAATCTAGAATATGAATCACTTGCAGTCCTCACCCCACTCCATTATCTGAAGTCCAAAGGCGATGGTTTGGGTCCTAGTCCCCCAAAGTCCTCTTCCTTTTTCTCTCTAATGTTTTGTACGCTAGTCCCCTCTTTCTCATGCTAAGTGGACTTGGCTCCCATACATAGGGATACCAAGTTACGTGTTTGTTGGATTCGTTCCTTCAAGCAATTTGAGTGAAGTTCTTCCTTTCAAAATCCCAGCCAGGTTAGGTACTGAGAAAGCACTTTGTATGTTGCCAGGAAAGCAGGGTTGAGGAGTAGCGGCTAGGGTCCTACCCTGCTCTCAGCAAGACAAAAGGGGGCTATAGACGGGCTTGTGTCACTTAGCACAATGTCCTCAGGTTTCATCCATGTTGTTGCATATGGTAAAAATGTCCTTGTTTTTAAATGCTGGATAGTACTCCATTGTATGCATATATCACATTTTCTTTATCTATTCATCTGTCAGTGGACATTCGGTTATTTCCATAACTTGGCTGTAGTGAATAGTGCTTCGGTGAACATGGGAGAGCAGATATCTCTTTAAGATCCTGATTTTAATTCTTTTGGATGAATACCCCGAAGTGGGATTGCTGCATCATACAGTGATAACACAAAGGAAAAAAAACCTGCATGATTCCACTTATTTGAGGTATCTAAAATAGTCAAATTCATAGAATCAAAATGTGCAATGGTGCTTGCTGGGGGTGGGGAAAATAGGGAGTTGGTTAAGCAAGAGGAGTAAGTTCTAGAGCTCTGCAGAACATTGTATCTGTAGTCAAGAATAATGTATTGTACACTTAAAAATTTCGTTAAGGGAGTAGATCTCATGTTAAGTGCTCTTACCACAGTAAAATAAATTTATTAAAGAAGGTTGTATAGACTGTGGGCTGCTCAGAGTGTAACTATATTTACATTTGTATTAATTAGCGCAATAATTCAGTTACTTTACTAGGTATGGAGAATAATAGCCCTAAAGAAGCCTACTATTCATTCATAGTGTTCTATGTTTATATGATCCCAAATGTAACATAAAGAAGACACTTTTTAGTAACTTTTGAGGCCTCTCAACCTTCTGTTTTCATAATATCGTCAATCAATAATTATACCTTAGGTGGATTAAGGAAGAGGGAAAAAAATGTGACGGGATAGTGACATGAGCTTAGTTACCCTCCAAATCAGTGACGAAAAGATGACCCTCATTATCTCAAAAGGAAGCAATGAAAACAACTAAAAAGATTAGTCTTTCCAATGAACGTTATGTGAAAATAGCCACATGCAAAAAAAGGATGTACCCTGCCAGACTCTGCCCCGGCACAATGGAAAATAAGTACTTTTTTCAAAAGAGTAGACCTGCTCTCCATCCTCACCCCTAACCCCAACACTAATACATGTTTTTTATACATGCAGATACCAATTTTGTAAACTAAAAAGTATGCAAAAAAAAAAAAAATAGTTGAGTCATGAAATGTAAGAGCTAGAGGTGGTGCCCTTAGGCTCCAATGCTCCACTGGTTCTAGAAGACTGGTCCATGGACCAGTGTCAATCTGTGACATTTCGACCAGTCTGTAGTTAAATCACACACACACACACACACACACACACACACACACACACACAGACACTCTCACTCAGAAAGTTAAGCTAAACATATTCAATAGAAAGAACTGCTCTGAGATTATTTCCTTTCTACCATTTTTCAAGATTAAATTCCCTATATTTATGAGATATATAGTGATGACGATAAATGGTAAGGGTCTTCCTTTCAAAATAATAGCCTAATTTGGCAGTGTAGAAAGTTAGTCCCATCCCCCCCCCCTTTTTTTTGGGTGGCATGCTTTCTGGAATCCTAACACTTGGGAACAAATAATTTAGTATAATCTCCTTATTTCACAGTTGAGAAAAGTAAAGCCTAGAGAAGTCAAGAGTTGTGCAAGATTCAGTACCAGGATATCATGGAATTGAAAGTAGAACCAAAGTATCCGTTTTCCTAGTCCAGAGCTCTGAATAAAGTAATCAATTACCTGCTCTTTTCCCTAAATAACACATTTATATAGTTAAATGAGCCTTAACTTTCTCGCTTTTATTTTTCTTCTTTTACCAGATTCATACTTCCTCTATTTTGATATGATGATGCTGCATTTGGTTACCTACATTACACTGTTGTTAGTCAAGCACTTTTTAATTTTTGACTTATCTCTTACTTTATTAAAGGGAATTAAGGATGCACTTGTCAAAAATGAAAGGCTTTTATCGCCATTGTACTGGAACTAAGTTGTCTCCCCATTGGTGTCATTTAAGAGACATTGATTGCATTCTTGGCGGCCTCTGGAAGTAGCTGGAAACGCTATTTCCTTTTCTGGTGAAGTTTATGCTGATGAGTTGAGTGGAATGAGTACTGGTATAATGCAATTAGTTATACGTTTCATTCATTTATTTTATTTTGCTGTTTATCAAGCAGGATTTAGCATCTCCCAAATTATTATCGGACCCAAGGAAATGCCTAGTCAGTTTGTTTTCTCTGCTGAAATTAGTATATCAAGCCAGGTGGAGAACTTAAATCCATGTATGATGGGTTCGAATTCCTGGTCTATAAGTGAGTTTGTTATGATCATAATAATTTATAAGTATTTGTGTAATACTTTATGTCCTAAACGTGTTGATTTCTTTGTGGGGGGAGGGGTTTAGTGTATGTTTTACATACATCATCAGACTTTTTTTTTCTTTATAATGCTGAGGGCCTAGGTGCTGTTATCCCCATTTTATGGATGCTGTAACTGCAGCTCAGATAGCTAAATAATGTGCCCCAAACTACACAACTAGCTAGTAAGTGGCAGAGTCAGGATTAGAACCTCAGATCATATGACGCCAAGTCTTGATGTGTTCCATGTCTCAGCTCCCTGCTAGTGTTTGTCTTGGCATATTATTCTTAAAATATGTCTTCCCTCTTCCCTCCCTGAAATGACACAATTATTAGTCATTTACTCCATTCTCATTTTAACATCCGAAAAATGTTTTCCAATCGAAGAATTTGTTTTAGTGGTTCCTCCTTCTGGGGTAACTTAACCTTA
The DNA here is from genome assembly GCF_036562045.2 of Rhinolophus sinicus. Lineage (NCBI taxonomy): Eukaryota > Metazoa > Chordata > Mammalia > Chiroptera > Rhinolophidae > Rhinolophus > Rhinolophus sinicus. The sequence goes on from NC_133768.1 coordinate 64,509,413, forward strand.
AACACCATGATGAGAGATAAGGGAAGATAATAAATACTATTGTTCAAGAATTTGAACCTGAATTAATTATAAAATTGTAGACTCCATTAAATGTGATTAAAGGAGCCCATTTTATAGCTTAACACTGTATAGTAGCGTATTAATTATGTAAGTAGGAGAAAGATTCAGTGTTCAGGTTTAAAAGCCCATTTGTATATTGAATCCATCAAAATTAAGAAGTGCTTCCCAAACTTTATAGCTAACTTCCCCAAGGATGAATGACTTACTACTTCTGTGATAATTGGTTTTTAGGGGGGGGTGTAATTTAGGTCCCAACCTTACACCATATCCTAAAATAAATTCCTTGTATATAGTGTAGATTAAAAAGCAAAAGTTAATAAAATAAATTTAAAATGGGAAGAGAACAAATCATATGTGACTGTGGTCTGATCTTAGGGTAGAGTGGGGCTTGCTAAGCATGACATTTAGGGAATAAAATGCAGTAAAGTTTGCTAAATATGTGTTACATGTTTACATGCCATTTACATGCCATTGAATTGGCTCCAACTCCCGGCAATTCTATGAATGAGTGACATCCACAGTGTCCTGTCCCCATAAGCTCTGCTCAGCTTCTGTAGACTCATGCCAATGGCGTCTTTTATGGAGTCAGTCCATCTCATATGGTCTTTCTCTTTTCCTGCTGCCACCTGTTTTTCCCAACATGATTGTCTTTCCCAAATAACACTGCCATCTCATGATAGGCCCAAAGTAGGATAGCTTCCTCATTTTTGCCTCCATCCGTGTTTCAGGCTTCATTTGCTCTAGAACCCACTTGTTCATCTTTCTGGCGGTCCAAGAGGTCCGTACAACTCGCTTTCAACACCATATTCAAATGAATCCTCTGTTTCCCTATCAGCCTTTTCACTGTCCAACTTTCACATGCATACATAGTCCTTGGGAATGTGAGGGCGTGGATAATCTTAGTCTTTGTTGCTAACAACGCATCTTTGCTCTTGATGATCTGTCCTAACTCTTCCATTGCCGCCCTTCCGAGTCCCAGCCTTCTCTTGACCTCTTAGCTGCAGTCCTCATTGGAATTGATGACTAAACCAAGGTAAGCGAAAGGTTTAACAATTTTCATGTCTTCCTTGTCTGTGTTAAAGTTGTTTATTTCTTCTGTAGTCATGATTCTGTCTTCTTGGTATTCAAATACAGTCCTGCTTTGGCAGTTTCTTCTTTCACTTTTATCAGAAGTCTTTCAAATCATCGCTACTCTCTGCCAGTAAGATAGTGTCAGCAGCGTATCTTAAGTTATTGATCTTCCACTAGTTTTCACTTCTTTCTTCCTCTGAGTCTAGCTAATTTTTTTGGTATAGTATGTTCTCTGTGCAGATTAAGCAAATAGGGAGGTAACGTGCACCCTTGTCTGACACTGTGCCTATAGGAAACCATTCTGTCTAGATATGTATCAGTTAATCAATTCTGAAATTTAAAAAGGGTATAAAAATTAAAGAGCAAAAGGTATACCCTGGGAAATAGTTAAAACATATATAACATCCAGATATCTTTAAAACAGTTCATAAATTGTGGGTGTCATAAGTTTCTACTTTATTATTAAAGTGTAACAAGTCTCTTGAGGTGTGTTTTGGATATTGCCATTGAATAGTCTCATTGGTATATTGGGAAATGATTAAAAGCAGATAGATTTCTGGTAAATATAAAGTAGTATAAACCCTACGATAGCCCACACCATCCTACCATTTTGCAAATTCTTGGTGTTGAAATTGTGTGTTCTACATATTAATGGAATAGAAGGGATGCTAAAATACTGTATTCTAAAACAAGGACTAGGTGTCCATGGGGCAATGGTAAACATGTTTGTGTGTTTATAAGCAGAAGAGCCTTTATTGATAGCTGAATGGTTAACTTATAGGCAAATAAAAAAGCACATGTAAATAAGAGATATTTGATACACCATTATTTTTTTTGAAGTTTTATTTTGAAAAACAAAGCAATCGTGGCAGGATTTTATTACACTTAATTAAAAACTATGGGATAAAACATATGAAAGAATATGCCAGTGATGTCTTAAGAAACTGTTAGTCTCCTGAAATACATGGTGACAGTTGCACAGGATAGCAAAGCTTGGTAGCTTATCCCTGGATCTGAAACTCAGAACTGCAGTTATAGTCATATATAATCATAGAAAAATCTGCACACATACGCCCACATGTATGTGTGGGCTTGTGTGTGTAGTTTTGTTATATTGCAGTGCACAGAGAAAAAGAACAATAAAAAGGGGGATTTTTCAGTATTATGTTCTACCTTCCTTCATTCAGTTCTGTTCCTTCCTATCTGTTTTAAAGCTAAGCAGGATATAACAGAACATTTGTAGGTATTAGGGTATCATCAGATGCTAACAGAAATTTTTTGAGATAAAATACAGTTCTAGTGGTGTGAGATTCACAACACTAATAACGAGAGATTTGTCATCAAATGTTAATAAACAGAGAAGTAGAAGAGATACCAAGAAGGAAATAACATGATATGCTTCAGTTATGAGCTAGTACTGGAAGTTTGCTGCAGAAAAAGGGATAGATAATGTTCAATGTTCTCTTTGCCGGCAACTTCTCTCAAGATTGAAATATAGAAAATGGGCCACTTATCACTGTATGTTTATTCAAAAGGTGATTCCTGTGTTCAGGATATGTTCTTGAAGCTGGTGCACAGCAGCCTTTCTTTCAGAAAATGCAAACATAAAAAAGTTCTTAATAAAATATTTGAACCATTCCATTGATTATAATGAATAACTCCATTATTCTATTATTGGATTATGAGGCGATTGGATGGATTATATCAGGATTAAAGAAGCTTTTTAGGTTAGCATTTCACATGGTGGTTATGAAGTATATTCTCTAATTTATGATTTGTATCTATATGTGTATATACATATGTATGTGGATATACAGAGAATCTTACATGTAAGTCACAACTCATCACATGGGAAATAGAATTTATCCTCACGATACACTTATGAATTACGGAGTATGCATTTTTCTTCTGGCACATGAGAGGAAATAGAGGTAGCATGTGGATATAGTGAGTAAAAGAGCTAGGAGCAGCCCCACAGGAAATAGACTTCTGTTTACCTGCCATTTTATTTTCCTGCTCCAGTTACACATTACTGTTTTTTTTCCTATTTCTTCAAAACTTCCTAATACCCACCAAATGTATGTGCTTAAATTTGTATATATGCCAAATTTTGAGAATACTTTTAATTAGAGTAATCTGTATCAATAAAAGGGAGAAACATTTGGGTGATTATTTATGTCTTATAAGGTCACAGGGTAAGTTATACTTGTAAACTTTCTTTAGGTATCTACCAATTGATTTGATAAGTAAGAAGTTTAATTAGCCAACTTTCTTTTCAAGAGAATTCCATAGTAGAAAATGAGGTGTCTCTACATTTTAAAATACATTTAAGATGCCTCACTTAGTATTGATAACTTTCTTTTGTTTACCAGGGACAGGAGAAAGTGATATTTATATATACAAGTTACAAAAGAATTAGTAGCTTTCACTTAATGATTGCTACCCTTCATTCAGCATTTCCCGTAAGGTGACTTTCAGGCAATCAGGTCATTTTTTTTTTAATCTTAATCACAGCCAAGTTCACGGTCAAGGACTAAGATATTTGCTAATGCCATTTCACGAGGTTCTTTCAAAACCAGTTATTTTAATTATTTTGTGTATTTCCCAAGCCTTGTATATTTCTAGTTGAATTAAAATAAATAAAAAAGAAACAACTCTTCAGTATTCTGAAGCAAGACAGTTGTTTGTGTCACTTAGAGAGCTTTATAGAAGTCAGAGTGAGAAACTGTCAGATTCATGAGAGTCCGCTGAACACCATTTGTTTCCTTCAAAAGACAATGGGAGTAAATGGTTCTGGTGCACGTGTCATGAATGTTAAACCCATCTCATTGTTTGAAAAAAAACAAAAAACTCATTGGATGACTCTAGAGAGATAGACATATAAGAAATCTAAGGATGCTGTGTTTTACCAGAAACATGCTGGTCAAATCAGTGAGTTAGGAAAAAAAAGAAAATACACACACACGCACACACAACACACACGGTGCCCCAAAAAATGTATACACATTTTAAGACAGGAAAAAACTGTTACAATTGTAATACTCAATATATACCGATAACAAAAGATGAATACAAGTCACGTTTGACTTCTGCAATTACAAGAGGTGCTCAAAGTGGTTACCATCAGCGTCCAGATACTTCTGATTACGGTGAACTACTGCCTGAGCAACGTTGACCAAAGTGTCCACTTGTATACATTTTTTTGGCATCCCTGGTACTAGGCGGGCTTCTGAGCTGTGGTCAAAATATTAAAGGTGAGGGGGAAGTCAGTGTAGAAAGAGGAATTAACAAGCAGAGAATAAAGTGGCTTGGGAGGGTGGCATGGGGGTGGATGGCAGGAGGGAGGGGGAGAGCCTTGTCATCAGCGTGTTTCAGACACATCAGAAGGCAGTGCCCACTGAGTTTTTTCCTTATCGTATTTTTGCAATCTCCGCATATAATGCTTAGCCTTCCTTGTTCCAAACAATCACTCCATGAGGTTGTTTATTGAGGATTAAATTTATGTGTGCATTGGGTACGTATATATATGTATATGTATGTATATATAAAAAAAATCACTTAGTGCAAAAAGTGATAACACAGGGCTTATAAAATAACTTGATTTATCATGATACATAATTTAACTGGCTCTTATTCCATACATATATGTGGAATGTATGTATATATATACATGTACTTACACATATGTTCTATGTATATAGATGTGTATTCATAACATATAGTAATATTTTCCAGTGGCATAATTCTGCATTCCAGTCACCCAAGCAAACGTTTATAGAAAGCTTGTTCTAGGGACATTTCTTCCTTTCTATCATGCTCCTTGCCTCTTCATTAGATCAATGTCTATTTTTCCTTCTTTTTTATCTCCCAGAATGTTCTAGTTCTTGTGAAATGTTAGTCTTTTCAGCACCGAAACTGGGACCTTTGCATGCCAACCACTGTTTTTGGGTCTGATTCGAACCAGGGCTGGGTGGGGGGGGGGGCGGTTAAGTGGGGGGTTAGGGAAGGAAACCATGTTGATATTAATAGCAACTAATGCTTTGGGTTTTACTCTGATTTCTATGGAAATGATTATTTGAAACATTTTCAGCCTTTAAGAAATCTGAATATATGCTCTATTACATTTCCTTTCTTGACTTAAATAGTTTTTAAAGGTTACCTACTTTTCAAAGAGCTAGACCAAATGTAATGAAGGTATATATACCTTTTTATCAGCATCCTTCAAATCTGCTTTTTCCGGACTACTGGAAATGAAACACTAAAAAAAGACCAACCTGTTTAAATATTGGAATGATTGTGAATATACCTATCGTGGAGTCCTAAAATGCTGTTTTGTATTCACTGTGGAGTTTAAGAGGGAAAATGGATACTTGCATCATAAAAATCTTTTCTAAGTAGGCACATTGGATCATACATAAAAAATGTATAGAGACATGTATAATGTATATATTCATATGGTCATTTTATAATATCCATATGTCTTTGTCATACCTACCCTGATGCAGAGCAATAATTAAATATATTCGTTTAGCAGTTGACCCATTTTAAGCTCTGCTGAGATTATGTTAAAACAAATTTTTAAAGATGAATGACTTTAAGGTAGTCTGTTTGACCAAAATATGAAGATGGTCGTACTTTTCAAGGTTAAGGCAGTGCTTTTAAGATGCTCTGGATAAGGCATACTCGATGAGATGTATGCTTGTGACATTGAAAGCCTCCTTAGCAGGAATGATATCATTTTGCAGAGTTATTTTCATGGCTTCTGACACTGTTTCTATGTCTCTGTTACCGGTTACCTTGACTGTTTTCTAAACATGCTCTGTGGTTTGGCTGTTGGCATTTCCCTCCTTCTAATCCCAGTATCTCACAGTGACCTCCAATTATCTCCTCATTGTCTCCTGGTAATTGCCACTGTCAGTCTCTCAGACCTCGAATCAAACCACCTGTCATTTTCTTGAATTTTGGCACTGCTCCTAACCAATCCTTCATCGTGCTCGTAGTATCTTTGTTGTTGTTTTTGACCAAATTAATAGCTGAACTGGATATTTGCATATTTAATTTTAATCACTTTTAAAGAAAATCTAAATTTGGTAAAAGCAGTATTAGTCATATAGCATAGATACCATATAACAATGCCTAGAGAGTTCAGATGAAATACTTTAACATTATAAACATAATATAAACCCAAGTTTGGTTGAAACCTACTCATTCAGAAAGCACTTTTGGGCATCTTTTAAGATTGTCTGCGGAAAGTTTGTAACAATAATAAGAATGGCAATGATGATAACAGCTCACATTTACTGAGCTTGTAGTATACATCAGAGCTATTCTAAGGACTTTATGTGAATCTATTTAATTCTTACAACAACCTTATGAGGTTAAGAACCATTATCATCCCATTTTATAGATGAGAAAAGATGAGAAATGTGAGAAGTAACATGCCCAAAGTTACAAAGCTAGGAAGAGTGAGAGCCAGCATTTGACCACTGTTTCCTTCATGTATGAAAGTGAGATGGTAGGATTTGTCTTACCTTCTGCCCAGTATTTTATTAATAAACTTCCAAGAGTGACACAAAGATAATACTTTCTCAGTAAGTGTTGGTTCTCAGCCATTGCCCGTATATTTCATAGTCTAAGCCATATGCAGCAGTGATTTTCCTACTGCAATTCTTATTTTAATTGGTAAAAGGAAGAACTTTGACACCAGGGTAAATCACCATGGAAATGAAAAAATCCTGGTGTCTCTCTCTAGAAATAGACTTTATATCCTTCCATCCATCCAGAATTTACTGGGTGACCAACACTGTAATAAATGGTAAGAATATAATACTAAACAACGCATGATCCTTGTTTTCAAAAACATAATCAAGCTCAAGAAGATAATAGAAATTCATTTGTTTTTGTTGATTATATATTCACCTGCCTTCAGCACATTAAATCAAGGAGTCGACCAGTTCTGTGATTTAGATTGTAAAAACAAATTTTGCTTCCAAATGCAATTTAATTTGCTTAATTTGTTTCAGTCTGTTTTCAGATTAGTTTAGATCAAATTAATATATTAGCTACTATTAGATAAGGGTTGATTTTCTCTCTTTGCTACTTTTGCCAAAAAGGGAATGTGACACAATTCTGTATGAGTTAAATGTGCAGAATAATTTGTTTTCTGTGGCAATATATATTTAGGGTGGAATGTGCTGAATTTCTGAGTGTTGAAAGATAACAAAATAGTCTAACGAATGTTCTTACAAAAAGTATCTTTTGAGTAGGATGCTCATTCTGTTGGCCCAGAATTAAGTGGACTATTATGTAAGCCTTTGCGTTATTTTAATTTTTATTTTATATATATGATTTAAGCAACTTTAGGGAAACGAAAGGATGTTTTTAATATCCTCCCTCTCAGGAATCTAAGACCTTGATCAGTTCTTTTTGTCTCCATTTTTAATTTTTTTTCCAGTCTTTGTCCACAGGCAGTTTATAGAATTTTGTGGCCTTTATTTGCATTTATTATGCTTAATATTTTAAAGCATGACATTCCTTCTGTGCTGCTATGTTTTCTTCATAATTATTTGTATTTATTCTGTAATCTTGACTCAACTTGCTGTGCCAAACTTCATCAAATCAATATTGTGTTAGAGGACGCAAAAACCTCTAGCCTTTCACTATTAAAAATACCTTTAAAATTTCTCCCTTTAAATAATTAAACAAACAAACAAACAAACCTTTCTTTGATTTGATTATTCCCTTTAGTGGTGCCAAGATCTGTAAACACTTTTTTGCCCTTGAATTTTCTAGAAAATTTCTCTTCTAGGAAGACTGTATCAGTGTGCACAATCATCAGGAATAAATAAATAAGAGTTTCGCCGCAACCTCAAAAAGAGTAGTTTTTATCTATTTTGTTTTATATTATTCCTTCTTCTTCTTCTTCTTCTTCTTCTTCTTCTTCTTCTTCTTCTTCTTCTTCTTCTTCTTTTTTTTTTTTTTTTTTTGTATTACTGACTTTCAGAGAGGGATTGAAACAGCTGGTCATGAAAAGAAATGAATACACAAATTCAGTATAAATGTAAAAATAAATACAAGACTTTTTAAAAAGTGTGCCAATAAATATGCAGTGGTCATCTGTTTTGTTGTAATTTAAATTCCTATAACTATGAATGAAAGAGGGTAGCTTCCCATTTTTTTAAATTAACTTTGTCACTTCCTTTGTGCTTTGTCCATTTATTGGACAAAGTGTTTTGCTCTTTATTTCTTATGAATTCTTTAACATGTATTTGCTGTAAATGTTTTCCCATTCTCTGTTTCATTACAGTCATGATTGTAATTTTCAAAAATTTTACAGGGAATTTTCTCTATGATTTAGTATATTTGTATTTGCAAATAGTGATATCCTTTAAATTTATTCGCACTTAATTTTTAAGTGAAATAACTTGTTGATTTGGAATTATAGATGCCAATTGAGTTTATATGTGTATCAGAACTGTTATCACAGGCTAACTGTATCCTATTGTTAGGAATACATATTATCTTCTTTTCTATATGATTTGAACTGAAGTGTCTTCTTAACTAGTATAGCTCCTAGTATGTCTTTTAGACATGCCAGCCTTAATTTACTTTCAGTTCTTTTATAGGAAAATTTCACTGTTTTCCCGTTTACTTTTCCAACATTATATTTGTCCTGGCTTTGTTCATTCTGGAGTTTCACAAACAGTGTCTGTTTTTATGTGGTTATGACAAATACGAGACACGGACTTACAGAATTAACATAGACACGTGCAAACTATTTTATGGTACTGACAGAAAAAGAAACCAGTTCAGGGCCATGACGGAGACCAGGAGCTACTGAGGTTCAACGGTTTCTATTCCACAGAGTGCCATTTTGTCCCAAATGATTGATGACATTCTCCTGCCCCATTCTCCACAGATTAGAAGAACACTGTTGCAATCTAGAGCTTCTGTAGATACGCGCTTCATTAAGCATGATCCCAAAATGTCATTTAATTTATTTCTTAGATTGAATGTCTCATTAAACTCTGATGAGGCCAAGAACTACTTTGGGCTGGACTTGTTATGAAGCGCTCTTATCTTAAAATTTTGTTCTGTCCCTGTTGGCAAAGCAAATGGACAAGACAGTGAGATCAATGCACAGGGCACTTTATCTTTGACACACTGAAACATTGTTTTGTTAAAATAGGCCCATGCGGTGGAGAGATTAAAATCAGACATAAAGGAGATCAGCATAAAGAGTGAATCTACAAACTAATTCATTATTGGGTATTATTTTATTTTAATCCCATTTTGCCTTGTTTGGGCAAACAGAACATATTTGTTTAATTAAATGAGATACTACTGACCTCCCCCTAGCTCCATTTAAAAAGTAATGTTTTCATTTTTTTCAGTTACATAAATTGAGTTGAGGAATCGGTGATATGCTATCCATTTTCTGTAAAAGGATATCTCAGTGGTGATTTATATTATCTTATGGAACAGATGTGTACAAAAACCAAACTAAACGAAAGAATCTTGTATCAATTGTATTGCCTCTGTATTTTCCATTGTAGAATCGGGCGTGGTCATAGGTTGGTATGGGTGAGAGGTAGGGAAGGACTTGAGTTCTTCAGTAGACCCAATTGAAAACACTGCGAGCAAGGAATTAAAACGTTGGCCAGCCCTGGGTCATGCTCGCCATTGGGAACAATTTTTGGAAGCTTCCTTAGGGTTGGGATCACCACCTGCAACTGAACTTTCTTTCCCGAGTCTTGTCCTGCCACCCAGCCACTAACATATTGCATACTCGGGACATAGGAATTCCTCCCCCCTCCCCCGCCGTGTACCATTCCACTAACACCAGAATCTGTAGAACTCTGCTGTCTGTCTTTCCCGTGTCTTTACACAGCATATTAGAGACTTGCTCTGCCATCTAACTCTGTGTGAGTAAGTGTGTCATCTAGCATATTGTGTACTGTGGCCTGAAGTGCTTTGGATTTGAAGCTTTTCGCTTTGTAAACTCAGTTTGCTACTTAATCAAATTTAAAATTTTGAAAACTTGCCCTTGTATCCAGATAAAACTATCAGAAGATGAGTGGGCAGTGTGACAATTATTTAACGAAAGTTACCAGTCTGTTATTTCAGGGCACGTATTACAATAATAATGATCCTGAGTCTCCACCTTATAGGTTATTCAAAAAAAGGTATGTTAGAATATTTGGCTTGGGTTTTTGCTTAAATCATTAGCTGCATGGCTAGGGCGACCTGATTTTGGTTTTGTCTTATTTAAATAGCCTAAGCTATTTTTACTAGATTAATTTTAAGGTAGCCTCAGTCAAGATCCTATTTTCCCTTTATCATTAAAACGAAATAAAGATAAACTCTGTGGTATTAAATAATATGCATCTCCTCCCCTGCCCCCCAAATTGGGGTTACTAATGATAAAAGCAGTGTTTGGTAGATGGGTGGGTTGGGGACATGTCCACAGGATTTAGAGTCCTGGGACCTGACCTTGAGTTCTTGCTCTGCGAGTGACTAGTTATGTGATGTTACACATGTTTATGACTTCTCCCAATGTAAGTCAACTTGGATAAAATTCCTGTAATTGTCACATTTGCTTCATTGAGGTTGTTGCTAAAATTAAATAAGATCACCTACATAAAAAGTGCTTTGTCTATTACTAGATGCACAGGAACATCTGACTTATTATATCATGTAACTTTTCAAATTTGTAATTAAGAAGTCATTGGTTAAATAGTTGAAAGGAAGGTTTGGGTATTTTCAACATTATACAACCATTATTATGGTTAATTTTGTGTGTATGCTATACAGGAATGGTTGAAATGTGTAGCAAATGTGGTTTGGGTTGGTGATGTTTACAATTTTAAAAATTTGGAATGCACATGAAATTCTGATAATAGATCGATGTTCTGTTCTCTGTAGAAATTGCCTTCACTGTAGAAAAAGGAATCGCACATGTTTTTCTTTTTGGAGCATGTGCACTTTAACAAGGCAACCTGAGACTAATTACTAAGATAGGAAATGAAAATGTGTTAAAATAATAAAATAATAGACATATTTCAGGCTCTAGCTTCAGGTGAAAATGTGGATCACATTTTGATTTCTCCGAAGGACAAAAAATTTTTTCCCTTCTTCTTATGTTTTACCCCTTTCTATGCTGCTCATAATATTCTCTTAAAATGCTTCTGTTTTCACTTGCTCTCTAGATTGAGAATGCATTTTCGTTGAAATGTTAAAATATGCACACTGTTTGGCACTGAAGTGTTAATATCATCAAGACTAACAGCTAAGCCAGTGCTTTTACTTCCTATCAAATTGCTGTTAGTTTCACTGAAGACATCTAAATACTCTTAATATGCCATGTTTTACCCTTTTGCTTTGCATTATCAGATGCTACCATACAGCAAATATTGGTTCGCATCTTTAAAAAATGTTTCCAATAACTGTTAACTATATTAAATATTAGTAAATTGCTGAATGTACTTAGGCAATATGCAAATGTACTCTTCGTTTACTGTAGAAAATCACTTTGTTAAAGTAGTTTTATTTTCATTTTCACTAATTCATTCAATTAGTGGCTATTAAACATCTATATATCAGATACCTTGAGGATACAGAGATAAATGTGTTGTAGTACCTGCCATCCAGAATCCCACACTGTAGTAAGAGAAGCAGATAGCTAAGCAAGTAATTTATAGCACAGCATGTTAACTCATGTTGTGCCAATACCAAATTCAGTACTGTGCGGAATAGTGGAATAGCAGAAACAACCAACTCTGCCTGTTAAAGTCCCAGAAAGCGTTACGGAGCGGCAGGCTTTTGATCTTGATCTCAGAAGACAAGTAAAAGATTACCCAATAACAAGGACGGAGTGTACGGGCTGAGAATTGCTTGTGCAGAGAAATGGAGTCATGAGAGAATCTAACATCCACAGACTAGAGAATAGCTAATTGTAGGAGTGTGGAATAAAACCTATGCTACTTGATAAGGAAAAGGCCAGACTTGTAGCATTCCACAGGCCAAACTACTATATTAATTGTGGAATCTGAATATAACACGTTTTCAGTGGGAAGTGAGAACAAAAGTTTTATGTATGTGAGTGTGTGTGTGTGTGTGTGTGTGTGTGTACATGTATGTGTGGTGTTAAAATTATAGTATCTTTCATATTTATGATTTTCCTAGAAACTTCTTTCTTAAAAAAATATCCTCAATTTTAAAATGCATTTTGTAAACTTGGGTATTGGGTTTGTGTTTTTCTTATTTACGTTTCTTTCTATAATAATAAGCACAGCTTAGATCACTCATGCTTAACCTTGGTCAAATTTTTGAGATTCCAGTAATGAAAATGGAGTTGGTTTCATCCTCTGTATCTTGCTTAAAAACAAATCTCCAATATTCAGTGTCTAGATAGCATGCAATCTGGATGAATAGGTTTAGTTTTTGTTTTGTTTTTAATAACAACTCGCATAAAGGAAATATAATGATCTCATTAAGTCTGTCCCTTTCTGAAAGACAGGGGCCCATCGTTCTTCCTCTCAGGATCCTTGTAATATAGTTTTCTTGGATATTAGGTGGTTTTGTTTCCTTGAATCTTAGCAGTTGGTTGCTTTAAAAGCCTGTTACTGAGTTGCGTCAACATTTCACAATGAGGAGATTTTTCTTCCCTGGTCATGCAAGAATTCACTATTACTAACAGTGATATGAATTGTTCATGTACACTAAGAGGGAAATAGGTTCCAGTTGTTTCAAAAACTGTTCAGTTTGAGTTCTAACCGTGGGTTTCTCAGTGACGTGAATCGTATCAATGTCTGTGGAAAAGAGAAGTGGGAATCAAGTCCTTAGCTCACCATGAGCATGTCATCATTGAGGGTGAAGGCTAAGGCAAGAAATCCTCCACTGAGTCTTCTGTCACTTGTCCAGTGGGCCTTCCTGTGCCCTTTCAGCTATGAGATTGCACAGTAAGGGACCACAAGGTGGTATGTGAACCCCGCATTTTATGTTCAAGTCTGTTAGATAAATAATGGGGGTTTGGTTGCTTGTTTGTGCTATTAAACCACTGCTCCCCTCGGCTTTCTAAGCTCATTACATTCCCATAGTGGGAGAAAATCTGTGCAGACACCCATACGTGTATGGATAGGATTCATATGCTTATATAGAACACATATATCAGGTGGACAGTGAGGAAAAATTGTAGTTTATTTTCCTTTATAGCATACACACTTTAAAATGCTTTGTCCTCTGAAGGTGTAAGTATGAAATGGATGCAATAAGTGCACAATCAAAACTTGAGACCAAAGTTAATTTTCTGTTCTTCATGGAGTGATTTACCCCTTTCTGGTAGTGTCAGAGAGTTATTCACTGGACTCATCTGTTGACAGAGTTTTTAACTTACAGCTGGATCAGTCCAAGGGCTGGTAGATTTACTTAGACATTATGTACGTATAGTGTTTCTCAGCAAGGCATGCCTTTACACCAGTACAGGTAGTATGAGGCCTCAATTACTGAATCTTCTGTGGGAAACCTCTTATTGTTTTACATTTTTTTTCAGCTTTGTGGTGATATAATTGACACATAACATTGTGTAAGTTTAAGGTGTACAGTCTGTTGATTTGATCCACTTCTGTGTTGCAATCTGATCGTCACTGCAGTATTGGATAACACCTCCGTCCCATCACATAATTTTCCTTTCCTTTTTGTAGTGAGTACATTTCAGATCTACTCTCTTCTCAGTTTTCAGGTGTACAACTGTGTTGTTAACTATAATCGCAATGCTGTGCATTAGATCCCCAGGACTTACTCGATTTCTCTCATTGGAATTTTGTACCCTTTGACCCACATTTCCCCAATTCTCCCACCGCCCAGCCCCTGGTCACCACCATGCTACGCTCTAGGAAACCTCTTTTAAAATGATGTTGACTGATGAAAGGTACTTCACAATGTGTATCCAGAGGAGTGTCGTATGGGTTACGGATAAAATTGTTAGCTCATGCTACAAATTTTCTTAAGAAAGCAATACACGTTTAAGAGAACAGAGGAAGAATTAGGCAGATATGCATGTGACCCTGACAGAAGAATTGAATGTGATAAATATAACATACCCAACCTTTGATCCCCACTCCAAGTGCTTTCTTTTCAGTGGCAGTACCCCCACTGGAGGTAAGTGTGTCCTCCTCTGAACCATCAAGCATTTTCTTGGAATTCTCTTGTGGCACTCATGATTTTTCTGCCTTGAATCAATGTTTGATTGACTAGTCTCAGCTACGAGAATCTAAATTCAGAAAGAGGGGAGTGGGGATATGTGAAACAGAGACTTCTGCCATATGTAACACAGTGTTTCTCTCACATAATAAGCACTTAATGAGTGTGTATGGAATAGAGTTTAAGAATGTCAATCTGTTTAGCAATAGAAGATTTATACTATAGTGTGTTTTAAAATCCAAGAGGCTGGGAAAGGACAGCAGTTAAATAGAAGGAGAAATATATTTGATGCAGGGCTTCAAAGCTGCATTAAAAAGAACCAGAGCGGAGCCCATCACCTCTTCTGTGCCACTCTTAAAAGTTTATCAGTACAGAGGTTCCGGACGTTAAAAACTGTGGTACAGTGTGTCATCTTACTTCGCATGCATCTTGTTTCTTCAGGCCACATGGATGAGATAGTTTGTCACTATCATAGAAACTCTAACACGTACTTAATTCCTTTGACCCCTGCTTTGGAAGCTCACCTGCTGCATTATGAAAAAAGAAAATACACCTCTGTACCTGGGTTTCTCGTGGGCGTTTACCCTGCCACCTTCCTGGTCACGTTCCAAAGCTGTTCTGCTCTGTGTCTGCTGACTAATTCAGCACTGCTATTAACTCACCCCATTTTCCCAAACACCGCTGTTGTGCCCCCACCCTGAGTAAAGGAGATAGTTTCGTATCATTTTATGCTTGCCTTAACTAATCAAATATTTGCTCGCAATTTCACACAGGTGTTAATTCATACTTCTTTTTGTTGCTGTCAATTCAACAACACTTTCAGAAAATTTAGGATTTCTGAAAAATTAGAGCTAAACTGTGTTTTGCGGAGTTAAGACAGGCTTTTCATGTGAGATTATATTGGAACCCCTTTTTGAGGTGAACAATATAAAATGTACACGTAATAAGTTACACTAATGATCTCAGTTGTTATTGAGATGCCTCACATGTATATATATTTTACTGGCTTTGTAAACATTAGCATTGTGACCAGGCAGGAAAAAATCAAATACTGCCTGCCAATACAAGAAAAACAAAAATCAAACCCAATATATATTTTAATAAATTCCCTTACTTATGGAATGAATACTATAACTCATACTTTAAAAAATGTTATTTATTAAAGAAAGAATAGGATATCTTAGGCCCTTTCCAAATATAGACTTCTGGTACAGAGTCTTCAGAGAAATTATTAAATCTTTGTATAATATGCTGAGTGTACAATGAATACGTTTTGCATGTATGGGATTAACAGACTGGTACAAGCTGGGTTATGCATGAAAAAATGTTTCCTGTGTTTTGCAGTTTCTTCTGAAAGCAAGTCATGGAGAAAGGATATGTAATTATTTATAAAGAGTAAAATTTAAAACCATTTTAATATTTTAGTGTTTTCTATGATAGAAAATAAGCATACGTAAGTATATTACACTATTTGACTGTCTTTTCTTATAGCATATACTATATGAGGATATTAAATGTAAATAGCTCGCTTGTGGGCACATCAAAGTAAATGTTGGAATGCATTTTTGTTACTGTTTGGGGAAAAAAAAAACATAAATAAAAGTGGGAAACAGGTTTTCTTCCATGATACTTTAGAAAGTTTGAAAAGTAAAGATTAAAAAGGAAAAATATTCTCGCAATCTGAGAGGTTTTGTATGTGCTGTTGTCATTTTTTAAAATTGCATCTTAGAGCCACATTTTTGTTCTTAGGGATTCAAAGCTAAAATAGTGATGAAATCAATTGAAGAAATAAGAACGTATATACATATACTGGTTATCTAGGTTTTTTATTTAAGGAATAGCAGTAACGCGTAAGTGGAAGTAGAGCTCATGGGGAAGATATATGCTTACCCATGGTTGTAGCCTCGTTGTTTTCCTGAGATAGACTCTTTATATTTCTGCACCATCATTTTTCATCTTGCTCACCGACTAATATCTTTTATAGATGTCAGAATGATTAGATTTACCATCTCCAAAATACTCATTGTTGAGAATTATAGACCACTTAGAAGATTGACAAGGACAAGTTAAAACTGAAAATAGGTCTCTCAACAGGCATGCAAAATCATAGTGGTATTCAATAAATTCACAGGAATATATTCCTTTCATGGTAGGACGGGGGGACAGGTTATATTTTGAGATTGTTTGCAGAATAAACACAGGGTGTAGAAAATTACACCTGTATTTATTGTCAAGCAACATTTGTTGTATAATGCATTTTCCTCCTACCCAGATATAACTCACCTTCTGTCAAAATGTTATTTCCTTTGTTATCCTGTGTTTAAAGTGGTTCAGTTCAGGCCTCATTCCTAGGATTCTGCCACTTTTGTACTTTCCATCCAGAGGAATAAAAGTTCTGTTTTTAAAAATCCTGAGTGCACATAAGCTGCATTCTGACAAACCCTCTTTTTCAGGATGACCTTATGAGTGCTCAACAAATTCTAGAAGGAAAAAAAAAAATCTCAGATGACCTTTAATGTCATTATTTAACTTGGTTCTTGAGGAGAGCAAATAGAGCAATAACCTGAAGATGTAGGTTTCCTGATAAACAAACACTTGTGTTCCCCCACCACATGGATAGCAGAGGTCCAGCCGAATGACATCACGGGTAGGGGCAGGAGGGAGCACAATATGATGGGGATGAAGTGGGAGCAGATGGTAGCTGGGAAGAGAGGCGCACCGTGGCACTGTTGGCATGGCTACAGAGAGGTAGATGTGTTAACAAGCTGTGCCAGTATCTGCCTGTTTCAAAACTCTCCTTTGTGGCTTGTGGCCTCAAACCTTACGCATTTGCTGTCACCATATAGCTGCCCCTATTGCAGTTGCTATGAAAGCATTCTTTTCCTTAGCATTGTCTAAGTGTTGTTTAAAACGTACTTTTGTGTGTATTGTAATTAATCGAATGTGTGGAAAAAAAAACGTGTTCACTGCCCTGGGTCTTCAGGTGAATAATTAATGCGCGTAAGAACTCTGATGATGATGATATTATGTTTATATACATATCATTATAAATAATAATTCATCATATAATAACCCTGATATTAGCACACATCATCATAAATACCTTTGCCAACCAATCTATTTATATAGCAAGCGCAAATACTGTTAAAAACAGTTCAGTGGATTTTGTTTTCATGTTTTACATTCAGTTGTAGGACTCATATGAGCATTTGCTTGTCTCTGTAGTTGAAATTCAGGCTGCCATTAAAAAAGAAAAGGAAATGGCCCAATTTAAGTTGAAATAGGTCCTTGACTAAAGTCTTATTTTTCTGTAAAAATGTATCCACTGCAAATGTTACTGCCATTTCCATTGACGAAAGTGCCCTTAGTGGATATGCACAGTGCATTGACTTGAAGTTTTCAGCCATATGGCATGGGTGAAGCAAAAACATATTGTATTAGGTCAAACCATGTGTAATTGCAGATACACAACCATTTTTGAACTATAAAATATCAATTTGGTATAGTTCAGCCTCATCTGTATATTTTTTATTCCTTATGTTGAGTTTAGGTAGAATAAATGGTAAATTATAAACCGTGTGCATGTACATTTCGTCTTGCAGCTAAATAAAAACGAAATGCAATTTTCAAAACCTTCAGAGAGTCCAGCTCAATTAAAAATCCTGTTTGCACAGGTGTTGAGTTTTGTCTCCATTGAAGTGCTCTGAGAGGGTTGGTTGATATGTAATTTATTAACCAAAACTGCTTTTGCTAATACGTCTACTGAGAGGTAACTCTGCTATACACAAAAATATTTCATGCAACAGAGAGGCAGCTAACTAACGTGCATTGTGTTTTAAAATAAAGGAATTAATTCTTGTGGAGGTGACTGGAATTTATTTGCTCAAAATTGTATCCAAAGGAATAGTATTAAACTTCTCCCACAATTTAACAAAATGATTTTGCTTCCCTCCCTTTTTCCTTTCTCAGACAGTTTTTAGATTGTAGTGAACTGACTCTATAAAGCACACAAATGATTGCTATTATGTATCTGTCTTTAATCTAAAAGTGCTCAGTTTTTTGAACTGAGATGAAAATTGAATTGGGCTTTGTACCAAAGAATTTATATTTAGATGAAGTTATTCCAACAGTATCAAAGGGTTCTTTACATTTCTGTAGCAAATCTCATAGTATTACACTGAAGGAAACATAATTTTTGAGAAGCATCTAACTACATCAGGCTTGTTTCTTCACTTTGTTGTGTATTTTGGTACTTGGAAAATGAAACTCTACATTATTGAATAGTAGAACATGTGCTCATGAATGACAGTATGGTTCCGACGAAAGTAGAGGAACCCAAATACTTAGAAATTAAAGTTGATTTTTAATCATAAGAACACATATTAAATATAAATTACTCTTGCATTTCTCCTAAATTCACATCAGCATATATAATATTGTGAGTAATTTTTAAATAAAGGTCTAAGTGTCATAACATCAGTCTTCATGCATGTACAAGCTTAAAGTAAAATAGTGTTAGTATCATGAGACCCATGAATTTTGAGTGAATTGTGGGAAGATTATACTTTGTTTTAGGAGTTTTCTTTTGTTAAAGTACAAAATGATCATAGTTTTGCTCTTGCCCTTGAGTTTTCCTTAATTCTGAGTCCAAGTGAGTTTTTCTCCTTTTATGTTTACTATTTTAAATTTTAGTATTATACATGTGCTTTAGTCTTTTACTCTGATTTCTGGATGGTTTATCTCAGTGTCTTCTTGCTAAATAAAGATTCATTTCCTATTCTCCTTCCCTAAATGTCAGCCCACTTATTAGTGTTTTTCTTATTTTCTCATATAGGAGTGATTCAAATCGACTTATATGAGCTTTTTACAAAATGTTTTAGCCACCCCCCACCACCACCACTACCCTTTTGGGTAGAAAATGGTAGAGTGATTCATATCATTATAGTCACCATGGCTTGATTGTTTTAAGTTCAAACACTGTTAATTTCTCATTTATTTTCCGATATGTTTTTATTTGATTATACATTCTACCAATATTATTTAATATAGGTCAAATTAGAAATACCATTTTTGATACCTTTCATACTACCTTCTCCAATTTTTACTGTTTATTTTCTAATTATGAAAACACATAGGGTAATTGATATTTAAGAAACTTTCCCTAAGATGTAGTAAAACCCACATTGCTACTGAATGGGTTTTACTACATTTTTACGAACAACATTATGCCAACACTTAACTACTTGTGGTTTAGTAGTTTGATCTGTAGGGTCATGTAAGTATGCGTGGAAGAAGTTCAGCTTTTGCAATTTAGTAAGCAGCAGTTTCATATTTCTGAAGGTTTTTGTTTCGGGGTTTTTATCCGCAAGGATAGATGAGTTTTGAATGTCAAATGGGATAGCATTACTCATTTCCTGATCAAGTTATTCTTTCATTAACTATAAAAATATGATGGTATTTAATTTGTTTGGATTGTACTGTTACCTTAATAGTTAGTTGTCAGTTTTTAAAAACACTAGTTTTCAACAGTTCAAGGTTTTAAATTAGACTATAGTGACAAATGCCAGTCTTGCTAATCAGCACATTGTAAAATGATGATACGGTCATTCTTGAACTATCATCAGGTCACTTAGTGTCTCCTTAATCTTTTAATGCTTTAATAAACTAAGGGAAAAATTGAGATTACATATCTAACTGTAATTTAGCACTGTCGAGATTAAGGATGGAATTATGGTCATTAGGAGCACAATGGTTTCATTTATGGACTGAGAGCAATAAGGCTCATCAATAAACCACTTCCTGCCTCTAATGATCCTACTTCTCTCTAACTGTGTGCAAATCTAACAACAAAATCATTTTCTCCTTCATTCTTGAGGGGAAGATCATTAAACAGACTTGCTTTGTCTGTGTGTTGCTTTTACCTCCTTGAGTTTTGGTATGTTTCCATGAATGCAATAAATTATTTCTAGATGAAGTAGTATGTCTTTTAAGGGAAATGTGCAGTGTTCTCTCCCAGTTTTTCAGTACATATTTGACAGAGGAATAGATTTTCTAAGATTAGATGAACTCGAACATCAGTGGCATCTTAATTCTTATGTGAGTCAATCTTTTAGAAAGATATTTCTTTGAGAATTCCAAATTAAACTATTTGAAAGTTCTAAGAATTAAAAATGATCTCAGTGAGGGGTTCATAAAGGACACATCTCTTTTTGGGCTTTCTGTCATTCTCTCACCTTTATGATAGAAATTCTCGTTACTTCTGCGTAACCAAGTTGCCTGAAAAATCAGTGCTGACACTTCACTGGATATAAGGTGTTGACTGATGCCCAGGGCGCTCTGATTGTTTCCAGCTAGTAGGCTATTCTCAAGTACACCCTGGCACTTCTGGTCTTAATATCTGAGATCTTGGTTACCATGAGTCTGTTGTGCTTATTCGCCAAGCCCCCTGTACATGTCAGTTATACTCAATACAGTTATGTCCTTCAATTAAATACTATGTGAACCAAGAAATAGTGTTGTAAAAAAGTACATGCCATTTTTATGAAAACTATGTTGAATACTTTGGAAATGCTTGATAAAATCATTTTAAATTTGTTATCTAGTTAGGTGTGGGTAAGCACACTTAAAAGAGAAAAAACAATTCCAAAAACTTTCTTTACTCAGATTGCTTCATGAATGTATTTAAGTTCTAGAAACGTCAATCTAGAAACCAATCTAGAGATGGTTCAGAGACTATATTTTGTGAGTTGGTTATATGCAAATGTGCCTCAGCAGAGAGCCAATCAGTGGATCCTAACTCAAATAGAATATCTTAGTGCTACATCAGAAAGATTGGCAAATGAATATTATTTATAATTTTTCAGTTAAAATATTTAAGATGTATGTCATGTTTTATGAGCACCTACTTTAACTTAACTCTGCTTAATTGACCTTGTTCAGTCATATTTACTAGAAAATGTGAACTTCATATTCTTAGTCCATCATTTTTCTTCCCTTCTGTAGTGTAAAAACAGGCCATTATGTGTTTATACCTTGAAGATTCTTTTTTTCCCCCCAAAACAAACTCAACTCACATAGGCTGTTGTCATTTTACCCAGTTAAGGTATAAAAACCAAACAAGCGAAGAAGAAAAAACTGAAGACATTTGTCTTGTTTCTATCTATTGTGAATATTATGTTAACAATAGCATGCAGACTATTTCCAAAGGAGAATCTAATGGTGATCTGAGCATAATTATGTTGACAATTGCAATTCTAACATTAGGATAAATAGGGCTTCCAGTATGGCCTAAATAGTAGATCCTGTGAGACAAATGTGATGCTTCTGTTCTAGAGGAACTTAAGTTCTTGTTGAAGAGATAGGATTTACGGATAACAAACACTTAGAGAGCAATAAAAGAGACTCAAAAGCTTAGATGGTTCAGCGAAGATTATAAATTTTCTAGGAACTAAGAAAAAGAAGAACTAAAAGTGTAATTCTGGTACCAATCTTAGAATATTTACCCATGTTTAATGACTGAGTAAAAGAATGGCTCAGAGGAGATGGTCCAAGATGGCGGATTAGGTAAACGCTATGCCTGCTGCCTGCTAGGATTACATAAGAATTACAGTTGAATTATAGAACAGTCAACCTTGAGTCACCTGAAGACTAGCTGAGCAGAACCACTGTGGCTAAAGATATAAAGAAGAGGCCATATTGAGACAGGGAGGAGGGAGACGCGAAGTGGGCTGACCCAAACCCACAGGTAGTGGTTGAACACCAGCAGAGACATCATGGTGGCAGAGGTCCCCCCTTAAGAGGGAGGGGTCCTGTTCAGGGGGAGGGAGTTCCTACAATATCTGGTACTGAAAATCAATGAGGACTCTGTCCATCCATCCTGGTGAGAAAAAAGGCAGCTGGAAACCCAGGCGTCCTTTCAAAGGGCCTGCGAATAGACTCTCACTTGCAAATACCCGCCTGGGCTCTGATGAAGGGACTGCAACTCGAGAGGTGCCATAGACATACAGCGAAGGGCTGAATTATGTGGTCTCGGGACAAGGGCTGGAAGGAGAGCCTCCATTGTCCCTGCGTGGAGCCTGCCTCACGTGTAGCATACAGGACGGTGCTGTCTTTTCTATGTTGAACCCTCCCCCAGAGGGCCAAACCTGAGACTACATTGACCTGGTGAAAGCTGTGCGTGCGCACCACTTTGGTGATGCCATGAGTCCCTACCCCGCCCAGTTAGTGCTGCATCACCTCGGCTCTCTTGGTTCCTGGGTGGCCAGCCCAGTCCCACAACCTGTAGCAGCCTTTAACAGCATGGCACAGCCCCGGGCGGCCTGGCGAACTGGGAGTGGGCAGTCACTCACAACTTGAGCTGCAGCCTCTCCCGAGCAGCCCTTGGGGATCTGAGGGCCCGAGGCGAGTGGTGGACAGTGGAGGTGTTCTCAGGGCATTTTGCAAAGAGGTCACAGGCCAGGCACTGGTATACAAGAACTGAGTCTACATTAACCTTGTGAAAACCACTTGTGGCTTCAACTACAATTCGTGACTCCCTGGCACTCCGCCCCACCCAGCTACTTGCTGCATTGCTGGGTACCCTCTCAACACATGGTGATACAGGTGGTTCAACTGTATTAGTAATTAGACAACTAATTACATACAGGGGATCACCAAATCAATTAACATGAGACACCACATAATCAAAATGAAAAATAAAAATCACATGGTCGTATCAGTAGATGCAGAAAAAGTGTTTGACAAAATCCAGCATCCATTTATGGTAATAATAATAATAATAACCTCAGCAAAGTGGGAATAGAGGGAAAATCCTTCTACATAATAAAGGCCAAATATGACAAACCCACCGTTAATATCATACTCAGTGGGGAAAAGCTAAAAGCATTCTCCTTAAGATCAGGAAGAAGACAAGGATGTCCACTTTCACTGCTTTTATTCAACATAGTACTGGAAGTCCTAGCCACGGCAATCTAAGAAAAAGAAAGAAAACGGATCCAAATAGGAAAAGAGGAATTAAAATTGTCATCAGTACAGGTAACATGATAGTACATAGACAGAATCCCAGTGATTACAAAAGAAACTATTATAACTGATAACTGAATTTAGTAAAGTAGAAGGATGTAAAATTAATATTCAGAAATAGGTTGCATTTTTATACACCAATAACTATTAGAGAAATTAAGAATACGATCCTATTTATGGTTGCATCAAAAAATAATAAAATACATAGGAATAAATTTAACCAAGGAAGTAAAAGACCTGTACTGCGAAAATTATAAGACATTGAGGAGAGAAATTAAAGAAGATACAAATAAATGGAAGCCTATAAGTCATGGATGGGAAAAATTAATTCAGTTAAAATGTCTGTAGCACCCAAAACAATATATAGATTCAGTGCAATCCCTATCAATATACTAATGGCTTTGTTTCACAGAACTAGAACAAAGAATCCTAGAATTTATATGGAACCATAAAAGACCCCAAATAGTCACAGCAATCCTGAGAAAAAATAACAAAGCTGGACCTATCATGCTACCTGATATCAATTTATACCAGAAGCCCATAGTAATCAAAACGGTGGTATCGGCATAAAAACAGACACCTAGATCAATGGAACAGAATAGAGAGCCTAGAAATAAATCCACACCTATATGGTCATTTAATCTATGACAAAGGAAGCAAGATTATACAATGGGGTAAAGATAATCTAGTCAGTAAATTGTGCTAGGAAAACTGGACAGGTACATGAAAAAAACAACAATGAAGCTGGACCACCTTCTTATGCCATGTACAAGAATAAACTCAAAATATTAAAGACTTAAATGTAAGACCTGAAGCCCTAAAACTCCTAGAAGAAAATGTAGGAAGTAAACTCTCAGACATTACCCTTAATAATATGTTTATCTGATACCTGGTTAATATCCAAAATTTATGAAAGACTCATAGAACTCAACATCAAGAAAACAAACAATCCAATTTAAAAAATGGGCAGAGGACCTGAATAGACATTTCTCCAAAGAGGACATACAGATGGCCAACAGACATATGAAAAAATGCTCAACATCACTAATTGTCAGAGAATTGCAAATAAAAACCACATTGAGATATCACTTCACACCTGGCAGAATGGCTATCATCAATAAATTAACAACAAGTGCTGGCGAGGATGTGGAAAAAAAGGAACCCTTGTGCACTGTTGGTAGGACTGCAGATTGGTGCAGCCACTATGGAAAACAGTATGGAGGTTCCTCAAAAAATTAAGAATAGAACTACCTTATGACCCAGCAATTCCACTCCTGGATATTTATCCAAAGGAATCCAAAACATGAATTCGAAAAGATATATGCACCCCTATGTTTACTGCAGCGCTATTTACAACAGCCAAGATATGGAAACAACCGAAATGTGCATTAATAGACTATTAGATAAAGAAGATGTGGTATTAATACATATATACATTGTAGTATCACTCTGCCATTAAAAAAAATGAAATTCTACCATTTGCAAAAACATGGATGGACCTATGTAGTGGTATTATGCTAAGTGAAATAAGTCAGACTGAGAAAGACAAATACCGTAAGATGTGACTTATACGTGGAGTCTAAAGAACAGAAAACAAACAAAACAGAAATACACTCATGGATTCTGAGAGAACAAACTGATGGTTGCTAGATGGGACGGGTTTGTGGGGATGGGTTAGAAAGGTGAATGGATTAGGAAGTAGAAATTGGTAGTTACAACATACTAATGGGGATATTTAGTACAGTATGGGGAAGAGAGTCAATAATGTTGTAAAAACTATATATTGTGTCAGATGGGTAGTAGACTTAATGTGGGGTGGGGGGACACTTCATAAATTATATAAATGTCAAACTATTACACTACACCTTCAACTAATATAAAATAACATTGAATGTCAATATGATTGAAATAATATATAGTCATGGAATGTAAAGTACAGTGTAGGGAATATAGTCAATGGTTTTGTAATAGCTATGTATGATGTCACATGGGTAGTAGACTTATTGGTGCTATCACTTTGTGAGGGGTGTAAATGTCTAATCACTATGTTGTTTTGTACACCTGAAACAATAATAATAGTAATAATAATAATAATAATATGATTGAAGAAAGGCTTCTAAGTCTATTGGTGTTATCAATGAATCGTCCTTTGCACTGTAAATTGGAAAATAGTTGATAAAATGTAACATTATAAAAATAAACTCCATGTTAGTAATTACATAATATAATTAGAAACATGCCAGGAAATGTTTCTGAAGGGTGGAGAATGAATATATGTTTACAAACATGTAATGTAAATATTCAAGTGATCAATGAAATCAAATTCTGCTTCTTAGGATGGAATCAGATCTTATCCTATCATCTATATCTTGATGTGGATATATTAACTATAAAATTGGTCATTTCAAATGGTTTGACGATTTCATTTATATTCAAAATTCCCTCGAGGATGTAGTCAATAGAAATATACCGGGATGTCAAAAAATGTACACACATGAGTTGCATTCATCTTTTATTATCTGTATATATTATTACAATTCAAATAGAGTTTTTTCCTTTCTTAAAATGTGTATACATTTTTTAGCTATATATGTGTGTGTATGTGTGTGTGTATATATATGTATATATACATATATATATTCACTGCAATAGTCACATTTAATGTGTTAAAGTATGCCATCAAATATAGAAAGTAATATGTTAACATTAAAATTTATATCACATTTATTTATTCACCTATTAGGATCAACTTGAACAAAATATGTAGCTATTTATGGCACTGAGGCACATTATGGGACTTGCAAAATCATCGAAGCATTATATGTAACGTGATACTTGATAACATAAGGGTATTTCCCCATTGTGTCCATTTGTTATTTAGGACTTGGTATGGCTTATTCTCAGCTTATTAATGGTTGGATGGTTTGTTCATTTCACCCAGTATTTTTTAGTCTTCCTATGCGCGACGCACCATGCCAGCCCCAGGGAGAAGTACAAAAAGTACCCCTTATCTTCAAGAAAGTGGCAGGAATGCAATTTCCCTGATAAACTGATTTCAAAGGATTTCATCAGGTTGACTGTAACTAGGAGGAAATTTTTTAAAGCCTTATTTCGAACAGGTCTTAGTTTCTTTCTACTCTTAGAAAGTTAAAGTTGCATGTGATAGTGAATACTAAAGCAAAAGAACAAGATTGT
This sequence comes from Rhinolophus sinicus, assembly GCF_036562045.2. Classification (NCBI taxonomy): domain Eukaryota; kingdom Metazoa; phylum Chordata; class Mammalia; order Chiroptera; family Rhinolophidae; genus Rhinolophus; species Rhinolophus sinicus. Next base: position 64,535,960 of record NC_133768.1, read on the forward strand.
TTCGATCACTTAAAAAGAGGCAATAACCAGAAAGTCAAATCCATCTATTACATTCAGGTTAGTGAATATAAGGCATAATTAAATAAATCTGAAACATTTAGCTCCCAGTTTTTAAAAGTCCAACTTGTTCCTCGACAAATATTTAAATCCTTAAATTATTTATATTATTAAGTCTTGCTGTTGAATTTATATTTTTTTAAAAATTCAGCAGGTACATAGAACAAATCTTGGAAGAAAATGGCCGTTTTCCTGCCTACTACTTAAACTTTTGAATTCAAATAATATGAGGTCACGAGTCCTAAAATGATTGGGATCATATGCTGGATTCTGTGTTTTTGTTGGTAAATTTGAAAAAAATGATTTTTGTGAGGATGGAATCCATGTAGAAAATAAAGTTTGTTGATACACGGTAAGACAAAGAAAAAAGAAAGTGTTTCCCAACTTTGCTTGTTGTACTAGTATTCCTCATTACTGCATGTTCACTTTTTTCTTTCTAAGATCATACCCTTTATTAAGCTGCAATAATCTACTAATAGAGAAAAGAAAATGAGCAGTTTACAGTTATGTAAATAAGACATAGTTTTTCTATTTCTGAAAAGTAATAGAGAGAACTTTTACCCTCTAAATGAATAAAATCTCAAATAAAATTAAAATAACTGTACCTTTCTCCTCATTAAAGGGTGACACTAGTTGCAGTTTGCAGAGAGGAAACTGTAGAAATGCAATCAAACAAGATTATCTTGGGAAAATTGAGATTGCTCTGTGTATGTCATGCTAAAAATGTAGCTGAGAGCTGGTTTTTGCAAGATCAATGAGGGATCTCTGCATGAGATGTGATTTGCATATTTAAATAATTGATTTAAGTCATAGCTTATATAACCCACAGCACACAGAGGAAGCAGTAAGGGAGCACAAATGTACCATTGCCCATCTATGTATAGCTGAGTCCATCCACGTGTTTACCGAAAGGGCACTGGTGTACTTTTAATTCCCAGAGAGAATAAGGCTGGCGTATGTAGTTTACAAAAGCAATCTCATTCTATGTCCACCACAGAGATTATAACCGTTTTTTTTATATTTGGGGTAGCACTGTAGTTTCCTACTAATTTGTATTACTTTAATGTGTTCTGTCCTAAAAACGTCTTGATTTGTTTTCAGGATATTAGTCATATTCATTAGTTTCTAATTGCATTCTGTAACCTATGGTAGCTTTTGGGACTTCAAATGTAATTGAAGATTTTAATTTTAACTCGTAGAATCAAAGAGTAACATGGTGATATCAGTGTTCTAAGAAATTGTTTTTCTCCCGGAGATGTTTATGAGATAGATTGTAAGCATGGAGGCCAGTTGCAGTTGTGTAACCTTTAGGTGATGCGGGCTTCCGGGAAGTGGTAGTTGCTGTGGAAAGGCAAAGCCGGTGCTGAAAGGCATTTTGAAAACTAATAATTGATGAGAATTGCTGACCAGCTAGATGTGGTTAATAAAAACGATAAAGAGTAAAAACTATCTCTGGGTTTAAACAGTGACAGCTGAAACAATGGTGATACCGTTGGGGAAGATAGGATAATCAGAAATACATTCCGGTTTCTAGGGGAACGTGGTTGTTCCGGTTTGGCTATGTTGCTTATGAGGACACGGGACACCCAGTTGGATGCGTTGAATTAGTTGGTTTGGGAGGAGAGAAGACTTCCCCAAGTAAGAAGTTGGGACTTGGATACAGAGATTTGGGGATCCTCACCTCCTGTATAATAGCAAATGCCTTGATGTAAAAGCAGTGCATTAAGAGAAAGAGTTTTTAGGGAAAGGAGCAGAGGATCTTGAAGATGTTCCTGTCTAGGTGGCGGAAGAAGCATAGGAGGCAGCAAATGAGACAGAGGAACAACAGTCCATGGCTCTATAGTGTGGAAGAGATTTATATTTGGAGTTGAAGCAGCACTGTAGTACTGGCCTCAAATCGTTTTTCCATATGTGAGGTAGTCATTTCTTTTCAAATAAAAGACAGGAGATCGTCACAGATTTCACAATAAAGGGACCTAGAAATTTCCTAGTATATATTAGGTTGCTGTAAAAGTAATTGCAGTTTTTCCAATTATTTTCAACCTTCTAAACCGCAGTTGCTTTTGTACCACCGTAATAATTTGGGTCTAAAGTGAACCATAATTATTTTGAAGAGTTGATAGAACCCTAATAGATACAAGTATCCCTGCTGTGGAGTAGATGCATTCTTGAAAAGATTTCTGTGAAAAATATATCCCATATATTGTGCCTTGCTTTCTAAATATGACCTCCATGTGCAGAATCTTGAAAGAGTCCAGGAGCTGTTGTGGCCCCACCCTGCTTCCAATCACAGTCGCCCTATAGCCACATTTCTAACACCATCAACTCAAGATTTTTATGTCACAGACACTATTGACAAGGAGTTTTCACAACTCATTTGTGTTTTTATCAGCGCCTGACGAGGTCAGCAAGGCAGGTGGATTATTCCTGTTGAACAGGTCAGAAAATAGAGGCTCAAAGGGGTTGAAGTGTATCATCCAAAGTCATATGGAAAGTAAGTGGGACTTGGGTCTTTTGCTTCCAAGACCAACTTTCTCTTTATTGTTATTGTGCCATCCCACATTTATTATACATTCCCTGAGGACGCCTTCATGTGAAGCTTTAGAATTTCATCCAAACAAGTCCTAAAGAGGTATGATGAATTTTGTCTGCATTCACTGTGTAAAAACACATTTTGGGAATGTTACGTACATTAGGTCAGAGGTATAAAGTGACTGCTTATTGGGCTCTTTTGGACACATGTTGAGGCATATTAATTCTTCCCAGATGTATGAGGAAATTACTCTTGAAAGGGTCCTTATTGGTATTCTCCAGAGGCCAAGGAGAGTTAATTGGCTTACAAAACATATGTGGATTGCACTAGGGAAATAGTTCACTCATCTCTTAACATCTGGGTATACTGTTTTTTTGTGTGTTTTTTTTTTTTTTACCATCATGTATTCATGTCTGAAAACTGTGGCCGTTTAAAATAAATATGGTAAGTAAACAACATGTATATAATTAAGAATAATTCAGTGTAGCTGCATGACACTTTATAAAAATATTTTTAAAAATCAAAGAAAAAGCCTTCGTGTTTATAGCACCATGTTAAAAATATCCCAGTGTGTCTATGTAACTTGCACATTCAATGTCATTTAAATAACTAAATACATTTTTACAGTAGCACTTCATTCTCCTTTCAAAAGAATTACCAATTATTTTTATATTGTCTACTTTGAAAATATGGCAAAAATTCTTCAAGATGTTTGTGTGCATGTCATTCTGTGAACAAAAAGACCCATTTCTTTCCGATCTGCATTCCTCCAGAGAGAATAAAATACTGCTCTACTAAAATCTGATTTTCACCTTATGCTAATCAGACCCTCTTCCTCAGACTTCCTCTACTGCCTTCTAAACATAACCCTCGATCAAAACAAGAAACAAAACAAAAACACCCTCCAAGGAAGAAAATTACCAAAACACAAAAGCAATGCAAAACCTAAGAAATAAATATGTTTATTTAGTAGAAAATAGGGGGTGAATGTTGATGAGTCCGCCATTGAAAATGAGTCCCACTCTCCAGCTTGGCCTCAAAGTTCCTTGGCCTCGAGTCCATCAGCATGAGTTTTTCTCTCCTTTTCAGCTCCCCCACATGCACAAAATAGTCATCATAGTCATAATCAATCATAATGTAGACTTTGTCATCACATAAAATACGGGTACCTCCGAGATCCAGGCTTTGCCATGTGCCTGTTTCCCCACTACCATCCTCGCCTCTCGTGCCTGCCTGCCGGCCTCACTTTACCTTCGCCCCTGTCCTCTCCCTTTTCTTCCAACCTCTTAGTTCCGCGCTAGCTGCCTTCACCGCATGACCTGACTGGCCATTTCAAGCACACACTGTCTAACACTGTAGAATTTGCATTTCCTCGCTTTTCCTCAAGCCCACATCCTTTAGCCTGCTGTCATTGACACCGTGCTGTTCCTGTCACTCTCTTCCAATTCCAAACCCCACAAAAATGACCAAAGTCACACAGTCCGCCTGATGGGATCCACAGTCCCAGAACTCTAACCTTAGGCTCCTAATGGAGTCGGATAGCTTTCCATTTAACTCTAATCCTCTCTTTTTACCCCATAACAGCAGTTCCAAGCTGTTTTCTTTAATCCCCCGAGTCCATCCTCCATTGGCCCAAAATATTGTCTTTTCTCATTCGTGACTGAGAAAGTGGAAATCATCCCTTTCATTTATTTACAGTCACATGTCTCAAGGAATACATCATGCCCTGTCCCCTTTACAAATGTTTTTACTTCCTACTCACTCTGTAGTGCGTTATGACCTGACTGAGGCTCTCCTCGGTGTACACGTCCTTCTCTGTACTTACCTTAACCTCCCTACAAAACGAAAAGCTACATGAGGGCAGGTCCTGTGCTTCTCTCCTCCCTTACATCCTCGTCCTTTGTTATTGCAATGTTGTGCCTTTAACAGACACTAAAGAACTGTGTGTTAAATTAAGGGCTTAAAAGAATTTCGGTGACCAGGGTCAGCTTGTATTTCCCGTACTTGGAAATGCTGATTAACTAAAGCTTGCCTTTGCTTGGTACGGAGAGGCACTAAAGCACAATGGTTAAGAGCACCGTCTAGACCACATAACTTCAATGACGGGCTCTGCCACTTACTAAGTATATAACCTTGAGGGAATTGTTTAATCCCTCTTTGCCTCGGATTTCTCATATGTAGAATTGGGATAATAACAGAATGTATCTCCTAGAGAAATTATGAGGATGAAATGAGTGTGAGTGTGAGCGTGTATGTGTGTGTGTGTGTGTGTGTGTGTGTGTAAAATGCTGGGATGTGTAACTTGGCAGATTCCTAAAATGTATTGGAGTAACATTATAAAGCCCATAGTAACTACGAATAGATCAGTTACATAGGACAAGTCTTGGTCAATTATTAGATCTTGACAGAAGTCCAAAAGGAAGTATAAGGTGGGATACTGGAGAATTTGGTTCGGATCGCTCCGTTATTTTGAAAAGTGATCACTTGGCCATTGAGATTGAATTTCATGTTGCTTTATAGTGGTTGATTTTTTTTTTCTCTTACACTGACTAGCTTTGAGTTTCTGCAGTATCTGTTGCTTTTATATTTTATTTACTTAATTTGACGATTTTAAAAATAAATTTTGCTGGGGATGCCTTGATCCTGTCTGTAGTATTGTGCTAACGTGCAAAATAATACTTGTTTCAGTCCTAGTAAATAATTATTCTATTGATGCATTTGGCAGAATAAACTTACCAAGTCAGCTTCACCTTACGGAATTCACAGTATACATTTTACCCCCAGAAGGGTGGAAACAGTCACTGCAAAGAGACTTGGTTGTGTTGTGATCGTAGAGGAATGAGAAATCCAGAGAACTGGCTGTATACACACAGTCTCATTTTGGTTCTTGCTCCATATCCTCAGGAGAGATCTGGGCTAGGAAATTGCCGCTGTTGCTCCCAAGAGTGCATTTTTATTCATCTAGAACAAGGAGTGGTTGCCAGAGTGGAGGGATGGGGAGTGGGTGAAATGAGTGAAGGTGGTCAGAAGGTACAAACTTCCAGCTATGAGATAGATAAGTCCTGGGGGTGTAATGTACAGCATGGTGACTATAGATAACAATACTGTATTGTGTATTTGAAAGTTGCTAAGACAGAAGAGTAGATCTTAAAAATTCTCATCACACATGAGAAAAAATTATAACTTTAAGGTGTTGGATGTTGACCAAACTTTCTGGGGTAATCATTTTGCAATATGTACATACAATTGACCCTTGAATAACACAGGCTTGAACTGTGTGGGTACACTTATAAGGAGATTTTAAAAATTAAATATTGTAAAAGTGCATTCTCATGATTTTCTTAATAATATTTTATTTTCTCTAGCTTACTATATTGTAAGAATACAGCATACAATGCATATAACATGTAAAATTTGTGATAATTGGCTGTTTTTGTTAACAATAAGGCTTCCAGTCAACAGTAGGCTATTAGTAAAGTTTTTGGGGAGTCAGAAGTTATGTATGGATTTTTGACTATGCACAGGGTTTGGGGGAGGCGATTTCAGTGCCCCTAATGCAGTGTTTGTTCAAGGGACAATTGTATATGAAACCATTATGTTGTACACCTCAATCTAATAGAATGATATGTTAATTGTATCAAAATTTTAAAAAAAAGAACAACACTGGTCAGCAAACTTTTTCAGCAAAGAGTCAGATAGTAAATATTTTAAGTCTTGCAGACCCCCGAATCCCTGTCACAAGGACTCATCTCTGCTATTGTAGTACAGAAGCAGCCGTAGGCAATATGGAAATGACCGGCCTTGGCTGTGTTCCAATAAAACTTGACTTGCGGACACTGAAATTTGAATTTCATACAATTTTTGTGTCACAAAATATTATTCATTCAATTTATTTCAACTACTTATAAATGTTAAAAGCATCCATTGCTTGCAAGCCATACAGAAACAGGCAGGAAGTAAGTTTGGCCTGTGGGCAGTAGCTGGCCAACCCCTGGTCTAGAATAGCGAAACAATTTGTTTGTGTATGTATATTTTAGGACATACGATATGCAAGGCATTACCTCAGAGCATTGGTGTTCGTGACCATTTTCACTTTCCTGTCCGTTATTTCATAACTGATCATGAGGCATTTGAAAAATCTGAAGGAACTTTGACGAGACTGTGTACATCTATGTGGTTGTATCTATTTTTGCCAGAATAATTCAAAGTCTCTGGGCTTTTTATTCATATTTACTTCGCCTAATGTTTTCCCACCTGTGTAGATGAATGAAAATTTCAACGGCTTTTCTTTGCATGACTTTGGAGACTAGTTGCTATTTAAATTACACACAAGTGTCTGCAGGCTGTCCTTGTGTATTTGATGAGTCCATTTTTGTGGGGGTGGAGGGATTTTTCAGAAACATATTTGAATAGATTGAGAATTGGGAGTAACACAGTTCAGTTATTTATTTGGGTCTTATGGAAGAAGACAGATTTAAAACAATCTGTGTGCCTCTAAGATAGTTCATTTATTCAGAACCCAAGGCATACCCAGTGATATATATATACTTTTTTATATAGGTGCTGCTTTAGAGAATCTCCCTAAACACTTAAAAAGGTTCATTTCTTCTTTGTTAGCTATCAGCTCACTCTAAGTCCCAGCAATTATTCTCTATAAAATTTAGAATGAAGATGTGAGTAATATGGGTGTATCTTTCAAAGTTAGGGAGTTTCTTTTCATTTAGAGAGAGATTATTAAAACAAAATACATTACGCAGTTAAGATCGCATTGTATATAAACTTTCATGTGATAATTTTAAACTTGACATGAAAGAAATCACAAGTAACATTTCTGTTATTAGAAAGATTTCATGAATTTCATATTTTCGTCTATGTAGTTATCATTCATATCATTGCACAAAAGTTTTTAATCATTCCTTTATCTCTGGTCATCTAGGTTATTTCATTTTTGTGCCACTTTAAATAAGACTGATTTTTCTGGCGAAAAATCCTGGTTTCTGTTTCAGGCTTTTTCTTAAAGACAGTTACTTTACAGCTAGTATTCCTGGATCAAAACTTGAGTATTTGTAAGCCTCTTTCTACCATGTTTCCCCGAAAATAAGACCTAGCTGGACCATCAGCTCTAATGTGTCTTTTGGAGCAAAAATTAATATAAGACGCATTAGAACTGATGGTCCAGCTAGGTCTTATTTTCGGGGAAACACTTTTCTAGGTAATTCTTTCCTAGAAAAGTGATTGTTTTTTCCTGCTAACATTATATTCTCCGCGGTACAAGGTAGTCCACACTTTAAAAACCATGTTTGCTAATTGAATAAATCAGAGAAATGGTGTTTCAGTTCCAACAAAATGTGTTAAGCACTAACTGTATGGGAGGTACAGTTTTAGAGGCTGAGAATAGGAAGACGTTTTTTAAGGTCTTACTCTGCTTTCAAGGAACTAAAATTCTCTTGAGAGAAGTAGCTGTTAAAACTATTAGAATGCAGTTTTAAAAAAATCCTGAAAGAATCGAAAGTACTATGAGTGCACTGAGAATGGAGTCGTGAAAAACTAGATAGAGAGTTGACCTGAAGAAGAATGGGAGTTGCAGAAAAAATGAGCAGAGTGGTGTCTACCAGGTTGAGGGGTGGAGAAAATGAGATACTGGTCAAAGGGTGCAGACTTCCAGTTATAAGATTAACAAGTTTGGGGATCGAATGTGTAGCGTGGTGATTATAGCTAGTAATAGTGTTTCATATACTTGAAGGTCGCTAAGAGGGTAGATGTTAAATTTCGTCACCACAAAAAAGAAATGGTAACTATGTGACGGGATGGAGGTATTAGCTAAAGATACAGTGGTAATCATTTTGTAATATATAAATAAGTGTATCAAATCAACACAAGTTCACCTTAATCTTACACAATGTTATATGTCAGTTACATCTCAGTAAAGCTGGGGGGAGCAAAAACAAACAAAAATAAGATAAGAGCTAGTAACATTAGCATTTTGTTTCAATATGGAGGGTAAATATATTTTTTTTAATCAGCTAAAAGAAAGCAAATTTGTCTGGGGACTGGGAAATAGGGGGTTGGATTTAAGAAGTGCTGTTTTCATAACCGGACTTATAGAATGATTTGACTGCAAACTATGTACATGTATAACTTTCGTGAAAATAAAAACTGTATTTAGAACTTCCACAAAGAAATAATTAAAAGGTGCTGTAGTCTTAAAAGAGGAGGAGGAAAATGGGATTTCTTCAGGCCAAGGTAGCAGAAAAACTTTCCAGGCAGAGGAAATGTGAACCAACAGAGGGAGGCATGAAAGAGACAGGCAAAGTCGAGATCCCTATAAGTTCACTCACATGTGGGACTTAACACTGAAAGCAACAAAGGAACATGATAAACAGAGAAAGAAACAGAAACTCATAGACACAGACAACAGTTTAGTGGTTACCAGAGGTGGGGGGGGGGGGCAAGGGGGTGGTAGATGAGGGTAAGGGGGATCAAATATATGGTGATGGAAAGAGAATTGACTCTGGGTGATGAACACACAATGTGATTTATAGATGATGTAATACAGAAGTGTACACCTGAAATCTATGTAATTTTACTAACCATTGTCACCCCCAATAAATTCAATAAATAGATAAGTGGCAGTTCATTATGGCAGTTCAGGAGCAGTGAGTAAGTGTGGGAGGACGGCCTTAAATGATAATCAGAGAGAGGGAGATGGCAGGTATATGAGTATACTGAAGGGCCTTACAGTATTGATCCTATAGGTGACAGGAGCACAAAAGCAACATATATCTAGTTTGTAACGTGCTAGTATATTATAAGAGCTTTGCACACATTATTTCATGTAACCCTCATGCCAGTCTTAGGAGGTTAGAATTGTTCTCTCCATTTCACAGATCAGGAAACTAAGGTTCACAGAGGTTAGGTAGCTTGCCCAGAATCACACGGTAAGTAGTGAAGAAGGAATTTGAAATAGGTATGTCTGACTCCAAAGGCCATGTTTTTTTTCTGCCATAGCATAGCGCAACCACTGGATTTGTGAAAGATTTTAAGCCTTGTGGTGGCAAAATCGGGTTTTAGTTGCTAAAGGAGAAGTCTGGCATAGTGTGTAACCAGATTTTGCGAGGCCATTATGGACTAATTTGGATGTGTGTTTCTAGAAGGACTATTTTGTAGGACATATTGTTCATTCAGATTCCATTTTGGGGTCAACTGATGTTTAGTCAGCACCTTCTGTGTCCTGCGCTCTCTGTTAGGCGTGTTTTACTGCATCTAAATTGCTGTTAATTGTGGTCGAATACAATTTTTCTAATATAAAAACATTTTATATTGTTTGGCTAGTTTGAGTTACTAGAAAAACTGTTTTGGAAGAACATATGTGATGTCCAGGGCTAAATCAATTTTGTCAGTAAGTTTAATTACCAGCATGACATTTGGTAGTGTGTCGTGGATGGAATTTCCTGTGATCCCATCTTAAAAATTGTTATGCTGCCACTTTTAAGCAGGAAACCATATTTGATACTGAAACAGTAAGTGCTTTGAAATTAGGTAGGAAATTGATACACCTACATAATGAATGTTAATTTCTAGTTGTCCTAGGTTAAAAGTAATGACCATTTGGTTGGGTTTCTAATTTGAATTTTCTTATTCATTACTGGCCCCATAGAAAACATTCACATCCTTTACAAGTTGGCCAAATAATTTGGGTAAAAGGACCATAATTGTTAAACCTTTATTTTAGAATACTGAAAGCTAGAGATTACAATTGCAAATGTAACATGCTGATTAACTGGAGGGACGAAGTTGATAGAAAGTTAACGTCGTTAAAAAAAAGTGATAGGGGAGAGCTACTGCAAGGACGATATCACATTCGGGGCAGCAAGAGTCACTGACGTGGGAACTAAAGCAGACATGTGCAGCATCCCCAGCCACTCAGTACACTCATGTGAGGTAATTCTATTGGTCCGTTCTGATTAAAATACAGGTAAGTATTGTTGTTGGTCTCAAAATAGTTCACTGATAAGAAAATCAGGAATTAATTACAATGGCCATTCAAAGAAAAGCAACCAACAATGAAAGTTAGACATGTCTGTACCCTAGAAAAAGATTGTAGAGCTACAATCAGGAGGAAGACATGCTTACTGTCAATGCCTCAAGTGGAGCTGATGGGAGGAAGGGACCAAAGAAGGATGAATCCCTACTTTGTCTTGTATTGGCTAAACCACCCTTAATCCTTCCCCTTGTACCAGTGTTAATGTGCCAATAATGTGCACTGTGAAGTCCAAAGAATCCAGTCTTTCATATTTCTTCTCCTTCTTTGGGGGAGATGGGAGCAGGTGGTTTCGTGGCTATGTGCTTTAAAGGCCTGCAGCATTTTGATTAGGTGTACTCCCCCCACCTCTAAGTGCAATTAGCTGTGTGGTTTTTATTGGCAACATTTGTTTCAAGAGAGGTGTAACAGCAAGGCTGAAAAACAAACTCTTATTAGGTAGATCCATAGTACCTGTGCAAGTTTAGAGTAACTCACAGAAAAGCAGAATAAAAGAAGAAAAGTAGGGATAGATTACAAGGATAGCCCAGAGGAAAACGACCTTAACCAACATCTAGAAATGTTTGTACTTGGAATGAGTCAGGGATGCGGCAATTATTAACGAGATTTATATGCCAGAAAACCAGCTGTACACTACATTATGTCGTAGCTATGTAATGAAACCACGTAACTATTCTGAAGTGGGGTCTATATGCAAATTACTTTTTTCAGGCGTCCGGCATAGACTTCTCTTCTGAGCTATGGATCCATATATCTAACCTCCTATTTGCAGTCTCAACTTGGATGTTTCAGACAGTTGAAATTTAGTAGGTCCAAACCTAAACCTTTGATCTTTACTCACAAATACCTCTCCAAACATCTCCGTTTCCATTGCTCATGCCAGAAACCCAGGAATCACTCTTTATAATTCCCTCTTTCTTACCTCTCACATTTCATGCACCCCAACCCCCGTCAACTTTACCTCTAAAATACATACTGAAACCATCTTTGGTCCCCCTAATCCAAGCAACCTTTATCTCCAGATCATCGTTTCCTAACTCTTGTCTCCTTTTCCATTCTTGACCCTGCTCCCTCCATTTTCTTTTTTCTTTTTCTAATTTTTTTAATTTAATTTTATTTTTTTAGGGAATGGTAAGGACTGTGGAAAACTGGAGAACAGTCTCCCCTTTATTGTTTCTTTTGACATTCAATATTTTATATTAGTTTCAGGTGTACAGCATAATGGTTAGACATTTACATAATTTAAGAAGTGATCCCCACTGACTAGTTCAGCAACCAACTGGCACTGTACATAGTTATTACCATATTGTTGTGCTTTACTTTACAGCCTGGTGACTGTTTTTTAACAATGGATTTGTATTTCTTATTCCCTCTTTTTTTACCCCCCCAAACCCCTTTCCCATCTGGTAACCATTAAAATGTTCTATGGGTTTGTTTCTGTTTTGTTTGGTCATTCATTTTGTTCTTTAGAGTCCACATATAAGTGAAATCACATTGCATCTGTCTTTCTGTCTGACATACTTCACTCAACACAATACCCTCCATGTCCATCCATGGCTGAGCAGTATTCCATTGCATATATGTACCACCTCCTCTTTATCCATTCATCCATCGACGGACACCCAGGCTGCCTCCACATCTTGGCCGTTGTAAACAATGCTGCAATGAACATGTGGATGCATACATCCCCTCAAAGTAGTGTTTTGGGTTTCTTCAGATAAGTACCCTGAAGTGGGATTGCTGGGTCCTTCTTTGTCTCTTTTTATAGTGTTATAGCCTTTGTTTTAAAGTCAATTTTGTCTGGTATAAATATTGCTACTCCAGCATTCTTTGTTTTCATTTTCATGAAATATCTTTTTCCATCCCTTTACTTTCAGTCTATAGGTATCTTTCAGTTTAAAGTGAGTCTCTTGTAGGCAGCATATGTAAGGGTCTTGTTTTCTTATCCAGTCACCCACCCTATCTTTTGATTGGAGCATTTAACCCATTTATATTTAAAGCAGTTGTTGATAGATACATAGTTATTGCCACTTTATTATTCATATTTTGTATTTTTTTCATCTTTAAGAAGTCCCTCCGACATTCCTTGTAATCCTGGCTTGGTGGTGATGAACTCCTTTACTTTTTTCTTGTCTGGGAAGCTCTTTATCTGTCCTTCAATTCTAAATGACAGTTTTGCTGGGTAGAGTAATTTTGGTTGTAGGTCCTTGCTTTTCATCACTTTGAATATTTTCTGCCAATGCTTGTGGGCCTGCAAATTTTCTGTTGAGAAATCTGCTGACAGTCTTATGGGAGCTGCCTTTTTAAGTAACTAGTCTTTCTCTTGCTGGTTTTAGGATCCTATCTTTGTCTTTAACCTTTGGCATTTTAATTATGATGTGTCTTGGTTTGGGCTTCTTTGACTACATCTTGTTTGGGATTCTGCTTCCTAGGCTTGTATGTCTGTTTTCTTGGCCAGGTTGGGGAAGTTTTCTGTCACTACTTCTCAAATAGGTTTTCAATTCCGTGTTCTCTCTCTTCTCCTTCTGGTACCCCTGTGATGCAAATGTTGTTGTGCTTGATGTTGTCCCAGAGGACTCTTAAACTATCCTCATTGTTTTGGATTCTTTTTTTTTTTCTTTCTTTCTTTTCTTGCTTTCTTTCTTTTTTTTTTTTTTTTTCCTGTTTCAGTTATTTGTTTCCTGTTACCTTAGCTTCTAAATTGCTGATTTGAACCAAACCTTCTGTTGATTCCTGATAATATATTCTTTATTTCAGTATTCTATTCTTCATTTCCTCCTGGTTCATTTTTTATATTTTCTGACTCCATTTTTTATGTTTCCTATGTCTTTGTTGATGTTCTCCTGAGATCATTGAGCATCCTTATAGCAAGTGTTTTGAACTCTCTGTTTGGTAGATTGCTTGTTTTCATATTTAGTTCTTTTTCTGGAGTTTTGTTCTGTTCTTTCATTTGGGATATGTTTCATTTTCTCCCCATTTTGGCTTCCTCCCTGTGTTTGTTTCTGTGTATTTGGTACTGCTGCTATGTTTCCTGGTTTTAGTAGACAGGCCTTATGTAGTAGCTGTGCTATGAGTACCAGTGGCACAGTCTTCCTGGTCACTTGAGCTGTGTTCTCCAGATGTGTCCCTTTTGTGGGTTGTGTGTGCCCTCCTGTTAGAAGTAAGCCTTGGTTGCTATTTGCATGTCAATGAGAGGAATTGACCCTCAGGCTGATTGCTTGTGAGGACTGGCCGGGACTACAGTGGAGGAGCTGTTGTGCAGGGGCTGACTCTCCGACTCTCCCAGAGCTTTCATGGGGTTCTGGTGCCTGCCCATTGTGCCCTTTTTGTGTATCATCCTTGGAGGCAACCAGGTGATGTTCCGGCTGGTTCCAAAGCTGGACAATGTGTGTGCGAGCCTCAGGACCTCCTGGGAGAGGACCTGCTGTCGGCCAAGTTCAACCACAGCCTGTACCATTCCCAGGGCCACCTGGCATGAGCCACAAAGCAATCTGCAGATGACTGCCACCTGGGCTGGGTTTGGAGGTTCCTTGAGAGGGTAACCCAGGAACCGACGCCAGCTGCTGCTAACGTCAGGCTCAGGGCTGCTCAGCCAGAGGTGTGGGACATGCTGAAGCCAGGTGCTGCTTGTTTGGGTTTTGTGAACCTTTGAAAGATTTTTGGAAAGTCCTCAGCAGGAGCCAAGAGAGGCCATTTGTATGGAAAAGCCACTGGAAGTTAGGTGGGGCGAGGTCTCAGGATTCTCCAAGGCAGGGATGATGGCATTAGCCAAGTTAACGGAGACTCAGATATGGTGGCTGCCAGTGTCTGCATGCCTGGAGGGGGTTGAGCTCCACAAAGAAACAATGGATCTTGCCAGCACCTCTGTCTGCGAGAAAGCTGCCCCTTCAACCCTTGCCTTGAAGCCAGACAATTCAGTTCCTCCCTTTTGTGTCCATGTTGCCTTTTGAGTTGCTGCCCCAGTGCTGGAGCTCAGAGCAAGTGAGTCCCTCAGTGAGTAAGTCCATGTGTGGGCCCTTTAAGAGGAGCGCCTGTGACTCCAGCAGCCCTCCGTCTCACTCAGCCACAGTATCCGCTGGTTTTCACAGCCAGAAGTTGTGGGGACTTCTCCCTCCAGCACTGGAATCCTGGGCTGGGGAGCCTGGTGTGCACCTGGGACCCCTTGCTCCTGGCGGTGGGGGGAACCTCCGCAGCCTAGATATCCCTCCTGATTTTTAATGGTCCCACATGGGTGTGGGACCACACAGTTCTGCATCTCTGCTCCTCCTACCCGTCTCCAGTTGGGTTCTTCTGTGTGTCCTTAGCTGCAAGTCTTTGGTTCAGCAAGATTTCAGGCGATTCTCAGTGATTGCTGTTCTGTGATTTAGTTGTAGTTCTGATGTGTTGTGAGAGGAGATAAGCACAGTGTTTACCTACTGTGCCATCTCGACCGGAAATCCCCTCTCTCCATTTTCCACATAGCTTCCAGAGTTATCTTTCTTAAAACGTAAATATAATCAGCCTCTGCTGCTTAAAAGCCCTTCAGTCTTTTCAGTCTACCATTAGAGTGAAACCTAAATTTCCTTATCATGGCCTACAAGACCCTGCCTATGAACCTCATCTCCTCTTTTAATCCATTGTTTGGTTATTAGGCAAAAATACTTACGATACAGTAGATTATTGAGATGACAGTACCTAGTTAAAGCCCTGCTTTGTTTGTGGACTGATTTCACTGGTGAGCAACTTAGATAATGATTACAATTATGTCTTCTGATTAGTTTGCATTGCCAATCTTTCATCTGTGGGCATACTCATATAGTAATCCTATTAGTACGTGCAGTCAGTTGAATAAGGAAAATGAATAAGGAAAATGTAACCATAAGCTTAGTATGCCCTTCCAAGCATCTTTTACCTGACCTGTCACCCTTATTACCAAGCAGCACTACTAATCCTAACAGCACTAATGTGGAATGGACTCTAATGACTCCAGCATTATGACCTCAGCACTGACGTTGATCCCATGACAACCTGCCTTCATTTTGGGTAAAAGTTGATGGCTTTGTATGTGTGTATACCTGCGGACCTCACACATTAGACTTGTTCTGAAAAAACCCAGTGAAGTTCAAGAATAACTATGTGAAATCATATGGTCCCATTAACTTCCTTGATGAGTTCAGGGATACAGTTAATGGAAAATTTGTCCACATTCACAAAAATTATACTCAAGAAGGCTAACGTTCCTTTAATATAGCATTATAGCTTTATGACAACACTGTACATGAATTTAATTCTTTTCAGATAGCATGTGGAAGAAAGTACTCAAATGGTTTATCAACCATATAATCTTTCCACACCTTATTAAGGATATAATATACCAGGACTAAGGGCCTGTTAGTAAAGTTGCCATTTAGTGATTTCTCAGATCAAAGCATGTGTGATTGCTCATTCAAGAAGCAGGTAGTTGTCTTGGCGTGAAATAAACAGTGCTCGTTTCCCATACCTGGTTTAGCACAACTTTGGTAATATTGAATATAGTTGTGTTTTAAGTTTTTTTCTCTGTAATTTTAGAAAGCATATTAATGATTATAGCTCAAAAACAAACACACATTTACTCAAAACTGCATATTTTAAAATTGTGCAATTTCAGATTTCTTAAATTAAGATTTTTGTCCTTTGTAGTCTTATTCAACACACCTACCATTTCCATGGCCCTTATTTTTTTTCATAATTGTGCTAATTTATTTTAAGGCTTCCTATTGTAGTATTAAGTAGCCTCCTTTCACAAGGTCCCCTTTTACCACTGGTGCTCTAATTCCAAGGTGAAAGAAGAATGCATTACATAGATTTGACAAGTGAAGACATTAGTATAGGATTGTCATGAAGGATTTATCAGCATTTGAAGGTTCTGGCAAGCTTTTTTGTCGAGGAGGATACAGTTCCAGCCATTTACATAAAATCTCCATGGGAGGACAATTCAGTAAAAAGACTCAACTCAGTAAAGACTTACTTGACCCATTAAAATTATTCCAGTTTGAGGTGTGGGTGAGTGAGGGATCTTTTATTGCAAGGAAAACAAATAAGCTTACAAAAAAGATTCTTTGTGATCAGAACAAGCTTTAACAACAGGACTATATGCAGCATCACTTTATAGAAGCTTCAGCTTGCATATGTACTTCCCAATCCTGGCCTTGAGCTAAGGCTGTCAACAAGAGCAGGAGATTTCAGCTTGTTTTTTAACCTTTGATTGAAAAATTCACACATACTATTTGCTGCAGGCAGAATAACAGTTGCAGAAGACACAGCAGATGAAAGAATTGTGATTCTTCATGGATGGACAGCTTGACTGTCCACTAGTGGTGGTTCAGCGATCAGGCAACAAAATGTTTTACTGCAAATCTTTTTTCAGAGGGTTTCAAACCTTCCCTTTGTCCTCCTTTACCCCACCTACCCATGGAGCCCTATTGTCTGTAGTTATTAAGTTTTGTGTGTTTTTTTCTTTTTGTTAGAAGGCTCCATTTCTTTATTTTTCAAAAAATGCATGCAGACTAAGGTTTCAGGCTAAAAACTTATATAAATGTGAACCTAGACATTGAAATACGCTTAGTGAAGTTTTTAGAGTTCAATGTTTACTGGTTTATAAAGCAATTTTCATGATTTCTTATGGAAGTTCCTCCGCTCTCTGCATCAATTCAGGCCATAGTATGAATCCAATCTAGAAAAACTGCTCCTTATCCCCAAGCGCATATGTTAGAGGGTCAGGTAATGGCACTTGTGAGCACGTATTGGGGATGCATAGTTTTAAACTTTTATTTAATAAGGATTTTAGTTGTTTTTTTCTGGTCAGTTGGCTTTTTAAGAATTTTTTTTCCTCATAAGAATGAGTCATTTTCCAACAGATTTTGTTTTTCATTATAGGAATGTCTTATTTGGGTGCCATTCACCACTTGTTTTCTTCAAACGCCTAAGAAGCCCACACTGATGAGCTTTTGCTGTTCTTATTATACAAAAACACTTGCTTCATTCCCATGTGCAGCATTGATATAAAATGAAACTATTAACTTATAAATGCACTTGAGAAAGGATACAACTGTGTGTATTGTTCAGGCTGTTTGTAATGACCTTTTATTTTTTACGTATGCTTTCTGGACGAGTAACTTTAATGCTATGCCACTCAGCTGATAGTAATTCTTCAACTAAATATATTCAGTTAAACAGAATTATAGGGTGCTTATAATAATGTTTGGGCCTATTCAATATAGACTTGCTAGAGTAAATTTTTACTTGGCCCTTCTTAAAACAAAGATGTAACAAGTGCTTGGTTACTTTGTCAGTGTGTAAACTATTAGAAATATTTGATTCGGAGAAAAAAAATCTTCAAGTTCCTGGAAAAGCTTTTATATTTACATAAAATTACACATTCTGCGCACAGTCTGGAGAATTTCATCAGAATCCTTTTTTCCCCATAAGTGCACATCAGTTCTCTTATATACTATATAATCAAAGAGTCTTTCCATTTGAAAAATCTCATGTAAAATATTTATCTTTACTTTTCTTAAAATTATGAATTCAGGCAAGTCTGTCATCTAAAACGGTTTGAATGAAGATCAGGCCACTCTCATATATTTGCTTGAAGCCAGGAAAAAGGTATATGTATATTTTCCACCAAAATAAGTAGCTAAATAAGATGTGTGGGGAAACTTTCTCCCTACACATAACTGAACTTAAAGGTTATTTATGGAATACAAGGAAGCAAGCTATAATAAACTGATGGCTATAATTTAATTTTTTAGTGTTATAATTCAGACTCGATAATTCAGCAGCAGATGTAAAAAATGAAATGAGAAAGAAAAAAAGTGTCACCAGAATGACTAATCAGTCATTGAAAATGCCTGTAGTACCAATTTACTCAGACAGAAAATGTTTGCGCTGGCGTTAAAGACTCCCTAATTTATATTAGTGAACTAATATAATGACAGGCACAAAATATGCCCTGAGGCTGAGGCTGTACAGGACACAGGCATTTCTAACCCCTCTGGTATTTAAATATTCTTGGAATTCCAAGTACCTCCCCCCACCCAGAAAACATCTCTCTCTGTCTCTTTGTCTAGCTCTCTCTCTCACTCACTCAAGAAATATTAGAAGTAATGTAGGCTAGGACCTAATTAAATAGTTAACTAATCAACATTGATTCTGAACTCTTAAGATTGAATCAGAAGTATTCAAGCCAAATAATCAGGCATGTTAATTCTTTTCTAACACTTCTTTAAAAATACGTTATCTTCTAGACAAGTCTAGAAAGTCAAAATAACTAATTTTAAAATATCTCCAGAGAATTACAGACTACAAGTTTTAATTTCCATTAATATTCTTTAAATTTGGAACTGGCTAATATCTCTAACAACTTGGCTGTTGATTAGTATAATTGTCACCGTTTTCCAGACCGAAAATTCCATGTACCCTGTGAAACCTACAAACAGAGAACACAATCCAAGTTCCGTTCTCTTGATTAGAAAAAATACAAATAGTAAATTAAATCAGGCCACATAGGGTCGCAGGGAAGGAATGAGTGCTTTTATGTTGTTGTTCAGATCACATCTAAATTGTTATGTAATACTTGGTGGCACATATACAGTAGGACTTTGTCTGTGGTAAGGCAGGGTATAGGGGAAAGGATGGTGGAATATGAAATGAATGTTTATAGATTACCGGTTGTGTACCAGGTATATTGATAGAAACTTTGTATTTGTCAAATCGTTCAACTCGAATGACTGCCTTTTAAGGAAGGTATTATTATCTTCGTTTTACAAATTGGGAAATGATAACCCAGATTGGCTCAGTGACTGTCCCAACTACTTGTTGATATGGCAGAGATCAGCACTGAGGCCGATCTGACTCCTAAGACCACACCTGTCCTCAAATATTAGTGACATGCCTTTGCGCCAGTGGGTATAGATTTTATTTCAACTTCCTGGCCTTCCAGGTACTAGAGACATTGTTTTTACATTTACAATTTCCTGAAAAGACATAATTTGGCTCACATCACACCCCTGCTTTAAAGTAGAATGTACCTCATAGAGTTTGGTGAGGATGAAATGAGTTAATACATAAAACTACTGAGAATAATGTCTAGGACAAAGTAAATAACCAGTAAATGTTAGTTGTTACTTAAGAGCTTACATGATGACTAACCCGTAGGACTAGTTGAAGGAACTGGATGTTTGTAGCCGGAGAAGATTAAGAAGATGCTAGGGAGCCTTTCCTGTCACATAGGGAGTAGACTTGATCAGTGTGGGTACAAGGCAAAGTGAGGTCGTAATGGGCAAGAAGAGTTCAAGTAGGCTGATTTTCATTATAAGTAAACAAAAATGTAGCAACTGGCGAAAAGGGAATAAGCCACTTGAGATAGAGTGCATCCTGTGTCCCGGATCTAGTTTATGTACCATCTTAGATTCACTGGGCCCCCTTCTGTGCCCTCCCCCACCTCCAAGCCTGGCCCACTTGTCTTGCTCCCCAACCAGAGTGGGAAGTTAACACCCCCCTGAAAGAGAATTTCACAGAGCACAACCCAGATTTGCCTTATCTAGAGACCAGGATTGGCTGCATGATCCGTGGGGCCCAAAGCAAAATGAAAATGCAGGGCCCCATTTAATAAGAAATTGAGAATTTCAAAACATCAACAACAAAGCATTCAACAAAGGGCAGGGCCCTTCTAAGCCTGGGGCCCTGTGTCACTGCTCAGGTCACATGCCCATGAATTGGCCTTCATGGAGACACCCTGAGATACTAAGCAACCAGCTGTAATTTTTGTAAAGCTGGGGCCAGTTCAGTCACTTACTCTCTTGTATTTACTTTCTTCCGTTTTCTGTCCTGCCCGTTTCCCTGAGATTACACCCCACCCTTATTCCCAGTAAGGCTTTAACATGCGAGTTTTGTCTTAGTGTCTGTTTTCTAGGAATGTAGATGATGACACTGTGTAACTGAGAGGCTGGTCCAAATTCCCTTTAATGCCACATCTAACTCTAAGATATAAGTCTACCAGTTTAAGGATATACATTTTCTATAATGGTACTGTTTGTTTAATGCAGCCGCATATTTGTATGTGGGCTAAAATCCTTGGATTATTATAGCTCCGGTATTTTATTCTTTTTTGTTCAGGCATAATACTAATAATTCATTAGAGAGGAAGAATAGAGGAGCATAATAAAGAAGGGGGTCCCTTAACTTCTCTTCCTTATCCCAGTTCCTCACTTTCTCCTGCAATCCTGCCTCCTTTACATATAATTAGACAGATTTCCACACCATAATCGATCATAATCATAATTGATATAATCATGAGTATAGGTAACCTCTACGTGCATGTTCAGTGGCAGAAATGGGCATCAATTTAAATCTGAACTGAAACTTCTTGAAATATACATATTAATTTAATGAATGTATATTGACTACCATCTATGTTAAGTACTGAGGGAGAAGCAAAGAATTAGATATGGAGCTACCATTAAGTAGCTTGAGGTTTTATAGCAGAGACTCTGTGTTTATGTACATGAAAAAAAATAATTCTCTTTCAAAGCAGAAGGTAACATGGAAAATCACTTGAACAAACAAAAGTGCCTATAAATGGTAGAGAATGTGGACTAGAGCTCTGGAGGGATTTATAGAGGACTAAGGATTTGGTATGTGAAATTGAAGAAGACAGATGTGTGGGAAATATTGTTTTATTCAGAATTTAACTTTAGGGTAAAAAGCAATTTCACTGGATTAAAAATATTGTCTCTTGTTATTTGAAATAGCTAGACTTCTGTGTGCATAGCAACCTGCTGGGGCTGTTTCTGTATTGAACAATCAAAAGATGAATCTTCCTCATCTTCTTTTTACTACTGGAATTACTGTTGCTTTTAGTAGGATTCCTATTGTGACCTAAACCTGACCTTTGGGCACATTTTGTTTATTGCAGAAAGTTATCATGAGTTGATTTCTTCCATGCAACCTAAGTGACATAAACATGTCGTATCTTCAGTTTTTCAATCAAGCAAATGGGGAAGGAGAAATCTTTTGAATAATTAGCAAGAATTAAGCCAAAAACCCAAGTGACAGAAAATTCAGTTTTAAAGTCAGAATGATTTCCTCCACAGCAAACTTCCTTTAAATAAAGGAAGCAGTGATTCCTAAGCCAGTAGGAAATTTTGGGCAAGACAAAACTCTCTTCGACATTTCCAATTAAAAAAAAAAAAAAAAAAAAAAAAAAAAAATCAAGCTTTTCGGATCTAAACAAATGGACATAAATTGGACAGAGCTATTTGAACTGATAGATTAATTAGGAAACAAATTGTCTTTAGTGTTGGTGTTTAATTTTCAGTCTATTGAACTTGCATGTATATTTAAGGCAGTTTCTCCTGGTTGAGTTACAAAGGTATGTGGTCAGTGTGAGAAATTTGTGTCAGGAGAGTTTGGTCAAAATTTGCCAGGAGGTTGATTTTGTCAGTCTTTTGAATTTTTCATTGCAATTCTGATATGCCTTTGAATGAATTTACTTTAAAAAAAGAATTGTAATATTTTGTTTCACAGTTTTTTAATGAATAAACAGTGTTTCAGAGGTCTAGATTTAAAAGCCAATGTCACAGGCTACCTATCAAATTTTAATACTTGTCTTTTCAACTAGAACCCTGCCAAACGCCATGGATATTGATAGAAGTGTCTTTGTACATAACTGGCAGTCAGATAGTAATAAAGTATCTGTAAAAATTATTAGTTAAAAAAAAAGTATCTGTGTGAAAAGAAGGCATCAAGAGATATCTGGAACGTGTGTGTGTGTATTTAGGAACAGTTTGAATAAAATACTTAAAATTATTGGTTGTCAATGAGGAGAGAAAAAGAAAAGTGCAGACAGAGAATGTTAGGGGTAATTAAAGCAACTAATGATAGTGTTTGAGGGCACTCTGAAGCTGTGTGGGTGTGTATGCACATATGTGTTTGCTGGGTTTTACTCTAAATTCTCTTTATGTAGCAAGTTATTTTTCACATCTCTGTATGAAAAGTAGTAGAAAATGGAACTTTTACCATAGATGTTGGTTTATAAAAATCAAGATATTTCAACTGAAGAAAAATATTTGATCTTTTATGTAATTTAACCTTAAATCATTTAGATAGCCAAGAACATGCATTAATAAAATAAGATCTCTTTGAACCTTAGTTTCTCTTTAATCTTCGGATTAGATTTTAAAGAATGAAATATTAGGAATTCCATCAATAAATTGAAATAGAAATAGATTCATTTGAACTAATGGCTGTATAAAATGGTGACATTTTCATATTAAACATGATGATTTGATTTACTATATTAAACATTTTCACTCATTTCATGGAGAGTAGAATTTTTATGAGCAGTAATTCAGAAAAATGTGAGTTGACTTCTTGGAACTCTTTTCCACATTAAAAAAAAAAAAAAAAACTACTTTAACTGATACTGTTTTCTTTTAGTCTTTTTCTGGAATACCTGGTAAAATATTCTAAACTCTTTGCACATTGTTCTTTAGTTTCAGCTCAAATTCTGAAGAGCAACCTTGTAGCAATGGAACAACATATTGTTCGGCTGGAAGGTGACATCAAGAAATTCCCCCAAACAGGAAATCAGCATGATAAGTTTGTGGAAAAGATGACGATATCCTTTATTTAAGCGTTCGGTTTATTTGTTAGTTTCTTTGTGTGTGTGTATGTGTTGTGTGTGTGTGTGTGTATCTGTCTGTCTGCCTGTCTATTTACTACGTGGTTAGTAATAAATTTGCCAGTCTATTTACACTGTCTGGATGAATTTGTGTATAGGCTGTTTTTATATTAGCAGCATAAATTTTAGTTCACAGTGTTTTCAACCAGGTAGAGTAGGCAAGGGAATAATTATGTAAGAAAACAATGCTATTTCTCTAAGAAGAATTTCATTTGAAGGCCCACAAGATATACAAGGTAAGTATTATGAGGCTTGATTAGACCTAAAACAAAACGAAACAAAGAATCTCCTTGTTACATTTGCATAAAGAAAATGATCAGCAGAAGATGTTTTTTGGTCAGAGGTATTTTTTCTTTGTGTGTATGTGCAGGTTTTTTCTGAGGGCACACGTGCATTTTCAAGTGCAATCAGAGGATGACTAATATCAGTAGATTAAAAGTGTTGTGAAAGATAAAATGGATACATGGATGGGTTAATACATGAATTGATCAGTAGATTATATATTTAAATAAATTGTAATAGCTAACTATACATCATTATGTGTTTTCTGATAAATGGGTTTAAATTTCCATTTTACATACAGTATATTCATATAAATTACAGAAATGTATGAAAGGAGAACTTGAGAAATAGCATTTAGCTTGCATTGTTTAATGTTAAATCTGGTGTCTAAAGATAAACTACATTAGAGCTGTTTTATTTTTATTTTTTCTTCTATTTTGGTTTTCAAAAGTTAAAGCAATATCCTCCTCCTCTGGGTTTAAGTGAATATCTTGAACTGCAGATTGACTCACTATTTTATATCTCTAGAGGGAGTAAATACTGTAAATTCTTTATCTGATAATAAGTAAATTCCTTCAACAACTATTTGGCAGTCACCTTGTTTCAAGGTTAAATCTATTGCCTTTTCTTCTCCGATACACTTTCTTTCCTTCCCAACTTGTAAGTTATGGTATTGAACTCAAATTACTTGAGAATGGCAATTTAGATTTATGTGAAAAAAGTTTCTTTCATTCTCAGTCTTTTGGTTCATTAATTAACACTGTGTTTGTTTTGTGTGGTCCTTTAGTGTTGCTGAGTACTTTCATAAATAGGAATATTGAAAACATAAGTTTGAGGGTGTTTGGAGGCAGGAAATCCTCAAAAATAACCTTAGATTACATAACTGCCCAAATTGGGATACTTAATGTGAAGCTTTAACTTTATTGCTGATTAGATTTTTCTTTCAAATATGTTATGTTGTCCTGTGGCTGGAAACACCACCTACATTTTTCAATTTTTTATTTTGTTTCTTGCCTCATATATTTGAATTTAATTCCTGATCCCCTCGTTCTTTTTAACATGTTCTTCTACAGTAGGCTTGTGGCCATATAACAGCTTGCCTCATTGAGGAGTCTTTGTTGCTCATTTAGAAAAAGAAAAGTAATTTCAAACCCTCGTGAACTTGGCCTGGACTCTTTATTTTGTTTCTTTCTTTATGCAGGTAATTAAGCACTTTAAAATGAAAATCCAGAGCCTTCTGTATCTGTAAGTTACAGATGAATGGTTATTCTTCATTTAAAGGGCATTAAAGTGTGACTGTTTGTCTACAAGGGGATTGAAAACTATATTAAAATGTATGGGGTTGTAACTTTGCACATTGTATTTTTAAAAAGCAAATAAAGTATACAGCAATTTATTTGAGGGAATAAGTTAGAATATTGAATTGAGTTGGTTAAAAACTCCAAATTAATGAATTATAATGATAGAACTATTGCTCAAATTATTCTTACTTTGGAAGACTCCTTCGTCACACATTGAGAGGTTTGATCTTCTAGCAAATGCCAAACAAAGTGCATACTAATCATATGTATGTGTGTTATATGAATTCTGGTACTTACTTAATATTTTTTCTACTCTTCTGGCCGTTTCAAAAGAGAAGATATTTTATTGTGAGATACTTGATTCTGTTTTAAAATTAGAACCATGATCCTGTTTCTAGTATAGGATTTTTTGTACTGGATGGTCTTTCCAATGTTTCTGTCCCCTGCCAATAAATTGTTTTGCTTCAGGTCACTGGCCCTTTAAATTGAATAACTGCAGGCACAAGTATGGGAGTAGTTTCCCTTGAAAGTAACCTTACCTACTCAAACAGTAATCACTTTATAAGGACTCTGAGTTCAAAAACTGAATAGCACTGCCACGCCTCTGGGCTTTTAGAAAAGCATAAGTGCTGTAGTTAGCAACAATAGAGTCATGACCAGAGAGCAATAGAATATACAGGTTGAATCTTCATCACATCTCCAGGTTGGGCTAAGTCCCATAGCACCACCTTATGTTCTCTCTTACTCGTTCACAATATTGATTGAACACTTACGATGTGCTAAGCATTGTCAGGCAATGAAAATACAACATTGCGCAAGATAGAAAACTTGACCTCAAGCTGCTGACAGTGTGGCCTTTACACTCTTTTCTGTCTTGCTGACTCCATGAGGGAAATCATATCTGGTGTGTTAATTTCTGTATGCCCATCACAGTGTGTAGCACCTAGCAACGTATAGGCTCTCACTAAGTATGTGTTGAATCACAGAATGTTACAGCTACAGACCCTGGAGAACATCTCTTCCAAGATCCTACTTGTACTAAGCACTTCGAAAAGGCTATTGTTAAATAGTAGTAGGCTATGCTTATAAAACCTTTCTTCATGTGCATCTTCTCAGGAACTTGAGTAACACGGAATCACATCTTTAGAGCATTCGTGTAAAGTGTAATCAGTTTTGAAAGGGTTACTCCACACTCTTTATAAAGTAAATTTCAAAAAATTTGAACAACAACAAACAAGAATGAAACCTCTCTTATGAGTGGAGTTGCCCAAGCTATTTCCAATGGCTTTAGAGGGAAGCTCACCACCTCTGTCTTCCCTTTCTCTACACCAGATTGGTTGCTTGTTCTGATTGTAGGGGAGGAAGAAATTTTGCTCTGCCCTTTTAGGTTCTTCTAGTTTGTCTAATAATTAAATCGACACAGAATAGATTAACAAGAGAAAACAACCAAATGTAATTACATATATATGTATGAGAACCCCACATAAGTGAGAGAGTCAGAGACCCCACATACATGAGAGGGTCAGAGATAGAAAGGGAAAATGAGGTGTATATGACATTTTGAGCTAAGAATAAGGTCAGGCATCTTGGGGTTTCACAGAGTGGAACATCCTTCATAGGACGATAAAAAGAGTAGGTGTTTAATAAGTAGAAGTTTGCCCTGCCCTATAGATATATGTCATAAAAAGTTATTTTTTGGTAATAACTCTTATTATGGGCAAGTCTCCCAATATAAATTCTTTAAGGGAGAAGTAAAAGTTTCTTTCTCATGAACCCTCAGGGTCTTCATTGCCTTGAGCTCAAAATAATCCTCATTCCACATTAGGACATCTTGGGGAGACCTGTTCTGAACCCCTTCATGACTCAAAAAAAAAGTATATATGGAAAGAGTAAAATAAGCAAAACTAATTTTATAAGACTGCAAAGCAGGGAGAAATTGGGAAAATTCTCTTATAAACATAGTAGGGAAGTGTTAGCACCATATATCTTGAAGTATATATTGTTCAAAAATCTAGATAACCATGTGGGGAAATGATTGCTGTTGTCATGACTTTTTTTAAAAAAGCAAAGTTCTTAGTATTCTTCATGCTAATGTGTTTATCATAATAGTATGGGAAGTTTTTAGCTCAATTGTGCAGTGAGTTGAAATGGAATCTATATTCCTTTTTATTAAGTTATAAAAATGATCATATTCACTCTCATTTATTGAATGTTTACACTACGTATTAAACATTGCCTAATTTTATAGACCTGAGCTTTTATAAATGTTTCTGTTTATTATTTTCCTTGTCTGATAATCAAATTGACCACAGTTGACCCTTGTGTCATTGTAGTGAGCTGAAGTTTGGTCAGGATAACTTCAACAGCTCAAAGTTATTTGCATATTCCCGTTGTTTTTCATTTATTAATTTCTAGGGGTTCTCTCTTTTTTTTTTTTTTTTAAGGTTGCCAGGTGTTTGGAACCCTTTGCACATATTGGTGGCTTGAGGTTTAGAATCACATCTACTTTCAAAGTTTGGAAAAATGACCCATGAGTAAGAGGGAGCCTGGTGAATGGACTGCTTGCCATCCTTAGACCTGTTCTCTTTGACTTGACATTATGTATGAATTCCAGTTTCCAAAGGTTTTGTCTTCATGAACAATAGTGTGACTGTGATAGTTTTTCTTTCTTTCTTTTAAATCAAAGCATCACTTTTACTTACTGCTCCTGACTTTTTTCCAAAAGGAAAGAGCGTTCTTGAAAGAGGGCTTCTTAGACTTTTAAATATGTTTTGTGGTCTAGTCTAACGTCTTCTACTGCCTAAAAAGCACATTAAGTGCAATGTTGACCTTACTGCTTATAGCCTGTTGACAAATTTCTTACCACATTTACTCACATAGATTTTGTCAATGGCAGGGCTGTCTGTTGCCCAAATCAGCTTAGCTTTTTGACTGACTGCTGGCTAAATCATTTCACCAGCTGGAGGACAGGGAGTGACTGAGCAGCAGGGGCACCATTAACACATTGACAAGAAGAGCTGACAGAATGTTAATGACATTAACACCCTGTCAACTAATACCAACACCTGGGATTTCCTCATAGTAGGTGGGAGAGTCATTTGAAGTGGCTAAAATTCTAGTTACTGAGAAAGTGCACTGTCCTTTCCAGACAATTCAAAACAGATTTGGGGACTGCACTGTACTGCAATTATGTTCAGTTTTCCACTATTCTTTATTAAGAGACTAATTTCTAAAAAGATGAAAAAACTCAGAGTTATTATTCAACCAGAATAACATTAATCACCTTTGAGACATTGCCAATAACAGGTTTTAGTGAGATGATGAACCACACTTTGTAATGTAAATGACATATAAAATTGACAAAACAAAACCAAAAAGAACCCTCAAGAACAAAGCCTTTTCTTTTTCTTTTCTTTTTTTTTTTTTTTTGTATGAATATAGTAATCAAGGCTATTTTCTAGTTCCTGTAGAAAATTCGAGAACTTTAGACTAGACTTGGGGGAAGTTCACTGGCTCTGCCTCTCTCTCATTACCTTCAATTGCCTGCTGATCTCAAATTCAAAAACTTAGGACTTTCAAAGCAAAAGTTTCTTTAATGAGACTGCTCAGGGAGAGAGGGTCCAGGATTTAAAAAAAAAAAAATCACAACACGCAAAAAAAGAGCACTGTCAGTAATGGAGATAATACATACATTGAAAAGAAAGTTGTTTTTGAAAACCATGTAGGGAAAATAATTGCTTTTTTAAAAGAGAAGATTGTTAGCATTTTTGAAATATATGTTTTAGTTCAATTATTTGTGCATTGATTTGAAACAGAAGGTATAATTAATACTAAAAATAATATAATAAAAATGATAATAAAATAGTAATAGCAACGGTTTAGTGAATGTCATGTGTCCGTCACAGTGCTAGAAATATACATAAAATCTCATGTGATCTCCAAAGCAATCTTATGAGGTAGGGACTATTATTACCCCATTTCAAATACAGTGGTACCTTGGTTTTTGAATTCTCCATTGACGAACATTTCAGTTTACGAACGCCGTAAATTTTATGGATCTATGGTACCGTTAGATAGTAAAATTTGTGCTAAATTTGCAGTTTTAGGGGTTGATTTTAAAGGTCTGGAACGGATTAATCCAGTTTGCATAACTTTCTATGGGGAAATCAGTTTTCGAGCAATTCAGAACTCAAACGGTCTTCCAGAACGGGTTACATTAGAAAACCGAGGTACCAGTGTATGTGAAGATTGAGGTTATAGAGGCTTAAAGTTCCACCACATGTGTGAGATCATGTTTGTAGTAAGACTGGTTAATGAGGGTGTGGAGTGGAGAAAACTTGACTAGCCTCACAGTTCGTTCGTCTGGTTTAATAATTCAATCTACATGAGACAGATTAACAAGAGAAGATAACCAAATGTAATACATACGTACGCATGGGAGCCCCACGTGCATGAGAGTCAGAGACAGAAAAGGACAATGAGGTGTATATGGCATTCTGAGCTAAGGGTGAGGTCAGGCTCCCGAGGGTCACTGCAGGATGATCAGAAGAGCAGATGTTCAGTCGTTAGTAGTTTGCCCTGCCCTATAGATCGGTCATTAAAAGTTCTTTCTGGTGATAACTTTTATGGGCAAGGCCCTGCTTTAAATTCTTTAAGGAAGACGAACAACTTTCTCATAAGCCTAGGGGTTTCTATTGCCTTCAAATCAAAATAGTTCACATGTCAAAGTGCCACATCTTGGGGAAGCCTGTTCTGAACCCCCAACAAGGGCCAGGATTCAAATCTTGGTCGTTCAGACTGTAAGGCTTGTGCACATAACCGTGGTATTATGCTGCCTCTGAGGTCAGAAAGCTTCATAAATCGGAAGTGAATTCCACATTTGTTCACTGTGAAACTATTTTTTCCTTTCCAGTCTCCCTCAAATGAGGAAATTTTTCTTTTTGAAAGGTTTGTAGACTCATTTAAAAATTAGCTTCTCATTTATACCATCTCCTCCAGAAAGCCTTTCTTAATCATAGCAATCAAAATTAATTTCCTTGTCCCCTGTGTTATCATAACATTTTAATACTTTGGTTATTGTACTTGCTGGCTTGCCTATACTCTGCTTATCCGCATGTCTGTTTTGCACACTGGGTTATAACATCTATTGAGGTACAGATTCTTACTCATCTTTGAGTACTCATACCCAACACGATGCTTTGTAGAAAATTGTTTTACTCAATGTTTATTTAAATAGGTTAGAGTTAATTGTATAATGATTAATGTTAAACACCATTCTGGCAGGTAAAGAGAAAACATTAGCTGTACAGGTAACCCCTGTATAACATGGTTGTTAGGTTCCTAAAAAAAAAAAAGTCATGTTCTGCGAATCTGTGTTATACGAAACAAAGAACTAGTGAAAAAAAGGGGGTTAGGTTCCAGAAATTAAAAACACAAACTATTATATTGTTATAATTAAGAGAAATATCTTTATTAAAGCAATTTTCACCAAAGTATAACATATTAATATGTATTAAATAATGTTTTCTTTGTCATCACTACTAAGCACCATTAACCGATGGCATTTTTTTTGTCAAGATATCTTCATCCTCTGAACTTAATATTCCACGAACAAAATGGATTTAGAATTCTAATAAATTTTAAAATTCTGCAGTCAAATCTGATACAACGTGCATGCTCGAATGAAAAATTTCAAATGAGATATTTTTTGCTCTTAAAAGCTCTGAGTATTACGCTCCGTGTTGTTTGGGGTTCTCCCCTATTCTCAAAACGTGTTAGAGCGAAACCAGGTTGTAGAAGTGCCGTGTTATATGGGGGTTACCTGTATGTTATCCTGGCATAACTTCAGTTTGACAAAAGAAAGGGGTCTAACATATTTCTAATGTTCTTCCTTATGTTTTGCTTTAAAGTGCAGATATTAAGAATTACCTCTTAAACAGTTAGATAGAAATCACATTCTAAGAAACTGTCTGAAGGCGTCATATATTTTTTTAGGATCAGTTAGCATAATAATTTTCTATTTGAAGACTCTTGCTTGTTTGAACTTGAAATTACATAGACTATCAGGTATATTTTTCAAACTCTGTTTAGGGAATTGATAGACATTTGTTACATGATGCTAATGGTGAGAAGAGAATATACTGCTCACTTAAAGGGTACATAAACCCTTTCAGGCCACTAGAGTCTCATCTGGAAAATCATCGTTTTCAGAGCACAGAATGGATCATGATTTGTCTGAAAGAGTTAATGCACCTCTAATCTAACAAATTCTCATCTTTCCCACCAGAAGCTAAGTTTTGAGTGATTGAAACCTTTTTCTGGGATTTATTTATATGGAGAAGAAATTATACAAGAAAATGAAGCTTGAAAAAATAAAACATCCAATATGGTTATGAGTTTTACGTATGCATGTGTACTAGAGAACATGTAGCATATATACATATCTATACATAGATATAGATATAATTTAAAGCTATTTTGATATTCACAAGAATGTAAATTGGATATCACTGCAAGAAATCTATGAGTTTCCTTTTACTTTGATTTGATATTTACTCAAACTCTTTTCATTTTCGATTGTGAAGGGCATGCATGGTATGTTAAATACAGTTTATCAGCAGTGATAGTGATGTTAGTGTAACTATTCAAGTAATATCCTCTTGTAGCAAAATCTCAGTCATCCATTATTTTCATGATATAGAAAAGTATCAGCATCTTTTTCCATAATAGAAGTCTGTTTAGTTATATATAGTTAGAATTTGTTTTGAGATATAGCTTATGAAAACTATAGCAAGTAAATGTAGCTCTTCATTGAACATTCCATGTTCTTCTGGTTTTAAATCTTAACACATAGGAAGTGAATTGGATTTATAAGGTGAATGAAATGTTTTTTTAAATGTTATAGAAGAAAACAAGTCATTATGTTTAGTTATCATGTAATGCTACTTTCCTTTGTGTTGCAAAGGTAAAATAGAATAATACCCTACTATATTGTCCCAATTCATGAGTGAAGATAGAAATAAAAGGAAATATATAACAAACATCACTGAAATTCTGAAATTATCCAGTTGAACTTTGCTGATGGATATACACACATGTACACACACACACCTGATAAGACAAACTTTTAGAAGTATTATCAGCTTGAGATGATTACATCTCAGCTACTCATTTAAAGCTAGGGCACTCACTAATGGTGACAATGGAAAAATCAATGGGAAAAAAAAAAACCCTAGAAAAGCTTTCCGAAGATCATCAGTGAGAAGGAGAATGTGACCTAGTCATCAATTGATATTGTTTGGGTAAGAAAAGACATGAGTAACTGTGTGAAATGGTCCCCAGGGGTGAAGGAATCAATTTCCCTTCTTTACCTTTTCAAAAACATGTAGTAAATGGTATTTGCGTATCTGCTAAGGCATTATCAAATTTGTGCACAGCAACTCTGTTCAATTACTGATCTCTAAATTCCTTTATTATGGGTTTGACTCAAAACTTAAAGAGATCCATCCCATTTCATGTTACATGCTGTTGAGAAGTATTCTGTCTACTTTATTTAACACACACACACACACACACACGGTGCCAAAAAAAATGTATACACATTTTAAGAAAAGAAAAAAGTACTAATTGTAGTACTCAATATATACTGATAACAAAAGATGAAATACAGGTCACGTTTGACTTCTGCAATTACAAGAGGTGCTCAAAGTGGTTGCCATCAGCATCCAGACACTTCTGATTACAGCGAACTATGGCTTGAGCATAGATAACATCTCTTAAAATGTGTATACATCTTTTGGCACCTACGGTATATGTTGTGTGTAAGTAGTTTTGAACTTGAGTGTTATACAAATGCAAAACATTTTTCTTAATCCATTTGAATGAAAAGATATTTGGTCTGAGCATCAATAGACCTAATTTCTGGCCTTGGTCTTTGCATACTTAAGAAAGATGCTCTGTTTCCCCGTTTGTGAAAGTGAAACCGTAATACAGTTGACCCTTTAACAACGTGGGTGTTAGGGGCATGGACCCCCCCCCCCCACCTCATGCAGCCAAAATTCCACATATACCTTTGACTCACCCAAAATTCAGTAGTCCCTAGGTATCGGTGGGGATTGGTTACAGGACCTTACAACTGATACCACAATCTGTGGATGCTCAAGCACCCTTATATAAAATGGTATAGAACAATGCGTACAGTCAGCCCTCCGCATCCACAAATTCCCAGCCTAGGATCGAAAATACTGTTTTCTATCCGCGGTTGGTTGAATCCATGGATGCGAAACCTGGGGATATAGAGGGCCGATGATATGTTTATTGTAACAAAATCTGCATCAAAGTAGACCGTGCAGTTCAAATCCATGTTGTGCAAGAGTCAGCTGTTCTTGCCTTGCCTTCCTCACATATGTTGTTAATAGGAGTAGATATAATAATGACTTTGAACATGTTTTTAACATGGAAAAGCCATATATAAAGTGTCATTTATCATTTTGCCCTAAAATGCACAAATGGGAAATAATTTCCCCTAAGGAAAATATTCTTGATAAACAACCATAGTCTGCTTTTGTCCATTTTCATTTTATCTCAGTTTTTCTTTCCTTTTTTTTTTTTTTTTTCCAATCTAACTTCTAAGTTTGGCTTTTTTTAGGCTGAAAGAGAAAAGGCACATTCTTTACAATGTAGTAAATGCCTATGGAGGAAGGAGGATGCTTACACCTCATTATTCCAGGAGTATCCAGATGTTTGGTATTAAGAAATCCCTACCTTTTTCACTAAGGTAGAAGAGAGGAAGTAACAACAAATGGAATTTGAAGATAATTGCCTACTCCATGAAATCTGATATTGTAAACGTTAGGACACCTATAAAGTCAGATTAACATATGTTTCCTGCTTATGAGAAAGAAAGTCAGGGAGGTGAAACTGACAGAAAGAAGACAGTAACAAACAATACAAGGTGATTTTGTTGCAAAATGTGTGTAGTGCAGGCTAAAAATGCAACAGACGTTTTCAGTATTCCTTCGCTTCTTTTTGGTCAGTCAGACAGCATTCTGATTTTGGCCACAGTTGGGAATTAACATTGCAACTTCATTATTTTGTTGGAAATATATTCTCAAACCAAGCAAGAGACCCAAATGAAAAGTTAAGTATGGAAATGCATTCCAGAGCCGAATGAAAATGACTTGTATATTATCCGTGTGTGTGTGTGTGTGTGTGTGTGTGTGTGTGTGTGTGTGTGTGTGTGTGTTAGCTATCTCCTTTAGCACAGATAATTAAGAACTGGTTGTACCAACAGTTTCTCTAGGTTCAATATTAAGTTTCTTTCCATGTTTTTATCAGTCCATGAGGTGCGATCAAACAATATGATGAATGTTTAAACTAAAAATAATTATTGCAGTAAAAGACACATTGTCGTTAATCCCCCTCAAAATACCCCCCCCCACACACACACCCACTTCGAACACACTTATCCCATCGTTCTTGCCACTTTCTGAAGCAGTGCTGGAAGTCCTCTTTCTGGAGTGTCTAGTTGCCATGGGAAGTGACATGGAAGAGACTTATAATGCCATGCCAATGGACAAACTAGTTAGGGAGGGCTCACTTGAGAAGGGAATGCTTGAGCTAAGATGTGAAGGATGGATGAGAGTGAACCTTTGCTTCTGCCTGTTTATCTACAGGTGTTAAAAATGTTTGACAGTTTGGTGCCTTGACAATGATAGGGTTAGTTGCAATTCTGATGCATATAGTGTCTTGTCCATGGTCTAACTGGTTTTTTGCTTTTAGCAGAGTTTTAAAGTTAGAGTTAGAAATCTCTCAAATTGAACCAAATACCGAGGACATTTTATGTTGCAAAAACTGTTAACTTTTCTCCCTCCAAGTTGCTTTTACTATTGGCTAGGGATTGAATGTGGGTATTTTTGAAATGCTATGTCAGATTCAGTCGAAAACCTAAAGCTCTACTAACCTTGTGGGAGATGGAATTTTTCAGCTAAAGAGGTTCGAATAGATTTAGATATTTATCCAAACCGAACTTTCAGACCACCAGAGATTTGCCCATTACTGGTTTACATAGAGCTTAACTACAGTGGTTTCCTCTTTCAACATTTACTTTTTTTGTTTAAACAGCTTAATCGAGAGCTATAAAAACACTGGATCAGTCTTTTCAAATAAAAATGAAATGCAGCTGCCATGGGTTAGTCTTACAGAAGAAACCCTGCTGCCAGCAGGAAGTTTAGGTGTTAGAATGATGGTTTTCTTAAATACTAAGAGATCTAGTTTTGGATTTTCAAGGTCATATCATTGAATTGCAAGTTTATAAAAACCTGTCAATTCTTTTGATTTGTGTTATGTGTGTGTGAATGCGCGTGCGCATACGTGTGTGAAATACCAAAGGAATAATGAGGTTTACATTATTGCTATGTTAATTCAGGAAGATTTCTGTAATTTTCTTTATCACACTACACATGGGACATATTGCCTCGCTAATCGTTTTTCTGCACATATATGTTGTTATTTATGTTTTTCATAAAATGCCAAGATGCGCTTAGGCTGATAATACTAATATTGGTCCTATACTCTTTGGACTTATGAGTGATCATTACCTATTTTCTTCTTCTGTAAGTCATTGCTTTGCATTTGAATCTTAACGTTATTATGAATAAAGTGTGTTAATACTCATTTCCTCTAGAGAAAATACAAGTATCAGCTTTCAGTAAATTAGCCTGAACCCAGAAATTCAGGGAAATGAAATGATAATTCCAAGTTATACAAATATTTAAGTAGAAAGGGATTGTGTTAGGTAATCTTGAATGTCCCTTTCAGTTCTAAAAAGTTCTTATATCCCTAATTCCGTGTAGTGTATCCATGCTTGTTTCACTGGAATGTTATATGCATAAATGTTGAATTAATTTCCTCCCTGATTCATTTTACCAGTATTAATAATATAATACTGTAACATTCCTACTGGTACCAAATTCATCTCTTCATTCAACAATTAGTTATCAAATACCTACTAGTATGTGTCAAGTCCTGTGTTTTTCACTAGGGATTCAGTGATGAGAAACTTAAAGCATATAGTCTAGTTCAGTAAACAGTCAAATCCCCCAAATTTGTAGTATAATACCAGACAATAAGTGAAAAGAAAAATAAAGATGGACAAAAGGATTGTGAATAATAGTGATGCTTTAAAAAAGAAAAAAAAGATAAGTGGGTCAGGGAAGGACCTCTGAGTGAGTGACATTTAAATGGAGATTTGAATCAAGTGAGGAGATGATTTGTGAGAATACCTAAGGGAGGAGCTTTGCATGCAGAGGGGATAATTAGTGCAAAGGCTGAAAGGTGTGACCATGAGTTTGCTGGAAGTGTGCAAGGAACAGCAAGAAGACAGGTGTGACTGGTTTGCAGTGAGGGGGGAAGAAAGTCAGGAGGTGGAAGGGTGGGGCAGGTGAAATCATGGAAGACCTTGTAGCAGGGAAAGCCTTTTGAGGGTGGAAAAGAGAAGAATGACAGTTACAGAGAAGAGGAAGACAGGGTAAGGAAGACAGGAATTTGTAGCAGTGGTGAATCAGGAGTTTGGTTTCCTATCTGTTACATCGGTGACATTACTAGGCATTGAAGTGTCAATGCAGAGTCTGGAATGTTTGAATATTTGATCCTAGACTACAAGGAAAGAGCTAGACTAAAGATAAAATCTTAGGAGCCATTAGCATGTATTGGTAGATGATATTTAAAGCCATTAGACTAGAGAAGATTACCTAGAGAGTATACACAGAGAAGAGAGGTCCAAGGACTAAGGTCTGGGGTACCCCAACATTTAGATATTAGGGCGATGAGAAGAATTTTAACAAAAGAGGTAGGGAAATAAAAGGTACAGCGAGTATGGTAGGAGTAAGCCAGAAAACTGCACTGGTCTGGAAGCCAAGTAACAAAAAATATTTCAATAAATGTCCTTTTGAGTAGACTCATTTATTCTATGCATTGATTAAAAAGGTATTGCTGTGACTTTGTTAAATTGACATTTGCTAAGTAGAGCCACAGGGTGTCAGATGGTGAGCCAGTTCGTGGAAAGATCACAGGGCAGTTTATAACTCACAGGCTCTGGAGGAAGTACACATCAGGCCTCAGTGGGCCACTTGGGGAGGTCCAGGCTGAGTATGGACAGAGAGAGCTGCAGGACCTGGAGTACATGCCTTTGTTAAGGTTTCCAGGTGGAATGCTTTGGGGTTCCTGGGCTGAGGCCAGACTGGTCAATTCAAACCAAAGTGAGGATTTCGTAAGCTCTGCAGGTGTCTTATCTAAGGGGCGCACTAGGGGAAGGCCCTAGGGAGTTAGGGAGACTTGCTCACAAAGGTTGCAGGGTAAGTCATACCAGGAATTTATATTTGCATGTGACTCTGTGGGCTCTTATCTAGGGCATGCTTTTGGGGAAGGACTAGTGTCAGCTTAAGGCCCCTGCTGGCCACTTGACCACACAAAATGGACGCGGAGGCAGTAATATCATGGAGTAGTTTGACTATGTCGCATGACATAGTACGCGACAGGTATTATGTGTAAGGCATTGAACACAGACAGCAGAGAGAAGCTAGTGACTTTAGAACCCTTGAAGTACTTTATTGCCAAAATGAAGACTCATATCGTGCATTTTTTCTTTTATTTGCTGTTCACGTAGCACACATGGAGAGTTATGTTAGATTTTTTTTTCCTTCTATTGTAGCTGACTCTATATTTCCAGATCAATCAAAATGTCCCCGTTGTCAGTTAAATCACAAATAATTGCCATAAGCCATTCATTTCATGTTTTCAGCATCCCCTGCATTAAAGGCTATGAAATGCTTTGACCAAATATTCAGTGTTATCTCAGTTATCGGGAATTCCAGTCGCATGGATCCCATATAAATAGCCAGGAGTTCTCAAGTTTTAGCATTAACCATATGAGTGCTGGAATCAACCTCCCCCTCCCCCTTTCTTTAGGGAATGGGCTTCGGAAGTGCATTATTATATTGGGCACCAGCCATGTGCTAGGCGTTTTATTAGGCGTGGTAAGCATACTCCTATCTGCCTCCATAATCAGAGTGTTCCAACCAGAATTGACCCGTGTCCTAATGATCTTGGATTATCCGTTCCTGTGAAGTGCTTTCAAAATATTTGTGCTGGTGATGTAGTATTTTATTTTTCCAGCCTACCTTAGGTCTGAAACTTGATTTCATTTTTTGTTTTAACAATGTCATGTTGCTGTTCTTGAGGTACAGACGATTGTCCCCTTGTGTGTGAATGCACGCACATATGTCTGTGTCCTTCTCATCTTTCTCTTGTTCAGTCTCTCTACGTGCATGTGTGTCTCACAGAAATACACACACAGACACACCATGTCGCACATTTAAAGGCACTCTACTGAGGCAAAAATGGCTATTCATTTCCTGCCTGCTTGCACACACGTGTGCACACATATGCACACGCCTTTGAGGGCAACCTTGTCAGGTGGTTCAGCCCTTGCACACATACATTTTAGAAGAGCCCCTGGCTTCTAAGCTGTGTTACTGTTGGTCCCTTCTCCACTCCTACCCTCCAGGAATTCAGGGATGGTCAGTCTTCTGTCTCTTGAGAAATGGCTTTACTCTCTGTTGTTAGTGTATAGTACTCATGTTATTGATCTTAATTTCTGTAAGTGTTAGTCTACCATTATTTTGTTCCAATTCCTCATCAGTCCAGGTCAGTACAGACTAAGTATTTCAAAGCTGGAGGCAGCTAGCAGTAGTGGAGATGACAGACACGCTCAAAACATGCTCCACTCTCTTGGGAGACAGCTGGGGCATTGCACTCCTGGAGATGAGTGATACTTTAATAAGATCTGTGTGCCAAAGGCATGCAGCGTGACTTCGAAAAGGAAGGGACTGAAAACAGGAATATTGGTTTAGAAAGTCACCTATTTCCTGTGTGCCAGGCACTGTTCTGGGGCCTTCAGGTAGAGAGATTAATGAGACAGACAAGGTCCCCATTTTCACGGAGGGTAAGTTGTGGTGGAGCCGGGCGTGGGGGGGAGGATTGGGGAGTCAGTGCTCTGTACTGCTAAGTGCCACTGAAGGAAATCAAAGTTGCATGCTGGTGACTAGGGTGTTACTTTAGATTGGGAGATCAGACAAGGCCTTTTTGTCAAGGTGACATTTGAACCAAGGCCTAAAATGCACAAAGGTTCCAGCCATGCAAAAATTTGAGTAAAAGTATTTTGGGCAGGGAGGATAGCTTGTTCAAAATTTTGAATATGAACATAAACTTAGTGTGTTCAAGGAGCAGAAAGAAGGCCAATATGGTTCGTTAACAAAAGGAGAATTTAATATAAGGTGAAAACTGAGAAATAGGTAAGAGAGAGATCACGTAGGTCCTTGTTGGTCAGGATGCCGAGTTTGGACATCCCTGATTGCTCTCGAGTTGAGTTGGACCGAGCCAGTTCTCTAAATGAGTTAGCGTTTAGGATGAACCCCAGCTAGGTGCTAGAGAGCTCCTGGACAATAAGTCATGATACTTGCCTCAAAGGAGTTTACAGTATAAATAATGCATTGTTTTCATTTCAAAAAGTACGAATTTTACCCACAACATTGAAAGAACAGATATTGGCTATTTTCTTTTTGGTTTTGTACAAATTATGTTGTCTCCTAAGGACCTGTTGCCAGTATTTATTTTGATAGTGTGTGTTTCATTCACTCTCAGTTTGGACACTATTATCTTTATGTGCAGTGACTGAGAATTAGTGCAGTGACAGTCATCATCCTTATTGGAACACCGCCAAGACATCTGGCATGATGTCTCATATAAAGCAGATATGCTGTCTATCTTCAAACAAATGATTCTTTGGGGGTTGGATATCTTGTAACTTCTCTGCCTATGTAATTCTCTGCTGTAATCTCATTTGTAAAATGGAGTGGGAGCAAAAGAGAAATTTTAGAAAGAAACCTAGCACATGAGTCCTTTATCCTAGTAAAGCACTTCGCATCTCAATTTGTGTTCCTGCATTTAAATATAAAGCAATGTGTGTGTGTGTGTGTGTGTGTATGTTATATGTATATAATATATATTTTATATATTATATACTTACAACTATACTTATGTACATCATATTTATATATATATATATCATATACATGATTATAAGTATAGTTGTAAGTATATAATATATAAAATATATATATTATATATATGTATGTGATTATAAGTATATTTTTTATTTTTTTTACTCGTGATAGGAATTTTTTCCATCAACTCATGCTTTTAATTGCCACATCTATTTTGGCTTTACCGCTAAAGAAAAATCACTGCACTTTGCCTATTTGTCAAAAATGACAGACTAATTCTTTGAGCCAAAACAGTGTACGTGAAATGTGATTTTTGTTGTTTTTCTGAAACGCAGCACAACTTATTTTTTGAAACATCCCTTTGCTGTGGTTAAGATTTCCACAGCATGGAACAACCTGCTAATTTTGAGGCTGCAGAGTACAGCTATTCTACAAGAATAAGCTTTCTCATATCTGCTATCAAACCAAGAAATGATGTGTTGCACCGAAAATGTGCACATATAAAAGAAATGATTTTCTTACACAGGGTGCTGCCACTTGGAGTGTACATAGAGTTGATTTGTAATATAAATGAACTCTCCAATTATCGATTGTTCCATCTGACTTTGTACACATTAAGAATCTGCAGAGTTTCCAAGTTATCAATAATAGGAAAGCTGTGGCTGAAATGTAATGGGGTGCGTCAGCTGGATTCGAGTGAGATCGTGCGGGAAATGTTGTTCAGCCTTACCATCTGTCGCATAGTCTTTTTTCATAATAGTTTATTCCATTAGAATGTCTTTTTTTCTTTTAAAAAATTAGCCTACTTAGGTTCTAGCAAAAGACAACAAAAAACAATCAAGAAGTAGTCTCTGACCACTGACTTTGACCTTCCCAGTGTCCTTAGTTTTTTTGTGTTTTTTTTTGAACATTTTGTCTTTGTGCCCTCATTAAGATGAGGAATGACAATCCCGAGAAATAGAACATGCCGAGCTCCCAGTTGTACTGCTAACAAATTGTAAGTCCATTAACTTCTTAACTTCTCAGACAAGAACTAAATTTGGCCAGGAGATACCGTTTCTGCAATTTCTTGTTCGCAGGAGCAGTGACTGAATGAACTTAGGACTTGTTTTCACTAAGTGGAATGGAAATCGTGTCACAGCGTGTCAGTTCCTGCTTAGTGAATAAGATATTCCTTGGGGTATAAATTAGACACTTTACATACATAAGTCTTTTAGGGCACCCAGCCCCCATTGATTTCCTTGTGACCTCAGTGTGCAGAATAGCACCCATGTGACTTAAAAGACGTAATGTACAACCAAGCTGTCCACCTTTGACCCCACAAAATAGTTTACTCACCTGGGAGGGTCTCACTCAAAATGGTCCCCTCCCTCTAATGAGAATGTGAGCTCTTTGCATCCTCTTGGCTTGCTGTTCTCAGGCCACTCAATCAAAGGGACTTTCATGTCAATTAGAGCCATGGACCAAACCAACCATTGTGGCCTGAAAAAGTTATGCAGCTTTGGGCCTGGCAATTTACCATAATTGAAGAGTTCCAGCAGAAAATATGTAAGTTCTGATTTCTAGCCAGTTAGTATTGTGCAGTGTTGCTCTTGACAGCTCCCTAGGTTATTTTGAGTAGCCTGCTGTTATATTCCTCCCCTTTGTTATTAATTTGTAAAAATGAAACAAGTTACTACTGATCCTTGAACTGTGCTATTACACATGCTTGAACAATTTAATTTCATTTACAATGAACTTCATTTCACTTATTTCTTATTTACACTCTACCTACTTCCAGAACAATGTGTACTGGCTTATTTTTAAATCTAATTCACATCAACTGAGTATTTTTCCAAGTCCCATCCTGAAGAAGACTTATGTCATCATATATTATTTCATGTTTACTGTACTAGGGTGATATGTGGACTATTACAACATTTCTCTGGCCACCTAAAATGACTATATTAGCAAAACGTCATGCCTAGGGTTTAATATCACTTCTTTTGAGGTGGTGTGGTCTATTGAGAAAGAGTATCAAACTTAGGTTAGAGTGCTGCGCCTAGTTCTACCAAGTATGTGACCTTAGGAAAGTCAGTTGCCATTTCTTGCTCAAATTTACTCAGTTTTAAAAGTAGTGGTTAATGTTTATCTTTCCAAATCTTAAAAGGTTATAACAATCAATGCAGTAAATATCAATTGCAGATGAAGTGTGTAAGTCCCATGTTTCTCCCATTGTCAACAGGAGGTCGAGTAACTATCATTTGCATTGAAATTAAAGAAGCGCCTCCCTTGTATCCAGGCAAATGGGGGGGAGAGAGAGGGAGACAAAGTTCCTGCATTGAGGAGTCAGCAGTGTGGATGGAGAAAAAGCCAGGCACACAACAATGATGATAAAAATTCCTGAGGGAATCAGTGGCACGAGTGAGATATACAACAGTATCACAGCTGGCAGGAAGTAGAAATAATGGACCTAACCAGGGGATTGGGGAATAGGTGAAATATTAGGATAAAACAAAATAATGTGTGGGAAATTCTTTTCAAAATTCTTTGTAGATACTAAGACCAATCTTATTATCAGTGTTACTTGTTTATTTTAACAAACATACAGTATTTGCTATGATGTGCCACACACTATTATAAAGGCTTTACAGTGGTAGCTCATGTAATCCTGTTAACAACGACCACATCAGAGGTAGATATTAATTAACTTTAGTTTACGTGAGAATATTAGTAGAGAGGGGCTGAGTTGCCCAAAGTTACATAGTTACTAAGTGGCAGAGCTGATTTTGAACCCAAGCAGTCTGGCTGTATTGGCGGTTCTCTTAATCAGGTTTGCTCTGTTGCTTCTCCATTACCCACTGACAGAGGTTGATACCTTTGCTTGGATCCACCGCTAGAATCCCTTCTGTGACATTTTGACAGCTGGTCATTTTGATCTCTGTTTGAGTACCTAGAGAAACAACAAGGACCTAGCTAGCTTTTGAAACAGCTAGCTACATTTTTGGACAGCTGTAATTACTAGAGAGTTCTGAATTTGAGCCAAAAATCTCCTTTTCCTGTAACTTCCACCCATTGATCCTATGTCTTTCTGACACTACACAGAGTAATTGTACACCTTCTTCAGCATGATGACTATTTGGGGAAGTATCAGAAAACATTTCCCATGTCTCCTGCTTGAATTCTGCGTTGTCTTTTCCATTTGTTGGGCAACAACATCTTTAAAAAAGAAAAAAAAGTGGCATTGAGAATAATTAGCAAATTCTGTTATTTCACTGAGCAGTTATGTATGGAGTTCCTACTGTGTGCAAAATGTACCAGGTGCTACCAACTGGGGAGAAAAATGAATAGCAAAGTGTGTGCTCTGCACTGAGCTATCCAGTTCCCACCCAAGATGTTGCAATTATCATTTAAGACACAAACTGATGAATAGAACTTTTGACTTCACTTATTGAAGTAAGGATTTAAATACGCGGTCTCTTGCTAGTTGCACTTGTCGCTATGCGTTAATTACCCCGCAGGATTACCAACCTGTGGGCACAGACTGCTAATCCAGCCTGGTATTCCCCCCAACACCTAGCTCTAGGACTTGTGTAGAATCAATGAACAATAAATATTTTTGAATGAACAAGTGAGTGAGTAAGAGACTTGCAGTATTCATTAATGCTGTATGCTTCAGATAATTGCCCTTCCACTATTCACAGGCTGTAATAACAATAAGGAAGGCCATTTTACTTTGTGGTTTGAATTTCTTTAAAAATTTCATTTGCCAAGTTAAATAATAGCACTAGAGAAGCAAATTTCCCCAGGAGAAATGTCTGAGTGAAATGTTTGAAAGACAGCAAGGTGATTCAGGAGCCAGAAGTACAGGACTTTAATAGTATTGATCAGCCCTCAACTCTGTTTGAAAGGATTCCCTGTTAGCATCTGAGAAGCTCTCTGCTGTCGTCGTATAATCCCAGGGAGGCATTTTCTAGGTTAGCGCCATGGGGTGCTCCTTGGGTACCAATTGATCTGG
This sequence comes from Rhinolophus sinicus, assembly GCF_036562045.2. Lineage (NCBI taxonomy): Eukaryota > Metazoa > Chordata > Mammalia > Chiroptera > Rhinolophidae > Rhinolophus > Rhinolophus sinicus. Next base: position 64,579,933 of record NC_133768.1, read on the forward strand.
CTAGTATTGTTATCCTAGTGGAGAATTCAGCAAAAGCATAGAATGTGTGCTTTGACCATTCATTTGGCATTTTATAGAGCATCACACAAGTCAAGTCTACTGAACACAGTCAAGTTCAGGTCTGATTTTTAACCCCCATAGGTTACTGTCTGCTATGCTTTCTGAGAAGGATGTTATGTCTCTGGAAATAAATATAGATATAGATACATAGATATAGATATCTTCCATTCTGTAGCTGAGAACTTGTGGCCGATGGAATTCCTAGCACCTTTCTGTATCTTATAAATTCTCTAATCTGTTTGAATTATTTTCCTGTCTTCATTGGTATTTTCTGCACCTATTAATTTATTACCCATGAACTTAATTAAACTGTTGTTTACTGGTACTCCTTACAGATCATTAATGAAAATGTTAATTAGTTACAGGCCTAGTGCTATAAAAATTTTTAATATAATGAAAGAACCTCTCCTATCCCATTATATTTACATCCTAGAGTCATTCCACAGAGGTCTTGTCCAATTAAATATCGATTTATTCATAAAATCATTTTTAAAAATGATGCTACATTAAAGTTCTCTATCATAGTTAATTATCAGTAGAGTAACATAAATGCATGACGTTAAGGTTGTGCCAAGTAAAACAGAAGAAAGGATAATAATTTGTACACAAATAGGCACTTGAAATTTTTAACATGGGCATACATCACTTTATTATTTATAGTATCCTGCCACTCACACAAGTTTTCACAGACTACAGAATGGAAAATATTTATATCTATATATCTTACCGAATGCCTTAAAACAGAGCAGTTCACCTCTCTGGACTTTGGTTTCCCCATCTGGAAAACAAAGGAGGTGCAAGATGAACTCTAAGGTTCCTCTAAATTCAGAAATTTGATTATCTGGTCTCATCCTCTACTTTTGAAGGTGAGAAAAGAGAGTACAAGGAAATTAATCCAAAGGAGATAATGTAGCAAATTGGCACTGCTTGGACTAGAAATTTAATCTCTAGATTTGGTCTGGCATTTTTTTCTCTCATTTCACACTTTGCTTCCTGATTTTTCATGTGAAAAATCTATCTTCCTTGTTTCAGAGCCACGGATTACATAAAGTATATTAGTGGAAAAAAATAAGAAATTGTGATTAAAAGGAACTAAATATTTTTCTTTGCACTTTGACTCTTGAAAATGTCCCCCCAGGCTTCTGTTCTAAAACATGTAATTCTGTCACGTTCTGGAGGTGAATAATTTTGACAACATTTTCACTCTTGATGGTGTTTTTCCTCCTTATCATGCCAAATTTAAAAGGATAGTGAGTGGGTGGCCAGTTAGCTCTGTTGGTTAGAGCATGGTGTTAATAACGCCAAGGTTGCTGTTTGCTGGTTCGATCCCCACATGGGCCACTGTGAGCTGCACCCTCCTTTAAAAAAATAAAATAAAAAATGAATAGTGAATATTTATTTCTAATAGCATCGCAGGATGTGACTGGTGAAAATAAGTGGAAGAATATGCTTTCAGGGTCTCAGGGTGTCTTTTCATTGTTCTTAGTCAGGCTGCAACACTTGTAGTGCTGCCATTACCTTCGACCATGTTCACTAGCAAGAACACGAATAAAAAGAGCTCGCATTTCCAATGACTTGGTTGTAGTGAAAGGAGGTATCCAAATCACCATTTTCTTCATCATAAATATATTAAGAGAGATGTAGATATATAGGTATGGGTGTTTTTCTCCCTCCTGTTCTAACCGAATATAAAATCCTGGAGTCCTCCTTTTCCCTAATTATCACAAGCTTTCTTAGTCTCAGACCTTTTTAATATTGAGCGCCTTAGATCTGAGAAGTATATAGGTCTACACAGTATTATTACATTACAGTCGCTATAATTAAGTTCTAGGATGGAGAGAATTTTAATATTAGATTTGTTAAAGCTGAATTTTAAGTGAACATTTTTAATAATCAGAGTTTAAACATTTGTTTGATATGATAGTCAATGAAAAAAAATGTTTTATTGAAAGCCCAGTTACTAAAACCATTATGTCTTCAGGTTGCCTAGAAAAGGTGGTGATCCACTAGATGTAACATCACTTCTCATCCTTTCAATCACAGAGTTTTGATTTAATTAATAAAGAAAGTCTGCATATACAATAGGGGATAGAGTGTGGATTTTACTTTCTTAATAGTTTGACAAGCCGATTGCAACAAACAAGGCATTTGGAAGCCTGTTAGTGTCCCAGAGGCCTTATAAATATGCAGAACACTTCTCTGCATTTCCCTGAGGCCCTCAGGTAGATGTGATGAATAAAATTAAAACCACGAGATCTTTTTGTATAGCTTTCAGCTATCACTAATTTAAACAGAGTAATGACTGTTTTACAGGTAGTAGTTTAAAAAGTAAAGGAAGTGGAATGTGAAAACGTGTTTTCACTTTGTATTAAGTTGCTTTTAAATTGAAAGTTTCTCTATTTTCCTGTATCATGATACATTCCAAGAGTTAAACTCTTTATGCCCCCTTAGGTTTGTTTTGTATTTAATAATACTATTGAGACTCACATGGGACAAAACATGCAGATAAAGTATTTCTTAGAGAAGTGGTATATATTTATGTACAAACACATAATTGGAATAGCATAATCCATCTGGAACAAGTTCTTCTTGAGAATTTGATTTTAATAGATTAACACCCTTACTATTTATTATATTTATAGCTGTTCATGACTGAACAGATCTCTCTGGTCCCTTTTCAAGAATTTCTTGAAACGGCAAAATTCATGGGTAGATCATTCAAGCTCTGGATACCAGTAATATATTACCTAGAAGTAGAGGAATACTTCAGAAGACCTATGAGAGGTTAAGGTAAAGCACAGTTCATTGTATATATTTGCAACAAAATTCATCGAAGTGTGTGAGAAAAATGTATAATGCAAAGCTTCTTAGCTTGATATATAAGACCGCAAAATGTAAATATTGCATTAACATTAAATATACTAAGCAATATTGGTACTGGGTGTATACTTATTGAAAGGCTAGTCTTTTCTAATGTTAACTCTGAGGAAAAGGGGAGTCTCTTTATTTGAAAACCCACATTAGCACGTTGCTTTTAATGAAAAGAAACACTGATGGAAAAATGAAATTTTTGCTTATTAATTAAGAATTCAGTTGTGTCAGTTGTGAAGTTTGGGGAGTGGGGAAATTATTTGTCAGATTACGCCCTCAGAGTTCGACGATAAACTAGATGAGCTCTCCTGGCTGATATAATATATAGAAGAAGGCACCTGTAGTTTGTCTTAATGTGCCTGCGCCTTCACAACTGCAATTGATCGCACCAAGTACTACATTGCAATTCCTAGTAGCCACTGGTAGTACATTTTTGAGAGAATGTATCCAAGTAACAGACCAAGTGAATTAAGATGAGCACATTTTTCTCCCCTAGGTGTAGCCATTTGAAGCCAAGATTTCAGGGATTTACTTTTTTTTTTTTGTTTTTAAAATTTTTTATTAAATTTATTGGCATGACATTGGTTAGTAAAATTATATAGGTTTCAAGGGTACGTTTCTATAATACATCATCTATGTATCACATTGTATGCTCACCACCCAGAGTCAGTTCTCCTTCCATCACCATATATTTGACCCCCTTTTCCCTCTTTTATCCCCCTTCTTTCCCCCTAACCCTCTGGTAACCACTGAACTGTTGTGTGACTTTCTGTTTGTCTTGTTTGCTTTGTTCCTTTCTTGCTTTCAGTTTTATAGCCCACATGTGAATGAAGTCATATGGTTCTCGACTTTTTTATGTCTGACTTATTTCGTTTAGCATGACAATCTCAAGATCCATCCATGTTGTCCCAAATGGTACTACTTCATCTTTTCTTACCGCCACTGTGTATATATACCACTACTTCTTTATCCAGTCATCTGTTGAAGGACACTTTGGTTTTTTCCATGTCTTGGCCACCCTGAGTAATGTGAAGAGCACATTCTTTTACTGAATGCATTCTTAATCCGTTCCTTTTATTGTCCTCTTGATAGATGTACTTTATATTTCTGCTTTTGACAATTTCAACCAGATACATGGTATATCTAAAATGAGTAAGAAACAATTCTAACATGATAGTAGTAGCTCTCTGAATTAATTTATAATTGTAGTTTTGTCTAGTTTTTTCCTGCCTTCCCAGAAATGCTCTTTTCAGTTTTAAACAACAAAAAGGTCATGACTTGTGTCGTGATTTACATAGTAAAGTACATGTACAATCATGTTTCATGTTCCATCACATTTCTGGCATTTTTTCCCACTGAGATATTAGGATGTCATAGCATAATTGGATGTTCAGGCATAGGTTTAGGAATGAAGGGTAGTTGTAAATGGTAGTGGAGAAATACCTTCCAGATCCAATATTGAAATACTGAGTGTTCCTAAGCCAGTTATGGAATTTGCATGTGGTCATATAGCCAGTTGGTATCCAAATCAGGGATAGTACATGTATGTGACTATCTATCTATTTATCTATCTATCGATCATCTATTTATTAATAAGGAAGTCTATGTTTGCTTTATATAAGTGATTTCCCTTTTATTTTGTGTTGATTTTTTTAACCCCATCATAAGGGAAACTATTCATGAATGGCCTACCTGTCATGATGATGATGATGATGATGATGATAATGACGACAATGATAATATCCATCTGTGAGGTAGCCACTGTCTTTAACTCTTGAAACTAAAGTTTAGAGAGGTCCAGTAATTTGCCCAAGATCACATAGGTAATAGATTTACAGAACTAAGAATCATACTGAGTTCCATCTGACATTCAAACCGCTTATACATCTAACAGTGGTTAATGAGTATGTTAAAGAGAAGATTCCTTCCTAGACATGAATGTCTTAGGACGTTGTTTCCATTTCCGTACATTTATACTCAATGAGGACCTCGTCTACTTGGCCAATTTTAACATTTCTCTGTACTCATGGGTAATATTTAAACTGTTTAACAACTGATGTGTCATGGGAACTGACCAGTCAGCGTAGAGGTAATCATAACCTGGGGTAGGATCCGGGAGGCCCGTCCTTGGCCAGGCTGCTGGATCATGAGTATACCCGGGAATCATGGGATGAGGGCTAAGGCAGCTAGGACAGCAGTTTTTTACTAACTGGTATGAAAGTATTTTTCATATTTTAATAAACAGCATCCAGTGTGTACTGGCTGAATATCAACAGTGGTAGTTGTCACATTCATAAGGACATCTCTTATTGATGTTTATGTTCAATACATAAAAGTGACACAATTCCTGATAAGTGAATGAACATGCTCTGAGCCTTTGTGGTAAAGACAGACTGTACACCTCAGCCCCATTCTTCTCATGAGCCCCCAGGTAATTCTCAAACTGTGAATATTTGGAATTACAGCAAGAGAGGGTGGGGGGCAGGGGGCAGGCTCAGGCGGAATGCTCAGTGTGCTGTATCTTTCTGGTGTATCTTTCTCTTGTCTACACTATATATACATAGAGGGGAAGAGCTGTATCTGACTCCTCTCTGTCCCTGTTGCCTAGGACAGTACTTGGTACAGAGCAGGCGCTCGATAGTTATTGAACAAATGAAAGCACTGAGCCCCATAATGAAAAAACATTCTGTTGGTAATCAAGAGGCATAAGTTAAGGAAATAAGCTCCCTGTTCTTGCCAGTCATTGACCTAAGCTGTAAGAATGCCTCTATCTGGGCCGGCCCGGTGGCTCAGGCGGTTAGAGCTCCATGCTCCTAACTCCAAAGGCTGCCAGTTCGATTCCCACATGGGCCAGTGGGCTCTCAACCACAAGGTTGCCAGTTCAATTCCTCGAGTCCCGCAAGGGATGGTGGGCTCTGCCCCCTGCAACTAAGATTGAACACAGCACCTTGAGCTTATCTGCCTCCCAGATGGCTCAGTTGGTTGGAGCGCGGGCTCTCAACCACAAGGTTGCCGGTTCGACTCCTGCAAGGGATGGTGGGCAGCACCCCCTGCAACTAGCAACAGCAACTGGACCTGGAGCTGAGCTGCACCCTCCACAACTAAGACTGAAACTGAAAGGACAACAACTTGAAGCTGAACGGCACCCCCACAACTAAGATTGAAAGGACAACAACTTGATTTGGAGAAAAAGTCCTGGAAGTACACACTGTTCCCCAATAAAAGTCCTGTTCCCCTTCCCCAATCTTTAAAAAAAAAAAAAAAAGAATGCCTCTATCTATAAAACAGGAAAAAAGTACAATGTCCTCATTGCAGAAAGTGTGAAGCAAACTTGCAAATGTTTATAACAATCACATTGACAAAGAAATCTGGAAGCGAACACAGTTATTTAAATTAATTGTTGCGTTTCCACCTTTCTTGTAATTCATGTATCATGACATGAGCCTTTCAAATTCAGTTTTCTAGAATCTTGGTGAGATTTATTAATGGTCAGCCTGACGTTCTATATGAGTGCTTCAAAGGCTATGTTGCACCATTTTGTAATAGTACATCAAGGTGTCAAGATAGAGACTATAAACTTGGTTATTGCTCATTTTTTATAACCTGTTGAGCAGGCAAAGCCCACAGAAAATGGTCAGAATGCAAATGTGTGTCTCCTGCTACTCCCTTTAACATTTATTCCATGGGGATTATTTTGCCCTTCACCTAGAGGAAAGTGTAGGCAGTCCCCATGGCTTTTAGATCTTCAAAGTCTCTTAAAATTGCAAACTTAATCTCATTCTAGAAATCAGGATGCTAGACTCTAGCATGCTGGCAATACTAGCAATATAAAATCACAGATTTCAAGTTGAAGGGAAAATCCTTTGCTGCTTCCCAAGCTGGGCAGTGCTAGAGGGAGCAAGGTGCTTCCCGTTGGGGGAGCCTCCCCTGCAGCTCCTTTGCTGTGGGTGAATGCGTTGCCTCCAGCCTGCCACTTCCACTTTGTCCCACTGTACTCAGAGTTCCACACCACCAGTGTTGTAACAGATTCTCCGTGTACCCCCATCCTCTCAGATGTTCTTCCTGGACAAGACCTAAGTACGGTCTCCGAGTCATCTTTCTCTCCCCCAGGACTAACTTCTAATCCATGGAAAACACTCATGTGGGATTTTGCCCTGAAACACACTGTGAGTGTAGGGATCGAAGCCCAGCTGTCTCCATGCTACCAACCCAGGACACTTTAGCTTCTTCAGAAATGAGTCAGGCACCCCTCTACTGTGTCCCCCAACTTCAGGGAACACATCTATGCTCTGTATATAGTCTGATGGAATTGAAGGATATAACACATAGTACATATCCTTAATGGGTATGTCACGTCATGGTAATAGCTTTTTCCAAAGAATCTCTTTAGAAATCCTCTTTTCCTCCACTCTACTGACCCTTTTATGTTTATGTAGTAGGTGATAGGTGGCTCCCAGCGGTGGGAATATGAAAGTCTTGAAACTGATATTAAGAATTTTTTTCTGAAAATTGGGCTATAAAAGTCTACCTATAGACGTTTTTCTACCTAATGTTTATCTGACCTTAGCATGTCAGTCAAAAATGAGAAGAGTCCAGTTTTAGTGTCTGGTTATGCACTAGATATATTTTTGTTGTTTTTTTGTTTGTTTGTTCGTTTTGTTTTGTTTTTATGCTCCTGGAAGGCTTCAAGGCTTCTTGTATCAGTAGGCCATATAAGATTGGGAAAGGCGTTTCTATTCTCTATGGCGTCTGGTGCTTTCACTTGCCACCACAAACATGCAGATTGCCACAATCCCAGTGTAGATGACATAGTGTTCAGAGTGAAGAATTAAGCTGTCTTCTTTTGAAGTTAATATCTGACCTCTGTAAGAAAAAGAGGTTTAAAAAGTCAATATAGCTTCAGAAAGATGAACATCTTGTCTATGGACAGGAAGATTTAATTTAGCAGATCTGAAATTTGTGTTGACTAGGAGCATCTAGTTACGGGACTTCAGAAAGATGCTTGGTTTGCAGTATTAGCTGGGCGGACTAGGAGGAAATGCTAAACACATAAAAACAAAAAGCGCTTATAGATGATGCTGAGGGCTTCGCTGAGGTTGGAGATTATGAATTTGTATTGTTGCTACTGTGTGATTTTTCTTCAGTATCATGCAGTCGCCCTCGTATAACAGCCAAGTTGGTTCATGTAGCATTGGTCCAGAGTTGGGGCTTCCCTTGGCAGTTTAGGAAGCAGAGGATAAAAGGAAATTGACAGGGCCAGTGTTTACATAGTTTACGTGATAAGCCATGGGGCCAGGCTGGGTAGTGAAGGAAGGGAGACCAGGAGTCAAATAAGAGGTGGCTTAAATAAAAGGATTTCTGCAGGAGAAGAGCAAGTGTACCGGGACTAAGACGGCTTAAGGGCTGTGTGATTGTGATCAGAGAATTGTGGGTTGTACTTGGAGATGTCAAGAGCAGTGCAGGTTTGAGTAGTCAGATCACATACACGAATTTAATAAGGAATGAACATTCTCTGTCAAATTAAATAATGGATATTGCTGAGAAAGAGTACGTGAGGGTGGAAGGCCTTGAGACTCTCATAGAGGGAGATTTTGAGTTTAAGATTTCAGAGGTGGAATTGCTGGGTCATAAGGTAGTTCTATTTCTAATTTTTTGAGGAAACTCCTTGTTGTTTTCCATAGTTGCTGCACCAATTTACAATCCCACCAGCAGTGCATGAGCATTCCCTTTTCTCCATATCCTCACCAACACTTACTATTTGTTGACTTTTTGATAATAGCCATTCTGACAGTTTTGATTTGCATTTTCCTGATGGGTAAGCCACTCCCTGTAGTGTACAACACAGGGAATATAATCAATAACAGTCTAATAACTTTCTACGGACATAGATGGTTAATAGACTTATCATTATGATCACGTCATAACATGTAAATGGTGAATCATTACGTTGTACACCTGAAATTAATACAATATTGTATGCCACCTATACTTTAATAAAAAGTTTAAAAAATTATTTCAGAGGTGGACTAGGCATTTACTTGTCATCCAGGTGGTGACAAATTACCAATATGTAGCGATGAGAGTAAGGAGAGCGACTGAAGTCAATCAGAATGCGTTTAGGTAGGATTTGCTGTGCAGAATGAGTCTGTGAGCCATGTGCCGAAGACCTAAATAGTGAAGCATGCGTGAATTTTCTGTAGAGTGCTTCAATGGAATGACAGTGGGGCTGTGTTACAGTTGAACAGTCTGCCTCGAAGAAACCAGAATGAGATTGGACAGGTAAGGCAATGAAAGCTATGTTAGGAAAAGAAGACCAGTTTATTTATTTAGTCTCTACCATAGATTGGGCTCTTCGCATTCATTTCTAATATTTACCCTAACCCAGCAAGATACGTGTTATTTTTAACTTGTTTATTGTGGAAAATGTTAAGCATATGCAAAAACAGGAAAAGAAATGACATGAACCCCTGTGTACCTGTCATTCGGCTACAACAATCGTCCGTGTTTTACCAGTTAATCTTTTTCAGATGAGAAAAACTGAAATACGGAGTTTAAGCAATTTGTGCATGATTTCGTGGCTAGTCTGTTAGTGATGATTGAGTCAGAACTCAAACCCAGATCTACGTCACTTCAAAGCCTTTGTTCTTTCCACGACACCATGCTCTTTCCCTATAAACCATCATTTTCTCCTTTTTAAGAACATCTTTCACTCTAGGAGCGCTTTCCTGTAGCGTTGGAAAGACAACCAGTTGAAGCTGGTTTATCTAGCTGTCGTTTATTTTGTACCGCCCGGATGTGCTTAAAAAGTCATTTGCTCTAGGTCGATTGTGAACAGCATTTCTTCACTTGTAAGAACTTCATTATTTCAACTACTTTGTTCGCTAATGTTTTTATGTTGAAGAAATCTTGCTGGCTGTTTTCTGAGCATACCAACTTTTTGTCCAGGGTGCTGCTGCTCTCGTGCTGATTTTGTAGGTGAACATATATTACTGTTTGCTCAGATGAATTGTGGACTCTTATCGACCCAACACAGTATTGTTGAAAAAAAAAAAAAAAATACAAGGATTCAGCAGGGAGGTAGAAATCATGGTTTCTAAGTTGATGTTAACACATAAAATGTCCATAATTACGTTATATTTGTCTGTGATCTTCTCAGGTTTTGAAATGGTAATTTCACACTGCTCATTTTTCAGCATATCTGGACATTGTGCAGCCTGTTTAGAAAGTCAGAAATATTCAAGATGAACCACAAATACAACCCATGCTGTAAGGTCTCTAATCTTTTCAATTTGATTTGCTTTAAATGGTGGTCTGTTATGTCTTCATTTACATTGTCCATTTAATAGACTTCCCCAGCAGTCCTGCTCTGGTAATTAGTTGGCTTATTTATACCGCAACACCTTGAGCTGCTACATCTCATTTAACTTATTGCTCTTTAGAGTTCTTGTAACTCAGTGGTTCTCAGCCCTGGATGCACATTAGAATCACCTGGGGGGACTTTGAAAGCATACTGGGAACCATCCCGGACAGGATGAAATCCCAGTGTCTGAGGGCTATAGCTCTGAGAACTGGCATGGTAGTTCTGTTCTTTGACCAGTGCCACTCAGAACACTGCTCCATGTGAGGTTTAAGCGATGAAAGCAACAACAGGCCAACCCCTTGCCTCATCCCTTCCACTTTTACTTTTCTTCATTTGGCAGTAATTTTTTAAAACTAATTTGATACCATCACATGCGTGGGTTATCAGAGCTTTGTATTTTCTCCAGCAGTGTCAAATGCCATCGCAAAATGCAACAGGATACTGGAAGTGAGATTGTATTTGAAGATTTTAAAGGAGATCCATTTGATTTGCAGTCATGTTATTGTAATACACGAGAAGGGCATGCAGACTGTGAGCAGAGACAAAGGAGATTTTTGAAAGACCATGGGACATTTGGGGAGCTAGGATAGTTAGTACAAGTGAGCCTCAGAACAGCTGGAGATGTAAGTATGAGCCATTTTCTTAAGGACTTTTGATCTCATTTCAAGGGGTTTGATCAGGACCAGTTACTGGTATGCCTCAGAGAGCTTGCAGGTTCGGTTCCAGACCATTGTAATAAAGTGAGTCTCAGTTCAGCAAGTTGTAATCTTTTTTGGTGGTGGAGGGTTTTGCCTTCAATTTGTTAAAAAAAAAAAAAAAAAAGAAGAAGAAGAAGAAGAAGAAGAAGAAGAAGAAGAAGAAGAAGAAGAAGAAGAAGAAGAAAAATAAAAGAAAGAAAGAAGAAAAGGTAGCATCTATGAAGCACAATACAGTGAAAGGCAATAAAATGAGGCAATGACTTGAGGTATGGCTGTATCTAATTTGTGGGGCTAATGCAAAATGGCAGTGTAGGGCCCCTATACATAAATCATTAAGAATTTCAAGATGGCAGCCGAAGAGCATTAAGTCAAGCACAGACCCCTTCTAAACGTGGGCTCCTGTGTGACTTCACAGGTCTCATGCCCACAAAGCTGGCCCTTAGTTTAATTATACCCTGAAGGTAATGGGGATGGAAAGATTTAGGTAAGGGAATGAGTTAAGTAAGGTTTTCTATAAAAATTGTTCTGACCACTAGGTGGAAACATGGATTGTTGAGCTGAGACAAAGTGCTACCAACGGCTTTTATGAAACCTGGTGTGTCTATCTCCATGTTTTTTCTTTGATTTTAAACTCTTATGATGGTAATAGTAGTGATGGTACTAGTAATAGCTTCCATTAGTGTAGCACTTAAACACTTTTATGTACTGTATTGTCATTTGATCCTTCAACCATTTGGTTGTCAGGCAAGACATACATTGTTATTCTTGGTATATAGACAAGGAAACAGTTAAGTGACTTGCCAAAAGTTATGTGACTAGTGATTGATATATAAGGGATTTGAATCAGCCCTTCTGACATTTACACGATGGTGTTTCTACTCTACCAATACTGCTAGTTTAATTATTAATAGCTATTTATAGAAGCAATTTTTAAAGCACCATTTGTACAGTATTGCAGTGGATTTTATTAAATTGTAGTTGAAGTCATTGTCTGCTGTGTTTTCAAAGCCCCTCATACAGAGAGCCACGTGATCGAGTTTTTAGTTTAATTCCAGCGAGATTTTTTTTTTTTGTAGAAAGATGTCTGTTTTCTGTTGGTCAGACATTAACAAATGTTACGTGCACCAATTTTTAGCCTGGCTGTCAGGGAAATGATATTCAAACTCAACCCCCAGTTTTCAAAATTAGCTCATCGAGTCCCTCAGCTCCCTCTAGATGGCGTCTGCTCTTTTTATTCTCGACACTGTTATTGTCACAGTATATTTCATTTTCTTATATTAAATTTTGTAAGTCACTTCAAATACATTTGGAAGCAGTCAGGATATGAATCCTTACTTAATAAACTAAATAGACATCCATGCAAAAGGAAGAAGAACACAAAGGAATGTTTAAGTGGCTGAGCAGTATAGTATAGTGGACTGACTCTTTCAAGCTTGTTAAAGCAATAAGTAGCTGACAAGCCAGATAAGCATTCCCTAATTCAATAAAAGAGAAGATTGAGTGATAGCAGGAGAGTTTAAAAAGTATGTGTGAACCCACAAATGACTTAGGCCAACAAACAACAAATCTATTCTTAAGAGATTGTATAATGTCACTATAAATTCCAGTAGTTCTGTGTCCTACCTAGCAACTCTCAATTTTTTACAGTTTCTCATGCTCAGTGTTTAAAATGTTTATTTCTGTTGAGTCTTTTGTTGACATTTCTTTATTGTTATTATTTTGGGTATATCATGACTAGAGTTGCAGATATTGGAAGATCTAGTCTTTCAAAGTATGTCTAGCAACTAAATTTTGGAAATGTATGCTTTACAAATATTTGAGTATTTTTATAGAATCACTATGTTTGGATTGTTTTAGATATTTGTTTCTTTGTTGTAATTTAAGCAGATGGACTTAATTAGACTCCAGGGAAAAACAACATTCTTCTAATAATCTTGGTTTCACATTTTCTTGATTCTCTTGTCTCTTTGTTCTTAATTTGTACACAAATAGTGATTACAGTTCAGAGTGGCTACTGTAAGATACTATTTGAATTCCAAAAGCTACTGTATTCCTTTTATGGTAATAGTATGTTAAAAGTATATAAGGTGAAATGTTAGCATCTGAGACCAAGTGGAATGCAAACTTCTGTGTACAGAGGAGATCCTATAAAACAGCTTGAAGGGAACTACCGTGTTTCCCTGAAAGAAAGACCTAGCCAGACAATCAGCTCTAATGCGTCTTTTGGAGCAAAAATTAATATAAGACTGGGATATTATATTATATTAATTAAGACCGGGTCTAATATAATATAATATAATTAATATAATATCCCAGTCTTATATTTTTTTTGCTCCAAAAGACGCATTAGAGCTGATTGTCTGGCTAGGTCTTACTTTCAGGGAAACACGGTATTAAGCAGAATTTAATGGCTGGATCCAATCTATAGTCTACCAGTCACCCCTATACCTGAATGGATTCCTTGCTTTCTTATCTTCAGTGGGCTCACAGTTGATCATGTCACACAGCAGCCCTTGCTGTCCACCTTCTCAAGTCACAGACAGCCCCTGACTTTGACCCATAGATTAGCTGATGGTGACCTGGCATGCCTCCTGTTTTCTTTTACTACCCAGTGCCAAACTATCTAACAAGATTCATATAAAAATTACATCTTTATTTATTAGGAACGGAAATTAATTTAGAAATATTCTAGTCCCTTGGTCGCAATTTATGCATGAGGAAACTGAGACTCAGAAAGAAGAGGTGACACATCTGCACTGAATAACATACTATAACCTCTTTTGGAATCTGAAGATTATTTCTATAGAGCTTTATAGAGTTTAATAATAAATTATGTTTTCCTTTGAATTAGTCAAGTTGTATATGTGCATATTAGTTACAGAAGGCAGACTAATTTTTCTCACTTTATTTCTCTCATATGGAAGCACGTGTTGTCGGTTTATTCTGAAAATGTTTCTAATGTGTCCTCAGCGTGATTATGGTTGCATAACGTAATTCCCCAATGCTTATGTGAACATTATGGGATTTGAATATGAAGAAGAAACTCTTTACTCACTGCCATTAGAACATGTGCTTTGGGTGCCTTTACAGCCCCATCTGAATTTTCTGTGGTTCCTCTTTTCACCAGTGACACGCTTTTTCACCCTGGCTGTCTATAGTAAGGGTAGTGGCTGCAGAACCTTTTTTCAAAAATTCTTTTTACAAAGGTAACTGGCTCCTACAGGACTCAGACACATGAACTTGGCCTCATTAGCAGCATGCGCTAACTCTGACATACAGAAATTACACAAACAACAAGTCATACGAGAAAACAGAACTGTGAGATGACCTGTTGGGAAATAATTTTCTTCAAGAGCATATCTAAATAGAGACCTGCATTTAGCAACTGATGTCAAATTCTTGATCCTGCAGAGTTGCTTGTTTGAAGAGGAAAAAACAATGTACCAATAGCCATAGAGATTGAAAGCAAAGAAGTTGTTCTGACATTACTATTTTCTTTCTTGTATAATGGAAATTTATATAGAAACAGTGGCTCTAAATACCTGTCAGTAATATGTTTTTGTCAAATTTCCTGTAGGTTTTTATTCATGAAAATAGCACTAGTGGCAAACATGAGCTGGTGAGGGAAAGTATCCTGCACAATTCCCCAAACTACTCTGTCACTGTATTTCAGTGATTTGTAGTGCCCTGTTTTTTTTTTTTCTTCCTGTGCTGTTGGACTAAAACAGAACCAGTGAAAATTGCTCTGGTTCTAGTGGTTTTGGTAAATGGACAGGTGCCAAAGATTATTACCCTTGGAGTGACCTCTCCCCCCAAGAGAAGCATTACTACTGCTACTATTTTGTTTCCACCTTACAAAATGTGGGGTGGAATGTGATATTTTTTATTGTGAAAACTAAGGCTTGTTTCTGATTGTCTTTTGAATTTCATGACTTTGGGGGAAATCCTTTAGTTATCTCCCTCCCCCCACCCCATAATATAGGGATATCAGCCTACTGAGTTCGATGTGAAAATTAACAAGTTTTTCAGTCAATATTCTGGACAAACAAAAATAGAACACATTTGCACAGCCATAGTCATCGCAGAGGTCAAAAGCAAGTGTTAAATCCTATATACCATGTTTCCCCGAAAATCAGACCTAACTGGAAAATAAGCTCTAGCATGATTTTTCAGGATGACATCCCCTGAACATAAGCCCTAATGCATCTTTTGGAGCAAACCTAAATATAAGACCTGGTCTTATTTTCCGGAAACACGGTATACTTCTGCTCATGATTTTGAGGGCTTAGAGCATGTTTCTTCAATTATGACTAATGTATTTCTCAACTCTTTCTGGTTGTTATCTTCACTAAATTAATTTTATCCTCATACTCTGATGCTAGGCATTTGGAGTTTAGTAAGTTGAAGTTGGACTAAATAGTGAACATGGAATAAATGAATTTTTTTGAAATGGCTAAAATAGATACATCGATTGAACATATCTGACATTGTTGATACTAGACTGATTAATAACAAGGAACACTCATCACAGTCTTATTATGCTTTCCTTATTTTTTCAATCTGTAAGTAAAATTTATTATATATATACAGCATAGCTTCTCTAACTCTTGTTAAATTTAAAAGAAAATGAAAATTAAATGATAAGTTTAAGAAATCATATTTGCAAAATCATTTGAATAAGTCAGAAGTATAGAAATTTCATCATTAGGCAACCCGGGATATAGAATTTGTTATTAAACTATCTGTGAAATTACAGTTTGATGTATGTTATTTTCACATTTACTGTCAAGGAACTTGGAGATCTTCTCTTCCCTCTTTCTGGGTTTATGCCACATAAACTAGGGAGAAGGTTAATTTGCTGGCCTGTGTCCCGTGAGCTGTTCACCGCATTTTTGAGGTACAATTGAAAAGAAGCATTAAAGAGGGAAAATACCAGGAGCTAGCTGAGAGGACTAAACGAGGCAGAGGTATAAAGGGCCTACCATAGATGTGGCATGTAGTGTCTTATAAGTAGAATAATAATAATTATTATTATTGATAAGGTCTTGAACTAAATTAGGCTGGGGACCTTGGATTGTTACTAGCATTAATAATAGTTAATACTGTTATTATAGTAATGTTGATATTAGTATTACTAATACTGTTTATATTTTGAGATGACCAGGGATACACATGAAAGCATGGTTCAGGTTGAAATATGATGAAATTCCCAGTCAGGGTTACCATCAACCCACCCAAATAAAGTGTTACTTTGGAGACTGCTGCTAAAAGGAAAAGTTAGAGGATCCTGTGTTACAGACTACGTAGCTTGAACTTTATCTTATAAAAATGAATTGTTAGAAAAATAGGAAGAGCTAACTCATAGACTTGAATTTCAGGGACTTGAAACATTACTGAGTGCAACCCCACGCATTTCTGAGGCACTGTGAGGTTTGGGTGATTTGTCCAAGGTCACACTGTTTGTTGGGGGCAAAACAAGATCTTGAACCTCGGGCACTTGATAGGAAGTTAGTGCACTACTGTTTTCATTTAAACAACCTGACAACAGTGTGCAGAATGGATATTGTGAAAGGGGTGTCAAATGTCACTAAAGAAAAATATTTTTTCTATTTCAATTAGAGAAAGAAGAGTTATGCATATACATTGGAGCTGATGTAACTGTATTGACCAAAGTGAGCAGACTTTTAAAATTTCAATTAAGACACTTTCATCAAAGCAGCATAGTAAATGCCATTTATAGTTAATTCATTCCTTATGTCATACATTTAAAATGCATTCAGAATCAAATATCAAGACTAAATTGTACTCCAATTGAAAAAGCCATGGCAATTTTCTTTTTGTTCAAATACTAGTTGAGATTTGTTTATTGCACCTCTTTCTTTTAGAACAATAGAAGCTTGAGAACTGTGCTTGGAAATATAACAAAAAAGTGTGATTATAGATATAAGTGATGTAAGAAGAATTATGTTCCCAATTGTGTGTTGTAAAGCTGACAAACATTGGATTAGTGTTGAATGGATAATTTGCAATTCTGTGCTGTTTGCAGAGATACCATATTTTGCTATTCTTAGGAACTTTCATATGAGTTTGTTTTGGAGGTTTTCAGATACCTGAAGGACTTTAAAAATGGCAAATTTCTTTTTTAGTAATTTGTGGAATAAGTTAAATGTTGTTCTTCCTAGAGTACATAACTCTGTATATTGTATATAGGGTGATATAGCTTCTTAGGGTGGTTAATGACACATAAGATATAGAATAATAGATATAGCCAATAAAGAAGTACCCATGTGAATTTGGTAACAGATTGTGATTCAGTGACCAACAGTGAAAAAATTCGAGTGGCATCTTGATTCGTTTCCTGGTTGGCACGTGGTCACACTCAAGAACAGACTACTAAGATGTATGTTAGTCAAACACCTTGTCACTTGGATTTCTGAAGAAAAAGGCTGTCAGGAGAATAATAGAGGTTGATACTTGGGGACATGAATAAGGTACCTTATCCTACAAGTGTTAGGAAATCAGACTGTCCCCAGACCTATTCTGAGAATAAATTAAAGACATCAAGCCTCAGCTTTTTTGTTGTCACTATAAAAAGAAATGCCGTTTTCTTCTTTTGATATAGAATTCGTACTGTTGATAGTGAAATGCATACCTCTAATGGCTATATGTAGTTAAAGAGGGAGAGAGAACAGTACAGTGAGGCTTCCCAACTTCCTAATTCCTGTACCCTACCAAGTCCGAGTGACTAACTAGTAACTGGTATTTAGCTTAATTTTTAAAACAAGCAGGAAGACTTACTCCATACTTATTGATAACATAGCAATTGTGAAAATTCAAGTAATTGGATAAGTAGCTTTTATATAAAACGAATGCGTATATTTGATGTCTCATGGTGTTCAGAGGACTAAGATATTTATCCAGTTAGACATGAGTCGTGCCCTTTATGAAGAGCTTAAACATTGAAACAAAATATTTGTTACATATGATACATAAGTACATTATATCCTAAGTTTTATCTGAAAAGAAATAATGTTATTTATTATTATTAGTTTCAGGTGTACAAAACAATGGAAGAGAAATAATTTTTATAACAATGCAAAAAAGCAAAGTATTCAAAACTTCTTAGAATGGAGTTATGAAATCTGTAAAGAACTACCAGATTGTTTTTTATCATTTTCTTTTTACCTCCAACTCAGTCTGAAATGGTTAACTTTCAGGGAAGAAGCCCAAAGTGTGTTAACAAAATTAAGGGTACCTTACACATTTTACTGAGATGTTTTTAAGTCTTAAACAAAATGTTAAACCCAGAGATTTGTAGGACCCAAATGATGAAATAAGAGACAGAGTTCATTTTCTGAGCAAATCTTCCTTACTTAAAGGTGGCTTGACCAGTGCCAGTCGTGAATTACCTGCCCCCCCCCCCGCCGTGTAGGGACAGCTGATGTGCATTCTTGCACAAGTTCCTTACCTCATAGTGAATTCGCCCTTTGAGTAGCTTTGTATTTGTTCATATGATTTGCTGAGATCAATAGGACTAAGCAAAGGACCATAGAATTGTATGCCCCTGTCAATATGTTAGACACTAATTCACACTTCTATAAAAGCACTGGAAACTTACTTTACTCATCTTCTGTGGAGTCAGTGAAACTGGGTGTGAGAAAAAAAATCTCCCTCTCTTAAATGTCCCGCTCTGATTTCTGATGTATGTTTGCGGTGATATTAAAATGATTAAAACTATTAAAATGATTCTGGGGAGACGCGTGTTGACTCGTACAACTAGCCATCTGCTAGAGTATCTCGCAGCCAAATGATGTGAGGAAGACTTGCTTAATTAAGATCTCAGTTCAGTTTTGTTCCGGTGCTCTTGACACTCTTAGTACTTGAATTGAACTTTGTGGTTTTCAATTTTGCATGTCATTTTTGTTTTCTTTGTATAGATAAAAGGTTTATGTCCTTATTGGTTTGAGTTTTGGTTACTTAGTCTCGTTGGTTAGTAAAAAGGAATAATTTGGTTTGGCATCTAATGGCTTTTGGTCTGTTTCCCAATTGCTTTTGCTTTTCAACTTCATCCAGGAGACACTGGAGTGCTAGCTCATCTTGTTTTTGTTAACCGCACAAGACACCCAACTGCAAGTTGAGTATATTGTAGGACATACAGAGAGGGTTGTCATTCCCGATGTTGTCCTCTGTTTCTTAGTCCCATACTATTCAGAAAATGTTTCATCTCAGTGTTGATAAACCAGCATTTTCAAGAAAGAAGGCTGCAATGTGTTGTTTCGAGATACTGAAATTATGTTAAATTACTCACAGGAGATATTATTTATTTACTGAGTTTAGTGCTCCAAAACTGTGTTGTACAGAATATTGCTCTGTGTGATGTTAAAATAAATTTTAAAAAGAAAAGAAAAGGTGTGTGTGTGGCGGGGGTGGAAGGGGGATTACTTGGGGAAACGAATTGTGGATATGCTAGGTTAAACAAAGATTAACAAGTCTATTTACTGCAGAATTTGCCGTGACTTAGTATACTACTTTTATTGTAAATTTCTATCAGAAGGTATGGTATAAAATGTTTCCCAACTTGTTTGCCCATGGGGTGTGTGTGTGTGTGTGTGTCATACCTTTTAACATCTCAGGGATGGTGCACAGTTTGGGAAAAGTTCGTCTATTTATTTTTGTATGCATATGGCATAGGTGAAATTGGCACAGGATAAAATTGTTAAAACTTTCTTATACACCGTACCTTAAATGCCTACAGACCTTATTAGCAACGCCTATATCCAGGAGGAGAAAAAAAAATTCAAGTAGGATTACTTCGAAAAATGCATTGGCAATACTCTTACTGTTGGCGAAAGGAAAGAACGGAAATACTTGTAGATAGTCTATAAATAAGCAATATAGGTTATATTATACCTAGAACTTCTGAACATTATAAAGCTTTGCACACATGCAAGCCGGAGTATTGTTAGTCAGAAAGATGCTGCTTTCAGAACACGTGATCTATTTATACCAACATACCATAAATACTGTCCAAGGATTTTCTGTTTGTAAACATATTATTTGCTGTGTGAGTTACTTAAAACATGAAAGAGGTGTTGAACGGCAGAATTAGTTGATATGAAAATAAAGCACTGCTGAACTTGAATACTTATAGCAGCAACATGCAAAACCTGGGACTGCAGCGAACTTGTGATCATGAAAGACCCTCGTGCTACAGCATAAAAACCCTCTGTGGGCCATTACTGAGAACAACATCACACTGAAAAAAAGCCCAGATAGATACACTGTTAGAAACAGTTGCCCTAGTTCTGTAGTTTCAAATTGAAGTCGCAGAAACTCCCATATGGGAAAAACACTTGCACATATCTCTGTGATGGTGTTCATCTCACGATGTTTGATTCCATCTTGATGGGTTTGTTGATAGCACGATTCCTGCTGTCACTATGATTTGTGTTGATTATAGCTGTTTTCTTTTTAATAAATGATGCTGTTGCACATAAACACTGACAGGAAGCTGTCTTTTCAGAAATTGCATTCTGCATGCTGCTATACTCATTGCAGTGTTGTAAAATGAGGATTTTGCTACCAACAGAGTAGGATTATATTTTTTAATGTATTGGTTCATGTGTTTCGTTGTTCCATTATAAGAAAGGACCAACGGTTATTTTTATTTTGTATTTGTTTTTAAGTGGTATACACTTTCAAGGAGAAATAGCAAAGCAGGCAGTACGATGTAGTGGAAACAGACCCTGACAGAACTACCCCCAGAGGACCGCACACAGAGGAAAAGGAATCTGCAGAAAGTGAGAGGGTAGCAGATTCACACGACCCAAGAGTCGTGGGAGGGAATATCCAGATTCAACAGGCATCCTGCCTCCTAAGCTGAGCTGACACAGTGTCTAATGCCATTGACACAAGTAGGAGCCAAGAGATCCCAGGCTGAGAACATTGCCAAAGAATAGGAGGCAAGAGGCCTGGGAGCTGTCACTAGGGCAGGTCAGACAGTCATGCTGCAGCTGCTTTGCACAACCTCATGCCCAGTGGCATTTTAAAGTTGCTGTCTGGCCCCAGAAAGGTTTGTAAAATGAGCTGAACGAGGTTGAATAGAAAGTATATTTTGAAAAAAAGAAGCTTCGAGAAAGCTGGTGTAATTAATTTATGGTGTTCTAGCCAGGTGTCATGGAAAGCATTTCTGACCGGGTACAGGCTGGCCGTATACCCAACCCTATGACTCCCCCTCTCCTTCCCTCTTTTCCTCCCTCTCTCTTTCATTCTCAGGTTAGAAAAAGTTCCCAGTTTAATCAGGCAAGGATGTACCATGTTGTAGGAGCTAGGGGCAGAAGTACATAGAGCAGAATTCAGGGTAGCTTTCTTCGGCCCCCAGAGTCCAATAGGGGATGGGGCCCTCGGTGGTGAGGGGAGGTGGTGGTAGCTAGCGATAGGCTTGCTGTCACCACATCTGGAAAGTTCAACTCTTGCTGTACCACCCCTCTTTTTCACACACACCTATCACTGCCATTCATATAGTATCTCCGCAATCTATGCACACTCATGGAAAGGGAGGTTTTACAAACACGGGGCTTTCCTGATCCCTGAACCAAATTCAGCGTTACCAAGGCCATGGGCTCAATCCGGAGGGAGAAACAAGAGTCAAGGCCAGCTATCCTGGAACAACATCTCTTCTCCACTTTCCTGTACCATTCCACATCCGCGTGGAGTCTCTAACGTTCTGGGTGTTTTTTGGAGGAGCACAGCCACAAATCTGTGTCCCCATGGGTGCTTTTGTGTTTATCAACACAGCTTCCCGGAAGCACTTATGGTACAAAAAAGCTTGCTTTGGTACTCTGTCCTCTCCCTCAAATAAACTGACTTTCAGCCGAATAGCTGAAGTAGGAATAGAGATAAGAAAGACTTTCCATACCAAAGGGACAGTTCACAAAGGCTGAGAAGTGGGAAAATCCAAAAGTCAAGGAGCAGTGCATTGTTTTATTTACCTGGATTATTGGCTAGATAATGAATTGTGAATGATAGAGTACAGGACAAGGTTGGAAATGGCCACTGAGACCAGCCCCCTCAGAGACCCTAGTGCCTAAGGAAGAAACTTTCTTATGTGTGTAAGTTAAGTGTTTGAGTAGGACCTTCTGTGAGGGGGCAGACGTGAAGAAAAAGCCAGTATGAGTCCCGAGTGTTCTTGCCAGTTACAGACCCCTGGCCATGGCAAGCTAGAAGTTTATTCCTGTGTGATAGAAACAGTCATAGCTGACTTTAGGGGGAAAGCGAAGTGAAAAGAGTCTGCGTGCAAAAGCTAGGAGTGTTCACCTGTCATTCGGGTTTAATCCTTCTGTCTGATTTGGCAAACTAGCTTTGCTCTTAGTCTGAAAGAGTCTTGCCTTTTGTCAGGAAGGGAATCCCTTTTGTGAAAGAAGGATGTAGTCTCTTCTGAGAACTGTGTGATCACTTGATTGGAAGAAGGGTATAATTAACTGTGATTTTGTTAGCAAAAGATGTTACCTGAGAAAATTTTCAAGCTATGTTGACTGCTTCTTGTTTTTTCTTAATGTTTATTAAGCTTGTATAGATATCAGATTCAGTCTGAATAGGAAATAGAACAAGCATTAGTTGTCTGCGTTGCATTACCACATACTGTTAGCTGTAAGAATACCTCATCAGAGACTAGGCTGGCATGACTCAACCTCTTTTAGAGATTGGTTGTTTCTACCTAGTATTATTTCCTGCCATTCAGAACCCTGACATTAGGGTGGTATTTGTGCTGCAGGTGGCTTAAAAGGCAGATCCATACAGATCCTTCACACATAGCCTAATGAGTCTCAGAGATAATAATTGTCATCTACTTTTCAATAGGTTTTTGATATTAAAAGGAATCATTTTCAAACAGTGTCACTACTGTCTAAACACTAATTAGTTAGACATGCATATTAGCGATGATAAAAATAAGACTGCAGCAAGGTTGGAAAGAAATAGAATGACCTAGGCCTAAATCACATACCTTCCTAATTAAATGAAACAGTATTTCATTACTGCTTAACCTACTCTGGTCTTAACACACTGACCTTGACTCACCTCTGGGTCGCAAGTCGCCCCACTGTGCTTATTAAGGTCCCTAGTATTTGAAGTAGCAATGCCGCTCTAGCCCTTAAATCCTGCCACTTTGCTTGCTATTAGGTTGGTGCAAAAGTACTCGCGGTTTAAAAGGTTGACTGTTAAAACTGCAAGTACTTTTGCCCCAACCATAGAGTCCTTTTTCACTTCCACATAGCCTGCTGTTCTGATGTGTTAAAAGCCTTTGCTAGCAGATTTTTATTTAACATTTTCCTTTATTAGTGGCTTGACCAGTTTTACTTTTTTTAAACCCAGTTTGCACAGATTCATTCTCAAGGCTTAAACAATAACGAAGCATCTGCCCTGTGTAATGTTCCCTAATATACATGGGCTTCATCTGTAAGATAACTTTGTCATAGAAACAACTAAAGCAACTGTACTTACACTTTCGAAATGGTTTGTTTTGCTACTGTTTCTCTAGAAAATGCTTTATAAATAACATTTCATGAAGGATTTTTCTCTGAATCTCCTTATAGCTGCCAGAATGTTTCCCAGCAACTTTCCTTATGTCTACTGAGAAAGTGCTATGTTTAGATTCTGGTCAGTTCTCAACCATTTTCATAGATGACAGCATTTAGTATCAATTATATAAAACTGCAGATAATCTGTGTAGGATTTCATCTCCTCTTCTGAAGGAACTCCAAGTCCTTGAGAGAAAGCCATTTTGGTGAGGAAACCAAGGACGCAGTTTCAATGCCCAAGGCATGGAAAATTCACAAACCTATTTCTTCTCTGTTCTAATCTTGATGTAATAAGAAACTTGCTGTCCAAGCAATCATGACTTTCCTGGAGTGAAAAAGCTTAAAGGAAAGGGAAGGAAAAGCAAGGTTAGATTGGTATTCTATTCCTAAAGAATGTTTGTTGGTAAGCTCATAGACAGAGACAATAGTTTAGTGGTTACCAGAGGGTAAGGGGGCGGGGGGTGGTAGAAGAGGGTAAGGGGGATCAAATATATGGTGATGGAAGGAGAACTGACTCTGGGTGGTGAACACACAATGGGATTTATAGACGATGTAATACAGAATTGTACACCTGAAACCTATGTAACTTTACTAACAATTGTCACCCAATATACTTTAATTAAAAAAAAAGAAAAGAAAGAATATCTGTCAGAGAGAAATTCAGAGAAATCTTGACTCTACTGCTTACCTGGTCCCCTCCTAGATTAATTAACATTTAATGACTCATGAGACAAATGAGATTTCCTCACTCTGAATTTGCAAAGGGACGAAATTGCCACCAAAGAATCAGCATGAATGGTATTTGAAGAATAGAACAAAGGGTGAATGACCCAACTGATCACCTTAATTTTTAAGGCCCATGGACACTGTAATACTCAATATATACCACTAACAAAATACAAATACATTTTTATGGCACCCCAGTACAGACTGCTTTCTCATAATGACTCAAACACAGAATAATCTGCAAGAAACAGTAATTTATTTTTCTTTTCTGAAAACAAAACGAAACAGTATTTTTTTTTCTGAGGCAAAGATCAGATTAGAAATACTGTATTTTCATACACTCCTCAAACAACTTTTTTTCTTAATTCTTTAAATCTAGAATGTTAAACATGACTATTTTCCATTCGTTGTCTTGAGAGCTTTCCAAAATTGATGAGTAAACACCTTATACAGTAAGAAAAAAAATTGTACAGAAATTGATAAGGAATTTGCTTGCCTCTCTAGCTACCCCTGATGCTTCCAATACCACTCCGTCAATGAATAGGACGTTTCATTCTGTATTCCTTGTCTTCCCCATGGCAATGTAGATATTTTAGGGTATAGTCACACACACACATACACAACAGTAGTAAATCAAGTTTGGAAAAGGATCATTTTTCCTGTTCTAATTGGAGGGATTGACTTCACTCTTTTATAGGGCATCAAGATTTGAAAGTATCTCTAATTATAAAATTTTCATAGTATTATTTCAGAAAAAAATTAGTACTTAGTGTAGCACTTGGTACTGAGTAGGGACTCGGGATATTATAGATAGTAAATATTGAAATGTACTCTATAAAAAAATATTCAGACCATAATTTGTTAAACAGCCTGAGGGACCATATGTTTGAGTGTTACCTGTGGAGTAACCAACCTTGCAAGTTTTGCCAAGCATCAAAGAGTTTCCATGGACACAGGGCTCCCAGTGCTAAAACTGGGATGGTCCCAGGCAAACTAGAACAAATTGGTCACCTTCAGAATTATTTCTCAAGGTGAGGTGGCTTTGTGTGTAGGTAAATCTGACTTGAAATACAAAACATATTTAGTATAGAAGGAATAAAAAGAAAAGTATAAAAATTATTTTCATTAAAGGCTACATCTTTAATTTCAAATGGTATTAGTAGAATTTTTTTTTACTGATTATCATTTAATATTTATGAGTCCATTATAGTTGTCAGTTATCCTTTATGACATCATTTATAAAATGATTGAATAGGAAGAGCACATTTTCTGATCTGAACTATTTAGAATAGCATTATGCAATGTTTTAATAGCTGGAGAATGGAAGAGAGTGTTAGATGGAGAAATAACCTCTGAATCATGCTATGTCCTAGGAAATTAGGATTACGTTTGCAGTGGTATGGAAACAAATTTAAAGATGAAGTGCTTAGTAGAACTTCATAACGTGGCTCATTTTGTATATGTCATAGATCAAAGTGTGCCGTGTGAAACGTAGCATTCCTTACTATGCAGTAGCGATTTGAAATCATTCAAGTAGCGTGCGATATAGACATTATCACAGCCTCTCGTGTGCAACCAAATGTGTTTAACTAACATTAGCATAATGTTTTTCCCCTAGGTTTGCCTTCCTTTTAGAATATTATCGTTGCAGAATTAGAAGTAATATAAATTAAATTAACTCATGTATGGTTATAGTCATTCACATACATATACGCACGTGCGTATATTTGCTCGCATTCACATACACATGTGTTTTAAAGGGCCACTTGCCAGATCTTTAAAGTTCCCTTCCAGTTTTGGTTGAAAATCGTATAGGAAGTTATTTTGATTTTAGGCATTTTTAAACAAATGCCATGCTACTTTATATCTTTAGAAATATATTTTCATGGGTTTAATTTGGAAAGACAATTTTATGAAAAGTATTTGGATAAACAAATGTTAGTGCCGAATGCAAAAACCCACAGCCGTAGAGATGAAATTTTAATTGCACCGAAATTTTAATGTACTCATCAAAAACACGTCCCACTATATTTAATGAAAACATATTGTTTGTATTTCTCACTTTGGACACCCCTTTGAAGATAGTATAACATACTTTCAGGACAGAAAATGGTCTACATAGTGTGTGAATTGGAGACAGTGTTCTCTTGAATTTATTCTTAATAGTTTTAATGCAATTTTTAAAATAATGTATTCGAAGGCCAATCATGGCACGTTTCTGTAACTTTAAGCATATGATTCTTTGGGGGAAGAGTACAAAAAAAAATAAAATGGATTTTGTGATTTAGAGAGGAAGCCGCACATGGGATATGGAAGGGCAATGCCACAAGGGAAGGAAATGAGTACAGGGAAAGGCCATCTTTTTAATTACTTTCAAAGGGCACTGGTATATGTTTTATAACTGTTCATCTCTGTTTTTATGAAGTGCTAACTCCTTGAAGCACAAAATTACATGTGTGTGCCTGAAGGCATATGGAAACAACACAAACCAGAAACCATTGCTGAGTCTTAGCCACTGGTTTAGTGTGGACAGTTTGGGAAAGGTTTGTGAGTCCAGCTGAATTTACTGATTTCGATTAGTTTTTCAAGAAGAAAAAAACAATACCTTTTTAATTGAAAACATACCACCCAAAATTGAAGTTAGATTAGAGATGGTGCTTTGAGATATTCTTTCTGACTAAAACATTATAACAAGAAGTCTTCTATAACCCTAGTATTTGCTGTAAACTATGATATATCTTTGCAAATAGAAATCTTTGATTATAACAAGAAGTCTTCTGTAACCCTAGTACTTGCTGTAAACTATGATATATCTTTGCAAATAGAAATCTTTTGACCACTGATTCTTAAGTTTTTCCCAGTCTTTAAAAAGAAGGCACAGAAAAGATAGGTTCTTTATAGGCCAAACCAAGTAACTTACTGGACCTAATTCTAAAATTTGACCCTCGTTTGTTTATTCAGAATCTAAATGTTACAATTTAGATTGTATTACTAGGGTTACTAGGGAAACAATTACCAACTTTAAGGGAAACAATTACCCTTTGGTGCCTAAAGTTGACTCTGCTTTTAATAAAACATATTTAAAGAGATAACTAGTGTTGAACTGGTGATCCAGAGGCTTCCATGATGTTCCCATTTGGGAAGCTACTTTCTCTAATGTTTCTAGCAAGTCTTTTGCAGGGAGTGATGTGGGGTTCATGAGAAGGGGTGCATTGTTTACTTCTATATACAAAGCTATAAATAAGGAGCAAAAAATACCTCATGTAGCTAAAAGTCTGATGTACTACTTAATGTTTTCAGGTGGCAACAGCAACTGTCATTTTACATAAAATTCCTTTCATTAACTATGAAAAACAGTGCCTGCCTGCCGGGCTTTGAATGTCATTCTTTTAACTATGAAAATAAACATTAGAGAAATCACGTATTTCTGGTGCTTTTTAAGATAGATTTGAAAAAAAGAGAAATAAAGGGAGAAGCCCCTTTATAGTTTACTCGCATCAAATAACATCTTAGAAAAGAACACCGTAGTGATTGGAAAGCATCGCACGATCAGTAAAATGACAAAACAGTCATCCCCACATTCAGTAGAAGATATAATAAACTAGTCAAATAATAAATTTTTAAAATCTGTCTTTCACCAAAATTTTTTTTTGCTTTTCATCTCTTGTGTTTTTTAATGATGACGTCTCAATGTTTGTTCTTGTTGTTTTTCTGTCTAATCTGACAGACATATTTTGATAGGCTGTACTCCAACACAAAGGTTTGTTGAGTTCTGGAAGAACTTAGCATATACCGTGTTTCTTCGAAAATAAGACTTAGCCAAACCATCAGCTCTAATGCATTTTTTGGAGCAAAAATTAATATATGCTCCATACCCGGCTTATATAAGACCGGGATATTATATTATATTATACCCGGCCTTATATTAAAATAAGACTGGATCTTATATTAATTTTTGCTCCAAAGGGCGCATTAAGTTGATGGTCCAGCTAGGTCTTATTTTCGGGAAAACACAGTAGTGCAATACAAAAGCCTGTGCAGCTTAAGACGTGAATGTATCGATGTCTAGAGGAAAACAGCGCTGATCAGCTCTTTCTATATTCTTGCTCTGGGCAGTGATAACCATCTACCGTGTTTCCCCGAAAATAAGACCGGGTCTTATATTAATTTTTGCTCCAAAAGACGCATTAGGGCTTATGTTCAGGAGATGTCATCCTGAAAAATCGTGCTAGGGCTTATTTTCCAGTTAGGTCTGATTTTCGGGGAATCACGGTACATGAGACTGCTGGAAAGTTATAAAAGTGAGTTGTTTTCCTTAAACATATATCGCTTAACTTAGAGTTGAAAGTCAGTGCCCCTAGCGATGATCGCTGTCTGTGCACATCACTGTGGAAGAAGAGGTGAATGGACAAGCTGCACTGCCCGCCTCGTGCACATGACCAGTGAGCAGGTTCTTCGGGGGTTGATGATGTACCTTAGTGCACAGTCTGCATGTGCAACTCTGCCTCTTAGAGACCATGTACTTGATAGCGTTGCTCAAGGAGAGAAAATCCATACAAACATCTTCAGAAATATAGGACCATCTGGTAGAATTGCTTTTAATGGCCACATTGAATGTTAGTAGTTGATTGCTAACACAGAGAGCAGGAAGGACCTTATATTGTAATGCACAGCAGGGGTCCAGTCTGGGCAGTCACTTCGATGTCTTAGGCAAGAATAAGTTTTACAGCGCTTAGGTTTTCTTCCTAATGGGGCTTGATGTATTTTAGTCATTTCCAGCATTGTTTCTGTTCTTCAGTGTAGTCAAGGGAAAGATAATTATTGTACTTTTTGGTGTTGAAAAGGCTTTGTGAATTTAAATATACAGTGCATAGAAATCTAGTAAACAAAATATTCCTTTTTAAATATGGTCAAATACAAATTGAAAGCAGCTACCATCTGTAGAAAATTTTTCATAAAAATCGTTGACATAACAAAAGCATGTCATTTTATATACCAACCTTTCTTTATTCATTATCCAATAAAATGACATTTCAAAAGATTCACAGTGGGTAGCATATGGAATACTCCATAAACACTGATTAGATTTAATAACGGTTGTATCACTGTTTGGGAACATGTACAAGGAATCCGATCGCCATATATTATTAGCATCAAAATAACTCAGAAGAAAAGCTCCTAATTAAAGCAGGACTGATTTAGAAACTTAGCAAAATTGCAGCCAGAAATAACTACCTACCCACCTGCCTAGGACTTGGGACTTTCTTTTATGCATACAAAACAGACTTGCTTCCTAGGGCTGCGAGATGGCTGCTATGAAAATTATAATGAGCTGTGACAATATCATTTTCAGCTTGTCCAGAATGGCACAAAACCTAGTCTCAGGAGGACAACATTGCTGCTCGAGTTCAGGTTTCAGCCAAGTGGCATCAAAGGAAAGCAAGATGTGGTCTGTAGTTGTGCTGAGCTGCTTTCAGTGACTCCCATGATTGATTAATATCCTCCGGCTTGGCAAATGTGCATACATTAAGCAGCTCAGCATCACAATAGCAGAGATTCACTCACAGCCCACCATCATAATTGACGCACACCTGTCCTGGAGAGCGCTGTACATAGTGCTTTTGTGTTTTCATAAAGGGGGTTTCTGTGGTGTTTTCACTTGGTCATTTCTACAAGAGAGCAACAGGAGCAGGTTAAAGTAGACAGGAGAGGAGGTTGTTTGATTGAAAAACGATTGAGAACGATTCCTATAAACTGAATAGTTTGACTACAATCAACGTCGGTGCCTGCATTCTAAAATGTAAGAATGTTCAACAGGTTTTATTTTTATGAATAAGTCTCTACAGGCTTAAGAATTTCTTTGTGAGGCATTTAATCCGTTTTCAAAGTTGACATTTCCCTAATACTTACATTGCCTTTTTTTTTCATTGCCTTTTTAAATAGCATTTTTTTTCCATAGTCTTCCCTACGAGCCGTTGAATTAATTCCTTCTTAATTCATCGAAAAGCAAAGCTGCCCCTCTGGAAGCAGCGACTTTCCTTCCCTGTTTTTCTTAACTTGGGGCATGTGTGTTCTCTTTTTTGTAATAATATCAGAACATTTAGGTATATGGTACCTTACAGTCTAGTTTAATCATATCATTATTTTACTCTAAAAATATACTATTAGCTCCTTAAGTATTAGGTTATCTTCTTATTTTTTCTACAGCTAGCATCTGTCATTGTTCTTGTTTCCTTCATGCACCTCAGTTTCAGTCCAACTTCAGTAAAATGTTTACCCTTATTTTCTACTTTTATTTTATTACGACTGGGAAAATAATTTATAAACAGAGTAATATGAAAATATGTAAATATTCTATAATTTGATTCATAAAATAAGCTCAAGACACTTCTCATATATATTAAACTATATAGCCATATTCATCATTTTTGGCCAGTACATTAGTATTTTTATCTAAATCAATTTTTATCCACTAATGAATATTAGGAAGCACTGGTACATCATTAAAAGTATTTATTCCTAGATTAAATACTTCTCAGGATGTATTACGATATAAACATATTCTTTCCAACCCCCCTTTGCCATCAAAAAATAGCTTTGAGGCATCATGATAAAAATGATAATATATTTATAGAGACGGAATAAATCAAAAGCAATAAAGATGAAAGAATCAGATTAGACATTCCATTTGCTTACGCAATATGGTGTCTCTTATGCCCAGGTTTCCATCTTTACAGAACTTATTGGATATGTTTCACCCACACTGCAATCTAACTGATTTTTTTTTTCTCTGCCATCTGCTATTTAGTTAATATGTGTTTAGATGTGTGTTTTATGCAAAATAACTAACAGTCTAACATTTTGGCACACTTTCCTGTTATGTCTTGACAATGCCTGGCCATTTGTGGAGAAAAGAGATATATTTTTGTTTGTACATATAAATAAGTGAAAATCACTCCCCCCAACTATTCCCCGCAAAATGAGAATACATTGAGACGCTTAAAGGAAAGGGCCCAGTTTAAAAACAAAACAAAGAAAACGCTTAACTTATATCAGAGGGATTCAAGTATTAACATACAATAGAAGCATATATTAACAATTGTATGAGAGTTTTGTTTTTGAGACTGTTTCACTCAGCTGGGCACTGGTATATATAACCTGTCCTATCACTTGTTTGCAGCCTATCTCTACATCTGAATTTCCTTAGACCTGCCAATGCCTACTTTCTGTATTCTCAGGCAGCAACATGTCTTCCAGGGCACCTGAGTGTTTGTTACAAAAGGGAGAGCACACAGGAGGGAGCCAGCCAGGTTCTCTACTTATGGTCCGCTTAATCATAGAATGTTTCTATTGTTGCTATAGCTCGAATTCTATTGCTGTTCCCTGGGTAACGCTGCCTAACATTTACGAGCCTTTACTTGGTGTTATCACAAAGTAGCTCTAAAATGTAAGTCTCAAAGTCTATCTAGGCACATCCAGTGGCATTTTTTCTGCCCTACCTCTGTTCCTAGACACACACACACACTCACACTCACACACACACACACACACACACACACACACACTTCATCTGGGCTCCTAAGCAAGGTCCACGTGTACTAAATTGCCAGGGGAGAATGAGAAAGTCGCTGACCCCACTACCTTGAACTTGGAAGAACCTTGAGAGTACTCAGACATACAAGTAAACATTTGGATTCATTTTGTGTGTGTGTGTGTGTGTGTGTGTGTGTGTGTGTGAGTGTAGGTAGTGACCTAGGTAGAAATTTGCCTCTCTTCTTTTGGCTTGAAAATAAATGCTTATTTCTCACAGTTCTGGAGGCTGGAATTCTGATATCAAAGCTCTGGCAGATTTGGTGGCTGGTGAGGGCCCACTTCCTGATTCATAGTTGGCCGTCTTTTTGCTATGTCCCTAGGTGGCAGAAAGCGAAATGGGCCTTTTTTTAAATTGTGGTAAAGACGTAATATGCAATCTACCTTCTTAACAGATTTTTAAGTGTACCATACACGGTTCTTAACTATAAGCACAATTTTACACTTTAGATCTCCAGAACTTTTCATCTTGCATGACTGAAACTGTATCCACTGAACAGCAGCTCCCCGTTGTCCCCTCCCCGCAGGTCCTGCGCTATACTTCGTGCCACTATGAGTCTGACTACTTTAGACCCCTCATATAAGTGGTATCATGCAGTATTTGTCCTCCCCGGCTTACTTCATTTAGCATAGTCTCTTCCAGTTACACCTACGTTACAGCATATGGCACATTTCCTTCTTTTGTATGGTTGAATAATATTCCATTGTGTGTATATACCACATTTTCTTTATCCATTTATCTATCGATGGACATTTAGATTTTTTCCACCTCTCGGTTGTTGTGAATGATGCTGTAATGAACATGGGAGTGCAAATATCTGAGATCCTGCCTTTTTCCTTTTTTCAGTCCAAGTGCTGGCTTTGAATAACACATTGACATCAAAACATATATGATTCCTAAGATCACATAATTTTTTGAGATGTCAGAAGCACCTGGAGACAGCAAGGACATTAAAGATAGATTTGCAGTCCTAGTTTATATCCATGTCACAGACTGAACACTACTGAAGCTATTTTGCTATTGTTTGTTTTCCTCAAGCAGAAAAATTTCACAGGGCACATTTTTATCTTTCCAACAAAGGAAAGAAAAGAAAAAGAATGTGTTGTTTGGAAGGCACTGTGTTTGAATAGCTTCTTCTACATAAAGCACATAAACATATCTTGCAGAATTAATGCAATTTCATATTTAAGGCATATATTAAATTAATACTAGAAAAAGAAAACAGCATCCACTAGTGACACAGTAAAATTAATAAATTTTACATGTATGTGTATACACATACATACACAAATACGTAGGTTACATACCTGCACACACACACATACACATAAATGCATACATGTTCAGAGAACCTTATAAACTAGATGAAGAGTTGCTGAAAAGCGTAAGAAATGTGGTACAAAAAAAACCAAGCTTTCCTGATGGACTTCAATTGTAGCAAGAATAAAATTATTCTGGTGGTAATTCTGGCCCAGGGTTGTTCCCGAATAGCTATTACGATATTGAATAAGTGCAGGGAAATGCTCTGAAATGTTTGGCTGCCATGACTGAGATATTAGATTCATGCTGTTTATAGCCTGAAATGCACTTGTTTTCAGCCTTGCCAAAAGTTTTAGTAAGTGGGGAAGAAATTGCTGTTAGGGTTAGGGTTACATGATCATCTGAAGAAAATCTATATAAAGTGATAGCGTGAATGGATTCCAATAAGTGAACCTAGATCTTCAAAGCTTAGAAAACTAGGAATTGGAAGTTCAATATGGGGTGGGGAGGGGGACGAACAGCCCAGATTAAAAAGAAATGAGTCCTCAATAAACAATTGGGTTAGAAATACAGTGTTTTGATGCTATTATTTACTTTAAAGCAGGGGTGTCCAAACTTTTTTCAACGTTTTTACCAAGGGCCATATGCGGTAAAGTACACAAACAGTCAGGCCACTCACTCGAGGTGAAGTACATATTGCCTCACCTGGTTTATTTAAGTAAACTAAATATATTTTTGGAATTTGCT